>NC_073396.1:25628680-26228680 GCF_028641065.1 Leucoraja erinaceus
TTCTTTGCCGAGTCTCTGTGTGGTCCGGATACTACTGCTTAAACAGCTGACGACAAGCAAGGAGTCTGAGACTGCTGAACTCAGCAGGGTGCACCTTCCCTTCGTCCGTCTACTCCCGTCAGCTGTCTAGAGTATTGGATCCCGGACGAGCCCCCAAGTTGTGAGATTCAAAAATCACAAATGCTCTTGAGACAAATTCAGACAAAGAAGTGTTTTTATTAATTTCATATTCTGCAGAATAGGTGTCTCTCCTCTGATGTCCCCTGGAGGCACAAAGAAAATGGAGATGCTTTCTATCTTTATACCCTTCTTCACTGTGGTCACTACCTCAGGTCTCCCCATCGAGTTTCGTCCAATCATAACATAAAGCCCACATTCCCACGAGAAAGTCCAGGAATGTCTCGGACCATTTCCTGACGTCAAGACTCCCAAGGCCTTCTGCTGAAGTTGTTATCTGTTTGCTACTTTTTATCTAGAATTTCTCTCTGTTCTGTATATTGTTACTTTATTCCACCAGCAGTCTGGCTTCTGCGGATAAGCTCATTTCTTTCTAAGTTATATTTTTCAGAGTTCTAGTATAATTTAACCATCCCTATTAACCCTTCTCTCACATTGTCATGGGTTTTTAGGCCAAATGGAATGAATTTAATGTTTAATACCTGTAAATTAATGGCCATTTAAATCAGCTTGCGAGTGGGATTTTCTGGAACGGGACCATTTGGAACGTTCAGGTGCGGTGAATTTAGTCCCCCATATCGGCAGCAAATACACTGCCGGTTCTTCGGGGGGGGAAATCACCGTTTCGCAACTTAAAATGTGAATTAAATACATCTTAAGAAACACTTTTATACATAACAAAAATGTAGCTACTACTTTCTTTTACCTGGTCCTCCATAAAATCCGTCCCCGTTGTCGGCATTGACGGCTTCAGAAGCTGATTTTAAAATCATTCCAGCGATTAACTTGTCAGATGATTTTTTTTAAAAACACACAGAATGGCCATAGGAACGATTCTTTAGCAACATCTTGCACTCCAACCAAATATAATTCAGGATCAGGTCGGGAAAAAACCCCTTTTGAACCCCCCCCCCCCAAAACTTACAAAATTCTTAAGGGGTTGGACAGGCTAGAGGCAGGAAGATTGTTCCCGATGTTGGGGAAGTCAAGAACAAGGGGTCACAGTTTAAGGATAAGAGGGAAATCTTTTAGGACCGAGATGAGGAAAAAATTTTTCAGGTAAATCTCTGGAATTCTCTGCCACAGAAGGTAGTTGAGGCCAGTTCATTGGCTATATTTAAGAGGGAGTTAGATGTGGCCCTTGTGGCTAAAGGGATCAGGGGATATGGAGAGAAGGCAGGTACAGGACACTGAGTTGGATGATCAGCCATGATCATATTGAATGGCGGTGCAGGCTCGACGGGCCGAATGGCCTACTCCTGCACCTATTTTCTGTTTCTATACCTCATATTCTACAATGTTAAATAAATAGACTTTATTTCGGGCTCAACGGCCTGACAAGGGGCAACATTACATAAAATTACATTGCATATAAAAACATCATAACATACATATACAATCTTTGTATCATAAATTATATATTTAAAAAAAGCACAATACATGATTTAAAATCCAGAATAAAAAAGAATTACCAATGTCCTATAACGAGACAGCGATACCAGTGTCTCCACAACTGGGACTGGTAGTGTGTAGTGTGAAACCTTACGTTTGACAAAGCCATGATAATTACATTTTTAGAGTCATTTATCCTGCAAATGAATTTATAAATATGATTTCTTAGGGTAGCTTCTAAAGTACAGACTCCTGCAGCCACAAACATGTTACTAGCACTACACCATCTAGGTTTCCTTAGCAGTGTTCTCATGGCATCATTGTAGGCCACCTTTAGTCTATGCAAACTTGTCTTTCCGTAGTTCGACCACAGGTGCGCAGTATAGAGTGGTGTGAAATATGCTCTAAACAGCGACATCTTCACCAAACTTACACAAGAGAATATTCATCTGTACATACAGCATACGTCATTGCCTATAAATATCCTCATCATCTGTCATTTGTTCTGTAATAAAATGCCCAAGATATTTTACCTTATTACAGACACTAAGATTATTGTCAGACAATTTAAAATCAGGAAATTTTAGACATTTATCCTCATTGGTAATACAGATCAGATCAGCACTCTTACAAGCATTATATTTAATATCATGTTCCACACCATACACAGAACATATAGTAAGAAGCTGCTGGAGACCAGCGCTAGATGGACTAATGACCACAAGATCATCTGCATACATTTGGTTCACTAAAATATTACCAATCGTGCACCCAGTATTACAAATTGTTTGGACAGATCATCAATATAAAGATTAAAAAGGACTGGGGCCAAAATTCCCCCTTGTCTAACACCATTGCTAAGCCCAAATGGGGCTGAGACCCTATTGCCCCATTTTATTTGCATAGTCTGATGGGCATACCAGTAAGCCAAAATTCTCACAATGTATATAGGCACCCCTCTTTGACTCATTTTATCAAACGGCTTTCTGTGATTAACACGATCAAAGGCTTTTGAAGCATCAATAAAGCACATAAGAATTGAAGAGTTTATGCCTCTATATTTGTTTACAATCTCCTTTAGGGCATATATGCACGTCAGTGTCATGTTTAGCTTTAAAACCAAACTGGTTATCATGTAATGGTATGAACATTGAATTTTCCAGTTTCAGGTAACACTTACTTCCTATGTTCTTCCCTCTCATTCCTTCCAATCCATTTCTAGTCCTCCCTTTTTTGTCACCTTTCCATTACCTCTTCATGGCCTCCCCAGCACCCATTTCAATCCCCTCCTCTCCTGGCTCCACATACTTCATCCATCAGATCCCCTCCCTATCTGGTTTAATCTTTATTAATGGGAATCATCATATTCCTTTCTTATCGGATACTGACATTTTAGTTTTGAGCCCACCGAGTTTTAACTGGTGTCTGGCGCTGTCTGGCAACTCTACCTGTAATGGCAATTTCAAACTTTTCCAATGTCCAACTTTCCGTTGCCATTACTACACAGATCTTACGCAGACAAAAAAAAACGGATCTTCCAGTCGTTATTTCCAGTGGTTATTGAAGTAGTTTTACAAACAAAAAAATGAACATACCAGATCCTCTTTATTCTTATACAAATTGTAGCTTTCCGTTCTTACTATCTGGTAAGAGCTGTTTTCTCTCCAATTTCGTTACTGCTCTGATCTGGTCAGTCCCTCTCCCTCTATTATATATGTCACGCCCATCTACGTATCAAATGCCCACCCCCAAGTGTTTAAAATAATACTGCTAGAAATATCTAGACAAAATAACATAATATGCTAACAGTAACTAGCCTAAGCATGAATTGCTCCTACACTACCGCTGCGCCACTGTACTTGTTTCGATCTACTGCTATCTCCACCTTAACCCTCCCATCCCCCTTACCTGGCTCCATCTGCCTTTTTGTTTTTTGCCTGTATCCAACTGACTCTGTCTCCCAACTCCACTTCTTCCACCCCAACAGCTCCTGTTTGATCTTTTGACTTCCTCAGTAATTTGTTTTTGTTCTCATTTGGATGATGTGTTTCCGCTCCAGTTCTGAGGTGCACAGATGGAATAGTTTAGAGGTACAGTGTGAAAATAGGCCCCCCACCAAGGCCACAAAAAACCAACAATCACCCATACACTAGTTCTACCCTACAAATTAGGGACAATTTACAGAAGATAATTAACCGACTAACCCGCACGTTTTTGGAATGTGGGAGGAAACCGGAGAACCTGGAGGAAACCCACACTGTCACAGGGAGAACGTGCAAGCTCCATAACATCCAAAGGCAGGATCGAACCTGGGCTCTGTTAGGCAGCGACTCTATGGCTGCGCTACTGTGCCGCCCTAGGAAATGTTCTTGAGTATGTTCTTGATAATCCATGATAATCTTTTGCAGTGACACAATTCAGATTAGAATCTTTTTATTGAGGTGTTGAGACATTATAATTGAGCATGCAAATCAAATGGCCTGCTAACATTGTAATTAGGACCTCATATTTTCTCTCTGATTTTCATATATAAATTCTGGGGATATCAGTTAGTTTGAAAATGGTGGCTGGACTCCCTGGGAAGTTCAGCTACAGTAGGACACAGGAACATGAACAGTTAGGAAATAGACCATATACAAGTAGATGGAATTACTTTAAATTGGCATGATGACTGGAACTGATGTTGTGGGCCAAAAGGCCTGTTCATGTGCTGTACTGCTGTTCTATGTTGTGCAGCTCAGAGCATCTGGCCAGTTATGACCTATGACCAAGTAAGTCTATAGTTTCCATGCTCAGCTACTTCTGTGGAAACCCTACATTTGTTGGCTTTTGCATCTGCTGACAATTTCATTCGAAATTATTTACCAGTGAAATCTAGGCCAGTTTGTTTACATTTTTATGCATGGATTTGGAATGTTGTCATTCTTAACTATATGATGAGTTCAATTTTATTTTATTTTCTATTTATAAGAAATTAGAAGAACAAATATATACCTGTTTTTATTTAAATATTCTTTTAATTAAAATGAACCAAAAATTACCCACTTTATGAAAGAGTTCAGAATAAATTGTTGTTATTGTTGAAAAAGTGCATGGATGTACTTTACACATTATGTTTTAATTAGATGAATAGTCCATAATATATTTAATTATCAGGATAAGCACGAGGAACATTTTTTTCACTGTTTGTTCACAGTTGGTACAACCTGATAATTATGTACTTTGAACACTGAAGTTAAGTTTAAAGCTCCCTTAAACTATACCAGGAGAGTGAACTATTTCCCATTCCAGTATTGTTGATCATTAACAGTACATCATAAATGCAACATCTATTTAGCAAGGCAAAAATCAGTTACAATAACTTGGCTTCCAATAATGGGGTGGGGTGGGGGGGAGGTGCAGGACTAATTATAACACAGGCAGCTGCAGATACTTTAATTTTTAGCAAAATAAACTGTTGAAGGAGATCGGCAGGTCAGGCAGGATCAGTGGAGGGAGTAGGCAGAAAATGTTTTAGGTCGGGACCTTCTTCAAACCGATGCAGTATGGGGAAGAATGCTGTAAAGAAGGGGAGGGCCTGGGCCAAACCTTTGCAAGTGATAGCTGGAGAGGGGAGAGGGGGGAGAGGGGGGGGGGGGGGGAGGGGGGATGATAAACTGATGGATGGAGTAAGTGACAAAAGCTAGAGGTGGAGACAAAAAGGTGTCAGAAAAGGAACGAAGAGGTGTGAAATGTAATAAGGAACATGGGTGGAAGGGGCCAGGAAGAGGCGGATAAAAGGGAAATGTGAGACATACTTGAGAGATGGACATCCGGAGGGGGAGGCTGGAGTAGAGTGATTAGGGCAGTGGAGAAATGTGAGAGAAATGAATGGTAAGCCACGTAGGCTCACCACCGATTTTCCGGCACACTTGGTTCCAGAACCTTTTGGGATTATCCATTTTGCCAAACCAACAGAGGTCACGACCTCCAAGAGGAATGCAACCCTCTCAGAATGGTCCACCTAGGCCACCCAGGAGCCATCATACCAGCCTGCAAAGTCAGCCTCGGAAATCGGCCATGGAATCCACCAGCTCCGGCCGAGCCGGAGTTCCAGAACTCCGGACGCAGAAGGCAAATTTGACCTGCTGATCGGCCTCAGAAGTCATAAGGTCATCAGTGATAGGAGCAGAATTAGGCCATTCAGCACCAGTTCAACTTCCCCATTCAATCATGGCTGATCTATCTCTTCCTCCTAACCCCACTCTCCTGCCTCCCCATAACTTCTGACAACCGTACTGATCAAGAATCCATCATGATTGTAATCATGCAGTCTTTCCGCTGACTGGTTAGCATGGAACAAAGTTGGATCAACTCACAATCAAGTCAGCTAAGAGAACAGATCTGCTGATTGGCGTAGAAGACCAAATGAGGTAGAGATTGGCCACCTCACCCGGCATAGGCACCACATTTTCTGCAGGGTGGGGGAATTTCAAGTGCTCTCTCATAATTTTGTTCAGTTTAGAGGTGTCGGACCACCAGTTGCCGGAAAATAGGTGGTGGACCTGTACCCACCTCCACTCTAGTGTGAACGCATTTCTTCCACCAAAACGTTGTCTGTCCATCTCCTCCACAGATGCTGCCTGACCCACTGAGTTCCCCCAGCAGGGTTTTTTTGCAATAGGACAAATGGGATTGCTGTAAATGAAACTAGCAGATATTTGACGGGCCAAAATGACTCCATGGTCTCTGAAGTGACCATAGATGTACTGAATGATTACATAATTCAGGCAGGAATATGAATGCACATATTTTTTTAATGCAGACTCTCCATTAGTTTAAAGTTTATTATTATCACGTATCGTGAGTTATCGCGGGACAAGCAGCATCTCTGGAGAGAAGGAATGGGTAACGTTTCGGGTCGAGACCCTTCTTCAGAATAGGTCTTGATTTTACAAGTGGGGAAAGGAGACGGTCTGAAGAAGGGGGGTACACAGAATTGCTGGAGAAACTCAGCGGGTGCAGCAGCATCTATGGAGCGAAGGAAATAGGCGACGTTTCGGGCCGAAACCCTTCTTCAGACCGAAACGTCGCCTATTCTTTCGCGCCCTGGATCTAATTTCCGCCTCACCCGCTGAGTTTCTCCAGCATTTTTGTCTACCTAACATTTACCACAGGTTTTATTTTGCTTTCAGTTTTTATAATTGTATCCAGAAAATGCCAATCTCGGTGATTTGCGAAATTGTAGCTGCTAGGCGGTAAAAGGAGACCATAGGTCTGGCAGCATTAGGACCCGTACAGTATTAGTCTGGTTGTGTCGCAGTTTAATGATGCGAAAGGGAGGAGTTCTGCAGAGTAGCCCTTCAGATAAACGGTAAGATAAGATGTCATATGTTATGCGCAAAGGGAAGGATTTGTAGCTAGTTTGCACTATAATATCGTGTTTGTGCAGTTGCTTGAAATTAGAGCTGCCTGTTTTTTTTTGTCTGTTTTAAACAGCCATGACCACAGCCGATCCAAAAGCGAAGAAGAGAACCAAGAGCTCATACTTGCGCCATGCGGCCAAGAAGTCCCGCGGGAGTCGAGAGCTGGAAGCTGGGATGCAGGGTCTGCTTATCACCTGCAACATGAACGAGAGAAAATGCACAGCAGAAGCGTACAGCTTGCTGAATGAGTATGCGGACCAACTATATGGCCCAGAAAAGGTGCGATGCAGCCAGAATGTGTAGTGGCTGTGAGTTGGGACACCGTGGGCATACAGGCAACTCTAAATCCAACTCAGTTATCTTTGTTCATTAATTCATTGACAATGTCACTGCCTCTGCCTAATTGTCCCTTAAACTGTCCTGAGGCAGCCACAATATATAAGGCACTGAAATGGGGCAAACTGAGATAAAGCCTCACTCACACCTAGGGTTGCCAACTGTCCGGTATTAGCCGGACATATTGGGCTAAATATATCCTATATTGTGCTAAATTGGTTTGCCCCATACAGGACCGCCCTTGTGCCGTATTTGACTGGTACGACTTGGGTTGAGGGGACTCTTGTTGGAGCGCCGTGTCGAGCCTCACCTGTCCCAACATAGTGCAGCCCATGGAGTGCAGCAGTAGCACCTCGCCCGTGGCCCCGTCGGTCGGCAGCCCGGCCAGCAGTTGGACCTTCGCTTACCGCCGACACCACCACCCCTCCTTCTCATGGCTCGTCATCGGTTCATGAGTTGGATGGGGTGGCGGACTTTGCGTGCGATGTCGCACGGCCCGGGCCAAAACTCTTCAGCTGGCCCGTCGGCTGGGCTTTGTGTGCAGTCCAACACCCAGGCCAATTCACCCAACCACGGCCGAGTCGGTCAACGAATTTAGTTGGGATTTTGTCCCTTATTTTGACCTTTTGTCCCTTATTTGGGAGTGAGAAAGTTGGCAACCCTACTCACACCCATCATCTAAAAAGTGTGGATATGTGCACACATGATGCTGTATGTGCTGTCCCAACATTCAATAAATGTAAAGCCTGTGATATAGGCAAATGTAGACATAAGGAACTGTAGATGCAGTATGTGAATGTCGCTGCTAATGGTAGCGCAACAGGGTATTGGATTGTACAAAAGGACACAAACTGCTGGAGTAACTCACCAGGTCAGGCAGCATCTCTGGAGAATATGGATAGGTGACGTTTTGAGTTGACGCCCTTCTTCATGACCCAAAACGTCACCTATCCATATTCTCCAGAAATGCTGCCCGATCTGCTGAGTTATTTCAGTACTTTGTGTCCTTTTGGGTATTAACCAGCATCTGCCATTCCTTGTTTCTAAATTATTGGATTGGTTAGATTGCTGGAATAATGATAGAGATGTATCAGTTGAGTCCAAGCACAACAATCCGGCAATTTAAGTTAAATGATTTGAAGTTTCCATTGAAGTGGGCAGGGTGGTCAACATTGTCTACATGGACCTTTTTGACAAGAACCCTCATTGTAGGCTGGTTTGCAAGGTGAAATCACATGGAATTGCTAGGTCGATGCTGTACGACTTGAATCAAATATATATTTGGAATGAATAATTGGAGATAGACACAAAAAGAACAAATGAATAATTATTGGCAGTAATGGTAATCATTGAATTAGACTATTGTTTTACTAAAATAATAAACTTAAAGGTATTTAAAGGAAGGATATATCATCCTCACGGTGATTTGTGGCAGTGTAGTTGATGCCAATCTCCCTTATAGGGAAATTAGGGATGAGTCAATGTTGACAGCAAGTGTTTCCTCCCCCCCCCCCCCGTGAAATGACATGCAGGACTGGAGTAGGTCTGGATGGCAAATCTCTTTCCATAAAAGGCACATAGAGAGAAGTGCAGTTAATACATTTGCGGGGATGCACAAGGCAAGGGAATATATAGTAATTGAGTAATGCCGAGATACAGCGGATTCAGAAAGTATTCAGACCCCTTGAATTTTGTTACGCTAAAACCTTATTCTAAAATGAATATATTCTTTTTTTTATCATCAATACTCCATAATTAAAAAAAGAGAAAACGGGTGTTAAGAAAATTTTGCTAAGTAATTAAATAGAAATAACTGAAATATCACATGTACATAAGTATTCAGACCCTTTACTCAGTACTTTGTTGAGGCGCATTTGGCAGTGACCACAGCCTCAAGTCTTTTGGGTATGATGCTCCAAGCTCGGCACACCTGTATTTGGGTAATTTTTTCCATTCTTCTCTGCAGATCCTCTCAAGCTCTGTCAGGTTGGATGGGGAGCGTCGATGCACAGCTATTTTCAGGTCCCTCCAGAGATGTTCGATAAGGTTCAAGTTCGGGCTCTGGCTGGGCCATTCAAGGACATTCACAGACTTGTCACAAAGCCACTCCTGCATTGCCTTGGCTCTGTGCTTAGGGTCATTGTCCTGTTGGAAGGTGATCCTCCGCTCCAATCTGCGGTCCAGAGCGCTCTGGAGTAGGTTTTCATCAAGGATCTCCCTGTACTTTGCTCCATTCATCTTTCCCTCAATCCTGCCGCTGAAAAAGATCCCCACAGTATGACGCTGCCACCACCATGCTTCACCGTAGGTATGGAATTGATCAGGTGATGAGCGGTGCCTGGTTTCCTCCAGACATGACGCTTAGCATTCTGGCCAAAGAGTTTCAATCTTGGTTTTATCAGACCAAAGAATCTTGTTTTTCATGGTCTGAGAGTCCTTTAAGTGCCTTTTGGCAAATTCAAGCGGGCTCTCATGTGCCTTTTATTGAGGAGTGGCTTCCGTCTGGCCACTCTACCATAAAGGCCTGATTGGTGGAGTGCTGCAGATATAGTTATGTTTCTGGAAGGTTCTCCCATCTCCACAGAGGAACTCTGGAGCTCTGTCAGAGTGACCTCCTTGACCAAGGTCCTTCTCCCCCCGATTGCTCGGTTTGGCCAGACAGCCAGCTCTATGAAGAATCCTGGTGGTTCCAAAGTTCTTCCATTTAAGAATGACAGAGGCTACTGTGCTCTTCAGGACCTGCAATGCTGCAGAAATTGTTTTATACCCTTCCCCAGATCTATGTTTCGACACAATCCTGGCTCGGAGGTCTACGGGCAATTCCTTCATCTTCATGGCTTGGTTTTTGCTCTGACATGCACTGTCAACTGTGGGACCTTTTATAGACAGGCATGTGCCTTTCCAAATCATGTCCAATCAATTTAATTTACCACTGGTGGACTCCAATCAAGTTGTTGAAACATCTCAAGGATAATCAATGGAAACAGGATGAACCTAAGCTCAATTTTGAGTGTCATAGGACAGCAAAAGGGCCTGTAAATGATATTTCAGTTATTTCTCTTTAATCACTTTGCAAAATTTTCTAAACGCTTGTTTTGCTTCTTCATTCTTGGGTATTGTGTGTAGATTGATAATTTAAAAAAAAAGAAAGAATCCATTTTAAAATAATGCTGTATCGTAACAAAATGTGGAAAAAGTGAAGGAGTCTGAATACTTTCTGACTGCACTGTATATGGCAGAACAGAGGAACTTTGGAGCATGTATCCCACTAAGTTGGCAGGACAGTTACAAAAGATGATTAAAGACTCATGGTGTCTTTTCCTTTCACTGAAACACAGGAGGAGGTAGTTTGTTAGAATTAAATACAGTACTTGTAAGGCTGCAGCTTATAGTTCCAGTCATTATATTAATGAAAATATAATTACATCAAGGGGGTGCAGAGGAGATTGCCAGGAATAGATAACTTTATTCATGAGGAAGATTGGATAATCCAGAATTTTATCCTTCTGAACAGGGAAGACCAAAGGAAATTTTAATTAAGATTTCTAAAAGTATGAAGGGTCTAAAAGCAAGTAGGGCATATTTCCTCTAGAGGAGTTTACAATGGTAATCAGTAGAAGGATTAGAGTTGACTGGACTTATTTTTTTGTCTACAGCATGGTTAGAGTTTCGAATTCAATGCCTGGAAGAGGTGGAAACCTCATCCCATTTAACAGTATTTGTACTTGGATGTCTAAAGATTTATTTCTGGAAAGTGCGATTAGGCTGGGTAGGCTTTATAATTATTGACATTTATAGGGTGAGGCAAATGTGTCTGCTTCTGTGTTATACACTTTTTATGATTCTTGTGAACCAGATGCAATGATCCAGTAATTTCAAGATTCACCATAACTAATGGTCAGTCTTTAGCTTGGTTTATTTAACTGACTGTGTTTTAGATTTCCTCTCCAATTCTTACTTTTGAGCTGGTGTCTTTGAACTCTAAATCCAGGCTCCAGGCCTCTATTATCCATCAGATAACATCACCACCACCTTCCCTATACTGTTTTCTGTTTCATTCATATTTCATTCCATTAGTTTCATATTTGGAATTAGCAGTCTGGAAGAAAATCAAAATATGTCCAAAAATACTTTCACATTGGTTGCAGTTTTCAAAGCAGTAACTCCAGCATTGGAAATGTACGAATTATATGTCTGGAGATTTTGTGTTAGTATTGGTTGATATTTATATGTTTGGACTTTATAACCGCAGCTTTGATGGAGTGGGGAGGAGCAAGACAGAAACTGGGTTGTTGGATTGACATAATTGTTTCAACTGAACTCTAAAGCGCCGACTGATCGCAAATGTTGTCACTTGGTTTAGATTTTAAATCCTTGATGTTAGCAATGCTGTTGGTTGATGTTGTAATACATAGATACATAGACAATAGGTGCAAGAGTGGGCCATTCGGCCCTTCGAGCTAGCACCACCATTCAATGTGATCATGGCTGATCATCCACAATCAGTACCCCGTTCTTGTCTTCTCCCCATATCCTTTGATTCCAATAGCCCTAAGAGCTCTACCTAACTCTCTTTTAAATGCATCCAATGAATCTGCCTCCATGGCCTTCTGTGGCAGAGAATTCCACAAATTCACAACTCTCTGTGTGAAAAGGTTTTCCCTCATCTCAGTTCATAATGGCCTACCCCCCATTCTTAAACTGTGGCCCCTGGTTCTGGACTCCCCCAACATCGGGAACATGTTTCCTTCATCTCGTGTGTCCAATCCCTTAATAATTTTATATGTTTTCCCTCTCATCATTCTAAATTCCAGTGAATACATCATCAAAGCCATTTTATACCTACTGTATGTCTTGGCTTTAATATGTTAAAGGCTCTGTCATGCATTCCCATTGGCGAACCAATGGATTTTCAATAACTGTGGACTCTCTGGTTTTCTATTGTCCTGCTATCTAATATCTGAATGTGAAAAGTTGTGTTACGTGGTGCTCTTGTTGCTGGCAATATTGAAGCAATTATGCGGTCATTTTAACAACTTCTGAGTGAACAAAGGTGGTTATTTGCGATCCAGGTTTTGTAAAAGGGATGGTTAGAGCTGAATATTTTATAAACCATGCTTTCCCATAACTCTTAATACATTTTAAAATGCGTTGTGCAACATATTGTTCACAAAGTAGTTTGGTGATGTATAGGAATCATATTCCAAGTTTATTAAGAACAAGAAATGGAAAGTAAGCAAAGTAGGCCTATGGTCCCTCATATCTGCTCCACAATTCAAAAAGATCACAATTGATCTTTTGCCCCATCCCTTGATTCTGGTAATATCTAAAAATGCAATTAATATCTGTCCAGAAGGGAAAACAGAAATAATTCATTTTAAAAATATGTTAAGAAACCAGTCAATATGACATGTGGATACTTCCATGTTCATTCAATGAATTTGGGGTCCTTCTGGAACATTTAAACTATTGTTTAAAACTTCTTCAAGGGCAGCATAAAAGCAGAGGCTGGTCAGTTATTTATGTGGGAGTAGTAGACTAAGTAATTAATGGAAACAGCAAAAGCTTATCAAATGTAAGACACTTGTATTCATGGTGGGCCTGGTTGTGAACAGATAATATATAATTTGCATAGGACAGCATTTTTTCCTGTAATGGAGTACTGAACTTGGGGGTTTGTGGATAAGTGTGTTATGTAGCAAAGGAAGCATAGTATCTTGGTTTACCTTTTTTAAATATTCAGATTTTACATTTGTTTTTACATAGTTTGTAGAGGAATCTAACAGTGAGGACGAGGAAGATGATGATGCCGAAGCTGCTCTGAAGAAGGAAGTAAATCAGATCAGTGCATCAACACAGAAGCAACTCCGCCGATTCCAGGCTTTGGACAGTGGGGCCAACAATGTTGTCTTCATCAGAACTCAAAACATCGGTGACGTTATTTTCTTTTCAATTCTGGATTGAATTGTGTCCCAACTGTGAGAGGAATGTTGTAATAATTTCCCTTTTTTTCCCTACCCTACTAAATAAACCTGAAGGGGAATGCAACTCGTAGCAGAGTCATGGTCAAAGTAGTTCATTACGGAAACGGACCTCTCGGCCCAACTCGCTCATACGAACCAAGATCCTCCATCTGAGCTACTACCATTTGCTTGCTATGGTCCATATGCTTGAAAACCTGCCCTATTCATGTATCTGTCAAAGTGTCTGTAAAAAAATGTTCTTATCTGCCTCAACTACTTCCTCTGTCAGCTCTTTCCATATACCAACCACCCTCTTTGAAAAAGTTACTTTAAGGTCCCCATTAAATCTTTCCTCTCTCACCTTAAACCTGTCATCTGGTTCTTGATTCCCTTACCCTGGGTAAAAGTCTGTGCATTCACTCTATCAATTCCCCTTATAATTTTATACACATCTATAGAATCACCCCCTTAGCCTCCTCCACGCCAAGGAAAAATGTCCAGGGTTTCCCAATCTCTCCCTATAGCTCAGGTCCTCGAGTTCTGGCAACATCTTCGTAAATCTTTTCTTTACTACCCTGACTACCTGTGGTGGCATTTACAGGGTGCTGTGCACTTGTACTGCTAAATCCTTATGTTTTACAACACTTCCCAGGACTCTACCATTTGCTGTGATCGTTCTGTCTTGGTTTGACTTCACAAAATGCAACACCTCACACTTGCCAGCATTGAACTCCATTAATCTGCAACCCACTTGCCCAGCTGATCAAGATCCTGCTCTAGTTTTTGATAAGCCTCTTCACTATCTAGGAAACCACCTATTTTAGTGTAATCTCCAAACTTACGAATCAAGTCTCTTATTGACAGTGTTCAATAAATATGGGGCATAGATTTACAGCAATTAGTCAAAGAAGTAAAGGGGAAATGTGGAAAGATTATTTAATCAGGATGGCGATTGGAATTTGATGTCTGTGTAAATTCTCTGGTTTGTTTTATGTGGGGGTCCGGGGAAACCTTTTCAGTTTCTTACCTTGCCGGATTGTTTTCCGGGTGGCATCTCCGGTCGCTGTGCGGCCTACCATCGATGGAGCTGGAGGCCTCCTCGGAGCGACTTTGAGCCCCATAGCGGGGCTTGGACTTAATATCGGAGTCGATCCCTTGCCTGGGATCGCTTCACCTGCGGCCTGCGGACTTTACATCGAGAGCTCGCAGTCTCAGGAGATGCCAGTCAGGAGCTCCAACAATGCAGGGGCTTGACCAGCCCCGATGCGGGATTCGATCGCCCGACGCGGGAGCTGAATCCCCCCGCAGGAGCTGATCGCCCCGATTCGGTGGGCCAAAACACCGCCGGCTACGGGAGTCAAGATCGGCCCATCAATGGAGGGCTCGAGGCCCCCGACCGCGGGAGAGCAAAGAAGGGAAGAGATTTGAACTTTTTTTTTTCCTTCCATCACAGTGAAGAATGTGGAGGAGTCACTGTGGTGGATGTTTATGTTAAAATGTATTTTGTGTGTTCCGCTGCTTTTTATTTGTATGACTAACTTGGCAACTAAAATTCCTCGCATGTTGCAAAACATACTTGGCTAATAAAGTATTATTGTGATTGTAATTGTGATGTCAGAAAGTGGTAGAAACAGCATGGCCCATTTAAGTACCTGGATGAATACTTGATAAGCTTGTAACATTTAAGACTTTAGACCAAGGACAGAATTGTGGCTGCAGGATAGAGAACTGTAGTCCCGTCAACGGGGGGTTCGAGGCCCCCGACCAAGGAAGAACAACAAGGGAAGGACTTGGAACTTTATTTTAGCCTTCCATCACAGTGAGGAATGTGTAGGAGTCACTGTGATGTATGCTTATGTTAAAATGTGTTTTTTGAGTCTGGTGCTTTTTAACTTGTATGACTGACCTGGCCAGTGAATTTCACTACACCAAACAAAGGTGTCTGACAATAAATTAACATGAACTTATTATAGTAATTGGCCAGAGGCTGATGTGGAGCATAAAAACTACTTATGCAATATATGAGTATAAATACAGCAGACTAGAAGTTCATCGGTGCTCTGGAGGGGGGTCAGAGGAGCTAAGGGTTGTTTTTGTTATGGGCCTAGGCAGCAAGGTTTAGCAGTGCCTGAGGAATTGATACCAGTGAATGACCATTACATACTTTCCTTTGCCACACCATTGAAAAGTGCTCAAGGGAAATTGGGAAATAATGCCCCTGTCCCACTTAGGAAACCTGAACGGAAACCTCTGGAGACTTTGTGCCCCACCCAAGGTTTCCGTGCGGTTCCCAGAGGTTGCAGGTGGTTGCCGGAGGTTGCAGGTAGTGGAAGCAGGTAGGGAGACTGACAAAAACCTCCGGGAACCGCACGGAAACCTTGGGTGGGGCACAAAGTCTCCAGTGGTTTCCGTTCAGGGTTCCTAAGTGGGACAGGGGCATAAGGACTGGGCCTGGGTCCAGGATACTGTAAAGGAGAGAGAGTCGAATTGGTGTCTAGTCCCGTGTACATGGGGAATGCGATTGGTGAGTGGAACTGGGATTTGGTGATCAGTACTGTTTTGGAAGGTCATCTATCGATTTCCCTCCACAATACCGTCTAACCCACTGAGTTCCTCCAGCACTTTGTTTTAAACTTAACAGAGAGATGGGTTCAGGACTGTGGTAAGAAGGATCCCAGAGAGTATTTAGCTTTGCAAATGGAAATGGGTGAATTTTGTGATATAAAAAATTGCATGGGTTGGAGATCTGTAATTTATTGTGTCAGCTGAACACATTATTTAATGATGTGAGCATTGAATCTTACTTCTGAAGTTTGATTCTCATAACTTCTCTGGTACTTTGTTGCCACTTTTGCTCTTCTGATTTGAGATATTCTACTTAGTGTGTGTAAAGCAAAGATATAAGCTCAACATTTTATTAGCATGTCATTTATTTGAAATCCGCACTCACAACAGATAGGATATGTGTGATATGAAAGCATGAACTCGGTAATTTTGTGAATCTAAAACACCCCTTTTTTTTACTCAAAAACAGAACCGGACAAATTAGCTCATTACATTTTGAAGGATCTACATACCACCAAGAAGAAGAAAACCAGAGCTATTCTGCGGATGTTGCCAGTGTCTGGGTCCTGCAAGGCTTTCATGGAGGAGATCCCAAAGTACTTTGAGACTTTCCTGGAACCCTGGTTCAAAGATCCCAACAAGGCTACTTTCCAGATTGTTTATAAAGCTAGGAATAACAGTCACATGAGCAGAGATGATGTCATCAAGGCCCTGGCAGGTAAATGTAAATTCTTTCTATATTTTGATTGGTTGAAAGATTGTTCTATGTTATCCTATGTTTGCATCCATTCCCAAAGCACTATGGCAATTTGCAGACGTCAATTCACCTACAAACCACACATTTTTGGATGTAGGAGGAAACCGGACTACCGGGAAAAAAACATGCACTCGGAGGGAGAGCGTGCAAACTTCACACAAACTTCCAAGGTTAGGGTTGAACTTGGGCCTCAGAGGCTGTGAGACAGTAGCTCTCCTTGCTGCATCACTCTGCAGCTATTTCAAAGCTGGTTTTAAATAAAGATGAAATCTGACATTAGAACCAACTATGTAGACAAGATGTTGCCTTTTTCATACAGTGCCCTCCATAATGTTTGAGACAAAGACCCATCATGTATTTATTTGCCTTTGTACTCCAGAATTTGACATTTGTAAAATTAAAAAAACTCACATGTGGTTAAACTGCACATTGTCAGATTTTAATAAAGACCATTTTTATACATTTTGGTTTCACCATGTAGAAATTACAGCGGTATTTATATATAGTCCCCCCCCCTCCCCATTTTAGGGCACCATAATGTTTGGGACACCGCAATGTCATGTAAATGAAAATAGTCATGTTTAGTATGTTGTGCATATCCTTTCCAAGCAATGACTGCTTGAAGTCTGCGATTCATGGACATCACCAGTTGCTGGGTGTCTTCTCTGGCGATGCTCTGCCAGGCTTGTATTGTAGCCATCTTTAGCTTATGCTTATTTTGAGGGCTAGTCCCTTTCAGTTTTCTCTTCAGCATATAAAAGGCATGCTCAATTGGGTTCAGATCGAGGTGATTGACTTGACCACTCAAGAATTGACCATTTTTTAGCTTTGGAAAAACTCCTTTGTTGTTTTAGCAGTGTTTGGGCTCATTGTCTTGTAAAATGAACTGCCGGATAATGAGTTTTGAAGCATTTGTTTGAACTTGAGCAGATAGGATGTGTCGATACACTTCAGAATTCATTATGCTACTACCATCAGCAGTTGTATCATCAATGAAGATAGGTAAACCAGTACCTTCAGCAAATGCCCAGGCCATAACACCCTCACCACTGTTTCACAGATGAGGTGGTATGCTTTGGATCTTGTGCAGTTCCTTCTCTCCTCCATACTTTGCTCTTGTCCATCACTCTGATATAAGTTAATCTTCGTCTCATCTGTCCACAAGACCTATTTCCAGAACTGTGGTTGCTCTTTTAAGTACTTCTTGGCAAACTATAAACTGGACATCCTGTTTTTGCGGCTAACTAGTGGTTTGCATCTTGCAGTGTCACCTCTGTATTTCTGTTCATGAAGTCTTCTGTGGACTGTGATCATTGACAAATCCACACCTGACTTCTGAAGAGTGTTTCTGATCGGTCGGACAGGTGTTTGGGGATTTTTCTTTATTATAAAGATAATTCTTCTGTCATTAGCTGTGGAGCTCTTCCTTGGCCTGCCAGTCCCTTTGCAATTAGTGAGCTCACCAGTGCTCTTTTTCTTCTTAATGATGTTCCAAACAGTTGATTTTGGTAAGCCTAAAGTTTGGCTGATGTCGCTAACAGTTTTATTCTTGTTTCTCAGTCTCATAATGGCTTCTTTGACTTTCATTGGCACAACTTTGGTCCTCACGTTGATAAACAGCAAAAAAAAAAATCCAAATGTGATCGAAGAACTGGAGGAAAGACTGGGTGCTGAGAGCTCTCTTATACCTGCATTAAGGTGGCATTTAAAAACACCTGAGCAGTTATAGACACCTGTGAAGCCAGGTGTCCCAAACATTATGGTGCCCTGAAATGGGGGATTATGTATAAACACAGCTGTAATTTCTACATGGTAAACCAAAAATGTATAAAAATACTCTTTAATAAAATCTGACAATGTGCACTTTAATCACATGTGATATTTTTCTATTACAAATCTCGAATTGTGGAGTATGGAGGCAAATAAATAAATGATGGGTCTTTGTCCCAAACATAATGGAGGACACTGTATATGGTAAGACTTGTGGCATTTTTTGAATACAGTCAGTTTTATTTTAGAACAAGCCTTTTATCATTGCAGCTTTCTGGACAAAGTCCTTAAACTCTGTTAACCTGTAAATGCTTTTGTGCGTTTCATTGTCTCGTAATCATGGAGTTGGATTACAGCCTGTTCCTTTTTAGAAATCCATATATACCCTATGCGGATATTTTCCCCTCCCTTCCTCTTCAGTTATTTAAATAACTATCAAGTTAATTAGATAAAATTGCCTTTTTAGCAAATTCTCACTGGCTTTCTCTGATCAAATCATACTTGTCCAGATGATTATTGCTTCTACTAAATATTGTTTCCAGAACTTTCCTTGGTTAAACCTAGATACTATATTATTCTCTCCATGAACAAGAATACATTTTGTTGTTTTTCCAGTCCCACTGACTCAATAAATGTTTGGAAGGTTCTGAACATGGCTTCTGCAATCTTCCCTCTTAACTCCCCCAACAATCCCATCTCGATCAGGTAATTTGTCCACTTTAAATGCAGCTTTCTTCCTGATACATTTATCATTTAAAAAAAAAATGTTTTAACCCATCCAGAAGCTCAATTTCATCTTCCTTTACTAGCGTCAACAGCGACAACTTCCTTAGTGAAGATTGATGTGAAGAACTCATTCGTTACCTCAACTGTGCCCTTTGTCTCCATGAGTGACTTTCCTTTCTCGTCTCTGTTCACTTTCATCTCTCTTTTTATAATCTTTTTCCTGTTCACATGCCGAGAGAATATTTTTGGATTCCCTTCTTATATCAGCTGTCAGACTTCTGATTAGTTGAGAGATACAGAGTGGAAACGGGCCCTTCAGCCTACCGGGTCCGTGCCGACCAGCGATCCCTGCATTTTAACACTATCCTACACACACTAGTGACAATTTATTTTTACATTTACCAAGCCAATTAACCTACAAATCTGTACGTCTTTGAGTGTGGGAGGAAAGCGAAGATCCCCAAGAAAATCCATGCAGGTCACGGGGAGACCGTACAAACTCCGTACAGTAGTCTGGATCGAACCCGGGTCTCCGGCGCTGTATTTGCTGTAAGGCAGCAACTCTACTGCTGTGCCGCCGTTGCTTTCTTTTCTTGTTGCCTCCCTTATTTCCTTTTTTTACTTTGCCTCTGAACTTTTTCAAACATTCTGGTTCTTGCATGTATAAAAACCTGGCATCTTTCATGTTTTTTTCCTGCTTAATTTTTCTCTGCCTTTCTGGTCAGACAGAGAGCATGGGTTTTAATTTCCCTACTCTTATCCTTCATGGGAATGTATCTCAACTGTAACTGAAACATTTCTACTTGAAAGGCTTCCCATTGTGAAACAACAGTTTTGCCTGCCAAACTTTGATTCCAATTTACCAAAGCCAGACTTGTTCTCGTCCTATTGAACTTGGCTCTTCTCCAACTCACCAGTTTACCTTGGAGTCCTCTATATCCTCTTCCATTGCTATTCTAAACCTTTTGATACTGTTTGCTAGATGTTGCCCCACTGACACTTGCTCCAGTTAGTCTGGCTTTTTTCCCAGAACAAAGTCTATTAATGTTTTGTTGTGCCAGAAACGAATGAGGAAGAAAGTTCTGCTGAACAAACGTCAGACACTCCTTTCCCCTCCATCTATCCCAGTCTTTGTTTGGATCAGTAAAGTCTCTTTGCCCTATTGCTTTGGCATATCCTCTGCAATTTCCCAGGTAACTTGCTTCTTAGTATCCTCCCATTCAGTCCTTAGGTCGTAAAATAGTACCAGTAGTGTATTTGCACCATTATTGCTTCTTAATTCTAAACAGATAGGATGTCATGGTGAGTCGATGACAGGATATTTATCTCCAGCATTGCAATATTCTCAATCAGTTATTTGTTCATTTATTTATATTATGACCTGTGCATCATTAGCAAAGCCAAATTTAATCACCCACCTCCAATTGCCTTTCAACTGAGTTGGCCATTTCAGGGAGCATTTAAGAATGAACCACATTAGTGCATCTGGAATTGTATATAAGCAGACATCCTTCCAGAAGAATGTTACTGAACCAAATGGGATTTTTAAAACGCACTTTGTCATACTCATGATCATAATCATACTTTATTAGCCAAGTATGTTTTGCAACATACGAGGAATTTGATTTGCCATACGGTCATACCATTAAAAAGCAACAAAACACACAAAATACATTTTAACATGAACATCCACCATAGTCACTCGTACACATTCCTCACTGTGATGGAAGGTGAAAAAAAGTTAAATCTCTTCCCTTCTTTGTACTCCTGCGGTTGGGGGCTTCGAGCCTTCCGCTGATGGGACGATCTTGGCTCCCGTAGCCGGCGGTCGTGCCCTCCGCGTCAGGGCGATCAAACTCCTGCATGAGGGGGATATCAACTTCCCGTGCTGGGCGATCTGACCCCGGGTCGGGCTGGTCGAACCTTCTGCGTCGTATGAAGCTTCCGGACATCGGTCTGCACCTGAGACTGCGAGCGCCTCGATGGCGAAATCCACAGGCGCCCATTGGAAAATAAAGTTTCCCCTGGCGCCCTTCCCCCATCCCTCACATAAAACAAAACCACTTTACCACTGGCTAGGTTTCTTAAAAGTTCTGTAGCAATTAATTTCACAGGTTCACTTCCCTCTGACTAAAGATGTCTGCCATGGTGCAATGTGAACTCTGCATTTTTAATCCAATAATTTGGTCCCAGTGATGCCACAGAGGTGCTCTTTCTTACACTCCATTCTAAACATTTAAAGGGTGCAAACTAATATTGTGGTGCACGTAAAATGAAGATGGAAGAATGGTTATTAAATTCTCCACGGTTCTCCAAACCAGGCCGCATTCTGGTGAATCTCCTATGTACTCACTCCAGCACAACCACATCTCTCCCATCCTTCCTTTAGTGTGGCTCCCAGAATTGTAGAGAAAATGGAAATTGTGTTCTAACCAGTGTTTTGTGAGTTTGCAGCATGAGATACCAACCCTTAAATGCTGCCATTGCTGGCCTATCGACTGTATTGCTACTTTCAGTGGACCTTGACTCTTGTTTATCAACAGTACTTAATGTTCGAGTCTATGCAGTACTTAATACGAGCATTCCCATTCCCTAATAATTTTCCCTAGGAATCCCACATAGTTGCAGGGGAGAGGATGCAAACTCCAAATAGGTGGTACCAGAGGTTTAACTAAGTAGCACTCTACAGTTGCGCCACTGCCCATATGAAGTGGCTTGGGACAGCTTTGCTTTGTGAAAGGTATTTTTCAAATTGAAGCTAAAATTTAAGATAGGCAGCATGGTGTTGGAGTAATTCAGGGGATCAGGCAGCAACTCTGGAGCGTCTCTTTTTCTCCAGAGATGCTGCCTGACCCGCTGAGTTACTCCAACACTGTATCTTTGATATAAACCAGCATCTGCAGTTCTTTGTTTGTACAGCTTGCTCTAGAACATGCAATCTATATTTGTTAGTGATCAGCCAGTGTTTTCCCCATTTTTCTTTTGCATGTTTGGAAGGAATTACTGACTTGGTTTCTCATTTTTCAGGAGTAGTAGTAAATTTGAATGCTGAAAACAAAAGTTGATCTTGGTCATCCTGAATACACCATCATAGTGGAGATAATCAAAGGTGTGTGCTGTGTGAGTGTAGTCCGAGATTATTTACTTTTCCGCAAATACAACCTGCAAGAGGTAACAAAAAATGATGTTGAGGAGAAATCAATAAAAGGAACCTGCTCTCCTCCCTCTAAAATTGATGGCCATGTGGGTTCAAAAGAGCGACTGGAAGAAAAGGAACTTGACAAGAAAGCTGAAGAAGACGGGCAGGAATTGGAGCCACATGTCATGGGTACTGGAGATGCATTTCAAGAGCAGAAAAGCAGGGAACAGAAAGCCGAAAAGGAGACCTGCGTTTACAGTGAGAATAACCAGCCTGAATCATAGTCTGGTGGCTTGTGATTGTTAAACACTTTCTTGTGTGATTTTGGACAACAAATCTTTTCTAAGTTACCCCTTTGCACCTGTTAAGGAGCCGTGTATTGCTCCTGACTACTCTGCCCGAAGTCTTTACATATTGTAAATGAGCAAGGCGGGATGTTTAACTTTTTAAACAAACACGCTGTGATGGTTAATCTCGTTTTCTGACCTGCTTCAGGTTGTTCCTGTTAAAAGCAAATCTTGCTACTTTTTTCAAAATAGATATTTGAATCTTTTTTTTTTTAAAGCAAAATTGTTTTGGGGCAAATTTCAATTAAAATAGATTTTTACCTCAAATTTTATGTTAATATGATTTTTACAACGATTTGGATATCAGATACTCTGGTTTAATTGCATTGTTAGTCTCGGCTGCATCAGGATTTCAGAATCAATTTGAGTATGGTTGCATGGTGGTTATGTTTCTGGTGGGGAGATGGTTGTTGGATATATGGTTTATTAAACTCGCATGTGCATTCCAATATTGAGTGCCTGTGAATATCATTGCAACTAGTTTCTTTTCAGCATAACCTTTGGTTATTAAACTAGTCACTACTAAACGAGTCATGAGTTCAAACCTAGGATGGAATTGGGTATGTAATTAATTCAGGTACTGGACAGCTCTTCAGTAATTAATTCATATTTTAGTTTCGAGATACAGCGTGGAAACAGGCCCTTCGGCCCACTGAGTCCATGCTGACCATCGATCACCAGTGCACTAGTTCTATGTACTACACACCAAGGACAATTTACAGAAGCCAATTAACTTATAAACCTGCATGTCTTTCGAATGTAGGAAACTGAAGAAAACCCATGCGGTTACAGGAAGAGCGTACAAAATCTGCGCAGACGGCACCGGATCAAACCTGGATCACTGGTGCTGTGAGGCAGCAGCTCCACCCTGTGCTACTGTGCCACCCTTAAACTCCAATTTCTAAACTCCAGTTGGTTAACTGTTTTGAGAAAGCAAAACTTTTCCTTCCCTTGTATGGACCCCTTTGTAACTAGGCC
Organism: Leucoraja erinaceus; assembly: GCF_028641065.1. Lineage (NCBI taxonomy): Eukaryota > Metazoa > Chordata > Chondrichthyes > Rajiformes > Rajidae > Leucoraja > Leucoraja erinaceus. The sequence goes on from NC_073396.1 coordinate 25,652,236, forward strand.
AATAGCAATGTGGGCTCACTCTCAACTGTGTCCCAAAATAGCTGATTAAGCCACTCTGGTTCAATAGCAATAAGAAAATAAACTGGTCTTGTCATTTACGCCACGTGAATCAATTAACAAAAGTATGGGTACCATGAACTTTGGTTGGAATGTAAAAGTGACAAGTGATGGCTTTGAGTCTCAACATAAGAGACTGCTAATATTTATTAAGACTTTGATAACTTCATTTAAAATGGAAATGGCAACCAGGAATCTAAGTTCTGAGCCATGTGAACATATGAGAGGCTGCCTCTCGTTTCCAAATGAATTATTCAGTATATTGGTTACAGAATCATTATGCTAATGTATAGTTCCATAATTTACTTTAAAACATGCTGTGTCTTCCTTCGGGGGAGGTGGGGGAGGAGGGGATGTCTTCCTCTTACTGAGTACCTTTAAAAACAGTTCTTTGTGTGAAGTTCAGACATTGAGTTTTGGCCGGCTGAGTGTCACCACTGCCTGCTCTCGTTTCAAGGAAGTCTAAATATATATAACATCTTTCCTGGTACGCTTTACAGCCAGAGAAGTCGTCTCAAAATGTAGTTACTGTTCTAACATAGGAAACTTGGCGGCCAACGTGTGTACAAATGTCCCACAAATTGGGGAGAGAATAACCACATCATTTGTCTGAATTATGTTTATTGAGGGATAAATGGAGACTCTGACATCACTGAAAACTCCCTTTGCTTTGAAACAGAGTAACACATCAATCCAAATGGGATTCCACCACCAGATATCCAGCACTCCCACATCATTGCACTGAAGTCTCTATCTTAAATTTTGTACTCAAGTCTCTGAATCAGGACTTGACTCAAACTCTTAATTCAGAGGTGAGCCATGGTTAATGTCAATATCTGAGTGAATTCTGGGCACTTTTCAGTAGAAGTCAGTAGAAGCTCATCATGACCAACACCTACCAATGTGGGGTAGGAGGGGGAAACTGTAGCCATAAGTGATTGCAATAGTTCATTGTGGTCAGGGGTTAGACAAATTAATTGCAGATCAGGAATCTCTAATCAGCATGGTGCACTTAGTCATAGAGTAACAGAGACAGGCCCTTTGGCCTAACTCATCCACGCTGTCCAAGATGTCATTCTGAGTGAGTCTGATTTGCCAGCATTAGGCCCCTATCCTTCCAAACCTTCACTATCTATGCACCTGTCTAAATGTCTTAAATGTTATTGTACCTGCCTCAACTACTTTTTCCAGTAGCTTGTTCCAAATATGCACCACCCTTTGCATGAACCAGTTGCCCCTCGGGTCCCTTTTAAATATTTCCCTCTCACATTAAATCTATACCCGCTAGTTTTTAATTCCCTTACCCTGGGTAAAAGATTCTCTGCATTCACCCCATCGATCCCCATCATAATTTTATACACCTCTATAAAGTCACCCTTCAAGCTTCTACATCCAGGAAATAAAGTTTTAGCCTGCCCAACTGCTCCCTATAGCTCATGCTCTGAGTCCATGTAATATCCTCGTCAATCTCCTCTGCACTCTTTCCAGCTTAATGACATCTCTCCTACATCAGAGTATCCAAAACTGTACACAATAGTCGAACATCTTGTACAACTGCAACATAATGTCCCAACTCCTGTACTCAGCGCTCTGACTGATGAAGGCCGGTGTGCCAAACGCCTTCTTCAACGCCCTGTCCATCTATGCCGCCACTTTAAGGGAGCTATGTACTTGTACTCCTCTGTCCCTCTGTTCCATAACACTCCCTCTGCCCTACTGTTCACTGTGAAAATCCTACCTTGGTTTAACTTTCCCAAATATGCCACCTCTCACCTTTATGAATTGAACGCTGTTTGTCATTTCTGTGGCTCGCTTACTGAGCTGATCAAGATCCTGCTGTAATTTTTGACAACCTTCACTGTCTACGATATCTCCTATTTTTGTGTCATCTACAAACTTGCAAACCATCCGTTATTCTCATCCAAATCGTTCAAATAAATGATGAACAACAGTGGGCTCAGCACTAATCCCTGAGTCACACCACTCGTTGCAGTCCTCCAATCTGGAAAAACAACCTTCCATCATCACCCTCTGCATCCGACTTCGTCAATTATGTATTCAATTAGGTTGCACTCCCTGGATCCCACACGATCTAACCTTCCAGATAGCTTATCATGTGCGACCTTGTCAAAGTGCTTATGGACAGCGTCTACTACATCTTAAAAAAAACCCCAACTATTTTAACAAATTTGTAACGCTGTACTACATCAAGCAGTCCATGCATCTATTGAGCCACTGACAGTGCCGATGAATACCTTGCTGATGGATTGTTTTGGCGATTAAATATGACACCCTCGGGTTTTTCTGGATCAGACATATTTTGCATCAGAGCCAAGAAAAGCATTAGCGCAAGTTAATGGATTCTACTTGTCAGCATGTGGTGTTGGTTTGGACTGATCAATTAGTATTTGTGTGCTTAGATAACTTGCCCAGTTCACATCAATTGCATACACTTGGCAATGAAATGTACACAGTCCAGCCACCTTACAGCAGCCAAGCATCAGCATACAATGCTACTCAGATTCGTAGAGTTTTTTACTGCACAGTCAGACCCTTTGGCCCAACTTGTCCATGCTGACCAAGATGCTTATCTCTGCTAATCCCATTTCCCATATTTTTCTAAACATTTCCCATCCATTTGCCTATCCAAATGTCTTTGAAGCATTACAATTGTAGCTGCCTCTCCAAACTTCAAATTGTATAATATGATTCAGAACATCAAAAAAACACAGACCCCTTGTGTTGTGGGACCAAGTTAAGTGAAATTTCAATCTTTTTTTTCTTTGTGTGATTTTTAAAAAAGTAAAAAGGTTTTTCTAAGTCTATGGCTGACAGGCGTGGAAGGAGTCACAGCTTTTTAATATCACACACTGAATATAGATGCAGTGATTACTGGCAACACTTCACTGAAACCTTTACTATTTTCTTTGAAGGATATGAGGAAACATCATGACTAGATTTTCTGGCAATAATGTTTGTTACATCCATTTACGTTTAGTTGCTGTACAATGAATGCCTGAAGCCTCTTGAACAACCATCAGGGAACATTTCAATTTTACAGATATCTTTCCAACCACTACACTTCTTTTAATATGTAGCTTCTGGGCTCATGTTACCAAGCAACATTATCTAGCTTTGTTCATGTTTGGAGTGTACTATTAGTATAACATGACACATTTTATAAATTAAAATGTGGACACAATGAGGACAATATTATTAGTTTAAATGGGGTAGTGATTGTATTGACATTCCTGTGAGGCCACAAAATCTTTAATGGGCTAGAGATAGATTAACCTATTTCAAATGTATTTTATTGTCACGTGGTATATGAAATATGGCATATGATATATGGTATGGTACCATACGATACCAGTGTGGTACCATTTATACAATATGGCATATGAAATAGAATGTAAGGAAAAGTGAGGTTATCCCACCTTAGAAGAAGAGAAAAGTCATATTATTTGATTGAATGATTTGCTACTGAAGGATAATTTGGGAATTTTTATACTTGAAACACAGGCAGTCTGCAAATGCAGGGAGTAATTAGGAAGGCAAATGGAATGCCAGCCTTTATTACAAAGGTAAAAGAAAAGAAAAGCAGGGAGTTTTTTCTACAATTGTAGAGTTTTGGTCCCCTTCTTTAAGGCAGTAGTTCTAAGAAGGTTGACTGGGTTGATTCCTGGGATGAAGGGGTTGTCTGACGAGGAAAGGTTAAACAGGTTGGAGAGCTTGACAGTTTAGAGATATGATGCAAAAACAGGTCTTTCGGCCCATCGAGTCCATGCTGACCAGCGGTCAACCTGTACACTAGCATTATCCTAGTGACAATTTTAAAATGTTACCGAAATCAATTATACCTACAAAACTGCAGCCTTTGGAAGGTGGGATGAAACCCATGCAGGTCACGGGGAGCAAGTACAAACTGTGCAGACAGCACCGATTGAGGATTGAACCGGTGTCCCTGACACTGTAAGGCAGCAACTCTAACGCTGCACCACTGTGCACCGCCCTGGATAGGTGGACAGAACAGAAGAAGAGAGGTTTGTTTTTGGGGGGAAATCTAGCATTAAGTTATGAATAAGGGATCACCCATTTGAAGATGGAAATGACGAAGAGTTTCTTTGGAACATACAACTTAGAGAGTTGTGAATTCGGAATCATTTGCCTTCCATTCAGTAAGATTATGGGTGATCCGATCTTTGCCTAAACTTTCTGGCCTCTCCTCCGTAACCCCTGATTCTTACTTACTGAAAAAAACATGTTTATTCTAAAGAAGGGTCTCGACCAGAAACGTCATGTTCTCTAAAGAGAACTCTGCTGCCTGACCAGCAGAATTGCTCCAGCACTGTGTCCTTATCTTTATTCAAGCCTTGGATATATTTAACTACCCGTCTCTCTTGCAGAGAAAGTCGGAACGATGGAGATGGTGTTAATGTTCAGACATTGTGCACGTTTTTCACACTAGGGACTTATTGCATGTTGCATGTTTTGCATTCTGTTCATGCATTTTTTGGAAGTTGTATGTTTTTTTCACACAAGGGTCTTAAACAGAAAAAAAGATCTGCCACACTACTGCAGTACCGAGGAGGTGTTGCACTGTTGGAGGTCATGTTTTTTGGTTGAGATGTTAAAGTGGGGCCCTGAGGTGAACATAACAAAAAAAAAACTCGTGGCATAATTCCAAAGAAAAAGTGCAAGGAATTTATTCCAGATGTCATCGGCATTTTCTAACCATTGTTATTTTGTGGGAACTTGGTGTGCATAACTTGGCTGCCATGTTTCTTGTGAGTGTAATGAAAAACAGCTTGGAGAAAAGCAGGGACCAAAGGCAACATCCAGAACTTTGGGCGACACAGTGGCGCAGTGGTAGAGTTGCTGCCTTAAAGTGCTTGCAGCGCCGGAGACCCGGGTTCGATCCTGACCACGGGTGCTGTCTGTACAAAGTTTGTATGTTTTTCCTGTGAATGCGAGGGTTTTCTCCAAGATCTTCGGTTTTCTCCCACACTCCAAAGACCTACAGGTTTGTAGGTTAATTGACTTGATTTATGTGTAAATTGTCCCTAGTGTGTGTAGGATAGTGAATATATCCAGGTTTTGCTGGTTGGCGCATTCCCGATCGGCCGAAGGGCCTGTTGTGCTGTATCTCTAAACTAAACTAAAAAACTAAACAAAGTTTCACTGACCCAATAATAAAGCCTGGCTGGTTTACAGCTGTTGTATGAAATAAGGAAGTAGACCTGTACGAAGCATGCTTGGTGTGGCCATTTGTTGCATGAACATCCTGTAGAAAGTGAACATGGCTACCAGAAGACTCTGCCTTGCTTTGAAATTTAATAATGATGTTCCAGAGATACAATTCCATTCCCCATGAGTATTAGAGTGGCAAACTAGTCTTAAATTGCATTCATAATTGTCACCAAGTGAGCCATGTGATGCCCACAAAGACTATGGAGGCAGCAGCTCCATCCACTGTCTATGGCCTTCTTCAACCTCGTGATACTGGGTGGGAGGGACTATGGAACTTTGTTCTCAAATTCAGCTGCCCATTGAAATGAGACTATCTTACACATTCTCCACAGTAGCATGTAGCCGTGATATTAATCAATAGGTTGACAACACCACCATTCCCAGTAATGGCTGCTGTCTATATGACTCTGTCTTGCACAGGGACTCTGCAAAAGGACTTGAACGGGTTGGGAGAGTGGGCAAACAAGTGGCAGATGGAATGCAGCGTAGCCAAGTGTGCTTTTAGGTAGTAGGAATTAAAGGCATAGGCTATTGTCTAAATGGGAGAGGATTCAGAAATTGGAGTGCAGAGGGACTTGGGTGCTGGTGCAGGATTTCCAAAAGGTTCATTTGCAAGCTGAATTGGTAATAAGGAAGTCAAATGCAAAGTTAACATTTATTTCGAGAGGACTAGAATATAAAAACATGGATGTAATGCTAAAGCTGGTCAGACCACTTTTGAAGTATTGTAAGCAGTATCATAACGTTTAAGAAACTTTTAGACCGGTAAATGGATAGGACAGGTTTCGAGGGATATGGGCCGAATGTGGACAGGTGGGGCTAAAGATGGGACATATTGGCCGGTGTGGGCAAGTTGGGCTGAAGGATTTGCTTCCACACTGCGAGATTCTTAAGGGGCTGCAATGTCCTAAGGACTATAATGGCAACAATTGGTCAAATCGTTGAAAAGCTTGGAACAATATCCATCTTTTTCCTGGACCTTCTCCAGTGAGACCACATGCAAACTGGAGGAACGGCTTGGGTAGCTTACAACCTATGAACGTTGATTTCTTGAATTTTAGGTAACTACCTTCTCTCCCCCTAATCCCCCCACCCAATGTGAGCCAAAGGGCTTGTTCCTGAGCTGTACTGTTCTGTTCTAACACAAAGACAGATAGTGAAGTAAGTGGTGCAGAAAATAATAAGGAGGCTGCAATGAAATATAGATTGGTTAAGAGGTGGGCAAAGATCCAGCTAATGGAGTATAGAGTCATAGAGTAATACAGTGTGGAAACAGGCCCTTCGGCCCAACTCGCCCACACCGGCCACCAATGTCCCAGCTACACTAGTCCCACTTGCCTGCGCTTGTCCAAATCTGTCATATCCATGTACCTGCCCAACTGTTTCTTAAACGATGGGATAGTCCCAGCCTCAACTAACTCCTCTGGCAGCTTGTTCCATACACCCACCACCCTCTGTGTGAAAAAGTTACCCCTCGGATTCCTATTAAATCTTTCACCCTTCACCTTGAACCACTGGCCCTCGATTCCCCTACTCTGGGTAAAAGACTGTGCATCTACCCGATCTATTCCTCTCATGATTTTGTATACCTCTATAAGATCTCCCCTCATCCTCCTGCGCTCCATGGAATAGAGACCCAGCCTACTCAACCTCTCCCTATAGCTCACATCCTCTAGTCCTGGCAACATCCTCGTAAATCTTTTCTGAACCCTTTCAAGCTTGACATCTTTCCTATAACATGCTGCCCAGAACTGAACACAATACTCTAAATGCAGTCTCACCAGCGTATTATACAACTGCACCATGACCTCCCTACTTCTATACTCAAGACTCTGACTGATGAAGGCCAAAGTGCCAAAAGCCTTTTTGACCATCTATCTACCTGCAATTCGACCTTCAAGGAACCATCCTAGATCCCTCTGCTCTACAACACTATCCAGAGGCCTACCACGTACAGTGTAGGTCCTGCACTTGTTCAACGTCCATAAATGCAACACCTCACACTTTTCTGTATTAAATTCCATCAACCATTCCTCTGCCCACCTGGGCCAATCGATCCAGATCCTGCTGCAATCGTTCACAACCATCTTCACAATCTGCAAAACCACTCACTTTTGTATCATCAGCAAACTTGCTAATCTTGCCCAGTATGTTCTCATCCAAATCATTGATGTAGATGACAAACAGTAACGGGCCCAGCACCGAACCCTGTGGCACACCACTAGTCATAGGCCTCCATTCTGAGAAGCACCTAACACCATATCCATAATATGGAAAAATATGCAATTTGTCCATTTTGTAAGAAAATTATAGAAGCATATTATCTAAACAGCAAAAGGTTACATAATTTTGAGATGCAGTTGAATAATGGTGTCCTGGGGCATGGGTTACAAAGGATTAAAATGCACACATACCTGTAGTAGGTACAATAGCTAACATTGTTATAATTGAATACCAGGAAAATTAAGTGAGCAAATTATACTCCATGTGCACAGGTGAGATCACCTCTGGAGTACAGTTGACGGTATTGGTTTCTTAGGTAAGGGTGCTAATATGATGGAAACAAATCAAAAGAAGTTTACTTGAATAATAACTGGAATGGTTGGGTGGTTTTATGAGGAAAGTTTCCACGAGCAAAGCTTATATCCACATGCCATATATCACAGAAAAAGGCCTTTCAGCCTAACTTGTCCATGCCAACCAAGATGCCCATCTAGTTTAGTTTAGAGATCTAGCGTGGAAACATACCCTTTGGCACACCGAGTCCACACCGGCCAGCGATCGCCCTGTACACTAGCATTATCCTACACACTAGGGACAATTTGTAAATTTACCGACGCCAATTAACCTACACACCTGTATGTCATTGGAGTGTAGGAGGCAACAGAAGCCCACGAGGTTATGGGGAGAACGTACAAACTCTGCCCAAACAGCACCTGTAGTAAGGCCCATTTGCCCACATTTAACTGATATGCCTCTAAACGTTTTCCATTAGAGTTTGCTACTTTAATACTCATTAGGAATAGATTTGTATCTGTGGAACATCATGATGAAATTTCAAAGCAGGATAAGGCAGAGGCAACTCGAAGGGTATTGATCGAGTAGATGTGCGGAGGGAGTTTCCTCTTGTTGGGGAAATCTAGAACCAGCAGTTAGAGTTTAAAAATCAAGGGTCGACCCTTTCAGGCATATCAGGTGAATTATTTTCTGGCTGGGGTCAAGAATCTCTGGAGGTCCCTCTCCACAAACAGTGTGATTCAGAATCTTTAACTACTGTTAATGTAGAACTGGATGGATCATTGTGAAACAAGGAGTAAAGGTTTACTGGCTGGAATGTAGAACTGTGGTTACAATCAGGTGGAACCGAACCGATGGAACGATGGAGCAAGCTCAGGCACTGAGTGTTTTATTAATATTCCTAATTTATTCATGCAGCCAGGACTGGTGCAGAGTTTTGACCCAAAACATTGATCATTTCCACACATGCATGCTGCTCGACACACTGAGTTCTTCCACCAGATTGTTTGTTGCTAAAATGTGAACTGTTTCTCCTTCCACAGATGCTGCCTGACTTTAGACTTCACTTTAGACTTTTGAGATACAGCGCGGAAATAGGCTCTTCAGCCCACCGAGTCCCCGGCGACCAGTGATCACCCCCTACACTAGCACTATCCTACACACTAGGGACAATTTACGATTTCTTACCAAAGCAAATTAACCTACAAACCTTTGCGTCTTTGGAGAATGGGAGGAAACCAAAGCTCCCAGAGAAATATCACGTGGTCACAGGTAGAATGTACAAATTCCATACAGACACACCAGTAGTCAGAATCAAACAGGTCTCTGGCACTGTAAGGCAGCAGTTCTGTTGCTGCGTCACTGTGTCGCCCTGTACTGACCTACTGAGTGTTTCCAGCATTTTCTATTTATATAATGAATTAATGTAATGTCAGCTGAGCCAACAATAAGTAGGTCAAAGACTCACCCCAGAGCCTTGAGCACAAACATTCAAGCTGACTTTCCAGTTTGTTAAACCCTGCAGTGAATCCACAGAGTCTTGCACCCAGGGGAGGGGAATCGAGAACCAGAGGACATAGGTTTAAGGTGAGAGGTGAAAGATTTAATAGGAATCTGAGGGCAAATGTTCACACAGAGGGTGGTGGGTGCATGGAACAAGCTGACAGATGAGGAAGTTGAAGAAGGTACTATAATTAGGTATGTTACAAAACCTACCTGAATTGTCATTGGGAATCTGCCCTCAGCCATGTCGGCGATTTTGGCGCTGTTTGGAGGGGGCGGGTTTAAAACGCGATTTTTACTAGGCTGTACTAATCGCACATGTTCAGCCTAGTAAATCATTAACGAAAAATCGCTGCAAGACCCGGTCGCAAAAGGTATTATTAGTTTTATAGGCCTCGATAATATAGTTCTAATAATTTTAAAATTACTGTTTCATTCCGCAACCTCTCGCAGCCCCAGGGTTTTATAAAGCAAACAATTAAAGGTATGTACCTTATTTTTACATTAAATGGGGCATATATATAACCCTATATATCAAGTTATCTATAACGAATAGTTCATTTTGGGCTTTTTATATCCCGCAGTATTTTTCTCGGCATTTGAGGGCACTAATCCAGCGCTATGTCAACGTTCTAAACCAGCGCGTTCCACATGAACCCACTAGAAAGCTGATTTAAATGGGCATTTATTTACAGCAATTGAACACTAAATTCCTTCCATTTGGCCTATAAATTAATGTAAATTAGATATAAAAATCATGTTATATTGTGAATTATTTGTGAATAATTTTTGGACACTTAGGCTATTTAAAAATGTTAATCTTTCCTTAAGAAATGGGCTTTTGATTATCCAAGATCACAGCTTTTTTGTAATGTCCATTGAAAATCAATAGGGAACAAGATGCTAATTTCCGAGTATGAAAATGGTCATAACTTTTTTAATACTTGAGATATGAAAGTGAATTTGGTGTCAAATTAAACTTATTGTTATGCTTTATCTGATGGGATAAATTGCAGACTTGATTTTTTAAATCTCAAAATTTTGTAACATTGCTACTATAATAGCATTTACAACGGGTACAAGGGTAGGGAAAAGTTCAGAGAGGGATATGGAATGCACAAACCATGATGCAAGAACTCAATGGTAAGTGAGACACAGAAACCAGTGGACATAGGTGGAGACAAAGCACCACAAGAAGCTTGGGGTGAGTGTCTGGGACTGGGGTTATAAAGTGATTGAGTCATACAGCAAGGAAACAAGCCCTTCAGCCTAACTCATCCATGCTGACCAAGATGCTCCATCTAAGCTTGTCCCATTTGGCCCATATCCCACTAAACTATTTCCTACCCATGTACCTGTCCAAGTGTCTTTTAAATGTTGCTCTAGTACCATCCTCAATTACCTCCTCGGACAGCTCGTTCCATATACTCTCACCATAACTTGAGAGAAGTCCTGATAGACTATCTTTGATCAGATTTTACTGGACTTTATCTTGCGCTAAATGTTATTCACGCTGTTCCCTTTATCTGTACACTGTGGATGGCTCGATTGTAACCATGTATAGCCTTTCCACTGATTAGTTAACACGCAACAAAACCCTTTCATTGCTCTCAAAAAGTTGCCCATCGGGTTCCTATTAATTCCTGCCCCTCTCACCATAACCGTTTGTCCTTTGGTTCTTCATTCCCCAACTCTGGGTGAAAGATTCTGTGCATTCACTGCAGGATTAGCCGTTGATGAAAATATTGGTGTGGCTTTGGACATTTCATGCTGTTCAAATGCTTCATCTTATTATTGCCCTTATAACATGAAACAGCCTCACACGCACTGTTCATCAGGGAGTGTGACTTATGTTCAGGTGGGATGTATAAGTACATCTGGGTAACTAAACGGGAACCTGCTTTTTGATTCTACTATAGTGGAAAACAAACACATTTTCCTGGCTCCCATCCAATCATCTACAGCACTAAAAATAAAGCAATCTGTTCCCGTCAATCATTTTTTTATTACTGTGTAGGAAGGAACTGCAGATGCTGGTTTCGAAGAGAGACACAAAATGCAGAACGCCAGCATTTTGCGTCTCTCTCCACCCATCACTTGCCAGGCTTTGTCCTGCCCTCACTTCTCTTCCAGCTTTCTGTCCAGTCCAGACTTCAGACTGAGAGTCAGGGGAGAGATGTATGAAAAATTACAGAACAAATCAGAGCCGGCACCAATGATTCAGGAAAGGTGGAGCCCACAATGGTTCATTGTTGGCTGTGGAAGAGATTTAGTTTATTGATTTAACGTGGAAACAGGCCCCAGTTTTTTTTTTTACCAAAGCCAATTAACCTACAATGCATGTCTTAGGGGTGTGGGAAGAAACCGGAGCACCCGGAGATAACCCACGGATGTCATGGGGAAAATGTACAAACTCCGTACAGACAGCACCCGTAGTCTGGATCAAACCCGGTCTCTGGCGTTGTAAGGCGGAAACTATACTGCTGTTTTGCCCTAAATGATAACGAGGGGATACGAACAGTGAAACTAACAGGATGACAAGGAATCCAGAACCAGGGGCACAGTTTAAGAATAAGGGGTGAAGCCATTTAGAACGGAGATGAGGAAACACTTTTTCACACACAGTTGTGAGTCTGTGGAATTCTCTGCCTCAGAGGGCGGCGGAGGCCAATTCTCTGGAAACTTTCAAGAGAGAGTTAAATAGGGCTCTTGAAGATAGCGGAGTCAGGGGATATGGGGAGAAGGCGGGAATGGGGTACTGATTTGGGGATGATCAGCCATGATCACATTGAATGGCGGTGCTGACTTGAAGGGCCGTATGGCCTACTCCTGCTCCTATTGTCTATTGATGGGGGGAGGGGGGGAGGTATTACGGTTGTTTTTTTCACTACTACTGTAATATATTTCGTGACAGGTTCAGTTTAAGTTTGGCCAGCAATGCAGAGAGATCTCTGAAGACTGGCGGCTGTCCAAGAAGAGAAACTTACTGGAAACAGACAAGCGGGGCATTTCCCGGTGCCAGAAGCCGTACAAAGGAAGCCTTTGCCTTCTCTGTGTATCCCAGCGAGGATGGCGAGCACTTAGTCCGAAGCTGCCTCTGTACGTTCGCTTGTCACTCTTGTCAGTAGTACTGCCAAATAGCTTGTGTGTAATCTAACCCCATGGACTTCAAAGGAACAGCTGAGAGGAGATGAGACGTGAGACAGCCGGATGTTTCTCTAGGTGCAAGCAATTATTTGTCAAAAGCTATATAAAAAAAATATCTTGGTTGGTTGGTACATAGATGGGAAAGGTGTCTCGATCAAAGAGCTTTTGGTGTGTTTCAGGGTGAGTCCATACGTCCAGTTTTAAAATTCGCTACCCCACTCCTTGTTCTGTCCCCCTCCACATTCCCCTCCCAGACTGAGGACAACTTGTGAACATGACAAGTCATTGGAGTTTTTATTTTTAGTCGCCACTTAGCATTATACAGGAAGAGCGTTCATCGGGATTCAATAACAGAAAACGCGCATTTCTATAGATTGCCCGGAGCCGTTGTCGTAATGTTGTTGGAAGGGTGGCGCTACCTTAAGTAATCGGTAAATGGCATGAAAGCTCAGGGCTGATATGAATAATTTCCCCAGTACACTGTGTGTGTGTGTGTGTGTGAACATCGTGAGTCTGCAAGCTTGTCTCAATATTGAGAGACAACATGTGTGTGAAATTGTGAGTGCATGTGACTAGGGGTGAATTTCGTGGTCTGGGAGTGTGGCGATTAACATTGAGATCTCAGATTCAGATTCAGATTCAGATTCAACTTTAATTGTCATTGTCAGTGTACAGTACAGAGACAACGAAATGCAGTTATCATCTCCCTGGAAGAGCAGCATAGAATATGATTTCAATAAATAAATCTATTTACATGCATCCAGTCATAGTGTTTTTGATTGGCAGTCACCGAGGTAAATTGTTGAGTAGCGTGACAGCCACAGGGAAGAAGCTGTTCCTGGACCTGCTGGTCCGACAACGGAGAGACCTGTAGCGCCTCCCGGATGGTAGGAGGATAAACAGTCCATGGTTGGGGTGAGAGCAGTCCTTGGCGATGCTGACAACGCTTGCTTTGGACAGACTCAATGGAGGGGAGCGAGGAGCCGGTGATGCGTTGGGCAATTTTCATCACCCTCTGCAGTGCTTTCCGGTCGGAGACAGAGCAGTTGCCATACCATACAGGATGCTCTCGATGGTTATCTAAATCTCCAATTTAGATAACATCCTTCCCCAATTCCCCCCCCCCCCCCCCCCCCCCCCCATCTCTCTCTGTAGCTCCATCCAGGTATACACCCATTTCTCTCACTACTCTGCCCCTTCCCCACCTCCCTTCCACCAATATCCCTTCCTCTGGCTTCCCGACTACGGTGCTGTCTGTACGGAGTTTGTCCTATTCTTCCTGCGACCGTGTGGGTTTTCTCAGGGTGCTCCGATTCTCTCCAACATCTCAAAAAAACGCGCAGGTTTGTGGGTTAATTGGTTTCGGTAAATTGTCCCTAGTGTGTAGGATAGAACTAGTCCAAGTGATCGCTGGTCGACGCAGACTCCGTGGGCCCAAGGGCGTTTCCTCGCTCTACCTCCAAACTAAACATATCTCTCCTTATTGGACACGCGTTCTCTCTCCTTTTGATTTCTAGCTTTTGTCTACCAATCTGCCAATCAAACCCCCCCCCCCCCCCCCCCCCCCCCCCCCCCTCACCTGTATCCACCTATCACTTCCCAGGTTTTGCCCTGCCCCCACCTCTTTTCCAGCTATCTCCCCCCTACTACAATCAGTCTGAAGGATTGTCTGTACCTGAAACTTTGTCCGTTCAGGTCCTTTAGAGATGCTACCTGACCCTCTGAGTTCCTCCAGCACTCTGTGTCTTTTTTTGGAAACCAGCTTTTACAGTTCCTTGTTTCTCCATGTGCGTATGATGGTGAGTTACACATTTGCTGTGGGCTCCCGGCTTGTGTATTCTGAAGCGGAGACGTTTTATACGTCATGTAAGACCATGGACACTGGAGCATAAAACAGTGTGGTAGAATTAAGCATGGACGGGAAAAGTTTGGAGGGATATGGGTCAAACACGGGCAAATGGGACTAGCTGGGTAAGGCAACAGTCAGCATCTACGAGTAGGGCTGAAGGGTCTATTTCCATGCTGTATTCCCCTATGAGTCTATGACACCTGATTCCATCAGTCCATCATTTACCCAGCTGGGCTTTCTCTCCATTGGATTCCCTTTTCCTCCCTCCTAACCCCATCTGCTTCCATCTGCCCATCTTTTGGTTTCACTTATCATCTTCCAGCCTCTCTTTCTATCTTACTCCATTCCTACTTCCCATATGCCACTTTTATTTGTTGCCACCCATCGCCCACCAGCCTATGGCTCAAACCCTCTCCCTCCCCCACCTTGCACCATCTGCCCATCATTCCCCTCCTCACCTTGTTCCACTTATCACCTTCCACCACTTGTCTCACCCCTCCCTCTCACACCTTTAGACTAACTATCTTCCCTCTACACTCTCAGTTCAAACTCAGGGTCTCAATCTAGTACGTCGACCATCCCTTTGCCTCCACAGATGCTGCTTGACCTGCTAAGTTCCTCCGGCAGATTGTTTTCTGCTTGTAGATACATGCCGTGACCTACCTGGCAGCACATGAGTTGAGAGCACAGGTCAGGGAGGGAGATGGACATCACACAGTACATGGGCTACATTAGCTGAGTCTCGGAGGATAAATCTGGTGATGGTGTGGCTCTGTTTCCTATAGCATTAATTGTACCTCACTGGAGTTTACAAGAATTAGATGAAAACCATAGAGTCATAGCCTCCTGGAGATCTCTTTCTTCATTGTGGCTTGGAGTAGACTCCTTCAGGAGTTTGGTGTGACCCACCCATCATAATGTCCTAGAGTTATATGGCATAGAAACAGGCCCGTTGGCCCTACTTGCCCATGCCTACCAACATGCCCCATTTACACTCCTGCCTGCATTTGGCTGATGTCCTTCAAAACCTAACCTATCCATCTACCTGTCTAAATGTCTTTAAATATTATGATAGTGCCTTGCTCAACTATCTCCTCTGGCAGATTGTTTCATAAAGCTACCACCATTTGTATGAAATAGTTGATCTTCAGGCTCCCATTATTTTTTCCCCTTCAGCTTAAACCTATGTCCTTTGGTTCTTGAATCCTCTACTCTGGGTAAAATACTGTGCATTTACCCTGTCTCATCATCTTATGCACATCTACAAAATCACCCCACATCCTCCTGCCCTGCAAAGAATAAAGTCCTAGCCTGCTCATCCTCTCCCTTTAGCTCGGGTCCTTGAATCCTAGCAACATATGCGACAATCTTCTCTGCATCCTTTGCAACTTAACAACATATTTCCTATAACAGGGTGACCAAAACTGAACACAATACACCAAATGTGGCCTCATCTGGCAACGGTCCCCAAGTGCCTGAAAACAGCCACCATAGTGCCGGTGCCAAAAAAGTCTAAAGTCACCAACCTGAACGACTACCGCCCGGTTGCCCTAACTCCAATCCCAATGAAGTGCTTGGAAAGGCTGGTCCTCTCCCACATCAAATCCAGCATCCCTGCCTCACTGGACTATCATCAGTTTGCATACAGGGCAAATAGATCAACAGAGGATGCCATCTCTCTGGCTCTTCACACTGTCCTGACTCACCTGGACAGACAGGGCACGTACGTGAGGATGCTCTTCGTAGACTATAGCTCTGCCTTCAATACGGTCATCGCCACCAAGCTCACCACCAAACCCCACCAGCTAGGCCTCAGCTCGCCGATATGCGATTGGATCCTGAACTTTCTGACGGAGCGACCGCAGGCAGTGAGACTGGGCCCCACACCTGTCCTCCACTATCACCCTGAGCACCGGCACACCACCGGGCTGTGTACTAAGCTCCCTCTTCACTCACGACTGTGTTCCTGCATTTAACACCAACACAACGTTTGCAGATGATACAACAGTGATTGGGTTGATCACCAACGGTGATGAAACAAAATACAGGGCGAAGGTGCGGACTGGTGCACACGTAACAACTTGTCACTAAACACCTCAAAGACCAAGGAGCTGATTATTGCCTTCAGGAGGTCCCATAATGGAGAATACGCAATCTCCATTTATGGGCAAAGTGTGGAGAGAGTGTCCAGCTTTAAGTTTCTGCGCACTCACATTTCAGAGGACCTCACATGGTCCACCAACACCGCTGCGCTGGTCAAGAAGGCACAGCAACGACTGTTCTTCCTGAGGACATTAAAAAAGACTTGTCTGCCCCAACAGCTGCTGACAACGTTCTAACGCTGCACCACAGAGAGCATATTAACGTATGGCATCTCTGTGTGGTATCTCAGCTGCACGGAGGCGGAGAGGAGAGCTCTTCAGCGTGTCGTCCACAGAGCGCAGAGGATCATTGGGACAGAGCTACCAGCCTTGGTGGGCAACTACCACACATGGTGCCTCAGGACGGCCGTCAGCATCCATAAAGACTCCTCACACCCCTGTAACGGACTGTTCGAACTACTTCCCTCCGGTAGACGTTACAAGGCCTTCTACGCCCAAACCTCCAGACTCAGAAACAGCTTTATTCCCAGAGCTATAGCGGCTCTGAACCGGCCCTGCTGAGTGCCCCCCACCCCCCCTGGACTGTCTCCCTCGGATGGTCACAACACACAGCTTATTTATTTATTTTACTTTTCTTTTACATCGGTGGAAGCTGCATACTAAATCTCGTTGCACTGACGTGCAATGACAATAAAAAATATTTTATTATTATTATTATTATTATTATTATTATTATTATTATTATTATTATTATTATCAATGTCTTTCACCAGCTGGTAGACACAAAATGCTGGAGTAACTCAGTGGGACAGGCAGCATCTCAGGAACCAAGGAATGGGTGACATTTTGAATTGAGACCTTTCTTCAGACCCATTCCTTCTCTCCAGAGATGCTGCCTGTTCTGCTGAGTTACTCCAGCATTTTGTCTACCTTCGATTTAAACCAGCATCTGGAGTTCTTTCCTACACATCTTGGACCAGCTGACTGAGTTGTAATTAGAGCCCTGGTTCTGGGGATTATTTGGCAGTAAAACCAACTGAAAGATATTCCACTTTAACAACAAATGGTGATGGCCTATGTGATCGGGTGCTCTCATCAAAGTTCTCCATTCAGCAGTCATGATAGGCAACAACATAATTCTCATCATTATCAGGCAACTGAACCATCCTTCCAACAACTAGAGAGCAGTCCTGAGCTACTATCTACCTCATTGGAGACCCTTGGACTATCTTTGATCGGACTTTACTGGCCTTTACTTTGCACTAAACATTATTCAAGATATTCCCTTGATCATGTATCTGTCCACTGTGGAATGGCTCTATTGTAATCACGTGTTGTCTTTCTGCTGACTGGTTAGCACACAACAAAAGCTTTTCACTGTACCTTGGTACACGTGACAATAAAATAAACAGACATACTCACATAAATTGGCAATATGATTTTGCATGATAACTAGATACGGAGATTGAAATAACGTTGGAGACCATCGAGCCATTTGCTGGCTGCCTGCGCACTATCACATCAATCTCACACCCAGCTTGCCTGCGTTATAGCCAAATATTTCTGGCCTGACATCATGCAAAATAAAATTAAATGGTGTTCTTTGACATCTCTTTCTTATCTCAAGGGTACTGCCAACGGAACAGTGAAAGACTTTGAAAGCATAGCTTCTCAGACGCTCTCTTACACTTTGAAGTCAGGTAGAATAGTCCACCTGGTATGCTGGCTCAGACATTAAAATGCCTGAAAGCGGAATGTTCCTAACAACTGTAATTAAGCTGCTTGAGCCATTTTCGAAGCTTTGATTGTCGAGTTTTTCGAGTGTCTTGAGAATATAATTATGGCAGATTTTCCAAATTGGTTAATTAAGATCTCAATTTTATTCTGAAATCTGCTTTGGTTTAAGAGTCAAGAATATTTTATTGCCATTTGTCATTTGTCCCAAAACGGAATAATTAAATTCTAACTTGCAGCAGTACAACAGATATGTGAACATATTACTCTGTAAAACCCATCATAAACAAAAAAAAAGTTATGTATATATATTAAAAAAAAGAAAAAATAGACAGTAGTAGTGCAAAATCAAAAATAACGTCCCTGTCTATATAGCTTGGAGCCTATTTGGAGGTTGAAGTGTTTAACTCACTTTACGCAATAGATTTATTGGGAAAATGTGAATATAGTTGATTTTTTGATGCAGTGTATTTGATCCTAAGACGTCTACCATTGACTCCACAATTTTTGTGAGGTAATCATAAATCTCATTAAATTATAATTAAAATACAAGTACATAGAAACATAGAAACATAGAAATTAGGTGCAGGAGTAGGCCATTCGGCCCTTCGAGCCTGCACCGCCATTCAATATGATCATATCAGGATAAGTGCTCAACCAAGAAAATCAAGCCCACAGCCAAAGTAATATTTAAACTGAAGGTAGACACAAAATGCTGGAGTAGCTCAGCGGGTGAGGCAGCATCTCTGGAGAGAAGGAATGGGCGACGTTTCGGGTCGAGACCCTTCTTCAGACTGATGTCAGGGGAGGGGGGGGGACAAAGATAGAATGTAGGCAGAGACAGTAAGACTAGTGGGAGAACTGGGAAGGGGAAGGGGATGGAGAGAGAAAGCAAAGGGCTATCTGAAGTTAGAGAAGTAAATGTTCATACCGCTGGGGTGTAAACTACCCAAGGCAAAAATGAGGTGCTGTTCCTCCATTTCGCGCTGGGCCGGCCTCACTCTGAAAATGGAGGAGGCCCAGGACAGAAAGGTCAGATTAGGAATGGGAGTGGGAGTTGAAGTGCTGAGCCACCAGGAGATCAGGTAGGTTAAGATGATTGAGCGGAGGTGTCCTGAAAGAGAAGAATGAAATTCTTACTTGCAGCAGCACAGCAGGTTTGTAAACACAGTACTCAATAGATAATATAACGAACAAAAAATGAAGTCAATAAGTAAAAAAAACCCAACATAGTGTAAAAACTAAACAAAGCCCAAAATCCCTAGATCAACCCAGGCGGTTTGTAGTTTGGAGTTTGGTTGAACTTCATCGTGTTCAGTAGCCTGATGGTTGTTGGGAAGAAGCTGCTCCTGAACCTGGATTTCCCCATGAACTATTTCCCCAACCCGAAGGCCCAATTTTAGGTAACCTTTAACAACCTCCCCTCTTCTTCCCCTTCCCCTGCCCTTTCTCATTTACACATCCCCCTTTCTTCCCCTGTGCCACATCTAGATAAACTGATTTCTTCACTCCCCTTCCAACTACCCTTTCCCCTCTCCACCGACATTCCTTCCACTAACTTCACAATTCGCAACCACTCCTTTTTAAAAATCTCTGGCCTTTGTCAGACCATCTGCCCATCAACCCCTCCCCCTTGCCTGCGTTCATCCATTGCCTGCTAGCTTTGTCCTGCCGCTCCGCTCTTCCAGCTTTCCTCCCTCCTCCCCCCTCCCTACAATCAGTCTGAAGGAGGGTCCCGAACTGAAATTTTGCCTATCCATGTTCTCCAGAGATGCTGCCTGACCCGTTGAGCTCCTCCGGTACTTTTTGTCTTTTTTTTGTAAACCACTATCTGCAGTTCCTTGTTGCTACATCCTTCCTTGGCAACAGATTAGTACGGAGTTGCGCTCAATGGGATGTCTGACCTGCTTGACCTTGCTCCTTTGGGTAAAACAGGAGCTCAGTTACAAAGACTGGGGCTGTGAGCACTCTAAATTAAAATGTGCAAAATACAGGCACGACCACTGGTTTAGAAATAAAAAGGAAATGAAAAATTAAGCTGTTGTTTTTGCAAATAATCAACATTGATCCTGTTCATTCAGGTTTGTTCCTCTAAATGTTTTGGTTTCCATGCAATAGGAAGGATGTCATTAAGTTGGAGAGAGTACAGAGAAGATTTACAAGGATGTTGCCAGGACTGTAGGGAAAGGTTGGGCAGGCTAGGACTTTACTCCTTAGAGCGCAGGAGGATGAGGGGTGATTTTACAGAGGTGCATATGATCACAAGGGTGAATGCACAGAGTCTTTTACCCAGGGTAGGGGAATTCAAAACTGAAGGACATGTGTTTAAGGCGAGAGAGGCAAGGTTTAATACAAACCTGAGTGGTAATCTTTTCACTCAAAGGGTGGTGGGTATATGGAATGAGCTGCCAGAGGAGGTAGTTGAGGCAGATACTATAACAGCGTTTAAAAGACATTGGAGATCTATATGGATAGGAAAGGTTTTGAGGGAAAAGAACACAAAGTAAATCAGCAGGTCGGGCAGCATCTCTGGAGAACACAGATAGGTGACGTTTTATGTTGAGACACTTCTTCAGACTGATGAAGGATCTCAACCCGAAACATCACCTACCTGTTCTCCAGAGATGCTGCCTGATCTGTTGAGTTATTCCAGCACTTTGTGTCCTTTTGTGCTTTAATGAGCGTCTGCAGTTCCTTGTTGCTGTAAGGTTTAGAGGGGTATGGGCCAAATGTGGGCAAATAGGACTTGCTTAAATGGGGCATCTTGCATGGATGAGTTGGGCCAAAGGGCCTGTTTCCATGCCGTTCAACTCTTAATGTGCAGAAAGGAACTGCAGAGGCTGGTTTACATGGAAGATAGATACAAAATTCTGGAGTAACTCAGCGGGACAGGCAGCATCTCTGGATAGAAGGAATGGGTAACGTTTTGGGTTGAGACCCTTCGTAAAGACGCTCATGTCATTTGCTGCAATGATAGCAATGATGCTTGTGTGTGCTGGGTGTAGTTCCAGCTTTGCATCACTAGAGGGCAGAATCCTCCCAGTTTTCTTAATGACCATTGGATTCAATCTCTACAGTATTTCATCTCTTGGAAATAATATGCTCATAGATCAGAACAGTATAATGACACCAATCCTCTCGCAATAAACAGCATGTGGCATTCTTCAGAGCCAGGCTCATTTATCTTAGGAGTGTGCAGATTTCAGCATCACACTTCACAGCGCAGCCAGCATTGAGATTACAGAAAGGAATATTGTCTGTTAACTATCTTTCATTGCCGATCTCATCTGCGGCTTCTTACACTGACATTTTCAAAGTCACATTGAACTGCAGCCTTTAATCCGTAGGGAGTTGCACGGCATAGACTTCCTTTTGGCTAAGGTCTGCATTGTCCTGATGAGATCTGGAGATCAAGGTCAGTGTGACACAGCCACATCCCTCTTTACTGGACCAGTTGTGAACTCATTCATGGCTTAACCCTTTGGAGACTGTATTACTTCACAAAGACGCATCTTCCCCTTAGATACCACTTCCGTTATAATTGTTCAGAATGTGTCTGCATCAGTCAGTCAAGAGAGTTTTATTGACATATGTCCCCAGAATATCATACTTGCAGCAGCACACCAAATATGTAAACATAGTACTCTATAAAAGCCATAATAAACAACACGAATAAATGATTTATATATATATATATATATATATATAACAATGTAAATTGTCCCTAGTGTGTTGCATAGTGCTAGTGACTTTAAACTTTAGGGAAACAGGCCCTTCAGCAACCAGCGATCACCCCGTACACTTGCACTATCCTACACACTAGGGACAATTTATAATTTTCAGCAAAGCCAAATAAACCCACAAATCTGTACAGGAGAACGTACAAATACCGTAGAGACAGCACCCATAGTCAGGGTTGAATCCGGGTCTCTGGCTTTGTAAGGCAGCAACTCTACAGCTGCGCCACTGTGTCGACAATAATCGATATAGTTCGGAGCCTATTTGGACATTGTAGTGTTTAATAGCCCGATGGTTGTAAGGAAGAAGCTGCTCCTGAACCCGGATTGTTTTTAGACTCCTATACCTTTCCAGATGGCAGGAGTGAAATAAAAGCGTGGTCAGGATGGTGTGGGTCTCTGATGATGTTGGCTGCCTTTATAGCTGACTGGAAAATCTATTGCAACTGAAGGCACCAACATATTGCAGGCTGATCAACAGTGCATTTTGGAGCACAATCTTGGGCATGGAGGTACAATGGTTAAGTTACTGGACATGATCCCAAGATCATGAGTTCAGATCCCACCATAGTAGCTGTGGAATTTAAATGTAAGTAATTAATTAAACCTAGAATTAAAAAGATAGGCTTGGTAATGGTGCTCGTAAAATGTTCAGAATGACATAAAAGCACATCTGGTTCACTACATCAAACAGAGACCATAGTACAGTACAGCACAGGAACAGATTCTTTAGCTCACAATGTCTGTGCCAAATATGATGCCAAGCTAAACTAATCTCGTCTGCCAGCACATTACAGGGCGGTACAGTGGCACAGCGGCAGTGCTGCCGCCTTGCAGCACCAGAGATCCGGATTCGATCCTGATTATGGGTGCTCTCTGTACGGAGTTTGCATGTTCTCCTTGTGACCACGTGGGTTTTCTCCGGGCGCTCCAGTTTCGTCCCACACTGCAAAGCCGAACAAATTTGTAGGTTAATTGGCTATTGTTGACTTTGGACTTTAGAGATACAGCGTGAAAATAGGCCCTTTGGCCCACCAAGTCCGCACCAACCAGCGATCACCCCGTACACTAACATTATCCTATACACTCGGAACAATTTACAATTTTACTGCAGAAAGTGAACCTACAAACCATTTTTTAATGTGGGAGGAATCTGAAGGGCCCAGAGAAACTCTACACGGGTGCAGGGGGAACACGCAAACTCCGTACGGACAGCACCCGTAGTCAGAAGCCGGGTCTCTGGCGTGGTAAAGCAGCAACTCTTCCGCTGCACCACAGATCGAGGTCAGCCTGGTCTCTAAAATCTTTAAAGTCTAAAGTAAAAAAATCATCCAAACCCCTCAATTTCCTGCACACCCATGTGCCTATCTAAAAGCCTCTTATATGCCACCATCGCATCTGCCTCCACCACCACTATTGGCAGCTCATTCTTGGCACCCATTACCCTCTGTGTAAAAATCTTGCCCTGCACATTACCTCTAAACTTTGCCCCATTCAATGTAAACCTATGCCCTCTAGTCGTTGACATTTCCACCCTGGGACTGTCGACCCTGAACATGCCTCTCATAATTTTATATACTTCTGTCAAGCGTTCCCTCTGCCTCCAATGTTCCAGGGAAAACAATTGGTCAACCTGTAGCACCAGATCTATTAATATGGTTGGCATTTTAACACCATTCTGATGTGGCTGAGCAAGCCATTCAGTTCCGGGGCCATTTGGGAATGGGCAATAAGTAATGGACTTGCCTGGAATGCCCACATCTGTCAAATAAACAATGACAAAAAATTATCAGGCCTGTTATGATCAGCTCATCGGTCAAGGGCCATCAGACTGAATTGAATTCAGAAATAATGGACTATTAACTAAAAAAATGACAAAGGAAAGGTTTAGAGGGGGAAAGAACACAAAGTGCTGGAGTAACTCAGCAGGTCAGGCAGCATCTCTGGAGAACATGGGGAGGTGATGTTTCGTGTCAGGACCCTACTTTACCCTGACCATCAGCTACCTGGACCTGATTTTTCAAAAATGCATCTCCCTTCTCCAATGATCCAATGAGATTGACAGATTCTTGATTAGTACGGGTGTCAGGGGTCATGGGGAGAAGAATGGGGTGGAGAGGGAAAGATAGATCAGCCATGGTTGAATGGCACAGTTACTAATGGGCCAAATGGCCTAATTCTGCTCCTCGAACTTATGAACATGAACATATCCAGCCTCCACAACTCTCCATGGTAACGAGTTCCAAACATTCACCGCCTACTATGAGAAAAAATTCCCATGCAACTCACTATTAAATGATTTATTTAAAACTGAGTTGCATGATCTTACAACTATGTCATCTTGAACAAGACTCTCCTACTCGTGACATTTTTTTACATTTGCCTCATCAGGTCCCTTGAGAATCTTATCTTTAGACTTTAGAGATACAGTGTGGAAATGGGCTCTTCAGCCACATGAGCCCATGCTGACCAGCGATCACTAGCTTCAGTTTCACTGTACATGTATAGTGACAATAAATGGCATATCATCATATCATAGCTCTGTCCTACACACTAGGGACAATTTGCAATCTTTATTGAAGCCAAATTAATCTATAAATCTATATTTCTTTGAAGTGTTGGAGGAAATCAGAGCATCGGGGGGAAACCCCACACAGGTGACGGGGAGTATGTACAAACTCCGCACAGACAGCACCCATGGTCAGGATTGAACCCGGAAGCCACTGTGCCACCCTATAGAACCATGTCTTTTGAACATAGAACATTACAGCAAAGGAACAGGCCCTTCGACCTACAATGTCTGCACTGAACATGATACCAAGAAAAAATAATGTAATCTGCTTGCACACGATCCGTAACCCTCCATTCCCTGTATTCCCATGTGGCCATCTAAAAGCCTCTTAAACATCACTATCATATATGCCTCCACCATCATATTCCAGGTCCCCTCAGTGTAAATAAATTGCCCTGCACATCTCCTTTAATCATTGCCCCTTTCACCTTAAAGCTATGCTCTCTATTGTCATTTCCACTCTGGGAAAAATGTTCTGACTGTCCACCGCATCTATGGTCACGTGATTATATACACTTTGAACAGGTCTCCCCTCAACTTCTGGATTTCGAGAGAAAACAATCTAAGTCTGTCCAAACTCTCTTTATTGCTGTTACCATTGAATACAAGCATCATTCTGGTAAAGCTCTACTGCATTCCATCCAAAGCCTCCAGATCCATCCTGCTAAGAGGCTACCAGAATGGTACGCAATACTCCGAATGTACCCGAACCAAAGTCCTATAGAGGTGCATGATGACTTGCTGACTCTTATAACCAATACTAACATTGCTTAAAAGTTTAGTTCAGTTTCGTTTAGAGACACAGTGTGGAAACAGACCCTTCGGCCCACCGAGTCCGTGCCGACCAGAGATCCCCGCACATTATCACTACTCTACACACACTAGGAACAATTTTACATTTTTACATTGATACCAAGCCAATTAACCTACAAACCTGCACATCTTTGGAGTGTGGGAGGAAACCGAAGATCTCGGAGGAAACCCAAGCAGGTCACGGGGAGAACGTACAAATTCCATACAGTCAGCACCTATTGTCAGGATCGAACCTGGGTCTCTGGCACTGTGAGACAGCAACTCTATCGCTGCGCCACCGTGCCGCCCATGGGAGAATAAATATATTCTGCAATGAGTGGAAGCGGCTCTTTTGTACAAATGGAATACACTTACTGGTATTAATATCGGATAATTAGAGGAGACAGCACATTGTATGGAGCTGTGCCAGATTCAACCCTCAGAAGTCAAAATGATGAACAATGAAAAAAAAACATTAATGTCTTGAATTTGTCAGCTTTCACCTTGACAAATACAAAAATGAAATCCATTTCCAGAGCAGGATTTTGAAATATAATTTTGTTCCCCTCGTGTTCTGTAATTGATTTTTGCAAAGTAGCACTCTGTAGAAAACAATCGATGAGAGACGGCTTTATTAGTAACTGTAAAGCCTTCTCTCTTTTGTGGGTTAAAGGCTATTCAAACATTATTAAGGTTAATTTGGACAAAGTGGAATTCTGCTGTCGTGTTCCGTGCAGCTTTAGTTTAGTTTAGAGATACAGCCCAGAAACAGGCCCTTCAGCCCACCGAGTCCGTACTGACCAGCGATCCCCGCACATTAACACGAGCCTACACACACTTTTTTTTTTACACTTATACCAAGTAAACAAACCCAATTAACCTACAAACCTGTACGTCTCCGGAGTGTTGGAGGAAACCGAAGATCTCAGAGAAAACTCACACAGTGACGGGGAAAAGGTACAAACTCCGTACAGACAGCACCCGTAGTCGGGATCGAACTGAGGTCTCCGGCGCTGCAAGTGTTGTAAGGCAGCAACTCTACTGCTGCACCACTGCGTTGCCCAACTTTTTAACTTTGAGATTCAGAAAGACTGAAGATGCTGGAATCTGTGGCAAAAAAAGGAAAGTAGCTGGGTCAGGCAGCATCTGAGGAGGGAAATGGACAGTTGATATTTTGGGTTGAGACCTTTCATCTAGACTGAAAGCATCGGCTGTGTAAAGAGGTGGAGGGAGGTGTGGTGCAAGAACTTGTAAACCGTAGGTGAATGCAGGTGAGAAGGGGTAGTTGCCTGATAGATAACAGTCCAGTTCTTGCAGTTGTGTGCCAATTGCAGGTAGTTGGGACTAATGCAGATGGTGGGGAGGCGACTGGAGATAGGAAAAGACCAGACCAAATCAGGGCCGGCAATAGATGACCTGGGAAGGGTGGAGCCCACAATGGCCCATTGTTGGCTGAGGAAGAGATGATAACGAAGGGATACAGGGATGCGAACAGTGGAACTAGTAGGATGACCTGGGGGGGGGGGGGGGGGGGGGGGGGGGGAGTGAGGGAATGCATGGGTTACTAGAAATAAGAGAAATCAATGTTCATAACATTGGGTTGTAAGCGATCCAAGCAAAATATGTGGAAGAAGTTTCAAGACGACGGTGAAAGGGACAATGGAGCGACAGCACCTCAGTCCGAAGAAGAGATCTGACCCAAAATGTTACCCATACCTTTTTCTCCAGAGATGCTGCCTGACCCGCTGACTTACTCCAGCACTTTGAGCCTATCTTTGGTATAAAGCAGTATCAGCAGTTCCTTCCTACACACACGGATGGGTAGGAGCTAAGGCTTTAACTATGATAAGTGGCATGGGCACTATCTTAA
The DNA here is from genome assembly GCF_028641065.1 of Leucoraja erinaceus. NCBI lineage: Eukaryota > Metazoa > Chordata > Chondrichthyes > Rajiformes > Rajidae > Leucoraja > Leucoraja erinaceus. Next base: position 25,679,366 of record NC_073396.1, read on the forward strand.
TACTGTTCAGAGTGGTGTCTTAGTCATAGTCATAGAGTCATACAGCATGGAAACAGGCCCTTCGGCCCAACTTGCTCATACCGACCAACATGTCCCATCTACACTAGTCCCACCTGCCTGCGTTTTATACCCATATTCCCCTTAATGTTTCTAAAGTTATTAAGTACGAAATGTCTAATGAATCACATGAAAAGAGACCAGAATCAGCTCGATTATTTCTGAAGTTCTTTCCATGTACCTGTCTAATAGTTTCTTAAACGTTGCAATAGTACCTGGTTCAACTACCTCCTCCGGCAGCTCATTCCATACACCCTCCAACCTTTGTGGGAAAAAGTTACATCTCAGGTTCCTCTTAAGTTTTCCCCTCTTCACCTTAAATCTACGTCCTATGTTACTCGATTCACCTACTCTGGGCAAGAGACTCTGAGCATTTGGCCAATCTTTTCCTCTCATGATTTTATACACAGTGGGTATAAGATCACACATGATTCTCCTGCACTCCAAGGAATAGAGTCCCAGCCTACTCAACCTCTCCCTATAGCTCAGACACTCTGGCCCTGGCAATATCCTCGTCAATCTTCCCTGTACCATTTCCAAGTTGACAACATCTTTCCCATAACGTGGTACCCAGAACTGAACACATTACTCAAAATGCGGCCTCTCCAATGTCTTATACAACTGCAACATGACCTTCCAACTTCTATACCCAGTACTCTGACTGATGAAGGCCAATGTGCCAAAAGCCTTTTTGACCACCCGATCTACTCATGACACCACCCTCAAGGAAAAAGAGGGTGCAACAATGCTTTTTCACAAAGTATGGATGGATGTGAACATATCCACTGTGAACATTAGTTCCCAAAGGCACAGGCTTTTACAGAGTACCTTTCTGCTAATAAAATGGAGGCAGGTGTCCCATTGAATATTGTCCCATGTGTTGATAGCTGTGTATCATCACTACAAAATCAGTTCAAATTCATTAATCAAATATACATTTCACCATCTGTAATGGAAAAAGCAGTGATCTATGCTAATTTTATCTGTGTGACTTTGTGCATCAATCAGTTACAGGAAGCATTTAATTTTGAGTGCTCTTAATTAACCATGAAATTGTCATGAGGTAATTTTGACCAAGTGAATTGCAGCTATCTAGAATTAAATCAATATGTTGTTTTTAACCCTTTGTGCACCTTGCTGCTGGGTAGGAATGGATTGACAAGGATCTATGAAATACACACGAGATGCAAGGAACTTCCGATTAAGTATCGATTTAGTTTAGTTTAGTTTAGTTTAGAGATACAACGTGGAAACAGGCCCTTTGGCCCACCGTGTTCGCACTGACCAGCGATCATCCCATATATTAGCACTATCCTACACCATAGGGACAATTTACAACGTACAGAAGCCAATTAACTACAAACCTTTACTTCTATGGATGTCTTTGGGAGGAAACCGGAGTACCTGGAGAAAACCCACGTAGTCATCGGGCGAATGTACCAACTCCGTATAGACAGTACCCGTAGTCAGGGTTGAACCTGGGTCCCTGGCAATGTAAGACAGCAACTCTACCGCTGGGCCACTGTGCCACTCCACTTACAAAATATGGCAGCCACTGGTTTACAAATAAAGACACAAAGTGGGAAACGGAGCCCTGGTGAGTTTAAAGAGAGGAAAAGAGGACATAACATGCCAGAGTGACTCAGTGGGTCAGGCAGCATCTCTGGAGAACATGGTTAGTGGATGCTTCAAGTCAGAACCATTCTTCAGACTCATAGATGGAGGACTATGTGTTCAGATGGAGTGAGGTCAGAGTGGGTTAGGGTAATGGAGATGTCAAGATGGTTGATGTCACGCCGGCCGTGGGAACAAAGGTCCCGGCCAGAAACGTCACCTGTCTGTGTTCTCCAGGGATGCTGCCTGATGCTCTGAATTACTCCAGCACTTCATGCCTTTTTTCTGTAAAATACACTCCTCTTCCAATCCTCAGCATCTGAAGGGTGAGGAAGTGTTATTTTCTTTCAGGTCAATGATCTTTCATGACCTGGTTCATTTTAAATTTGCAACAATTACATTATAAAACATTTTGCTTTGAAAGTTCCTCTGCCTGCCTTTTTCTTTGTATCCCAGCCCAGTTGTCCTTTGGTGGTGAATCTGTGGAATTCATTGCCACAGACGGCTATGGAGGCCAAGTAGTTGACTTTTAAAGCGGAGATTGACAGATACTTGTGTAGAAAGGAACTGCAGATGCTGGTATATACCAAAGATAGACACAAAGTGCTGGAGAAACGTAGTGGGTCAGGCAACCTTTCTGGAGAAAAAGGATGGGTGACGTTTCGGGCCGGGACCCTTCTTCAGACAGGCACTTGATTAGTAAGTGTGTCGTCAGAGGTTATGGGGAGAAGGTAGGAGAATGATATTGCAAAAGAACGATAGATCAGCCATGATTGGATGACTGAGTAGACTCAATGGACTGAATGAACTAATTCTGCTCCCTTGACATGAACTTTTCATGCCATTTTGAAATACCTCTTTGAAATTTACTATTGAATCTGCTATAATCGCTCTCTCAGATGGTGTATTTTAATTCATAACTTGCAAGATAAAAGAAACTCTTTGTCTCCCTGAATGCTCGACCAGTTTTACCTGAGTGCGTGACCAAATTAGGTTTGATCAGTGTTAAAGAGTTCTTCCTGACTTCTCCATCAAAATTCAGCGAGTACAACTGTTACATTTCTCCTAAACTGTGTGTAAATGTGTGACCAATTTGGAAATATTTCATGCAAAATCTTAAACATCATTCCGAATGTCAACAGGAAATTATTAAAACTCATTTTGATTCTTAATTTAAGATAGTAAACCAAACCCTTGTTAACAACCACTCATAGAGTGGTGCTATGCCTTGCTAAAACAGAAATGATTTGATACATTTCAGTTTGCTAACTGTTATAAAATGGCTTGTTGAGCTCCAGTGGTTTTATTCATTGATTACATGGGTGAATCTTAGTAACAATGAACTTAGCTGTCTGTGCAGTTGCATTGTTCAATTCATCTTAGTTATTTAATTTTGACAACAGCTGTGATATGGTGAACAAACATAATTAACGTAAGATGTGGGAAAAATGCTGTAGTTTATAACTGTGGTGTTTATTCATATTTTAGTAATTTCAGAAAAAAATTGCTGTAAGTTCACATGCAGGTAGATGGGATATGGGGAGAATACGTGTTCGGAACGGACTAGAAGGGTCGAGATGGCCTGTTTCCGTGCTGTAATTGTTATTTGGTTATATGGTTAATTATCTTTGAGATATTTTGTACAGTTGCTATTGTGCATTTAGATAGCTTATATGGTGTTAGTTATTATCTTATAGCATAAGTGTGTGTAGACAGTTTAGATACTAATGTGGCTTTGGGCTTGGTTTACTTGGTTGATCAGATAGCACAAGTACTTTGTGTTTTAGTAGTAATCATCATTTTAGCATTATGACCTTTTCTTTACATTGTGAAGCAACAATTTATCTTTTTACAACATTAATACACTAACTACATCAATTATACTTGATAATTTATTGTATTTGCGTTTATTGGATGTTGATTTGTGGTGTTGCGTCAAAGAGTTTATAAAGCTGCAGCTGGTTGCCACAGAAGGCTGTGGCGGCCAAGTCAATGGATATTTTTAAGGCAGAGATAGATAGATTCTTGGTTAGTATGGGTGTCAGGGATTATGGGGAGAAGGCAGTTGAATGGGGTTTAGAGGAAAAGATAGATCAACCATGATTGAATGGCGGAGTTGACCTGATGGGCCGAATGGACTGAATTCTGGCCCTTTCACATGAACTTATGAAGCAAGAATTTCATTGTTCTGGTCTTGGAGCAGATAGAGCTCTTGACCCTTGACCCTATAGATGGTGGCTAGATCAAGAAGAATTTACATCTCTGACAACTAAATATCCCAAAACACGTGGGAGCCAATGAAAAACTTTTGAAGTTTAGTGAGTCTTATGAAATAAGAAGTATTCTTTATCCAACGGATCCACCTATCATTTACGATAGACACAAATGCTGGAGTAACTCAGCAGGTCAGGCAGCATCTCTGGAGAAAAGGAATAGGTGACGTTTCGGATCAAGACCCTTCTTCTGACTGAGAGTCAGGGGAGAGGGGAACTAGAGATATGAAAAGGTACAAAGAACAAATCGATGAAAGGCATGCAAAAGGACAAATCAAAGCCAGCAACAATGGTCAAGGAAAAGTGGAGCCCACAATGGTCCATTGTTGGCTGTGGAGAAGGTGATAACGAGTGGGTACAAACAGTGAAACTAAGCAGGACGACAATGAAACTAGCATGACGACTAGGGTGGGGGAGAGATGGAGAATGAGGGGTTGCAGGGGTTACTTGACATTAGAAAGGTCAGTATTCATACGGCTGAGTTGCAAGCTGCCCGAGCAAAATATGAGGTGCTGTTCCTCAAATTTGCATTTGGCCTCAATCTGACAAAGGAGGATGGCCAGGATAGAAAGGTCAGTATGGGAATGGGAGGGGAGTTAAAGTGTTTGGCAACCGGGAGATCACGTAGGCCAAGGTGAACTGAGCGAAGATGTTCAGGGAAATGATCACCCAGTATCGAGGGAGAAAGTTTAAAGGAGAATTATGCATGGGAAGCTTCCTTTGGCAGAGGGTGTTAGATGCCTGAAATGCATTGCCATGTGTATTGGTGGAAGGCGACACGATGGAGGTGTTTAAGGTTGTTAGATAGTCACGTGAATAAGCAGGGATTCGAGGGATGTGGATCATACAAATAAATTACAGTTGAAGAGTCATTGAGTGATACATCGTGGAAACAGTCCCTTCAGACCAACTTGCCCACGCCGACCAACATGCCCCATCTTCACTAGTCCCACCTGCCTACGTTTGGCCCATATCCCTCTACACTTGTCCTGTCCATGTACCTGCCTAATAAAATGTTGCAATAGTCCCCGCCTCCACTGGCAGTTCATTCCACACACCCCCTTGTGGGAAAAAGCTACCCCTCAAATTCCTATTAAATCTTTCCCCTTGCACCATAAATCTATGTCCTCTGGTTCTCTATCCTCCTAATCTGGTCATGAGACTCTGTGCATCGACCCAATCTATTCCTCTCGTGATTTTATACACTTCTATATGATCACCCCTCATCCACCTGCACTCCAAGGAATAAGTGACACAGTTTGCTCAACTTCTTCCTATAGCTCAGACCCTCAAGTTCTGGCAACATCCTTGTAAATGTGCATCCTTTCCATCTTGACAACATCTTTCCTATAACATAGTGCCCAGAACTGAACTCAATACTCTAAATATGGCCTCGCCAACATCATATATAACTGTAATATGACCTCCCAACTTCTATACTCAAAAAGACTTTTGGCACATTGCCCTGCATCAGTCAGAGTAGACTAATAAACACCAATGTGCCAAAAGCCTTTTTGATCACCCTACAACACCACCTTCAAGTTCACTAGTAATTGTTGCAATGTACGCTGTTAAAACGTAGTTACAATTCATGCAGCAAGTAAGAATTGCATTGTTCTATCTGGGACATATGACGATAAAACTCTCTTGACTCTTGATGTATCAAGAATTAACATTTTCGATGGTTCTTAAACTGGGACGAACATATAAAAAGTTTGTTGCAAATTACTAATGCCACAGTGACTATGTCTGGGGTATTCTATGATGGATCAGGTCGTTATGAACGGCAAAGTGCGATCCTCCTGCTTAAATGGATGTGTGCGGATGTTGCAAATTGCTATCGGTTTCAGCGCCGGCAGTTCTGCCGCCGTTACAACCACAAATTCCAATCCCTTGCCGGGACATGTTGCTTTTCAGATGCCTCTGCTGAATCACAGTATAACTGCATACCACAAAGAGGGGGTTGTATACGACAGGAAAAGCTATAATAGTGGAGATTGCATTGCTGATGTGAACTGGGTATATTTATTGATGGTAATCAGAAGGCTAAATATGGTATGTTTGGATTAGATTTTTACTCAGTAACAAGAATGTATGCTGGTGGAGAGGATGTGTTTATTGTTCACTTAGTACCAGACCCTGATGTTCATCCAAGTATATTTTAACTGCCGTCCACATGTCAGCATTTGTCCAAGATAAGCAGACATTGTGAGGAGTACAGGAGAAGATGGAGAGTTTTTGGGCCTGGTGTCCAGGCAAAAACTATTTCCTCATTGTCAGTGAAATGTAGGAGTTGGCCAATTACTTCTGGAAGTGGATAAAGTTTAATTTAATTTAGTTTAGTTTATTTAAAGATACAGCATGGAAACAGGCCTTTCGACCCACCAAGTTCACACTGGCCACCAGTCACCCGTTCACACTATTTGTGTCTATCACACTATTTCTATGTTATCCCCCTTTCGCATCTATACCCTACAGGCTAAGGGCACTTTACCGACGCCAATCTATCTGCATGTGGGAGGAAACCGGAGCACTCGGAGGAAAACCAGGCGGTCACAGGGAGAGCGTGCAAACTCCGCGCAGACAGCACCCGAGGTCAGGATCGAAATTGGGTCTCTGATGCTGTAAGGCAGCAGCACTCCCTACTTCACCACAGAATCAACGCTTTATCCATATCACTGCATCAATGGGGCTGAAGTGTAGATTGTTGAGAGTTTCAAGTTCCTCTATGCAGTATCATAAACAATTTATGCAGGTCCAACCAAATACACACTGTGGCCACGAAAGTTTAGCATAGTTTATTGTCACATCTATCGAGGTACAGCGAAAAGCTTTTTTGTTGCGTGCTATCCAGTCAGCCGGAAGACTATATATATTGCAATCAAGCCATCTACAATGTACAGATACAGAATAAAGGGTATATCATTTGGTGCAAGATAAAGTCTGATTAAAGATAGTTTAAAAGGGGTAAAGAGGTGCATGGGAGGTCAGGACTGCACTCTAGCTGGTGAGAGGATGCTTCATATGCATCATAACAGCTGAGAAGAAACTGTCCTTGAATCTGGAGGTGTGTTTTTGCAAACTTCTATACCTCTTGCCTGATGGGAGAGAGGGGAAGAGAGATTGACTGAGCTGAGACTGGTCCTTGATTATGTTCACGTTCATAAGTTATAGGAGGAGAATTAGGTCATTCGGCCCATCGAGTCTACTCCGCCATTCAATCATGACTGATCTCTGCCTTCTAACCTCATTATCCTGCCTTGTCCCCAGATCCATTGACACTTGTTGGTGGTCTTGCCAAGGCAGTGTGGAGTGTAGATGGAGTCCATGGAAGGGAGGTCTGTTTGCGTAATGGTCTGGCATATGTCCACAACTCTCTACAATGCATAACAAAATCATACCTATGCCTCTACTTCCTCAGAAAGAGAAGGAACCTTGTCTAGTCTCTATTGAATCTGATCAATTTCTACAGGTGCACCATGGCAAGCATTCTATCAGGATGTATAGCAGCTTAATATGGCAATTCTCTGCCACAAGAAATTACAGAGAGTTGTGACTGCAGATAACCTACATTAACTCCATCTATATATCACGATGCCTTAGGAAAACAGCTCACGTAAACAAAGACCACTCACACCCCAATCATTCCCTCTTATCTCCTCCCCTGTTGGACAGAAGATATAAAAGCTTGAAAGCACCCACCACCAGATTCAAGTGTGGCTTCTTCTCTGCTGTTACCAGACAACTGAACGGACATCTCATTGTGGAGGGGAGTTTAGTGCAGTTTTTGTTTACTTTAGAGATACAGTGTGGAAACAGGCCATTTGGCGCACCGAGTCCATGCCGACTAGCGATCACCCTGTACACTGACACTATACTACACATATGAGGGACAATTTACAATTATTCCAAGCCAATTAACCTACAAACCTGTACGTCTTTGGAGTGTGGGAAGAAATCGGAGATCCAATGAAAACTCACGCACGCCACAGGGAGGACGTACAAACGCTGTACAGACAGCACTCGTAGTCAGGATAGAACCCTGGTCTCTGGCGCTGCAAGGCAGCAATTCTACCGTTGCGCCAGAGTGCCGCATCTGCTGAATCCCTGATCGTTCACTGCGGCCCATATACTTATTTTTATCTGCACTTTCTCCGTTGCTGTTGCATTATGTTGTGCATTGTTTATTTTCTCGTTTGCAGTGTCTGATGTACTCATGTTAAGTAGTCTTATACTCAGTTCCTAGGAATAAATTTCACCAGCCACTTGTCCTGGACCACCCATTTGAAGCAATGGCCAAGAAAATAAATCAGTGCCTCTACTTCTTTTTCCAAGACCATCACACAAACCAACCTCCCTTCCATTGTCTCCATTTACACCTCGTGCTCTCAGCAAGGCCACCAGCATAATCAAGGATGAGTCCGACCCCGGCCACTCCCTCTTCTCCCCCCTCCCATTGGGCAAGAGTTATAGAAGTGTGAAAACATGCACTTCTAGATTCAAGGAATCTTCACAGTTGTTATCAGGCAACTAAGCCATCCTACCAACAAATAGAGAGTGGTCCTGAGCTACTATCTACATCATTGGAAACCCTCAGACTATCTTTGATTGGACTCTACTGGACTTTATCTTGCACCAAACGTTATTCACATTATTCCCTTTATCATGTCTCCGTACACTATGGATGGCTTGATTGTAATCATGTATTGTCTTTCCGCTGACAGGTTAGCACGCAACAACAGTGTACCTCGGTGTACACGTGACAATAAACTAAACTCATAAACTAATCTCAAACCCATGTACAGTATGATTGCATGCAAAACACGGTACCCCAACACCTATAGCACATTGGTGCATCCTTTACAGTGGATACTTTACCTGACGTATCGATAAAATTGGCCGTGTGGGAAACTTGGGCACCCGGTTGATGAGGCCAATCCAACTGACATTTACTAAACGGAGCCCTTAACTGTAATGATGCCATGAAAATGGTTAGTGTGTTGACAATTTCACAAGGTCTCATTTTCCCACACTGTGATTTAGTGAACGTTTTGTACGCGTTATGCTCCAAGTCCAAAGCATGAACTATTCCTTGATTGAGTGTTTACAACAAGCTGTTTAACGAAAAATGCAGTCCAAACCTAAGGAAACAAATGCTCAATTTACAAAGTAATTATAATCCTAAGTGTCTAATAGAAGCTGGGTGTTGCCATATACCAGAGAGTGCTCCCATTAACATTTTTATTGACCCTCTATTTTGAAAAGGAGAATACAGACTCTTAATAAACAAAATAGACCCTAATTGTAGAATGTGGATATTGACTGCAGTAATAAATTAAGCAAATATTTCAGTGGAACCTTATCTCCACGCCACATTTATTAATAGAATATGATGGAAATAGCAGAATAGAATGTGCAGTTAAGAAGATTACATTTATATTTAATTCCTAACTAAGAGCTTTTGCGGTGAATCTTTTCAAAGCTAATTTTTCGGGAAGAGTGAAGGGTCTGTCCCACTTACGCAACCTTGGCTCGCAAATTACGCGATCTCGTGGTCGCTTGAGGTGTACGGGCACCGTATGGCCGCGTGTGGCCGGTCCCACTTAGAAGCGCGGGTATGGAGTTGTGCAGGGCTGGTCCCGACATCGAGCAGGGCTCCGAAATTCCTGCAGTGACCGAAATCTTTGCTCTCCAACGGCCTATCAACCAGCGTACGCACGCAGGCGCATTGCGGTCGTTTGCAGCGTCTTGACGTCGTACGCAGCGTCTTGACGGCGTACGCCTAGCGCGTGGAGTTGCGTGATGATGTCACCGCCAGCGCGCGGCGTTGCGTGATGCATCTCCTTAAACAGGCCCTTGAGTTTAACAAATACTAGACTAAGTGGGACCCGTTGGGTCTCTGTCACGAGGCCTGGTCCCCCAATGCACCCCGTTCCCCAATGCAACCCGTTCCCCCAACGCAATATTCCACCACTCACGCATAGCCCCCAACTGCGCAGGCGCGGCTCATTTTCCCTCACCCTCCAGCACTCCCCCCACCTCCTCTTCACTCTCCCTCTTCTTTCCCTCTTCTTTCTCCTCACATCCTCCCCCCAATCCCTCCCTCCTCACCTCTTCCTCCCTCTCCTTTACCATACTCTCAGTCACTCCCCTCCATAACTCCTCTCCCCACCCTACCCCCTCCTATCCATCTATCCCCCACCTCCCCTCTCCTCACCTCCCCAATCCCCCCCACTCTCCCTCCTCACCTCCACAGGTATTCCCCACTCCCTACCCCCACGCCTCTCCCTCTATTCCCCGTGCTCCCCCACATCTCCCTCCTCACCCCCCCACTTCCCCCCTCTCCCTCCCTATCCTCTCCTCTTCCTCAATCCCTCCGGTATCCCTCCCCACCTCCCCAGGATCTCAAGGTTGCCGCTCCTCTCCCTCCTTGATTGCCCGGAGGAGCAGCAGCCGTTGGCGCCCTCAGAGCCAGACTCAGAGCCGAGGCCTCAGATCGGCGCGGCCTCTCCCCTTCTGGCCGCCACCGCCGCCGCTGCCGGCGCCAGCACCCCGGCCTCAGCCTCAGCCTCAGCACCAAGGCGGCGGATCCCCGCGGGCCCGGAGTACCTGTAAAATACTGTTTTTAAAATCTTACCTGCAGCGCCGCAGTGAAAAAAAAGATGGTGTTAAACGTTCTGGAAAGGCCTCAACTGAGGAATGTTCGAGTGCCCTTTGCGACGCCAGTAAAGATGCGCACGGGGAACTCTCCCCCAACTGCGCATATGTGCGGGTGAGGGCGCTGTTTTAAATAACCTATAAAATATACCAACGATCTGAACAAAACTTGTTTCATTTACGGCACAGGACAAAAGTGAGTGGGGGGGGGGGGGGGTGTAGGGGAGGCGGGGGATGTAGAGGAGGGGGGTGTGAGACGGGTTGTGTGGGCTCACTTGCTCCCAGCCCCAGCTCCGACGTCACTCCTGGCTCCAGGACTCAGCTCCGGACTCACTCAGCTGCTCCCGTCCCCAGTGCTTGTTGCGCTCACACCCCCCGCCCGAGAACACAGCTCACCTCCGTCCGCGAACACAGCCCACACTCCACTGCTTCAGCTTTATTCTCGACGGCTTCCGGACGGGCGGCTTCTGGATGTGCTCAAGGACTCAGCCCCGCATCCGGGGATTTATTCTCCAATGGGTGCCGGAAGGGGCGATACCTTCATGGTGACTGACAGGCGAGAAGACCAATCTGCTGATCTGCCGATTTTTAAAAACGTTCGTAACTTTTGTAATCTTCCACTGATCGGAACAAAACATGGTGCGCTTGGAGCAGAGGAGAATGGTGAGTGAGGTGGCGAGTAATCCTAGCGACATAGGGTACTGTTTTTGCCCAAATTTAAAAACAACGCAGACAGGAAGTGGTCAAGATGAGAGTTTTAGTAATAGTATAGATAATAATAGATATAGATGACCAAAACAGAAAGTGGTAGAAAGACAGAGAAAGACTCAGTACGTCATGTAGCATCTGTGGTGAGAGAGATCATATTTAATGTTTCACTTTCATGAGCTTTCTTCAATAGTTCAACAAAATGTTTTGGTTTATTTCAGCACCTGCACTTTTGTGGCCAGTTATGTCTAGCAACATTAATCTTAAGCAGTTGAGTTTCATTGTGGTTATAGAACATAGACATAGAACATAGAACAAGAACAGGCCCTTTGGCCCACAATGTCTGTGCCGAACATGATGCCAAGATCATCACTTATCTACCTGCGCATAATCCATATCCCTCCATTCCCTGCCTATCCATGTGCCTATCCAAAAGCCTCTTACATGCCACTATCATATCTGCCTCACCCACTAACTCTATCAGCGCGTTCCAGGCACTCACCACCCTCTGTGGAAATAAGTTGCCATGCACATCTCCTTTCAACTTTAGCCCCCTCACCTGAAAGCCATGCCCTCTAGTATTTGATTTTTCCATCCTGGGATAAAGGTTCTCACTGTCTACCCTATCTATGCCTCTCATCATTGTACATACTTCTATCAGGTTTTCCTGCAACCTCCGGCGTTCCAGAGAAAACAATCCAAGTTTGTCCAACCTCTCCCTATAGCTAATACCCCCTAATCCAGACAACATTTGTTATACCTCCTCTGCACTCATTCCAAAGCCTCCATATCCTTTCTGTAAAACAGCATGCGCTAATATGTAAAGTAAAAGGTTTTATGTATTTGATTTGTAGCTATCATTCAAATAAATAGAAATGGATGACATCGTGTATACTCAGTTACCACTGAAACTACATAGTATTGGTATTAGTTGAAGCAAGGAACTGCAGATGCTGGTTTATACCATGTGTAATGAAGGCAGAAGATAGTGAAATATTTACGGAATTTGGATGCAAGCTTTTACTTTGCTGTGATTTCTTCACTGAAAACCTCCAGGGTGTTCACGCTCTGATGAGCACTCGAGAGTGAAGGAAGAAGCACAATGTGGTGGATATTGGCCGGCCCACCATGGGTACTGACCTTCCAACCATCCTTGGGATATGCAGCAAGCTCTACCTCAAGAAGAAACTTAATGTCATCAAAGACCCAATATATCTCCTCATAGTATAGTTTGGTTTAGTTTATTAATTTCCGAGGTACAGTGAAAAGCTTGTGATTGCATGCTATCCAGTCAGCGACAAGACTATACATGATTACAATCAAACCGTCCACAGTGTACAGATACAGGATAGAGGGTATAATGTTGAGTACAAGATAAAGTCCAATGACAGTTCGAAAGTCTCCAATGAGGTGGATGACAGGTCAGGACTACTCTCTGTGAGAGGCCAGTTCAGTTCATTGAGTCATAGAGTGATACAGTGGAAACAGGCCCTTCAGCCCAACTTGCCCACACCGGCCAACATATCCCAGCTACACTAGTCCCACCTGCCTGCGTTTGGTCAGTAACCCTCCAAACTTATCCTTTCCATTTATTTGCCTAACTCTACCTGTTGCCTGATAAACACTGGAAAGAAACTGCTATTGAATCTAGAGGTATGCATTTTCAAACTTCTGTACCTCTTGCCTGATGGGAATGGGGGGAAGAAGGAGTGACCTGGGTAAGACTGGTCATTGATTATGCTGGTGGTCTTGCTGAGACAGTGTGAATTGGGCGGCACAGTGAAGCAAGAGTAGACTTGCAGCCTAACTGCTCCAGAGACCCAGAATTGATCCTGACTATGGGTACTGTCGGTATGGAGTTTGTAAGTTCTCTCTGTCACTGCAAGGGTTTTTTCTGGATGCTCCGATTTCCTCCCACACTCCAACGATGTAGATTTGTAGGTTAATTGGCATTAGTAATGTGTAGGCCAGTGTTAGTATGCGGGGTGATCACTAGTCGGCCCGGACTCAGTGGGCTGAAAGGTTTGTTCCCGCACTGTATCTCTAAAGTCTAAGGTAAGGTGTAGATGGAGTCAATGGAAGGGAGGCAGGTTTGCAGGCCACTATGCTGGCCAAACTCTCTTCTCGTTGCTACCATCAGGAAGAAGGCACATGAGTCGGAGAGCCATTCCAGGTTCAAGAACAGCTTCTTCCCTTCAACCATCAGGCTCTTGAATTATGTGCAGGAAGGAACTGCAGATGCAGGTTTAAATCAAAGATAGACACAAAATGCTGGAGTAACTCAATGGGTGACATTTCGGAACGAGACTCTTCTTCAGACTTGAATTATCCTGCCCAACCCTAACCACAACCCTACCTCAGTACCGAACCTCTACGGACTTTGCACCTCTCTGGTTGTAGCATGTACTTTGATTTTTTGCACTGTCTTGATTTAGTTTACTTAGATAATTTATTGTATAGATTTTTTTTTCCGTTTTGAATCTATTCTGTAAATTTACAGCAAAGAAGAATTTCATAATTCTGGTTCATATCTGTTGCATATGACAAATAAAAAACCCTTAAATCATGAATCTTGAATAATGTATGAAACTGGGAAACAACATAAAGGTAGCATCTATAGCAATTGCTCATCATTGTTTCAAGATAATAGCGCATAGTCTTGACACTGACAAATCACAGCGTAATATTTTTACCAGATGGAAACTCAAAAAGCAGTTACCGAAGGAACAAATGGCTTTTGTTTGGCACAGCTCAGTGAAAGGTGCATTTATCTTCGCTCTTGCTATTGTTTGAAAATCTACCATTAATTCCAGTCTCAGGTGCAATGCCATAAAACAGCAGCTCAACGTGATATTGAGCTGTTCACAAGACATAGTCTGTTCCTCAGTTGCAAACGCTGAGCACTGAGCAGACTTTGCTAAGATTGATGAAATAAAAAGTGAGAAAAATAATAACAATTCATTTATCCAACGATTTTAGATACAGTTTAACATGCAACATTATGTATTCTGGATTTTAATATCAAGTCATCATGTTTCAGCTAATATAGCCGAACTTCACTGCTAACAATGAGTGGAACACTGGCGCAATTGGTAGACCTGTTGCCTCATAGTACCAGAGGCCTGGGTTCGATCCTGACCTTGGGTTTAGTGTAAAAAGTGTAGAGATGCAATGTGGGAAACGTGGAAATTAGGAAACATAGAAATTAGGTGCAGGAGTAGGCTATTTGGCCCTTCGAGCCTGCACAACCATTCAATATGATCATGGCTGATCACCCAACTCAGTATCCCGTACCTGCCTTCTCTCCATACCCTCTGATCCCCTTGGCCACAAGGGCCACATCTAACTCCCTCTTAAATATAGCCAATGAACTGGCCTCAACTACCTTCTGTGGCAGAGAGTTCCAGAGATTCACCACTCTCTGTGTGAAAAAAAGTTCTCCTCATCTCGGTTTTAAAGGATTTCCCCCTTATCCTTAAGCTGTGACCCCTTGTCCTGGACTTCCCCAACATCGGGAACAATCTTCCTGCATCTAGCCTGTCCAACCCCTTAAGAATTTTGTAAGTTTCTATAAGATCCCCTCTCAATCTGCTAAATTCTAGAGAGTATAAACCATCGGCCCACTGAGTCCACATCGACCAGCGATCACCGTGTACACTAGCACGATCCTACACACTAGGGATAATTTACAATTTTTACCAAAGCCGATTAACCTAAAAAACGTATGTCTTTGGAGTGTGGGAGGAAACTGGAACTCCCAGTGCTGTCTGTGTGGAGTTTGCACGTTCTCCCTGTGACGGCCTGGGTTTCCTCCGGGTGTTCCAGTTTCCTCCCACATCCCAAAGGCGTGCGGGTTTGTAGGTTAATTGCCCACTGAAAATTGCCCCTAGTGTGTAGAGAGAGGAAGAGAAAATGGGATAAGATAGAACTAGAGGACAGAGGACATAGGTTCAAGGTGAAGGGGAAAAGATTTAATAGGAATCTGAGGGGGAACCTTTTTCACACAAGGATGGTGGGTGTGTGGAACAAGCTGCCAGAGAGGTTGTTGAGGCTGGGACTATCCCAACATTTAAGAAACAGTTAGACAGGTCCAGGGTAGGACAAGTTTGGGGGGGCGATATGAATCAAATGCAGGCAGGCGGGGTTAGTGTAGCTGGGACATGTTGGCCAGTGTGGGCAAGTTGGGCTGAAGGATCTGTTTCTACACTGTATCATTCAATGACTCGATGTCACTATAACTAGAATGAATGGGTGACCGATGGTCGGTGTGAACGCGTGGGCTGAAGGGCTGACGGGCCTGTTTCCACACTGTATCTTTCAATCAATGAACCATCTCCAAAAGTTGCTGTGTAAAGCACCATCGATACCTGACCATTCACCTTTAACTCTTAAAGAAATAATGGATACATTGCAGAAAAATCTATTCCCTTTAGTCACAAAAATTCAAAAGTAAAAGTGATTCATCAGTGGCTACTCAGGGAAATTAAATAATTGTAAATCAAAAGGCTAATATAACTATATATGTGACACTCACACACACACACACACACACACACACACACACACACACACACACACACACACACACACACACACACACACACACACACACACACACACACACGCACACACACACACACACACACACACATATATATATTTCACAATAAATGGCAAATCTTTGGCAAAAGGACACGTTTTGTGGGTAGAGGGGTAAATATATGGCATGGGATAGAACGAGCTGCCAGTCGAGGTAGTTGAAACACCATTTCAAATAAATTTGGACAGGTACATGGATAGGATAAGTTTAGAGGGATATGGGCCATATATGGAAAGGTGGGACTAGAGTAGATGGGGCATCTTGCTCAGCATAGGCTAGTTGGGCCAAATAGCCAAGGTTCCATGGCTCTGTCACTCGAACATAGAAACATAGAAACATAGAAACATAGAAAATAGGTGCAGGAGTAGGCCATTCGGCCCTTCGAGCCTGCACCGCCATTCAATATGATCATGGCTGATCATCCAACTCAGTATCCTGTACCTGCCTTCTCTCCATACCCCCTGATCCCTTTATCCACAAGGGCCACATCTAACTCCCTCTTAAATATAGCCAATGAACTGGCCTCAACTGCCTTCTGCGGGAGAGAATTCCACAGATTCACCACTCTCTGTGTGAAAAAGGTTTTCCTCATCTCGGTCCTAAAAGATTTCCCCCTTATCCTTAAACTGTGACCCCTTGTTCTGGACTTCCCCAACATCGGGAACAATCTTCCTGCATCTAGCCTGTCCAACCCCTTAAGAATTTTGTAAGTTTCTATAAGATCTCCCCTCAATCTTCTAAATTATAGCGAGTACAAACCGAGTCTATCCAGTCTTTCTTCATATGAAAGTCCTGACATCCAGGAATCAGTCTGGTGAACCTTCGCTATACTCCCTCTATGGCAAGAATGTCTTTCCTCAGATTAGGAGATCAAAACTGTACGCAATATTCCAGGTGTGGTCTCACCAAGACCCTGTACAACTGCAATAGAACCTCCCTGCTCCTATACTCAAATCCTTTTGCTATGAATGCTAACATACCATTCGCCTGCTGCACCTGCATGCCTACTTTTAATGACTGGTGTACCATGACACCCAGGTCTCGTTGCATCTCCCCCTTTCCTAATCGGCCACCATTCAGATAATCTACTTTCCTGTTTTTGCCACCAAAGTGGATAACCTCACATTTATCCACATTATACTGCATCTGCCATGCATTTGCCCACTCACTCAGCCTATCCAAGTCACCTTGTAGCCTCCTAGCATCCTCCTCACAGCTAACACTGCCCCCCAGCTACGTGTCATCCGCAAACTTGGAGATGTTGCATTCAATTCCTTCGTCTAAATCACTAATATATATTGTAAATAGCTGGGGTCCCAGAACTGAGCCTTGCGGTACCCCACTAGTCACTGTCTGCCATTGTGAAAAAGACCCGTTTACTCCTACTCTTTGCTTCCTGTCTGCCAGCCAGTTCTCTATCCACATCAATACTGAAACCCTAATACCGTGTGCTTTAAGTTTGTATACTAATCTCTTATGTGGGACCTTGTCGAAAGCTTTCTGAAAGTCCAGATATAACAATCCACTGGTTCTCCCTTATCCACTCTACTAGTTACATCCTCAAAAAATTCTATAAGATTCGTCAGACATGATTTAACCTTCATAAATCCATGCTTTGTCCAATGATTTCACCACTTTCCAAATGTGCTGCTATCCCATCTTTAATAACTGATTCTAGCAGTTTCCCCACTACCGACGTTAGACTAACTGGTCTGTAATTCCCCGTTTTCTCTCTCCCTCCCTTTTTAAAAAGTGGTGTTACATTAGCTACGCTCCAATCCTCAGGAACTACTCCAGAATCTAAAGAGTTTTGAAAAATTATCACTAATGCATCCACTATTTCTGGGGCTACTTCCTTAATACTCTGGGCTGCTGCCTATCTGGGCCTGGGGATTTATCGGCCTTTAATCTATTCAATTTACCTAACACCACTTCCCGGCTAACCTGGATTTCACTCAGTTCCTCCATTTGATCCCCGGTCCCCTGCTATTTCCGGCAGATTATTTATGTCTTCCTTAGTAAAGACAGAACCAAAGCAGTTATTCAATTGGTCTGCCATGTCCTTATTCCCCATGATCAGTTCACCCGTTTCTGACTGCAAGGGACCTACATTTGTTGTAACTAATCTTTTTATTTTCACATATCTATAAAAGCTTTTGCAGTCAGTTTTTATGTTCCCTGCCAGTTTTCTTTCATAATCTATTTTCCCTTTCCTAAAAGCCCTTTGTCCTCTTCTGCTGGTCTCTGAATTTCTCCCAGTCCTCTGGTAGGCTGCTTTTTCTGGCTAATTTGTACGCTTCATCTTTTGTTTTGATACTATCCCTGATTTCCCTTGTTATCCACGGATGCACTACCTTCCCTGATTTATTTTTTTGCCAAACTGGGATGAACAATTGTTGTAGTTCATCCATGCAGTCTTTAAATGCCTTCCATTGCATATCCACCGTCAACCCATTAAGAATCAATCGCCAGTCTATCTTGGCCAATTCACGTCTCATACCCTCAAAGTTACCTTTCTTTAAGTTCAGGACCCTTGTTTCTGAATTAACGATGTCACTCTCCATCCTAATGAAGAACTCAACCATATTATGGTCACTCTTGCCCAAGGGGCCACGCACAACAAGACTGCTAACTAACCCTTCCTCATTACTCAATACCCAGTCTAGAATAGCCTGCTCTCTCGTTGGTTCCTCTACATGTTGGTTTAGAAAACTATCCCGCATACATTCCAAGAAATCCTCTTCCTCAGCACCCTTGCCAATTTGATTCACCCAATCTATATGTAGATTGAAGTTACCCATTATAACTGTTTTACCTATGTTGCACGCATTTCTAATTTCCTGTTTGATGCCATCCCCAGCTTCACTACTACTGTTAGGTGGCCTGTACACAACTCCCACTAGCGTTTTCTGCCCCTTAGTGTTTCGCAGCTCTACCCATATCGATTCCACATCCTCAAAGCTAATGTCCTTCCTTTCTATTGCATTAATCTGCTCTCTAACCAGCAACGCTACCCCACCTCCTTTCCCTTTCTGTTTATCCCTCCTGAATATTGAATATCCCTGGATGTCCAGCTCCCAGCCTTGGTCACCCTGGAGCCATGTATCACATTCAACTCATCCACCTTATTACGAATGCTCCTTGCATTGAGACACAAAGCCTTCAGGCTTGTTTTTACAACACTCTTACCCCTTATACTATTATGCTGAAAAGTGGCCCTTTTTGATTTTTGCCCTGGATTTGAACATGAATAGACATTATTCAATAAAATACATTCAACAAGAAATAATTGCCTTTGGTTGCTTGTGTTAATTATAGGTGAAGTATTGGCTGCCCATTAAACGTAACCCTCCAAGTTTGCTCATCGACTTCAATGATTGCAATTGCCAACAGAAAATTGACGCAGTTCTACTCAAGTTACATCCTGACAGCTTAATAGGTTCTTGATCGGAACAATGCCTCACAGATGAATAGGTTGCAGACAGTTATAACCTGGGCCAATGGATCTTAGAGTCATTGTTGTTGGTGTGGCCACTCGTACACCTGTGTAGCATCCCAGTCTAAGGGTCACGCACGAGGAGTCGGGATAATGAGTTTGGCAACTCCTCCACCTGAATATTCCCAGTTTCTTTAATTGCCAGTGGAGTCTGGCTATGTCTTTCTTGATGAGATGATTTAATGGCATCTGTTATTAAGCATTAGGGAACTGATTAACCTCAGCCCAATTTTCATAAGCAGCTCAGACACCAGTGAAGTTTTTATCATTCCTTGATTATCATCCCCTGAGGGCGGCCCAGTTCGAGGATAACGGCGCTCCAGTGAGGGGCTGAGACGGTCCCGTGAGGGCGGACTGGCTCGAGGGTGGAACGGCGCTCACGTGAGGGCGACCCGGCTCGGGGCTGGAACGGTGCTCCGGTGGCTGAGACGGCGTTCTGGCGGCGGCGGCCTGAGTCCGGGGTTCGGCCGCGGGCCAGTGGACGACATCGTCAACAGCTGCGTCCGCTGGACTGGAGGGTGGTAGGTTCGACCACCCCCGGGCCGCGGTGTTTGAACCGGCCCGTTCGCGGAGCTCGGTGAGCTGGGGACTGACTTACCATCGCCCGGTGGGGTATCGCCTCAGCGCAGAGGGAGAAGAGGAGGGAAGAGACAGCAGCCCTAAGATTTTTGCCTCCATCACAGTGAGGAGGTGTTTGGTGGACTCACTGTGGTGGATGTTAATTTGTGTTTACTGTCTGTTCTGTTGTGTATGGCTGCAGGTAACGACATTTCATTCAGACCGTAAGGTCTGAATGACAAATAAAGGATCTAATTCTAATTCTAATTCTAATTAGCTCATTTCTCATTCTCTATTGCCTTAATCCCCTGTCCCACGGTACGAGTTCATTCCAACAGATCTCCCGAGTTTGCCCTGATTCGAACTCGGAGATTTACGGTAATGGCCACTCATCGGTACTCGGGGCTCTCGTGGACATTTTTCATCATGTTGAAAAATCTTAACGAGCCTTCCCGTACTTACCTGCCGTTAGCGAGTCTTCCCGAGTACCTGCCGTTAGCGCTAAGAGACGTCCCTGAGCTCCGACGTACCCGCTACGTTCATTCTCCGTGCTTACCACGAGTTTGATTTTTTTTAAACTCGGGAGAGCTCTTGGAATGAACTCGTACCGTGGGACAGGGCTATTAGAATTTCAGCAGCCCACGGAAGTCCTGTCAACTCATATTTCCCATGAACAAAATATTGTAAGTCCAGATAGGATTTGATCTAACTGTTCCATAATATCAGCATTATCATTTTGCTAAAGCACGATCCATGTGTGCCTTAAATCAGATGGGATGGCTGAGGGAGGGGAGAGTGGGCTCCACGTGTATTCCTCCCGCCCTTTTACTTCCAGTAAGGTCATGAGATAAAAATGCAGGATTGCATGGGACAAGTTGTGGGCAGTGAGATCAGCAAGTCAGCTGACAACATGTAAGGGGCACCCTCTTGCAAGTAGCACAACACTAAGATGGGAGTCGCCAGGACAAAGAAGGTTGAATTTGCTAACTTTTGAATGAAGGGCAGATCGGGATCATTTTAACAATCGAGACATGAATGGTTTACCGGGAGGCCTGTAATCTGACCTGAACGTAAAAACGCTCACACTCTGGGACGTATGGACGCTGTATTTGGGAGTGCTTTATCTTCAAGCGTAGTTTCATGTTGTATAGAACAGTACAACACAGGAACAGGCCTCTCAGCTGACAATGTCCCTGATGAAAAAGATGCCAATTCAACTAATCTCCCTTTTAGTAGTAACAAGGAACTGCAGATGCTGGTTTATACTAAAGATAGACACAAAGCGCTGGAATAACTCAACGGGTCAAGCAGCATCTCCGGAGAAAAAGTATGGGTGACGTTTCTGGTTGCGAAACATCACCTATCCATTTACTCCAGAGATGCAACCGGACCTGTTGAATTACTCCAGCACTTTTTGTCTATCTTCGGTAATCTCCTTTTTACCTGCAGGCAATCCATACCCCTCCATTCCCTGCACATCCATGTGCCTATCTAAAAGCCTCTTAAGTGCTGCTATCGTAGCTGCCTCCACCACCATCACAGGCAGCACATTCCAGGCACCCATCACTCTGTGTAAAAACTTGCCCCGGACATCTCCTTTAAACTTTGCCTCTCTCACCTTAAAATTATGCCCTCCAGCCCTTGACATTTCCAACATGAGCAAGAGGTTCTGACTGTAATACATTACCATCTGTGGCAATGTATTCCATTGATCCACCACCATCTAACTAAAGAAATTCCTCCTCATCTCCTTCCTAAAGGTACGTCCTTTTATTCTGAGGCTGTGGCCTCTGATCCTAGACCCTCCCACTTGCGGAAACAAACTCTCCACATCCACTCTATCCAGGCCTTTCACTATTTCAATGAGATTTCATTATGTTTTAATGAAACCGCCGATTGCTTTATTCTTGTACAATTGCTTCTAATAAAATAATCATATTAAAACATTTTTTTTAAAAGTTTTAATGAAACCCCCCTCATCCTTCTAAACCTTCTCAAGATGCTTACCCTAGCAGCAGTGAAGTGAAATGTACTAAGAAGCCACAGTGCAAATAAGATCATACAAACCAACCACTCCACCCATCTGCCAATTACCTGTATTCACGTACCACCTACAGTTAGACATGAACTGCTGGAGTAACTCAGTGGCTCAGGCAGCATCTCTGGAGGACACTGATAGGTGACTTTCCAGTTTGGGACCCTTCAGTTCCTTGTGTCTACTATGTTACCATTTAACTTCTGAGCTTGTGTGTAGGAAGGAACTTCAGATGCTGGAGTGTGAAGAAGGGTCTCGACCCAAAACGTCACCTATTCCTTTTCTCCAGAGTTGCTGCCTGACCCGCCGAATTACTCCAGCATTTTGAGTCTATCTTCTGAGCTTACTGCTTCAAGTAGAAGGAATTCGGAGCAATGGTGTCAATAGTCCAGATGTGCCGCTGTGTGTTATTGATGTGGCTTGATCAAAATCACGTCTGCTTGTCTTTCCTCGGGAGAGAAGAATTTATATTTTATGCACTGATAGTTGCTTCCTCAGCAAAGAAAACCCGTGAAATTTTCAAATCATGTTTGGGGCTACAATGAAGGTCGTTGTCAAGGTAACCAAACCATGTTGACATGAGCTAGGAGGTAATTGAAATGTGAAATAGTGCTATTAATGTTTCATATTTTCATACTTCACATTTCCTTGTGACATAGAAAGGGGCCATTCGGCCAACTGAATCTATGCCGCCGGGGTATCACTCGGGGTAATCGAGCAATGTCTTTGTCCATTTACTTCCATGTAAGTTATATTTTCTCACAGGAATGGGCCCTTTGGTCCACAATGTTTGTGCAGAACATGATGCCAAGCTAAGTCAATCTCATCTGCTTGTACATGATCCATATTCCTCTGTTCCTTGCACTTCCATGTGCCCATCTAAAAGGCTCTTGATTGCCACTGTCGCATCTGCCTTCACCACCACCT
The DNA here is from genome assembly GCF_028641065.1 of Leucoraja erinaceus. Taxonomy (NCBI): domain Eukaryota; kingdom Metazoa; phylum Chordata; class Chondrichthyes; order Rajiformes; family Rajidae; genus Leucoraja; species Leucoraja erinaceus. Next base: position 25,702,291 of record NC_073396.1, read on the forward strand.
CTGGCAATGTGTTCCAGGCCCCCACCACCCTCTGTGTGAAAAACCTGCCCCGCACATCTCCATTAAACATTTCATCCTCTCACCCTATAGCTATGCCCTCTAGTCTTGGACATTTTCACCCTGGGAGAAAGGTCCTGACTGTCTACCCCATCTATGCCCCTCATGATTGTATATACTTCTCTCGTCCCCCTCGAACCTCCGACGTTCCAGAGAAAACAATCCAAATATCCTCTCTTTGGAGCTGAAACCCTCTAATTCAGGCAGCATTCTGATAAACCCCCTCTGCACTCTCTCCAAAGCCTCCACTTCCTTCCCACAATGGGGTGAACAGAACTGCAGGCAATGCTCCAGATGCGGCCTAGCCAAAGTCTTACAAAGCTGCATCCTGACTTCCTGACTCTTAATGATAGAATGATTACTAATAGGAGGCAGCATGGTGGCACAGTGGTATTGTTGCTGCCTCACAGCAGTAAAGACTCGGGTTCGATCCTGACTACGGGTGTTGCCTGTACAGAGAATGTATGTTTTCCACATGACCACGTGGGTTTCCTCCTTTTTCCTCTCACATTCTAAAGACTTAAAGGTTTGTAGGTTAATTAGCTTTGGTAAATATTGTAAATTGTCCCTAGCATGTAGGATAGCGTTAATGTAAGGGGATCGCTGGTTGGCGTGGACTCGGTGGGCCGAAGGGCTTGTTTACGTGTTATCTTTACGAATTTTAAACTAAATCAAACTAAACTAAACTAAACTGCTTGGAATCAGGCCCTTTGGCCCACGCCGACCAGTGCTGAGAGTCAGCAACACTACCAGCTGGGTCACCCATTCACACTAGTTAGAATAGAATAGAATAGAATATAATAGAACAGAATAGAATAGAATGCCTTTTATTGTCATTCAAATAGACAAGGTTTGAACGAAATTTCATTCCTACAGTCATGACATTACAAAAAAAAACCAAGACACACACTTAACACAATTTACACAAACATCCATCACAGTGAACCTCCAACACCTCCTCACTGTGATGGAAGGCAAAAGTTTTATCTCTTCCCTTTGTTCTTCTCCCGTGGTCCAGCAGTCCAACTGCAGCGTCAAGGCGACTGGGGCTCACGATGTTAAAGCCCTCGGCGGGCCATGGTAAGTCCCGTGGCCGTTTAAGTCACGCCGGGCGATTTTAGGCCCCGCTCCATGTCATTTAAACCCCGCGATTCCGGCGGGAGAAGTTGCCATTGCGGGAGCTCCGAAAAGCGGTCTCCCACCAGGGACCTGCGAGCTCCTGATGTCCCTGTCCACTGGACCTGTGGTCGGAGCCTCTGAAGCTCCGAAGTCGGGTTGCAGTCATGCGCCTCCACAGCTCTCCCCGCTCCAAAGTCGGCCAGCTCCGCAATGGCGAATACACAGGCTCCGCGACTGGAGCCCTCAGGTTGGTTCCAGCCAGAGGCCGCCGCCGGCTCCACGATGTTAGGCCCAACGACACCGGAGACCCGACAGGGAAAAGGTTGGGTCCCCCTACAGGGAAGAGATTAAACTGTTCCCACCCCCCCCCATATATACACAACTAAAAAATAATAAAAATTAGAACCAAAAGCATACATCTAACGGGGCTCCGCCACTCGGCCTAGTTCTACGTAATCCCACTTTTACATCTGGTCTCTACACACTAGGGGCAGCTTACGAGGGTCCCGCACGTCTGGCATGGGGGAGGAAATCGGAGGACCTGGAGGAAGCCCACTCAGAAACGAGGGGAATGTGCAAACTCCACCCAGAGAGCGCCAGAGGTCAGGATGGCACTTGTGGTCTCTTTATCGCAAAAGCTTGACAAAAGCATTCATGCCGAGATTGCATCTTCTTCACATCCCTCATTTGACAAAGGAAGGAAGCAATGAAGATTAGTCTATTTATTTGCTGCATTCTTTGCTTCGCTATCTGTAGCTTGGGCATAATGCAGGCCTGGGCGTTGGAATAACAAATCTCTGCGTTGTATCTCATTAAATATTTGGGAGAAGCTGCATAAAGACCATATGTCTGCAAGGTGACTGCTGCCCAGTTCATTATAGATAACAGATTTGTTATATAATGCATACACATGATCTGATTTATAATTGAGGCTGTACGTTCCTTTGTTACTTGGCTTTATTTGTGTTTCGCATATCGAGATTGCACAAAATGTAAACCAGACAAAGTCTTCTTTAGGAAAATATGATGAAGGTCTGTTTCGCACATGTCCACTGTCGGGAAGATGTATGCCTGTGCCTGACCAATTCACAAAGAAATGTAGCCTCTTTAAGCACAGTACTCATTTCCTGCAGATTTTTGCACAGTTGGAGATAATATTAACAAAAAAAGGATTTGTAAGGCTGCCATAATCTCCAAATGGTGTGCAGGGTCTGTCCAAGTGAAGTGACTGCTGTTGATTTATGATGTTTGTACAGTCTGAGGATGCTAATAAGGAATAAATATTTGTGTGTAACGTCATAGCATCGCACGCTGATCCAGATCACTGTCTGCACAACTGGGATTTGAATGTTTCCCAGGGATGTTAAATAATGTAATAAAATGGAAACAAAATAAATCACAGCGGCAGATACCCAGGTTCGATCCAGACCTCGGGTGCCGTCTGTGCGGAGTTTGCACATTCTCCCTGTGACCACGTGGGTTTCCTCCGGGTGCTCTGGTTTCCTCCCACATTTCAAAGACGTGCAGGTTTGTAGATTAATTGGCTTCTGTAAATTGCCCCTAGTGTGCAGGTTGTGAAATGGGATAAGACAGAACCGATCACTGGTCGGCGTGGACCTGTTGGACTGAAGGGCCTGTTTCCACACTGTATCTTTAAACTAAACATAAACTAAACACAGCAGGTCAGGCAGGAGCTGTGGAGAGAATGGACAAGTGGTGCTTCGGGTCGGGACCCTTCATCAGGCCGATTGTAGGAGGGTGGAGAAAGCTGGAAAAGAGAGGTGGTGGTGGAACAAAGCCTGACAAGTGATGGGTGGATACAGGTTTGAATGGCAGATGGGTGGAGTATGTAAGAAAAGCTAGAGATGAAGAGACAAAATGATGTCAGACAAGGAATGAAGAGGAGTGAATGCCAGAGGGAGAGATATAGGTGGCAGAGGCTGGAAGAGGGAAGAGGGGCAGGATAGATGGAGAAATGGGTGTGCACCAGGATTCATGAGGTACACAACAGGGATAGGACTGGTCTCAGGCACCCACCACTCCCTGCGTATAAAACATGTCCTCGCATCTCCGTTAAATCTCCTCCAATTTTCATACCATTGGGTTGTGAGTTAAAGTGTAGACACAATTTATTTTAGTTTAGAGATACAGCATGGAAATAGGCCCTTCGGCCCACCGAGTCCACACCGACCATTGATCACCCTTTAACATTGGTCAATATTATCCCACTCTCTCATCCGCTTCCTACAATTGTCAGAGGCCAATTAACCTGCAAACCCGCACGCCTTTGGGTTGGGGGAAGAAAGCAGAACACCCAGAGGAAACCCTCGTGGCCACAGGGAGAAGCTAAAACCTCCATACAGTCAGCAACTGAGGTCAGGATCGAACCCGCATCTTTGGCGCGGCTCTACCAGCTTGCGTAGACTTTCTCAACGGTCTTCAGTCTGCGCTGATGAACCCCTGGTGTAAGCTGCTGTGGAAGTGGAATGACACAGCCAGTAACACATGGGTAGACTTCTTTAGCCCAGTTCTGTGAGCGAACTGGCCATGGAGGCTCAGTTCTGTGTGAATAAAGCCCATATTCACACTAAGGGCCTGAACTGACCACCCGGAGGAAATTAAGTGCTGGATTTGGCAGTGGCTCAGTCAGAAGCACAAATCACTCGTTCCACTGAGAACTTGGAACAGGTTCACTACCTAAGGTGTACACAGAGCTGCATGTTAATGGAGCTGACATGTTTCAGTTCCACCGGGAACATTGATATTATCGTGTCAACCTTTGCTGAAAAATGTTGACTTTAAAATCCTTTTTAAATTCTTTAATCCAATAAGTTACTACTTAGGGCTACTGGTACTGGTACTGTTTAGTGCTACTGGTTAGCACGCAACTAAAGCTTTTCACTGTACCTTGGTCCACGTGACAATAAATTAAACTAAACTAAAGTAAACAGAGTTGACCCACCATCCAACAAGCACCCATTTTACATTAAGATGACATAGATCCCGTTTTTGTTCTGTAATGCTAGTTTAGTTTAGATTAGTTTAGAGGTACAGTGCTGAAACAGACCCTTCGGCCCACCTAGTCCACACTGCTATCTACTACACATTGGGGACACTTTACAATCTTGCAGAAGGCAATTAACCTATTAACCTGTATGTCTTTGGAGTGTGGAAGGAAGCTGGAGCACTCGGAGAAAACCCACACGGCCACAAACTTCATACGGTAACGTGCAAACTCCGTACACGCAGCACCCGTAGTCAGGATCGAACCGGGTCTCTGGCGCTGTGAGGTTGCAACTCTACCCCCTGTGCCACCGTGTTGAGGAGCTACTGTGCGGCACTGTGCACTAAATTCTGCACTGTTTATTTCCTCTCCGCTCTACCTGCTGTACACATGTATGGTATGACCAGCCTGGATAGAATGCAAAACAAGGTTTTTTATTGTATTTTGGTATGTAGACCATATGTACAGCACAGGAACAGGCCCTTCAGCCCACAAAGTCCGTGCAAAACATGATGCCAAGTTAAACAAATGTCATCTGCCTGCACGTAAGTTCATGAATTCATAAGTTCTAGCAGCAGATTTAGGCCATATGGCCCATCAAGTCTATTCCGTCATTGAATCCGAGCTGATCTATCTTTCCCTCTCATACCCATTTCCTACCTTCTCCCCATAACCCATGACACCTGTATTAGTTAAGAATCTATCTTAAAAATATCCATGGATTCACCACCCTCCGACTAAAGAAATTCCTCCTCATCTCCTTTCTAAAGGTTCGTCCTTTTATGCTGAGGTTGGTCTCTGGTCATAGACTCTCCCACTAGTGTAAACATCCTGTTTACATGCACTCTATCCAGGCCTTTCACTTTTCCATAAGTTTCAATGAGGGTACCCCTCATCCTTTTAAACTCCAGTGAGTACAGGCCAAGTGCCGTCATACGCTCATCATATGTGAAACAAACGCAAACACTCATCACACAATCCATATCCCTCCATTCTCTGCATATCCATGTGGCTGTCTAAAAGTCTCTTAAATGCCTCTGTCGTATCTGCTTCCACCACTTCCCTTGACAGCGTGTTCCAGGCAAACTCCGCACAGACAGCACCCGAGGTCAGGATTGAACCTGGCCTTGGTGCTATGAGTCAGCGGCTCTACCAACTGTGCCATTGTGCCACCCTCACACTTGTCACATAGCTGGAGGCCTTGAGTCTATGTCAGCTCCCAGAGCATTGCCATCGATCCCATTCCCCCATTTATTTCCCAGTGATGTATTATCTCTTTCACATGGACCTCAACTTCCAAGTATTTTTCCTATCATCCACCTACACCAGGGGCAATTTACAGTCCCCAATTAACCTACCACACTCATGTTCTTGGGACATGGGGGAAAAACCGAAACTTGGGACGACCATACAGTCACATGGAGAATGTGTAAACTCCACACAGACAGGAGAAAACCTGAGTCGCACACTGTGGGGTAGTTCTAGTGGTGTGACACGAGTGGGGTAGTGCTGATGGACTGACACTTTGTGGGTAGTACTGATAGAGTGACACACTGTGGTGCAGTACCGATGGATTGACACACAGTGACACAAGGAACTGCAGATGCTGGAATCTTGTGCAGAAGACGGATGCCAAAAATTGCAGTTGGACCTTGATCGGTTGGCCAGGTGGGCTGAGGAATGGTCGATGAAATTTGAGGTGTTGCAATTTGGAAAGTCTAACATGGGCTGAACCTACACCACGAGTGGTTGTGCTCTGGGGAGTGTTGTAGAGCAGAGGGATCTAAGAGTGCAGATGGACACAAAAAGCTGGAGTAACTCAGCGGGCCAGGCAGCATCTCTGGAGAAAAGGAATAGGTGACGTTTCAGGTCGAGACCCTTCTTCAGACTGAGAGTCAGGGGGAAAAAAGATGTTGACCATATGAATGAAATATATGCCAAAAAGTAACGATGGTCAAGGAAATGGTCCATTATCGGTGGTGGGCTAGGTTATAACATGTTATACCGCCAATGAAACTCACCAAGATCACTGTGAAATTAGTACAATGACTAAGGTGGCGGAGGGAGGAGAGAGAGGGGATGCAAGGGTTACAAAGTTAGAGAAATCAATATTTATATGGTTGGTTTGTATATTTCAGGTGGGTTGTATAAGTTTCAGCTCACAACTACCAAACCACCCACTTCTAAGTAGTCTCTTGTTAGTCTCTTTAAAGGAAGCATGAGCCTTGGCTGACTGACAAGGCTAATTGAAATAAGCCAAAGCAGGAAGTTATTGCTCCAGCTGATATCCCACTGACTAGACACTAGGTCCAGAGTTCATTTGGGAACAGACCAGAGATTGTATCTAGTAATGATGCAGATTGCCAATCACTCGAAGTTCTGGGTTAATGAAAGAGAAGCAAGAGTATTGTCCAAATAGCGGAAATGATTATGGAGATGGAGATCAGTGGGACAATGGAAATCTCTGATAATGGAGAGACGCTGTCATCGGCTTGTCGGATAGACAACGACAGGTCCAAACCTTACGATCCTTGGACAAATATCAACAGCTGATTGAGAAGAGAGTTGAATCTGTGTCCAAGATCACCCTACATGGTTGCTCCTTCTCTCGAGAGGAAGATCAAGGATCATCGTGTGTGGATAAAGCCACATTGAATATTGTATTCAAAAACATAATGCACGCAAAAATGTGTTCCAAAAAAAGTTCATGACTTCCTTCCAAAATCTGATTCTGTAATATCTGTTGGTTGTCGTCTCTCAATTATCCTGATTTAAATACATTTGGAGGGGAATCAAAACTATTGTACTGTTTTGGACTTTAGACTTTAGAAATACGGCGTGGAAACAGGCCCTTCGGCCAACCGAGCCCACGCCGACCTGCGATCATCCCGTTCACTAGCACTATCCTACACGCTAGAGACAATTTACAATTTTACCGAAGCCTATTTAACTACAAACATGTATGTCTTTGGAGTGTGGGAGTAAACCGGAGCACCCGGAGAAAACCCATGCGGTCGCAGGGAGAATGTACAAGCTCCGAACAGACAGCACCATAGTCAAGATTGAACCTGTTTATCTGGCGCTGTAAGGCATCAACTCTACTGCTGCACCACTGTGCTGCCACAAGTTCTTTTGAATCAATGTTTGGGTCAAAATCTCTCTTGCCCTTGAATAACTATGGCCAAACTGGTGGCTTCAAGCTGTGCAGAGGATATGTCGAAACAAACGTGGGTGTAAGACAAGGGCAAACTGTTATGTGCTCAACCAGTCATTAAAGGAACCACTGGTTAAACAGAGGGACAGTAAATGTTTTTACGATATTTGAGATCTGTGTTGGCAGGAAAAGCAAGACAGCTCCTCCATTATTGTCCACCGCATGTATCACTGGGAACCCAGTCCTCTCAGTTCAGAAATTAGGTTTTGAAATACTGCAGGGAAACAGGCCCTTCGGTCCACCGAGTCCATGCTGGCCATCGATCACCCGTTCACACTTGTTCCATGTTGTCCCACTTTCCTGACCACTCCCGAGCCACGCGGGGCAATTTACAGAGGCCCATTGACCTACACATCCACGTGTCTTTGCGATGTGGGAGGAAACGACAGCACCCGGAGAAACCCAAATGGTGACAGGGAGAACCGTGCAAACTCCACACACAGACAGCACCCGAGATCAGGATCAAACCCGGGTCTCTTGCACTGTGAGGCAGCAACTCTACCGCTGCACCACCGTGCTCTTCTACCCAAATGACCCCAGGAGCTACATATGGGGCAGGTAAGGGCCTAGAGGATGATGAGGATGAGTTGAATGATGAATTGCTTAATCTCATGAAGGTCTACAGCCTTGGAACATTTAATGGGAATCTGCTTCTGGATGGCCTAGTGCAAGCATAACCCTTTTCCATTTGACTGTCTCTGGCTACTGCTTTAGTCAAATAAATTAGTATAAATTGAAATACGTCCTCCAAGATATCCAATGGCCTACTTATATCAGATAGCTCTGATACCAGGGCTCTTCCAAGAGCCTGCCAAGTAAGCCACAATTACATAGTATTCCATGTTGATCATCACTTTGTCATAAGGTCATAAGTGATAGGAGCAGAATTAAGCCATTCTGCCCATCAAGTCTACTCCGCCATTCAATCAAGGCTGATCTATCTCTCCCTACTAACCCCAGTCGCCTGCCTTCTACACATAACCCCTGACACCCATACTAATCAAGAATCTATCTATCTCTGCTTTAAAAATATCCCCAATTTTGTGGATATCCACAATATTGTGACAGATTAGGTGGCCATTTGGCCCATCGCATAGATGTCAGTTGAAAAATAACTCTCCATGCTAACATCTCCATGTTGCCTGGATTAGAGGGATTCAGCAGAGAGACTTGGATTGTTTTCGCTGGAACGTCAGAGATTGATGGGAGACTTGATAGAAGTATGTAAAATTATGGGAAGCATAGATAGGGTAGACAGTCAGCGTGCATCTCTGGAGAAAAGGAGTAGGTGAAGTTTCGGGTTAAGACCCAAGTCTGAAGATGGGAATTGATTTGAAACATCATGTATTCCTTTTCTCCAGAGATGCTGCCTGACCTGTTGAGTTACTCCAGCATTTTGTGTCAATCCTTGGTATAAACCAGCATCTGCAGTTCCTCTTTAGACCGCCAGAACCTTTTCCTGTGATGGAAAAATCAAATACTAGATAGGATAGGAAAGAACTTTATCTATCCCAGGATGGAAATTGATCTGCCAACAGTCGTAAAACACAAAATACATGGAACATAGCTTTACATACATGAGGGCATAGCTTTAAGGTAAGAGGGGAAAATGTTTTTTACATAGAGGGTGGTGATGGAGGCAGAATACAGTAGAGCAATTTAAGAGCATTTTGGATCAGCACATGGATATGCGGTTAATGGAGGGATATGGATTATGTGCAAGCAGATAAGGGTTGATCTTTGCATCATGTTCGGCACGGGCATTGTGGGCCGAAGGGCCTGTTCCCACGCTGCACTGCTCTATGTTCCATCAGGCAGAGATGGCGACAGAACGCGTTCTCGCGGAGCTTCACAATCGTGGCGTCGGTTCTGAACACTGACAGGCACGTGAGGGAGGGGGTTGTGTCAGACGGATTCTTCGGTTGCGGGCGGGCTGTGGAATGTGCATTCCACAACGCAGAAGACAGCAATTTATAATCCTTAACTTGAACAAGCCTGTGCCCTGCATACGTGATTGTTCTGGTCTCACTCTGGCTCGAATGAGAGCTGAATAGATTTAAGAGCAGCAGCATTATTCACTTCACTTAGTGAATAATTCAACACCTTCCGGCTGGGTTATTCCCCCTCGGTGCCTTCAGTTGTGTCAGGCTGGAAACTGTGGTGTACATGGGAGAAGCTCTCACTCCCCTTCTCCCCAGGAGCATAACATTCTGCCCTCATTAAGGCTAATTGCCTGGGTAGGTCTCACTTGAGACTCTCTGCTACATCATTAAATATTGCTAGCAGCTTTGCACTGCTCAATATTAGTCAGCAGCGCAGACAGTAATGCTGGACATGACCATGCAATTCTCTGACAATTACGCTCACTGCTTTCGGGGAGTGACCTTGTGATTTAGTCACAAAATAAAGAACCAGATACAATCTGATGCAGCCAGCAATGGGAGCTGGTTTAGTTTAGTTTAGAGATACAACGCGGAAACTGGCCCTTCAGCCCACCGAGTCCATGTCGACCAACGATCCCCGTGCACTAGCACTATCCTACACACACTCGGATCAGGGCTGGCAACAGATGACCAAGGAAGGGTGGAGCCCATAAGGGTCTATTGTTGGCTGGGGAAGAGGTGATAACAAAGGGAAACAAGGATGCGAAGAGTGGAACTAGCAGGATGACTGGCGGGAGGGGAGGGGGTGGGGGGAGAGAGGAGGAATGCAGGGTTATCTGAAATTAGAGAAATCAATGTTGAGGTATAGTGGTTCTTGCATTATTTACTTGTCGTTGCATCCAATGTACCTGTAAAAAGGTAGCAAGTAAACATTCCATTAGTCCGGTTTGAATTCACATCTGGTTCAGGAAAACACTTCATGTTTCGCACGGACATTGTGGGCTGAATGGCCTTTTTCTGTGCTGTGCTGTGTTCAATAATAGATATCAGGAATTGCCTTGAGCCCCTGCCTACCAAATCAGACATGCCAAAAAACCTAAAGCTATTATAAATGTTGAAAAACAAAGAGAAGCCTAGACAAGTATGACAAAATGACAATGGGCAGCATGATGTTGGAGGAGTAGAGATGCTGCCTTGAATTAGTTGCCTGACGCATCACGGAATGCATCGTGTCGTTGTTTCCGGGGATCACCACGGGGAGGTTTCTTTCACGATCCCCAGAACCAGAGTAGGAAGGAATGATGGGAGAGGGGACAGATTTAAGAGGAACTTTTGGGGCAACTTTTTCATACAGACGGTGGTGGGTGTACGGAATGAGTTGCCCAAGGGGGTAGTTGAGGCAGGTACTATATCAACATGGAAAAGACATTTGGACATGGTACATGGATAGGAAAGGTTGAGAGGGATATGGGCCAAATGCAGGCGGGGGAAGGGGGGGGGCTACCATAGGTGGGGCATCTTGGTCGGAATTGGTAAGTTGGGCCGAAGGGCCTGTTCTTGTGCAGTATGACTCGTAGGGACCAGCAGAGCGTCCCTTGTAGCCAGGGTCCGGAGGACAAGGGAGCACCGCCACTCCACCTAGTGGGGGGAGGAGTGGCTCCGCTGTCAGCGACCGAAGTCCTGATGACGGGATCTAGGGAGTGGGCAGGGCCACTTGGGTTGCTCCTAGGCCAGGCCAAGCTGGCCATCCACGCGTCACGGTGCCAACTGTTGACACTAGGCTAACAGAGGGGGCTTTGCATGAGCCAGGCCCTTGCCCCTTTTCTGGAGTTACGTCCGTGCCCGGGTGGTTTCAGAGAGGGACATAGTTGTATAGTAAAGTATAGTATAGTATATTTGCAAGGATTGTAACAGAGTTGAGTGAAAATTTAGATCATTTGGTGATTTTGTACTATGGTGGTAGGTGTGTTACTACGGGTTTTTTTTGGGGGGGTTTTTGTATCGTATTCGTAATTAAATAAATTATTTTTGATTAAAAAAAAGACTCTAACTGATAGATATTATTTCGATTTGTATCCTGGATAATGTGGTACTGTGCCAAAATGATAGGATCTTTGCAATCCAGTGAATAGTTACAGAGTGTCAAATTCACAGATACTCTAATGATACAAGGAACCGGGGCAATCCAATTATATGCCACATGGAGACTGTTTCTTGTGTAATCCTGTGATGTTAGTAAAAATGTTAGACGCATGTAAAATGGGACTATCACGACGTTTAAGAAACAGTTAGGCAGGTACATGGATAGGACAAGTTTGGAGGGATATGGACCAAGCCCTGGCAGGTGGGACTAGTGTAGCTGGGACATGTTGGCCAGTGTGGGCGATTTGGGCCGAAGGGTCTGATTCCACATTGTATTACTCGAACTCTACAGTAAGTGTCAAGGAGAGGAAGATTTTCAGGTACTGTAACCTGGTAATGCAACAGTATTTCAAAGATGGTGGCGGTGGAAGAAGGAGGAACTGCACGGGCTGGGAGCTCACCTCCATAAGACCACAACACATAGGAGCAGGATTAGGCCATGTAGCCTAACCCTAACCATATCCCTAACACCAGGAATTGCCACCCTGTTAGCCGAGTGTCAACAGTTGGCAAAATGCTGGAATCTTTCATAATAATCATTATAATAATACACTTTATTGTCATTGTAAATACATACAATGACATTTCAGAGGCACTGCCCTAGCGGAGCTCCAACGTATCCGATAAATAATAACGGATAACGAATAACGAATAAACGTGGCACGACAGAACACCTTGAAACGGATTGAACAGAGTCCGTAAGAATAACACCTGTATGGAGTTTGCACATTCTCCTCGTGACCGCGTGGGTTTTCTCTGGGTGTTCCGATTTCCTCCCACATTCCAAAGATGTAGAGGTTTGTAGGTCAATTGGCCTCTGTATATTGTCCCTAGTGTGTAGATTAGAACTAGTGTATGGGTAATCAATGGTGTGTGTGGACTCGATGGGCTGAAGGGCCTGTCTATCTCTAAATTAAATGAAACCATAAGACATAGGAGCAGAATAAGGCCATTTGGCCCATCGAGTCTGCTCTGATATTTGATTATGGTGATGTATTTTCCCCTCTCAACTCCATTCTCCTGCTTTCTCCCTGTAACCTTTAACACCCTATAACTAATCAAGTTATCAATCTGTTCTTTATAAACACTCAATGACTCTTCAGCCATCTGTGGCAATGAATTCCACAGATTTACCACCCTATGGCTCATCTCCATTCTGAGGGTTTACCCTCTTGAAGGATTTTCTGACAGCGGCCTCAGTGATGGAGATGATGATGTCGTCGGGGGCTGTGGGGGCTGGAGAAAGTACATTGATGGTCTCCCTGTCGAACAGAGCAACGGAACATTGTGCTTGTTCAGTTTAGTCTAGTTCAGTTTAGAGATACAGCGCGGAAACAGGCCCTTCAGCCCACCGAGTCCGCACCGTCCAGCGATCCTCGTGCACCAGCACTATCCTACACACACTAGGGACAATTTACAATCTTTACCGAAGCCAATCAATCTATAAACCTGAACTTCTTTGGATTGTGGGAGGAAAACGGAGCATCAGGGAAAACCCACACAGGCCGCTCGGAGAATATACAAACTCCGTACAGACAGCACCCGTAGCCATGTTCGAACCCGGGTCTCTGGCGCTGTAAAGCCCCTGTCCCACTTAGGTTTTTGTCAGTTTCCCTACCTGCTTCCACTACCTGCAACCTCCGGCAACCACCTGCAACCTGCGGGAACCGCACGGAAACCTTGGGTGGGGCGCAAGGTCTCCAGAGGTTTCCGTTCAGGTTTCCTAAGTGGGACAGGGGCATAAGGCAACAACTCTACCACTGCGCCACCGTGCCGCATCCAGGAGCGATGCATCGCTGTCACTTGAGCTACTGTTTGTTTTTGCCTTAATGCCCTGCCTTATCTTAGAAATGCACTTCTTTTTCCACTATACATTATGCTGTCAAACAGCAAAACGCTGCCAAGGTTAGCTTAGAAAATTAGGTGGTGTTGTGTATAGCACTTGTTAATGAGTCTGCTGACAGCAGCTGGAATATTTTCATACGTTGGAGATGCCAGCCAGATTGGAGATTCAGTATTAGTACGATTTTTTTTCCTTAACAGCGGCATTATTCAATATCATTGTGGAAAAGGTCACAACATCTCAGCGGAAGAGCAGGCAGATGTTATGACCTTTTCAATATAAAATGAATATAAAGTAGTTTGAAGATTGGGCAGCTTGTCTGTCACAGTGGAATTAGCAGCGGGAGATTAGAACTGCTGCAGTGTAAACAAGACTTAGTTTAATGAGTTCATTATGCAGCCTGCTAATTGCAGAATTAAATGCAAATAATACACATCACTTCCATTGCCCTTTAAAGCAGACGTTCCACCATTACTTTGCAAGTGATAAACATTGACGTTTTGCACAAATAAGCGAGGTAGAAAAATGCAAGTGTAGAATTTGAGATTTGACATTGAATTGTCATGGATTTGGGGAATTATATATGTGGAGTGAAAAACTCCTTTCATCTGTAGGGAACACATAATATGGAAGAGTTACAGCACAGGAACAGGCCCTTCGGCCCACAATGTCCGTGCCGAACATGATGCCATTAAACTAACCACCTTTGCCTGCACGTGGTCCATATCACTTCATTCTCTGCATTTCCATGTGCCGATCAAAAAGCCTTGTTAATGCCACTATTGTATCTTCCTCTATCACCACCCCTGGACACTCTTTACAGGCACAGAGTTCTCTGTAAAAAAACTTTCCCAGGATATCCCCTTTAAACTTTGCCCCTCTCATCTTAAAGCCGTGTCCTCCAGCCCTTCCTCCCCAGGAGCTGCCCATCCTATCCATGCCTCATAATTTCACAAACGTTGATCAGTACAGGCTTACAGTGAGTTTATACAGGATATGTGGCACAGGAATAGCCCATTCGGCCCAACTAGATCATTCCGCTCAAGACTCTGCCTGTTCCGAACAGTTCCGTAACAGAGGACTCTCTGATTTACAGTCTGTCACGTGGAACACATTTGGAGTTCTGGAGGAAGATCGTCAACTCGGTTACCGACACCCTTGGGTCGACCCGAGCCTTGTTGACCTCCCAGCAGAGCGAGATGTCCGTCGGGGAATGTTGCTGTCTGGCCCGCTCCAGACTGCAGGAGTACGTGCTGAGGGACGCACTGAAGCTCGCTGCAGCCAACGCCAAGGCTCTGTGGGGGCGGACCACAGTCTAGGGTCCTTCCGCTGCTGGACATCGGGGGGCAGAGTGTGGTGGAGACACCCTTCAAACAAGGGAAGGGATATCACTCCAGGGGGGCCACTCCAGAGTGGCAAGTGTGCCGGGCATGATGATAGTTTGCTGAATAACACCACTGAATATAACACTAATGAATGTATAAAACGCTGAGAATGGCGGAGGTGTTTTGTGCACCACTCTTGCTCTGTATATTTTCATTCTGAGAAACGTTTATTTTGGGGGGGAAAAAACCTCCCACATTTTTGTGATGTGCACATCTTGTGGATGAGTAAAAGCAGACATTTTTAACAAGACACCTTTTCAGAGATTCGGCTTCATTTCCAAGGCCAAGCAAATTCTTCTTTGAGCAGAATTGATTCTGGGAGAGATGACGTCACTGAGGTTTTCAATGCTCCGGGTTTCAATTCTCCAGGCTTGGCCCAGAGCCTCTGAGAAATGAAGCTCCGTCTTCAGGTCTTGGCATGGGCGAAGCCTGAGGGGGGAATGACAAGTGCGGCCGCTGCTCCCATTTAGTAATAAAGTCACAGTCATAAACTCGATCAAATGCAATGAGGACAAAGGCTGTTTCACAAGACTTCATCAGTCAGTTAATTACATGCCTGTTTCATTTCCAGTAGACGGTGGCAAGGCAATGTGATTGTTGGCAGGAGCAGGTGAAGGTCTTGTGTGTGTGTGTGTGTGTGTGTGTGTGTGAGAGAGAGAGGGGGAGAGAGAGAGAGATAAAGAGACAGTGTTTGCATGTGTGTGTTTGAGAGAGAGAGAGGAAAAAAGAGACATTGTGTTTGTGTGTGAGCTAAAAAGGAAAACAGTGTTTGCAAGTGTGTATGCGCGAGTGAGTGAGCAAAAAATGTATGTCTACATGTATATATTGTGTATGTGTGTGATAGAGAGAGAGAGGGAAAGACTTTTGTGTGTGTGTGTGTGAATGAGAGAAAGAGGGAGAGGGAAAGACTGTTTCTACCTGGTGTGCGTGTATAAGACGGTGTAGGTATGCATGAGTATTAACACACGTACAAGGAACTCTGAGTATGTGAGAATGTGCGACTACGTGAATTTATGTGTACGTGTGACTTTGAACATACATGTGCATGTGCAAAGCCAACATTCATTGCCCACTGAGAGGCTGCCAATGGCTTTCCATTCCCTGCCTCTGGTTAAAGATGCTGATATCCTTTGCTGAAGGAAACCAGTGAACGAGATGTGCTTTTATGTAAACCTGTTAGTTTCATAGCCATTGTGGCTGATGTTAGGTTTTTATTGCAGATTTGATCAAGATTTGAATTTAATTCACCTGTTGACCTGATCTCAGTGCTCGGCCTGTCCAGTTTATTTCTTTGGCCACGGTTAGTACAGATCAGCACTGAATAAGCGTAGACTGATTTCGCTCAGGGTTACATTTTCATCCTTAGTATTTTGGATATCATTAATGTCTGTGCCAAGAACTTCCATGGACACTGTCTGATTGTTATTCTGTCATCGTTCCTTTCTTAATTATGTGGTCATCGTATATCAGTGAGTGTTCGTTTATGTCTCAATACATTTTGTTTTCCACATAAACAAATGTGTATTTCTATGTACAGTTGTATATATGCATATGCATAGAACGTATAGAGCACAGGAACATATAGAACATATTGGGGCAGCATAGTGGTATAGCGAGGGGCAGCACAGTGGAGTACTGCAGTAGAGTTTCTCCCCCTTATAGTGCCAGAGACCCGGTTCAATCCTGGCTACAGGTGCTATATGTACGCTGTTTGTACGTTATCCATGTGACCGTGTGGGGTTTGCTCCCGAACTCTGGTTTCCTCCCTCACTCTAAAGACGTGCAGGTTTGTAGGTTCATTGACATTGGTAAAAAATTGGTAAAATGAGGTATACAAAAGTATGAGGCGCATAGATAATGTAAATAGTGGGGAACGTTTCCCCTTAGCAGAGTGTCTATGACCAGATGGCAGAGGTTTAAATAATAGATGGACGATTTAAAGAGAATTTGAAGATTTTTTTCCATCCAAATGCTAAGACACGCACTCCATGTGGTGGAGGCAGGTACTTTCATCATATTTAAGAAGCCGACAGTTCAAGTGATGCACAGTGACGCAGCTAGTAGAGTCACTGCCTCACAACGCCAGAGACCCACGTTTGAACCTGTCCCCTGGCTGTCGTCTGTGTGGAGTTTGCACGTTCTCCCGGTGGCCATGTGGGTTTCCTCAGGGTGCTCAGGTTTCCTCCCACATCCCAAAGACGTGAGGGTTTATCGGTTAATTGGCCTCTGTAAATTGCCCCTAGTGTGTAGGGAGTGGATGAAAAAGTGGGATAACATAGAACTACATTCCGACGGGTGGCACTGTGAGTCGGCAGCCTCGCCAGCAGCTGTTCATCCTTTCAACTTCTTTTTTTGTTTTTAGTGTGTCTATAAATGTGTGGGGGGTGGGTGGGGGCGGAGGCAGAGGACACTGTTTTTCAGTCACTTACCTCGGTAGAATGCGATTTAAGTCTAATATTCGCCCTCCCTGGCGGCCTAACAGCGTAGATTGGTGCGCCCTTTCCCGGAGTCGGGCCCGGAGCTTCAGCAGTGTGCGCAGCGAGGACTTTCCATTGCGGAACCGGGTGATCCCCTGCCGGGGTTCGCCAGATGCAGTGCTCCGATCGCTGGCCCGCAAACTACGACATCCTGAAGCCGCGGTCTGCGGAGCTTCTAGCCGTGGGCGCGGTGTGGCCTTTCCATCGCGGAGCCTGGATGCCTTGCAAGGGATCGCCAGAGAAGAGCTCCGACCGCCGGCCTGCGGGCTATAACACCGTGAACCCGCGGTCTCCGGTAGGAAGCGGCCGATTCGGGACCTCCAAGTGTGTTCTTCCTTCCCAACGTCGGAGTTTCGATCATCCCGACGAGAGGGCCTGTACATCGGGCCGTCCATAACGGCGACTGCGGAGGGTTTATGGTCCCGACCACAGATGAAGAAAGGAGGAGGACTGACTGAACGTTATTGCCTTCCACCACAGTGAAGAATGTTGATTCCACTGTGGTGGATGTTCATGTTGTATTCTATTGTGTATTGTGCACTTTTTGATTGTGTGGCTGCATGGTAACTCAAATTCCACTGTACCTTAATTGGAGCATGTGGCAATAAGTGTAAACTTGAACTTGAACTAGTGTGAACAGCTGATCGATGGTTCAAATGCTCAGTGGGCCAAAGGGCCTGTTTTCATGCTGCATCTCTAAACTTTCTTCTTTCTTTCTTTCTTTTAAAATCTTTTTATTCATTTTTTTTCCCCAAAACAAAAACAACAAAAAAAAAGAATAATGATAAACATAACAATGATATTGATACATAGGGATCAGGATTACATTAATAACAGGTATAACCTAAAATTGAGTCCCGTGTCAAAATACACATTGAATATTGACCTCCTGGTTGCTAAACCCCCCTAAACTAGAAAAAAAAAGCAAAACAGAATCAGGGCTGCAAAGAATTTCAACAATTTAAGTTCCTGTTTGTCGTCAAATCCGTTCCACCGTATAAAGGTAAAATAATTATTATAACGGTTGGAGAGAGGACAATTTATGTCGTGTGAAAATGTTGAATAAATCTTCCCCAAGTCCTATCAAATTTAACCAAGGGTTCAACAATGTCACTCCTGATTTTTTCTAAATTTAAACAAGGCATCGTTTCAGAGTACCAATGGAGTGTGGTCGGAGGGTAGAATAGATCTTCTTGCAATTAGTGTGGTAAAAGCAATCAGCCGATGGTCGCAACGGGACAAATGAATAGAATCTAACATTGATAGCCCAGAAATTGCAGTAATAGGATGAGGTCGTAAATCGATACCTAAAACTACAGAAATAGTGTCAAAGATAAATTTCCAATATTTTTCGAAAAGTGGGCAGGACCAAAACATACGAGTCAGTGGGGCCACTTCAGAGTTACATCTGTCACAGGTAGGATTTGTATGACCATAAAAACGAGCTAACTTATCTTTTGACATATGAACTCTGTGAACCACCTTGAATTGTATCAACGCGTGTCTTGCACACATTGAGGAAGTATTAACTAATTGAAGAATCCTCTCCCATTTCTCTATAGATAAAGAAATTTGAAGTTCTCTTTCCCAGTCATTCTTAATTTGTAATTTCAAAATCAACTCATAAATAGTCATTATTAAGCC
The DNA here is from genome assembly GCF_028641065.1 of Leucoraja erinaceus. Taxonomy (NCBI): domain Eukaryota; kingdom Metazoa; phylum Chordata; class Chondrichthyes; order Rajiformes; family Rajidae; genus Leucoraja; species Leucoraja erinaceus. Next base: position 25,721,059 of record NC_073396.1, read on the forward strand.
TTTCTGATGAGGATTCAAATGTAAAATGTTTTCCAAGATTTCGGTTTGATGTGGTAACGGAAAAAATTGGTAAAGTAGCCTTCAAAAAATGTCTCATTTGTAAATATCTAAAAAAGTGTGAGTTAGGTAAATTATATTTATTGGAGAGTTGTTCAAAAGACATAAAACAACCATCCAAAAACAAATCACGAAAAGCTACTAATCCCTTCCTCTTCCATATCGGTAAGGCTTGATCAGGACTAGGAGGTTGGAAGAAAAAATTAGATATGATAGAATTCGATAAGATAAAATCATTCAATCCAAAAAAAGTACGAAATTGAAACCATATTCGGAATGTATATCTTATTATTGGATTAGTCGTATATTTATTAAATCTCGTAATTTTAAAAGGTAACGAGGCCCCTAGAATGGAAGCCAATGGTAGCCCTTGCATAGAATCACGTTCTAGATTTATTCATCCTGGGCATTGGGTATCTTCTAAATCTTTTGGCCAAAACGTTAAATAACGAGCATTAACTGCCCAATAGTAGAATCTAAACTGAACAAAATATAAACAAGCTCCAGCATAACACTCAGCTGAGGAAAAAAAATGTACGACCAGTAATGCCAAGTCACCTGTTTATTCAAGATTTCAAAGCTGCCAGGAATTTTAAGCATTTCTGACATCATTCGAAAATATTAACAATGAATTAAAACATAAAACATAATCAATCCAAATTATTAAAATATTTTAAAAAAATATGTAAAAACAAGGACAGCACAGTGGCGCGGCTGTAGAGTTGCTGCCTCACAGCGCCAGAGACTCGGGTTCGATCCTGACAACGGGTGCCGTCTGTACGGCGTTTTCACGTTCTACTTGTGGCCATGTGGGTTTCCTCAGGGTGCTCCAGTTTTCTCCCACATTCCAAAGGCGTGCAAGTTTGTAGATTAAATGGCTTCTGTAAATTGTGCGTAGGATATAGAACTAGAGTACGGGTGTTCGATAGTTGGCGTGGATTTGGTGGGTCAAAGGGCCTGTTTCCATGCTGTATCTCAAAACTAAACTAAAGCAAACTAAATTAAGCAAAAATGCATTCCAGAACTCATTAATACAATTTTCCTCTGCGTAATTTTAGTTAATATGCAACAAATCAATTTAGTATGTTTGCGTGTTTATGTATGTGTGTGCTTGCATGTTTGTGTGTGTGTTTGCGTGTTTATGTGTGTGAGTGCGTGTGTGTGTGTGTTTACATGTTTATGTGTGTGAGTGCGTGTGTGTGTATGTTTATGTGTGTGAGTGCGTGTGTGTGCTTGTATGTGTGTCTGTGTGTGATAGAGAGTATGGAACAAGTCATGACGTTTCTTCAACATTTTACCTAATTAAAACAAGGATGCAATGTATCCGTGAGCTTATCTCGGGCCCTTTCTGATTAAAACCTTTCTTATGGGAAAAGGCACCAAAGGCTTCCTCCAAAATTCTGCAACTGATCCATACACAGAAGAATGTAAGATAGTGTTAATGGCCTCGCTAAGTATAGCTGTAACTTTGTTACCCTGCGATCGCTCAGAGTTTCTTTCCGTTCTAGTCAAACTGGCTGAGGAGTGGCTGCAGATGTGCGCAGAGCCCAGCCAGAAAATCCAGAGGCCAACACATTTATTTCTGTGTGAGCATGCCAAAATGGCACCAGTCTCTGTTCCACATCTGCCATTCCGTGTAAGCTGAGCCCAGGTGCAAGATGAATATCTGGAGCGGAGAAATCCAAACATCCTGCCCCTTCAGGCTTCTCCCGCTTCCTCAAAGCTTGGCTTCCACTCTGTGGATGATCTAGATGACTCTTTGGGCTGCAGCAATGACGTGGCCATGGGCCGAGGTCACTCACTCCTGCAGCTACTTATCAAACCCTGTAAACACATCTCTCGCTCCACGTGAAATGGGAAAACGATTCTCCCAGTTTCTCATCACATTGTCTGCCTTGGAATTTTATACACAAAGATGTGATGTGTCGCATTTTGGAAAGTGTACCATGGGCAGGACCAACACAGTGAATGGTAGGGTACTGGGGAGTGCTGTAGAGCAGAGGGATCTAGGACCGCAGGTATACAGTTCCTCGAAAGTGGCGTCACAGGCAGAAGGGTTTGCTCCGGGTGATCCAGTTTCCTCCCACAGTCCAAAGACATGCAGGTTTGTAGGTTAATTGGCCTCTGTAAATTGTCCCTCGTGTGTGGAATAGAACTAGTGTACGGGTGATCGTTGGTTGGCATGGTCTCAGGTTAATTGGCTTCAGTTTGTAGATTAATTGGCTTCGGTAAACATTGTAAAGTGTCCCTTATATGTACAATAGTGCTAGTGTACGGGTGATCGCTGGTCGGTGCGGACTCGGTGAACCGTGCTGTATCTCCAATGTCTAAAGATTAAAACCTCCTGAAATGGTGGACCTCTTCTGAGGAAGGGTGGCCTCTTCGAAGTCAGAATTAAATATCAAGAGAGGAGTCTAAGATCGTGTCAATCCCTAACCAACCTGTCCTCATTGGCAGAGGGAGGCCACATGAGGAACAGCATCTGATATTCTGTTTGGATAGATTACAACCTATTGGTATGAACCTTGAATTCTTCAATTTCAGGCAACAACCCATCCCCTCCATCGCTTTCTTCCCACCACACCTTCTTTTGTCCCCCCTGGATGTGCACCCATTTCTCTCACTATCCCGTTAGCGACAAGGAACTGCAGATGCTGCTTCATACCAAAGATAGACATGGTGCGTTGGAGTAACTCAGTGGTCAGGCAGCATCTCTGGAGGAAAAGGATGGGTGATGCTTTGGGTTGGCACTGAAGCAAAGTCCCAACCCGAAAGGCCACCTATCCTTTCTCTCCATAGGTGCTGTTTGAGTGAGTTGTTCCAGGTCCTTGTGTCTATCTCACACTATCCCGTTCTCCTTTCCCCTCTCTACCATCCCCTTTCACCTCGATCCCTTCCTCCGACCTCTTCTCCCCTTATCTCACAGCCTTTTGCCTTTTTTCACCCCTGGTCTTTGTCTATCCAACTGACGATCAAAACCCTCATCACCTCACAGAGTCATACAGCATGGAAACAGGCCCTTCGGTCTGACTTGCCCACTGCGACCAACATGCCCCCATCTACACTAGTCCCACCTGCTTACATTTGGCAAATTACCCTCTAAATCTACCCTATCCATGTAACTGTCGAAATGTTTCTCAAATGTTGCGATAGTACTTGCTCAACTACCTCCTCCGGCAGTTCGTTCCAAACACCCACCACCCTTTGTGAAAAATGGTACCCCCCAGGTTCCTATTAAATCTTTACCCCCTCACCTTAAACCTCATCTCCGGTTCTCGATTTCCCTCTCCTTGGCAAGATGCACTGTGCGTCTACGCGATCTATTCCTCTCTTGATTTTGTACATCTCTATAAGGTCAACATTCATCCTCCTGCGCTCCAAAGAATAGAGTCCTAGCCTGCTCAACCTTTCTCTATACCTCAGGCCCTTGGGTTCTGGCAACATCCTCGTAAATCTCTTTACCCTATCCAGCTTGACAACATCTTTCCTCTGGCACTGTGCCTAAAACTGAACACAATACAATACAATGTCTTATTTAACAGCAACATGATCACCCAACTTCTATAGTCAATACTCTGACTGACAGATGAAGGCCAATGGGCCGAGAGCCTTTCTGACTACCCTATCTATCTGTGAAGCCGCTTTCAAGGATATCCACCTGTATTCACCTACCAATAGATGACGTTTCAGGTCAAGACCCTTCGTCAGGCTCGACTTTGGTCCGTTCCCACCTCCCTTTTCCAGTTTCCTGCCGCCTAATACAATTAGCCTGAAGAAGGTTTCCAACCTGAAGCATCACCCATTCACATCCTCCAGAGATGCTGCCTGACCCACTGAGTTATTCCAGCACATGAGAGGAATAGATTGGATAAACACACATAGTCTTGTGCCCGGAGTAGGGGAATCAAGAACCAGAGGACATAGGTTTGAGATGAGGGGGGAAAGATTTAATAGGAACCCGAGGGGTAACCTTTATACACAAAGCGTGGTGGGTGAATGGAATGAGTTGCCGGTGGAGGTAGTTGAGGCAGGTATTATCGCAATGTTGATGAATTATTTAGACAGATACTTGGATTGGATAGGCTTAGAAGGATATGGGCCAAACAGAGGTAGGTGTGACTAATGTAGATGGGACATGAAGGTCAGAATGGGCAAGTTGGGCTGAAGGGCCTGTTTCCACATTGTATTATTCCATGACTCTTTGTGTTTTGTTTGTTGAGCAGCATTTGCAGTTCCGTGTGTCCCCACTCTCGATTGCAGTCTAATGATGCACTGCATTCAATTTGACATCTGATTTATTTCTCTCCAGCATCCCTCTATTTCTGAAAGTCAAGGAAGTGAACCGAGACTTGAGACGGATTTAAGTTTCCTTTCTCCTCCTCACCCTTCCCCCTCCGACAGCTGCTGATAGCTACAATTGGAAAGCATTTTGGAAATCTCGGATTCCAGAGTGTGATATTGGCAGCTTTGGCACCACTCATGGATTCAGTGTTAAAGGACCCTCAGGGTAGGAAGCCAAGGAATAGAAACGAGACAGTGGAGAAGGAAATTGAGTACAGCCAGGGTAATGTTTAAAAAAAAGAGTTAATATAGAAGCATGTACTAGATTAGTTTAGTTTAGTGATTCAGCGCGGAAACGGGCCCTTCAGCCCGTACCGACCAACAATTCCCGCACATTAACACTACCCGGCACACACTAGGGGCAATTTACATTTATACCAAACCAATTAACCTACAAACCTGTATTTCTGTGGAGTGTGGGAGGAAACCAAAAATCTTGGAGAAAACCCACGCAGTCATGGTGAGAACGTACAGACTCCGTATAGATAGCACCCATAGTCGGGATCGAGCCCGGGGGCTCTGCTGTTGTAAGCACTGTGAGGCAGCAACTCTACCGTTGTGCCACCGTGCCATAAAATTTATTTTGGAGATTGCATACTTGAACTTGTATCCAGGGTTTTCGTCTGAAGTGGACCAGTGGCACAGCAGGTAGTGCGGCTGATTCACAGCGCTAGGGACCTGTGGTTCGATCTTGACCTTGGGTGTCGTCTCTGTGGAGTTTGCACGTTCTCTCCGTAACTACACCGGGTGCCTTTAGTTTCCTCCCACATCCTAAATTCTGGTTGATTCTTAGGCTTATTATCCATTGCAATTTGCCCGTGGTATACATGGGCGATAGGAGAATTTTTAAAAAACCATGCAAAGTGCTGGAGTAACTCAGCAGGTTAGGCGGCATCTCTGGAGAACATAGATAGGTGACGTTTCGGGACAACACCCTTCATCAGGCTGGAGAATAAATGTGCTAATAAGCATGCTTGAGCAAATAGTTTATGGAGAAATAAGTGGGTGAATGAGATTGCTTTGAGAGCTGGCATTGGCTCAATGGGCTGAACGGTCTCCTTTGATGCTACATGGAAATAACACATAATGAGTGGACAGTAATGGAGGATTAATTGAAAGGATGCCTTGTTTAAACTACTTGTTATTTTGTTATAATGACCCAACAAGCAAAGTATAAATATGGGCAGCACAGTAACACAGCAGTAGATTCTGCCTTATAGTGCCAGAGACCCGATTCGATCCTGACTACAGGTTCCGTCTGTACAAAGTTTGCACATTCTCCCCGTGACTGTGTGGGTTTTCTCCAGGTGCTCCTGTTTCCTCTCACACTCCAAAGACGTGCAGGTGTGTGGGTTAATTGGCCCATCAAGTCTCCGCCATTCAATCGTGGCTGATCTATCTCTCCCTCCTAACCCCATTCTCCTGCCTTCTCTCCATAACCTCTGACACCTGTACTAATCAAGAATCTATCTTCAGCTGCCTACAACATACCCACTGGCTTAGCCTCCACAGCCTTCTGTGGCAAAGAATTCCATAGATTCACTGCCCTCTGACTAAATACATTTCTACTCATCTCCCTCCTAAAAGAACGACCTTTAATTCTGAATTCATTTGGGCTAAATGTTATACATTGCTGATTTAACCTAGGCCGAGGCAGAGGCAGATATGAGCGTGGTGTTTATGAAGCGTTTAGACTGGAATATGGATATGCAGAGAATGGAGGGATATGGATTAACATGCAAGCAGGTGAGATTAGTCTATCTTGGCATCATGGTCGGCATTGACAGTGTGGGCCGAAGGGCCTGTTCCTGTGCAGTATTGTTCTATGTACTATGTTCTGCATCTTTAGTTAATTTAGTTTAGTTTAGTTTATTGTCACGTGTACCGATGTACAGTGGAAAGCTTTTGTTGCGTGCTAACCGGTTAGCGGAAAGACTATACAGTATATTGTTACAATCGAGCCATCCACAGTGTACAGATACATGGAAGAGATACATGATAAAGGGAATACATACATAATAAAAGGAATAATATGTGATATTGATATTATATATAATATATTATGCCCTTTGTTTAATATATTATTCTGATATTATTCTGATATTAGTCTGATATATTATTCATGACGCCTAGTAATTTTGACAGTAATTTTCAAATTCCTCTCGTGATTTGCAAATTCTTTGCTGGAGGTGCAGCCATCCAGGAGAGTGGTTAGCTTCACACTTCTTCATGTATCTAGTAGGCTTTGGATATCAGGAGGTGAGGTGAGTAATGACACAAGTTGTCCACTATTTTTTTGAGCCTGGACCAGTTGACCTTCTGCCCAGTGGTGACTTCCAACCAATGTTAGGTTCACGGGTAGTCTGACTATTTTGTGGGATAACTCTTCCATTTTAGACAGCTTGTTCCAAAGGTGTCGCTAAAACCATTGCTCAACCTTGGAGTCATAGTCCTACAGTGTGGAAATAGCCCTTCGACCTCTCCTTGCCAACACCGACCAACATGCCACATCTACACTAGTCCCACCTGCCTGCATTTGGCCCATATCCCTCTAATCCAATCCTATCCATGTACCTGTCCAAATGTTTCTTAAACACCGGGATAGTGCCTGGCACAACTATCACCTCTGGCAGCTTATTTCGTATACATACCAAACTTTGTGTAAAAAAAGTTGCTCCTCAGGTTCCTATTAAATCTTCCCACCCTCACAAACCAATGTCTGCTGTTTCTTGATTCCCCTGTGTCCTCTGATTCTTGAATCTTTTGCCTTGGAAAAATGTGAATGTGCACTTAAGGTATTTTGCACATTTGGATAGGACATGGATAGGAAAGGTTTAGATGGATATGGGGTGAATACAGGCAGGTGGGACTAGTGTAGATGGGGCATCTTGGTTGGTATGGGCATGTTGGGTTGAAGGGCATGTATCTGTGCTATATGACTGTACGATTCCATGACCGTGTGTGAGCATGTGTGCATGTGTGCATGTGAGCATGTGTGCATGTGTGCATGTGTGCATGTGAGCATGTGTGCATGTGTGCATGTGAGCATGTGTGCATGTGTGCATGCATGTGAGCATGTGTGCATGTGTGTGTGTGTGCAGGTGTGTGAAAGTAGAACTGGTAAATAATTTGTTTAATGCGATAAATGCCTCTTAAATGTCATCAGGAAGTGTGATCATCACAGCAACCAGTACTAGGGTAATCTTACAACAATGGTGTTTATGGCATCTAGCATCTGTAAAATTGCAACACTACAAGTTCTTTCAGATTAGTCTTTGGTTTTGTTTATTGTCACGTGTACTGAGGTACAGTGAAAAGCTTTTGTTGCGGGCTAACCAGTCAGCGGAAAGACAATACATGATCACACTTGATCCACCCACAGTGTACAGATACATGATAAAGGGTATAAGTTGCTGCTGTAAAAGAGTGGAGAGATTGTAAAGCGTGATTGCAGATCCACATGCGTGACCAGCACATGAAGAGTTGCCAGGCGGGGGGGGCCATCTCGGATAATTACCCCATCTGGTTAATGTTCCATATCTTGTTATTGTTCATTAAATTGGGCCAGTTTCAGTTTGAGTTTAGTTTATTGTCAAGTGTACATGTTTATTGTCACGCGCAACATTATAAGTTTTATTTAGTTCAGTTTTGTATTTAGTTTAGTTTATTGCCACGTGTACTGAGGTACAGTGAAAAGCTTTTGTTGTGTGCTAACCAGTCAGCCTCTACCCGTGAGATGTGATGGACATTTAAAGCAAACTGCTTCTTATGTATAAAGACTTGATAACGTCAGCCGGAGCCTAACAGGAAAACCACTTGGTATGTCGTACACATGTTGGTAATTATCTCGGAATAATTAGACAGCGGGGATAAGGGTTGGAGAGGAGTTATTCAGAGATGTACAAATATGGTAGCTAGCCTTGTAAGGTTGGGACATTGTCTCATGCGAAGCATTAGGCGGAGGAATTGCTCTCTGGCTCCACTCTGACTTTCCTGGTGGTGGTCCAAGCTGTGTGGGAGGCGCCTGGTTTCTGTGGGCTTCCGGGAATGGTTTCCAGGTTGTCTCTTATCTCCTCAAGATCCAGGCAGAGTGATGCATCATGTTTGCCAACTGGCATATGTGGCGCAGATGTTTCATCCACGTTTTGCTGGCTGGGGAACGCAGAGATAGGGGGAGTTACAGTCCAGCACTGAAATGTCTCTGTATGATGAGTGGTGACTGGCATTTGGGGAGGAGTGCCCTGCCCCACGTTAGTTAGTCCACAAACAGACGTAGACTGAAGATTGTTGGGATTGCGATGCCTTGCTCGGAATAGTTTCGTTCAGAAATATACGGCGAAGAAACGGGCCCTTCGTCCCACCGTCAATCACCCCACACACCAGCACTATCCTACACACAGTAGGGACAATTTACAACCTTTACCGAAGCCAATTAACCTACAAACCTGCACATCTTTGGATGTTTGGTGGGAAGCCGGAGCGCCCGGGGAAAACCCACGCAGGTCACGGGGAGAACGTACAAACTCCATACAGGCAGCACCTGGATGTCTCGCACCGTAAGGAGGCCATTCTACCGCTGCGCCACTGTGCCGCCCAAAGACATTAGGAATAATTAAGCAAAGGCAGGACCTGGATGTGCATTACTTGTTGTTATGACACAGCGACTCTAATGACCGTTCCTCTCCCGGCCACACGCAAAAGAGCCGCAGCCAAGTCCAATTAAGGATCATTGGACATATTAACCCAATCCTACTGAGATGCCCTTTATAAATCCTTGAGTCCAGAGGTGAGGAGAAGATAGGAAGCCGCAGGGATGATTCCAGACCCTCTTGTCTCTAGAATTAAAGCCCATAGGTTGAGTTTATGTATGTGTGTGGTCAGGCAGCATCTCTGGAGGACATGGATAGGTGATATTTTGGTTTGGGCACTCATCTTCAGACTCAAACCTGTACATTGCCTGCTTATTTTACCTTGAATGGATGATTAACTCAGCTGGAACAGCATGAATTTCAAAATTCAGATGTAAAATGATGGATTACTTGATTTTTTCTTCCCACCTGATCTCACCAGTGGATTGTCTGAAGCTCTCCTTGTTCTCCTGTTAAAGTCCAATTTTACCTCAAACGATGAATAAAAATCCCTTTCTCAAACCAAGGTTGAAGCCCGATCGGAGTACTCGCTGTTCTGTGTTTCTGATATAACAATGGAATGTGGACACCAATATGTTGACATCCACACATGGGTGAAATGGAGATGGTGGTGACCATATGACATTGGCATATGGTCACCACCATAGAATGTCGAAGATGGAAAAATACAGCACAGGAGCAGGCCCTTTGGCCCACAATGTCCATTCTGACCATAATGCTGAGATCAACTAATCTCCTCTGCCTGCATGTGCTCCATACCCCTCTATCCTCTGCATATCCATGCGCCTATCCCAAAGCCTCTCAAATGCCACTCGCGTATCTGCCTCCAACACCGGCCGAAGGATAATCAATGAAGTATAAGAATTAGTCCACACAGAACATAGTACAACACACAAGCAACACAGTACAACCCAGGAACAGGCCCTTTGGCCCACAATGTTCATACCAAACATGATGATGCAAAGTTAAACTAATCTTCTCTGCCTGCACGTGATCCATATCCCTCCATTTCTTGCATATCAACGTGCTTATCTAAAAGCCTCTTAAACGCTGCTATAGTATGTGCCACCACCACCACCCTTGGCCGCGCATTCCAAGCGCCCACTACCCCCCATAAGAAAGTTACCCCACACATCTCCTTTAAACTTTTCTCCTGTCATCTTAAAGCTACACCTTCTGGTCTTTGGCATTTCAAAGTCTATTTCTGAGCAGATTTTCCACTTCTTCACTGACCCTGCAATGCCACCGGCGCGAGTGTCAAAATTACCTTGTGAAAGTGTGTTTGTGTCTGAGCAACAGCTTACCACACTCAAAGGGAAGCAACCCCCCCCCCCCCCCCCCCCCCCCCCCCCCCCCCCCCCCCCCCTGTATCTCTGCTTCACCATAGCTGTAAGACCAGATGTGTTCATCTTAAAGAGCACAAAGAAAGCCACACTGGAAATGTAACTTTAATACAGTTGTGTAAACACCATGGATGCTCTAATCTCTGCCGAAATCCATGTCATTAGCACAATAAAAACACACATAAGTAGACAGCCATCAGAGGACTACATGTAAGGGGTGTAGTTAGGAAATAATTAAGATGTTTAAAATTGTAGAGTAGCATTTAAATTATATGGTTGCAGCTACAGTTATACAATTTGTAGGGGGGCACAGTGGGACAGCGGTAGAGTTGCTGCAACACAGCACCAGAGACCCGGGTTTGATCCTGACTATGGGCGCTGTTTGTCCGGAGTTTGTACGTTCTCCCCGTGGAGTTTGGCCGGGTGCTCTGGTTTCCTCCCACACTCCAAAGACATACAGGTTTTCAGGCTAATTGGCTTCTGTAAATTGTAAATTGTCCCCAGTGTGTTAAGATGGTGCTAGTGTATGGAGTCGGCACTAGCTGGTCGGCACGGACTTGGTGGGCCGAAGGGCCTGTCCCCACAATGTATCTCTAAAGTCTAAAAGTTACAGGTACGCCATTGCACTTAGATGCAAGTGGAGTATTTAAAATGTTTTAACTTAAGGTGTAGAATACCTACTTCTGCTGAATGGTGCTCAGTCAATCGCCTCAGTTTAACTGATAATACTTTAGAATTTATTTTGTCTGAAGCAGCTCACTGCAAACCAAGACTAATATTAGAAACTCTCTTTCCCAAGCTGGCTTTGCTGTGTGAATCCTACAAAGGAGTGTTTCTTCTCATCAATGCAAACTTTCTACCATCAAAAGCTCCAGGATATTTTTTTTATTGTGGGGCTGCGGTTTTCTTCTGTAAACTTTGCGCATCCTATGTCTCCAGATGTTTAAGGACTGAGTTATCGTATCTTTCACACATGCAGTCCTGCTCTTCCCTCCTAATATGTGCAGCATAAAGACACAAGATAAAGAACCAAGAGAGGGCTAAACTCTCCCTCGAGTCTCTCCCTCTATCACTCCCTGAGATCATGGCTGGCATGATGTTTCAAGCTCCACTTTTGTGCTAATTTTCTTTGCTTTTTGTAACTTCTGATATCCAAAACTTTACTGATTCTTGCCTTGTACATATTCAATTACTACCCATGTGTAGCCTTCTGAGAAGGGCTTTCATAAGATTTACAGTCCTCTACATGCAATTTCAGTTGTAAATGGATAATTTTTTATCACAAGTCTGTGTCTCCTACAATAATTCTACCTGGCAACATTTCAATTGTTTTGACTGTGGAAAAGGATAAACAGTCTGTTAATCCAACTGGGTCTGCAGTATTGCTGCCCTGAAGTTTAGTTTTCAAATTAAAGTTCATTGTCAACTGTTTCAGTGGAAGAACATCATAAAAATGACCCACGTTGGAAATCTGAAATAAAAGCTTTCAGTGGAAAGTTTAATCTATTTTAAGTGGTTATGGTTTATGGTAGAATAAGAACATAAGAAATTGCGGAGAGTTATGAATGTAGCCCAGACCATCACACAAACCAGCTTCCCTTCCATTGACATTACACATCGCCCTGCCTCGGCAAGGCCACCAGCATAATCAAGGACCAGTTTCACTCTGGTCACTCCTGCTTCTCCCCTCTCCCATCAGGCAAGAGGTACAGAAATGTGAAAATTCACACCTCCAGATTCAGGGACAGTTTCTTTCCAGCTATTATCAGGCAACTGAACCATCCTCTCATCAGCCAGGCTACAGTCCTGTCCTCCCATCTACCTCATTGGAGACATTTGAACTACCTTTAAAGCTCCAATGTTACATCTTGCACTAAAAGCTATACCCTTTGTCTGTGTATTGTTGACAGCTTGATTGTATTCATGCATGTTCTTTTTGACTGGATGTGACAATAATAAACTAAACTACACTAAAATTTAGGAGCTGGAGTAAGTTCATTAGGTTCCCTCAAGCCTGCCCCACCATTGAATGTGATCATAGCTGATCTGTTCCAGACCTCATCTCATTTGTGCCAGGACCTCGTAGCACTCAATTCTCTGATCTTGTAAACATTTATTCGTTGCCACTATAAATACCTCTAATGGTTTAGCATTCACAACCTTCCAAGGTAGAGAAGCAAAATATTACTGCTAGTGGACATCTGAAAGTAATATTGAAAATGCTGGAGAAGATCAGCAGGCCGGGCAGCATCTATGGAGGGAGAACAGGTCTAACTAACGTTTGAGATCAATGACCGCTCATGACACAAAAAGGTGTGAGGAGAGGTCTTCGATCTCAATTGTTAGCTCTGCTATTGAGTCTCTGCTGTTGGATGATTCAAGGCATAAATGTTTTTTTTTTTCTCTACAGAGCTTTGCTGATCTGCCAGCTATTTCCAGCATCCGCTATTTATATTTTATAGAGTCATAGATTCATAGACTCAGAGTCATAGAATCATACAGCATGGAAACAGGCCAATCAGCCCAACCCATCCAAGATGTCCCATCTACGCTAGTCTCATTTGCCTGTGTTTGGCCTATAACCCTCTAAATCTTTCTATTCATGTACCTGGCCAAGTTGTATTTTAAATGCTGTAATAATACCAGCCTCAACTACCTCTTTTCGACTTTTATTTTAGACTTTAGAGATACAGTGTGGAAACGGGCCCTTCCACCCTGTACACGAGCACTATCCTACACACTAGGCACAATTTACAATTTTACTGAAGCCAATTACCCCTATAACCTGTACGTATTTGGAGTGTGGGAGGAAACCGGACAACCCGGAGAAAATCCAATGATGTGGATGGGAGGTCAGAGTGCAACTAGCTGATGAGAGGACCATTCAGTTGCCTGTTCTTTCTGCTCATGACTAAACCTGGACATTCACCCTATCTATTCTCTATCTCTCATACACAATGGGCCGAGTAGAGGCACAGGGGATTATTGTACTTAGGCATTATGGCTGTCATGGACAGGATGGGCCGAGGGGCCTGTTTCCCTGCTGTATAACTCCGAGTCCCTGTTATCTCTACACATGACTAAACCTGCACACAAACACTTGGCTCCACCACGCCTTGTGTAGTATTTACTAATGCTCAAAATGCCACAATGCCAGTGGGTTGCTGCGATATTTTTCATAAACTTTATTGCCTTTTAATTGATGAAACATTTCCTTTAGTCACCTGTTAATAGCAGCTTGCTGTTCAGCCAGTGACATGATCCATGACTTTAAACCATGGCAGCTGCAGAGTTTCACTTGAAAATACTCTGTTTTAATTTACAAGAGAGCGATCCTTTGGGAAGCTAGCTGGTGGCTGCGCTATTAATTATCCAGAAGGAGTGATTTTTTTTCTCTGAATATAGATAATTATCCAAACTTCCTGTGGTTTTATCGGCACCTCACGGGAGTTTAGCATTGTTTCTGCGCTTGGTACTACTTTAATCACGTGAAAGGTTATCATTTCCAAAATGGTGACATAAGACATATGGTGATATGATCCCCACTGATTAAACACTACATAAAGCGTAAATAATTAGTTTGACCTATCTCACCCAGTGAGACCTTTTGTGAACCCTTTGTGCCACTCTTTTAAATGTTGAGGCCTCTTCCTTGCTCGTTGTATTGTTTTAAGCCAGATTAATGTTGGCATTTTTGAAGCTGTGCACATATGGAAGAAGGGAGATACAAATATGGGATGTGTACGCCTCTTGGTGCAGCTGTTACTTCTGTCGGCCATTTTGTATTGACCTTTAATGCCTCGCTGCCTTTTCCTCTCCCCTCTCTTCCCAGGTTATCTGTGATCTTAATGAAAACAGTTCACTGGCACAGGTGTCAGCTGCAGCTCAGCTGGTTGCGGCCGCGTTTCTGAGCCATAAGGTTGTGAGTTCACGCCCCGCTTCAGTCTATATCTTTAGATGAGTTCTCCAATGTCGTAATGAGCGATTGTCGGAGGAGGAATGTTCTGCAAGAATGGAATCCTTTCTGCTCCTTCGAGAAGCTACGGCGGTTCAGTTTTGAGATACAGCATGGAAACAGTGCCCGTCAGCCCACCGAGTCCACGCCGACCATCGATCACCCATTCACACTAGTTCTGTGTCACCCCACTTTCTTATCCACTCCCTGCACATTACGGACAATTTTACAAAGGTCAATTGGAATGTGGGTGGAAACACGGGTCAGCACACACAGGGAGAACACAGGGTAAGCACACGTGGTCACAGGGAGAACGAGCAAACTCCACACAGACAGCGCCCATAGTCAGGATTGAACCCGGGTCTCTGGCGCTGTAAGGCAGCAATCCTAGTGGTAAGGCACCATTGTGTTGCCCTTATCACCTTGCTATTTATCAACTTTCAGATTCCTTTCAGTTCGTCCTATAAAATGTCATTATTAATGCCACTTTTACTTCCTCATTTGCTGTTTTCCACAGTATACCTGCAACATTTTGTGTATTTTTACACAAAGACAGACAAAAGTATCTGCTTGCATCCTCTGCCATTCCCATCTTCCCCCATTATACATTTCCCCCGACTCTGTCTTGTGGAGACCCACACTTATTTGTTGCTACTCGTTATCTTCTTACACACATACAGAAGCCCACACAGTGTGTAGGAAGGAACTGCAGAGGCTGGTTTAAACCAAAGATAGACAGAAAATGCTGGAGTAACTCAGCGGATCGGACAGCATCTCTGCAGAAAAGGAATGGGTGACGTTTCAGGTTGAGACCCTTCTTCAGACTTTTTCAAATACTCTTAAAGTGATTTTATGCTTTTTACTATTTTCTCCAATATTCTATTTTTCCTCTCTTCAGCAGTTCTTGATACTTTTTTTGTTGAATACTAAGACATTTCCAAACTTTAGGCTTAGCATTTTTTTCTGGTAATTTTATAAGCCTTTGCCTTTCTTTTTATACTTTCTTTAATTTCTTCTCTAGTCCTCTAGTTAGTCTATTTTTTCCATTGCACATTTGTGCCTTAAAGAAATACATATTTGTTGCAAGTCATGTAACGTTGCTTTAACCATTAAGCATTGTCTGCCATACTATTCATTGTACCACAAACCTCCAACCTCAACGTTGCCCAGCCCCACATGGCCAGATTTTACCTTCTCCCCAAAATCTACAAACCTAACTGTCCCGGCAGACCCATTGTTTCTGCCTGTTCGTGTCCCACCGAACTTACTTCCACATACCTCGACTCCATCCAATCCCCCCTGGTTAAATCCCTCCCTACCTATGTTCAAGACACCTCACATGCTCTTTGTCTACTCCATGACCTCCGTTTTCCAGGCCCCCATTCCCTCATCTTCACCATGGATGTCCAGTCACTCTACACCTCCATCCCCCACCAGGAGGGTCTTAAAGCCCTCTGTTTCTTCCTCGACCGCAGAACCACCAAACCCCGTCTACTGATACTCTCCTCCGCCTAGCGGAGCTGGTCCTTACCCGTACCAACTTTTTGTTTGACTCCTCCCATTTCCTCCAAATACAAGGCGTAGCTATGGGCACGCGCATGGGCCCAAGCCATGCCTGCCTCTTTGTAGGGTACGTCGAACAATCTTTGTTCGAGACGTATCATGGTCCTATCCCCCAACTATACCTCCGCTACTTCGACGACTGCATTGGTGCTACTCCTGCACCCATACAGAACTCACTGACTTCATCTATTTCACCACTAACTTCCATCCGGCACTCAAATACACCTGGAACATTTGCGACATTTCCCTACCATTTCTAGACCTCACTATCTCCATCGCATGTGATAGACTATAGAACGCGGTCAGTAAGTTTATAGTTGGTCTTATCTACTATAAACGCACTGACTCCCATAGTTATCTGGACTACACTTCTTCCCACCCTGTTTCCTGTAAGGACTCCATCCCCTACTCCCAATTCCTCCGTCTACGCCGCATCTACACCCAGGATGAGGTGTTCCAAACCAGGGCATCGGAGATGTCCTCATTCTTCAGGGAACAAGGGGTTCCCCTCATCTACTATAGATGAGGCTCTCACCAGGGTCTCTTCTATACCTCGTAACTCTGCTCTCACTCCCCATCCCCCCCCCCTGTCCTCACCTTCCACCCTACCAGCCGTCACATACAACAAATAATCCTCCGACATTTTCGCCACCTCCAACGGGATCCCACCACTGGCCACATCTTCCCATCTCCTCCCCTGTCTGCTTTCTGCAGAGACCGCTCCCTCCGTAACTCCCTGGTCAATTCGTCCCTTCCCACCCAAACCACCCCCTCTCCTGGCACTTTCCCTTGCAACCGCAGGAAATGCTACACTTGTCGCTTTACCTCCCTCCTTGACTCCATTTAAGAATCCAAACAGTCTTTCCATGTGCGGCAGAGGTTCTCCTGCACCTCCTCCAACCTCATCTATTGCATGCGCTGCTCTAGGTGTCAGTTGCTCTACATCGGTGAGGCCAAGCGTAGGCTTGGCGATCGCTTTGCCCAACACCTCCGCTCGGTTCGCAATAACCAACATGATCTCCCGGTGGCTCAACACTTCAATTCCCCCTCCCATTCCGAATCCGACCTTTCTGTCCTGGGCCTCCTCCATGGCCAGAGTGAGGGCCACCGTAAATTGGAGGAGCAGCACCTCATATTTCCCTTGGGCAGTTTACACCCCAACGGTATGAACATTGACTACTCCAATTCCAGGCAGTCCCTACTTTCTCCTCCCCTTCCCAGCTCTCCCTCAGCCCACCGTCTCCGCCTCTTCCTTTCTTCTTCCCAACCCCCTCCCCCCCCCCACCCTCACATCAGTCTGAAGAAGGGTCTCTACCCGAAACGTCGCCTATTTCCTTCGCTACATAGATGCTGCCTCACCTGCTGAGTTTCTTGAGCATTTTTGTCTACCTTCGATTTTCCAGCATCTGCAGTTCCTCCTTAAACACCCAATCTATTAGAGTTTATTGACCCTTGTATCTTCATTATTTTCTTTGTTTCAATGAAAGTCAGAGTTTTTGGATTGAACTATTACACTTTCAAACCTTACTGAAATTTCTGTCTCTCTTTCTTTTGAACATGTTGCCATTGAATAGTAAATAGGTGTAATCAGAATCGGCAATGGACTAACAAGGCTATATCAATCAGAAAGCAGAGGTTGATTCATTCATCGAGAAGCAGAGGTTGTTTTATCTGCTCAGGCTCAGATATATTAACAAGAAAACTAAGGTCTGGGATTTGTATTGATATTGACAAATATTTGTTCTATTTTTACTTGTTGCCCTGAATCACTCTGCATCGAAGAACCTTCCGTGTCTCATGCATTTTGTTCAATTCTCACAAGAACCTCTGCAGGTAATTGCTCTGCCAGAACAACAGATGGGGCTGTTCTAGGAGGCTCAGGATCAGACAATTGGCTTAACAGAGATGCTTCTATTGAATGCAATGAGATTATAGCATAATTTAAAAGACATAAAAACTTGCTAATCATTTGGCAAGTATATTCTAAGAATCGATAAAACTGACAGATTTAGGAGAAGAGTAAAGAGTTACATTTTGTTACACCTTTATCCCTGACAGGCTATTACAGCTAATTATGCTCAAGGTGTGTTTGCTGTTGCCTTAAAGGAAATGTAATTTAGTTAATTTCAGTTTAGAGATACAGCGTGGAAACAGGTCCTTCAGCCCACCGAGTCCACACTGACAAATGATCACCCCATACACTAGTTCTACCCTACACCATAGGGACAATTTACAGAAGCCAATTAACCTACAAACCTGCACGTCTTTGGAATGTGAGCAGAAACGGAGCACCTGGAGGAAACCCACGAGGTCACAGGGAGAACGTACAAACTCCATACAGACAGCAACCCGTGGTCTGGATTGAACCTGGGTCTCTGGCTGTGGTAAGGCAGCAGCTCTACTGCTGCACCACTGTGCCGCCCTTGCTCCTCTGTGCTACCCTCAGATGCAGATCCTCATTTGCGCTAACCAAATTCCCTTCAAAAAAAGATCATGATCAGAAAATCCATTTTTAGTAAGCTGGTCATGGTTGTAAAAATTGGGAATAATGTATTTTAAATAATTGCACTTGGATCACTTTTATCTAGTTGGCAGAGCAGATGGGCCCAAGATAGACCATGTCATAGGAGCAGAATTAGGCCATTCGGCCCATCGAGTCTGCTCTGTCATTTGATCATGGCTGATCCATTTTTCCCTCTCAAACCCATTCTCCTGCCTTCTCCCCATAACCTTTGATGCACTTGCTTAGCAAGAACCTATCAATCTCTGCCTTAAAAATACCCAATGTCTTGGCCTCCACATCTGTGGCAATGAGTTCCTCTATTCAAAAGGCTTCCTTTCATTCTGAGGCTGTGCCGTCTGGTTCTAGACTCTCACATTCCTGGAAACATCCTTTCCACATCCACTTTATCTGGACCTCCCATTATTTGGTAGTTTTCAACTAGATCCCTCCTCATTCTTTTAAACTCCAGTGAATACATGCCCAGAGTCTTCAAACGCTCCTCATAAAACACCCCAATCATCTCCGGGATCATTCTCATCAACCATCTCTGGATCCTCTCCAACGGCAGCACATCCTTCCTCGGGGATATGGGGCCAAAGATTTCTTATAATATTCCAAATGTGGCCTGACGTGCCTTATACTGTCTCTGCATTACATCCTCGCTTTTATATTCCAGTCCTCTCAAAATGAATGCTGCCATTGCGTTTGTCTTCCTTACTACTGACTCAATCTGCAAATTAACGTTTTACCAGCTGTGCCACGCTGCCATCCTGTAAGTCTCAGGCAGGAGAATATATCTTGGGTGTCAATCCATGGACATCAAGACATCTTTCTTGCTGACTCATACAATACAATGCAATACCGTTTATTGTCATTTGAACCTCAAATGAAGTTCAAACAAAATGTGGTTTGTCACAAGTTGAAAATTATCTTCATTAACCCCAGATGTGACATGACTTGGGTTTCCAAATGGATTGGCCTTCATGACTCCCTTCTCCTTAAGGGTTTCTAGAGATGAATCTGTCCAAGAAAAATTCTTCACCTCCCCGACTTGTGGCTTGTCGTTGTTTGAAGTGGTTCAGGGTTTCAGGAAGTGAGTCACTCACCACAACATACACAGTCTGTGAATGTGCTTGCTGTCAGAGATAGCATTTATGTGACTGGTCCAGGTGAGTTTCTGTTCAATGGTCAATGTAATGCCAGCTGGTCTCCTATGTGTTGTAAGATTTAGACTTTAGAGGTACAGCGCGGAAACAGGCTCACCGAGTCCGCACCAACCAGCGATCACCCCATACACCAACACTATTCTACACACTAGGGACAATTCCTTTTTTACAACTTACCAATGCCAATTAAGCCAATTAAACTACAACCTTTGTGTTGGAAAGTCTTGACCCAAAACGTCACCCATTCCGTCGCTCCAGAGATGCTGTCTGTCCTGCTGAGTGACTCCAGCATTTTGTGTCTTCCTTCGATGTAAAGTACAACTTTGGATGTCTTTGGAACGTGGGAGGAAACCAGAACACCCAGAGAAAACCCACACAGTCACAGGGAGAACGTACAAACTCCATACAGAACAGCAGCCATGATCAGGATCGAACCTGTGACTCTGGCACTGTAAGACAGCAACTCTATTGCCACATCACTGTGCCTCCCGGGACTTGACAGAAAAATGTAAAGTTATGATAAAAAATGATAAAAGATGTTTGACAAAGCTTATTTCATGACCTACTGTTTTCTCCTAGGGATGACTATTTTACATTATATAGTTAATATACTATTTAATTATACGAGATGTTTTAAAGATTTATTGCAGGAAAAGCTGTCAGAGAACGTGCAACTTGTACCTTTCAACAGATTACTAAACGTTTGTGAAGCTCATCGTTCAACATCCTCCCTTTGCAATATCCCAACAGGAAAGGGATTGAGACCAAATTCTCCCAGTGCTCATTTCATCATCTGTGGATGGATAGACATGGATACCTTTTACTTCTGAGGTACAGCACGGAAACAGGCCCTTCAGCCCATCGAGTCTGCACTGACCAACAATCACCCCGTACACTAACATTATCCTACACACTAAGGAAAATATTACAATTTTCTTTACCAAAGTCGATTAACCTACAAACCTGCACACCTTTGGAATGTGGGAGGAAACTGGAGCACCCGGAGGAAACCCACGCGGTCACAGGAAGAATGTACAAACTCTGTACAGATAACCCCCGTGGTCAGAATTGAACCCGGGTCTCTATAGCTGTAAGGCAGCAACTCTACCACTGCACCATTGTACTTGTAGCTCATGAACTGCAGTTGTGATGAATAAGCTTTTAATATAAAAGAGCAAATTGGGTTTCCCATCTAGAAAGTTTTAGCTTTTCTCCGAGAATTACAACTGAAGAGCTATCAGATTCCATGAAATTCATGGCAAAGCCTGAACATAGACAGACTGATTTCATAATTGGAGCAGAATTAGGCCATTCGGCCCATTGAGACTGATCTGCCGTTCGCTCATGCCTGATCTATCTTTCCCTTTCAACCGCATTCTTCTGCCTTCCCCCCATGTGACCTTTTCCACCCTTACTAATCAAGAACCTATTAATCGCCACTTAAAAAGTAGTTAAATGTTATCCCACATTCACATTCACTCCCTGCACACTGGGTACAATTTGCAGAGGCCAATTGGAATGTTCTCAATACCCGTCTGGGCCTCAATCCTCCCCTTGCCATTGGCGTTTGTAAATTCTCCCTGTGACCGCGTGGGTTTTCTCCGGGTGTTCAGCTATCATCCCACATACGAAAGCCATGCAGGTTTGTAGGTTAATTGCCCACTCTAAATAAGTGTACAGGTGATCGCTGGTTGGTGCGGACTCGGCGGGCCAAAGGGCCTGTTCCACACTGCATTTAGTTGGGTACCTGGACGTGGCATAGAAGGACAGCAAATAACCAAAAGCGTATGAAGCCGAGACGTCTAAAAGCAACTAACCAAAAGTCTGCGTCGCCTAAAAGCAAACTCACCGAAAGGCCGCTCTGCCGAAACCCAACTAACCGATTGGCTACGTCGCCTAAAAGCAAGCTTAGCCGCAAAGTTAAATAAAGGACATGGCTTCCTGGGAGGCGGGACTTGTCAGCGATTGGTCCAGACAATCCGCACACGATTTAGTATAGTTTAGAGATACGGTGTGGAAACAGGCCCTTCGGCCCACCAAGTTTGTGCGGACCACCGACCACCAATACACCAATGCTATCCTACACCCTAGGGACAGATTTTGCAGAAACCAATTAACCTACAAACTTGCAAGTCTTTGGAATGTGGGACGAAGCACCCGAAGAAACCCAACGAGGTCACAGTAAATATGAACAAACTCCATAAAAACCAGCACCCATGGTCAGGATTGAACCTGTGTCTGTGGTGCTGTAAGACAGCTACTCTACTCTTGGGGCACCATTCTGCTACCCTAAACTAAACCCTGGGAATGAAAGCAAATTATATTTGCACGACATTGAACAAGATATTGGACATGTGCAAGTGACGAATAAAACTTGATTGATTGATTGATTGATTGAAGAGTTGACGATGAACACAAAACAATGGAGTAACTCAACAGGTCACGCAGCATCTCTGGAGAAAAAGTGTGGGTGATGTTTCTGGTGTTGATTAAGTAAAATAATTCCCTGCTCCAAGTACTGTCTCTAATTTTGATATCCTGAAATGCATCCTTGAGATTTGAGAAAACAAAATTATTTTGTTAATCTCACATTTACAGGAATTCATCAAAGGTATCAGTCTTCATTTTGAGGTGATATAAATCTCATATCTCAGCAGCACTGTCCTCCTGTGTAAGTGATGAATTCAGCTTCTGATTGGATATTTAAACAGCTTTATTAATCTCGCATTAACCTGGTTATTATCCAGGCTGTGGATTGTGTATCTGTTCCATTTCAATTTCCATGGCAACAGTTTTCCCCTCATTCACTGGGTCATAACATCTGGGATTTAATTTGGGCAATCAATGCCTTCCTGTGTTTATTTGACATTCTATTGTGCGATAAATAACTGTGCTTTTCATTGTATTTAGACTTTAAACTGCAGAGATACAGCATGGAAACAATCCCTTCGGCCCGTCGAGTCCATGCCGACCAGCGATCACTCCGTACATTAGCATCCTACACACTAGGGACAATTTACAATTTATAGAAGCTAATTAACCTACACACCTGTACGTCTTTGGAGCGTGGGAGGAAGCCGTAACACCCAGAGAAAATCCCACACGGTCACAGGGAGAACGTACGAACTCCGTAAAGGTCAGGATTGAACCCAGGTCTCTGCTGCCGTAAGACAGCAACTCTACTGCTGCGCCACTGTGCCACCCCGAATGATAGACCAGGTTTGCCTATCTTCACAGTACAAGCTCGTATTAACAGTCCACAGAATCTGAGCCTAGATCAATTCGGAAAGAGAATTCGAAGAGATCTATCGAAGCGCTGCCTCAAAAAGGCAGCCAACATCATCAAAGACCCACACCATCCTGGCCACACACTCATTTCACCATTGCCTTTGGGAAGAAGGTACAGGAGGATGAAAACTAACGTCCAGCTTCTTCCCTGCAGCCATCAGGCTATTAAACACAACAACAAATTAGCTATGTACTACAACAGATTATTATTATTATTGCATTATATTTGTTTATTTATTGAGTATATGTGCATGTATATATATATATATATACACACTGAATTTTTATTCTCCCGTTGTGTATTATGTTTACATGTTCTGCTGTGCAGCAGCAAGCAAGAATTTCATTGTCCTATCTGGGACATATGACATTAAAACATTCTTGACTCTTGAGAATATTATTCAGCACAAAGACGAAATGACATTAAAACATTCTTGACTCTTGAGAATATTATTCAGCACAAAGACGAAATGACACACGGTCACGCTCTCCAGAGATGCTGCCTGAGCCACTGAGTTACTCCAGCACTTTGTATCTTTTTTTTTGGTAAACCAGCATCTGCTGTTCCTTGTTTCTACAGGGCAGATGTTGAGCTGTGCGCACAAGTGAGAGAGCCTCAAGCAAGGTGACAAGATTAGGGGGAGGATATTTATAACTGGGGTTAATCGAGTCCAGGGATTGTGGACCATTGGGGCAAGTGGAAATATTCTTGAAAAATAAAAAAATGTGTGTCATGGCTACAGGCACATAAGATGTGGCCAGGATCATGTTGTATGGTGGAGAGAATAGCTCGACAGGCCAAGTGGCCTACTCCTGCTACTCTTTTCTTTTTATTTTAGCAGAGCCTCAGGAATGCACTGGAGAGGTGTCCAAGATTTTAATACTGAAGTCAGTGAATTTGACAGGCATTTGCTCACCCTGGACATCCTACTCGTTCCACTATTCTCATCCTTGTATCCCTGTCTTTAGCACGGTGGTGCAGCGGTAGAGTTGCTGTCTTACAACGGCAGAGACCCAGGTTCGATCCTGACTATGGGTGCTGTCTGTACGCCATTTGTACATTCTCCCCATGACTGCGTGGGTTTTCACCTATTTTCCTGCCACACCCCAAAGACGTACAGGTTTGTAGGCTAATTAGCTTGGTGAAATTGTAAATTGCCCCTGGTGTGTGTAGGACAGTGTTAGCGTGCGTGGATCGCTGGGCGGCGCAGACTCGGTGGGCTGAAGGGCCTGTTTCCGTGCTGTATCTTTAAACTAAACTAAACATCTTCCCCAACCAACTATGGGCCGTTGTGGACTCCAGAAGATAGACCTGCAGATGCTGGTTTACACCGAAGAAAGACACAAAATGCTGGAGTAACTCAGCCGGTCAGGCAGCATCTCTGGGGGAAAGAAATAGGTGATGTATCGGGTCGGAACCCTTCAAAATTCCCCAGCCCTGCGTGGCCCATTTTTACCTTCTCCCAAAACTCATGAGCAGAACTATCCATGCAGACCCATTGTTGCTGCCTGCTTCTGCCCCACTGAAAACATTTCCACATACCTCGATTCCATTCAATGCCGCCCTGGTCCAATCCCTTCCTACCTTTGTCCAAGACACCTCACACGCCCTTTAGTAAAATAAATCCTATGCATAATGGATCCACCCTTCCTGAGGTCACCTGCTGATTTGTTCTGACCTTCTCTATCGTTCAGTCTGAAGAAGGGTCCCGACCCAATACGTCACCTATCCCTTTTCTCTCTAGAGAGGCTGCCTGACCCGCTGAGTTACTCCAGCATTTTGTGTCTATATCTTAGGAATAAACCAGCATCTGCAGTTCTTTCCTACACATTTGAGCCAACAGTCATCTGACTTCAAGGCAAGAGTCCTCCGCACCAAGGAACCAGCACACATTCATCACCATCTCACGTGTATTTTATGCTCTGCGGGGAGGGGCATGTTTATTTCTGTTTATTTCACAGAGGACAGAAAACATTTATGTTGATGCCGAGCCTGCCAATACGAAACCACTTTGAGTTAAAAATGTACCCTGCTTTTTTTATATGGCTGTCCTCAAGAACTGCAGCAATGTTGGCTGCTGTTGTTTCTGTGTGCAGTTTTTTATGCTTCTGCATATTTATCGCTGATGCACACGTAATTGGCAGAGTAATATTTCCCAAACAAAGAAGTAAATATCACCAGAGATGGCTGTGGCGTGTGTTGTTGGTGAATTCTGCCGGGGCTAATTGATGGAGTCGGCTGAGTGATATTGGCTGGGGCAGCTCTTTATTTTGCCCGCAAGGCATGGCGCACTCGTTAGTCAGCTGCCAGTCAAAGGTACGGGAGGCGGGTCACCTTACCTCAGGGGTGTCCAGCAAACAGCAAGACTATTCCAGATGGACACTCCACAATACAGTCTTGGTGTCCTGTCCTAATGGGACCCGGCCTTTAAAGGCCACCGGATTTTTTTAATCTACTAAGTAAACCTGCACCGTAGAATAATATGACATTGATAAGCATTGCCCAGAGGAACAAATGAACGCTGCTGCAATATCACCAGCTGTCCGACTGTTGGACTGTATCAGAACCCGAGTTATCCACGACCCTGAGAGACTAAGTCAAAGATATTTTGAATTTAAATTGCACAGTTCTCTCTTTTTACATGATTTAGGTCGGCATGGTGGTGAGGGATAAGGATTAGATGCAGGCAGATAAGATTAGTTTAAGTTGGCATCGTGTTTGGCATGGACATTCTGCACCGTCTAACAGTAAGAGACCATTCGGCCCATTCAGTCCCATGCCATCTCCCAGACAGTAATCCACTGTATCCATTGTTCTCGGTGTGGACTCCTATATATTGGCGAGACCAAATGCAGACCGGGCGATCGTTTCGCTGGACACCTTCGCTCAGTCCGCCTTGGCCTCTGCGATCTCCCGGTTGCCAAACACTTTAACTCCTTCCAATTCCCATATGGACGTTTCTGCCCTGGGCCTCCTTCACTGATAGAGTGAACCCACACGCAAAATGCAGGAATGGTGGTGCTGGCCCGAAGGGCCGAATGGCCTACTCCTGCACCTATTGTCTATTGCCTATTGTCTAACAGCATCTCAAATTTTGCTTGGGAAGCTTACAACCCAGTGGCATAAATAATTAATTTCTCGAATTTCAAGTAACCCTTGCGTTCCCTCTCTCCCCGACCCTCCCCCATCCTAGTCATCCTGCCAGTTCCACTGTTCCTATCCCTTCGACATCACCTCCTCCACAGCCAACAATGGACCACTGTGAGCTCTTTGGTCATTGGTGCCGGCTCTGATTTTTTTCTGTACCATTTCATACCTCTAGATTCCCTCTCCCCTGACTCTCCGTCTGAAGAAGGGTTTCGACCCAAAACGTCACCTATTCCTTTTCTCCTGAGATGCTGTCTGACCCGTTGAGTTGCCATCATTTCGAGTCAATCTTCAGTGTAAACCAGCATCTGCAGTTCCTTCCTACACGTAATCCCGTTAGTCCTGTTCTCTCTCCCTTATTTTCCTGTATCCCTATACACGTGTCCTTCAGGATCGATTCTGCTCCTGTGTTTATAGTTTAAGTCAAGTCAAGTCAAGTCAAGTTTATTTGTCACATACACATACGAGATGTGCAGTGAAATGAAAGTGGCAATGCTCGCGGAACAACAAAACAACCAAACAAATTATAAACACAATCATAACACACATATTATTTTACATAATAAATAATAGAAGGAAAAACGTTCTGTACAGTTAGTCCCCGTTAGAAAGGCGTCAGTCTGAATTCTCTCTCTCCTTCTTTTCCTGTTCTCCCTATACGTTTGCCTGACCGTAGCGGCTGGAACAGTCCGTTGCAGGATCGATTCTGCTCTCTGGAGTGCACCTTGTTGTATAGTTTAGAGGGGGTGAGTGAAGTTCCCATAGTGCGTTCGGCCGAAAGCACCACTCTCTGCAGAGCCCTCTTGTCCGCACCGACCAGCGATCCCCGCACATGCGTAAAGCACTATCCTCGGACACACTCTGAATTTCTCAATTGCCGATTGGTACAGGCGCTACACCAAGCCCATTAACCTCTACTCCATGCTAACCTGCACATCTTTGGAGTGTGGGAGGAAACCGAAGATCTGGGTGAAAAGTCACGGGGAGAACGTACACACTCCCTACAGACAGCACCCACAGTCGGGATCGAACCCAGGTCTCCGGCGCTGCAAGCGCTGTAAGGCAGCAACTCTACCGCTGTGCCATCGTGTCCGCCGGGTTTCTTATGGTCTTTTGGAGAGGTGCTGTCACACATACCGCTGCGAACAATTGCAGTGCATTAGAAGATAGAACTTACGACAGTGCAACACTAAGAGCAGGTCCTTGGGAATACGATGTCTGTGCCAACATGATGCCATGCCAGAGACAAAGCTTTTCATTGTACCTCGGTACACGTGACAATCATAAACCTAAACTTTAATCTCTAGTTTCCTGCTAAAGGCATGTGGTTTGGTCGGTTAATTGGTAACTGTAAATTGCTCCTAGCATGAGCACCTCCTTTCTGTCGTCTTAAACCTATGCTCATTATTCAAATCTCTCGCTATACCGCGATACATTTATTTTTCCCTTTCAAATACTTTTCCAGTTTTCCCTTTTGAATGATTGAATTGGCCTGCGTAGCAGCCAGCATTACATTCAAGATTCCAATCGCTAAAAAAAACTTTCCCTCAGGTAAATCTACTAAGCACCTCCGTTCTCTCCGTCCTTCCACCAATGAGAGGGGTTCCTCGCTATCTTTTCTGGCAAGAACCTTTGCGGTGATTAAAGACCTCTCTCACGGCTTATCCCAGTTTCTCCCACATCAGGTATTGTTGGTTAGAATCCAATTCTTGTGTAATGTGGGAGAAACTGGGATAAACCGTGAGAGAGGTCTTTAATCACCGCAAAGACCTTAATCTGCGCTGCTGAAGAAGGTATCCAATGAGGCCCCTGCAGCGCAGATTAAAGCTACATATTCATCGGGCCTGATTTGCAAACAGTGCACATTTTCAATATGATTCAGTCACCCGAATCTACAGAGGATCAGATTTCCCTGCTCATAATGTGATTTATAATCTTCTCCAGCTCTATAAGCAATTGAGATTTTCACCTTTCTTCAATTCTAGCCTCTTGCTCATCCCTCAATTTAATCTCCTTGCCATTGGCAAATGAATCTTCAGCTGCTGAAGGTGTCTGCACTTCCAGGTTTTGTCCTGTTCCCATCTCTCTTCCAGCTTTCCCTCCCTCGCAATAATCACTAAAGGTAGTGTCCCGACCCGGAATGTCACCTATCCATGTCCTCCACAGATGCTGCCTGACCCGCTGAGTTAATTGAACACTTTGTCTTCTATGCTAGATTCCAGCATCTGCAGTTCCTTGTGTCTTCTGCTGTTGATATCCATGCAAGAATTGTCTCACCAAGACTTTCTTTCATTTAACATGAAGCTTCGAACATCTTTTTAACCAAATGTTGACTGATCTGTCTAATATCATCGTATACGGCTTATGTTACTTTATTATCGGCTAACATACCCGTGTGAAATTGTATTTTGTTAAATATTCACTGTAGAATAGATGTGTATATAAATACCTGTAATATCTATATCTTTTTTTTAACTACTGAATTGTAGTAGGTGGTATTTGGTTTAGGTAGAGATACAGCGTGGAAACAGGCCCTTCGGCCCACTGAGTCCATGCCTACCAACCTACACTAATTCTATCCTACACACTAGGGACAATTTACAGAAGCCAATTAACCTACAAACCTGCACGTCTTTGGAACGTGGGAGGAAACCGGAGTACCTGGACAAAACCCACCAGGTCACCGGGAGAACGTACAAACTCCGTACAGACAGCACCCGCAGTCAGGATCCAACCTGGGTCTCTGGTGCTGTAAGGTAGCAAATCTACCGCTGCGCCGCCGTGCCAACCTTTATCTGACAATTCTCTAATTAAAACGCCTACCTTTTAGTGTTAACGCACATCTTTCCGACACCCCCCTCCATGGCGTCTTTAACGTTTGCTCTCGGATTTTATTAAATAGCTCATATTCAAATTCCACAGTTGGGGGGCGCACAGATAAGCCACAGAATGTAACCACATTTCCTTCTCGTAACAAAGAGGTCACGCCAGTCAACTCTGGACACTTTTGGTGCACATTAATCACAGGACCTTTGCAGGAAACCTGTCCGTTAACAATTCCTCACCCCTAAATCATTTTGGTTTGGCAGTGCCCTCTTTCCATTAACCTTTTTTTTTTTCACTTTCAGGAAGGTCAAAGGCATTGGCCGAGATAATTTGCACCAGGCTTCGAGCATCTTTGTGCACCTTTCAGCAATAAAACGGCATCAAAGTTCAGAGAATGCAAAATGTGTCTTGGAGGAAATCCATATTAGTCACTGTGGTTCACAAGGACAGTTCACATTGAGTGTCGATGTAAGAATGTAAGAAACATACAATCTCCCGGCTCTGCCATTGAATGAGATTCAATGATTCAATGACACTTTGGTCTCACAAGTTCCTGGGTATCTACCCCTAACTTGTGTAGAAAGGAACTGCAGATGCTGACTTATACTGAGGATAGTCACAAAGGGGTAGAGTTGCTTCCTTACAGCGCCAGGGTCTCAGGTTCGACCCTGCTGTGCGTACGGAGTTTGTACGTTTTCCCTGTGACCGCTTGGGTTTTCTCTGGGTGTTCTGATTTCTTCCCACACTCCAAAGGCGTACAGGTTATTTGTAGGTTAATAGGCTTTGGTAAAATTGTAAATCGCCCCTAGCGTGTAGGATGGTGTTAGTGTACAGGGGTGATTGTGGTCGGCGAAGGCTTGGTCAGTCTGAAGAAGGGTTTCGGCCCGAAACGTTACCCCTTCGCTCCATAGATGCTGCTGCACCCGCTGAGTTTCACCAGCATTTTTGTGTACCTTCGATTTTCCAGCATCTGCAGTTCCTTCTTGAACACAACGGCCTGTTTCTGTGCTGTATTTCTAAAGTCTGAAGTTCAATGGTAAATAAATGATTACTGTAGTGCTCTAGGAACAAGTGAGGTAAACCATTGATCTGGAATACTGAGTTTGAATCCCCCCATGGGAGCTGGGGAAATTCATTTTAATGAACATTAGCCTTGCCAACATTTCATATAGTCATACAACATGGAAACAGGCCCTTCGGCCCGACTTGCCCATGCCATCCAACATGCTCCATCCACACTAGCCCCACCTGCCTGCATTTGGCCCATATCCCTCTGAACCTTTCCCAGCCACGTACCTGTCCAAATGTCTTTTAAATGTTGTTATAACAACAGCCTCAATTATCTCAACCTCTTACTTAACTGTAAAGCACTTTGGGAATATTCAGAGATTGTGAAATGTGTGACATAAACACAAGACTTTCTTGCAGAATTCTGGACCATTGGTATTAATCTTGAATTTCTGGGGACATAAAGCTGACTGTGAATCCCCTGCAGCGTGACTTTTAGTAACCTTCCTTCTTGTTTTTCTTTGTGCCTTTAATCTTTTAATGTATTCTGTTTCCAGCTTGTTTTCCCTTCATTCACTCTTTCACCTTGTTTTTCCACTGCCCTCAGCTCTTCCCATGCAGCAGCGTGCTTGTTTATTTTTTGAAGGCTGACGTCGAAATCCTCGGGGCTGCCTGGGATCTATTTTCTTTTCGGAATTCTGCTCTTTCTCTCTCTCTGTTTCTCTCTCTCTGTTTCTCTGTCTCTGCTCGCTCTCCTCTCTCTCTCTCTTTCTCTCTCTCTCTCTCTCTCTTCTCCTCTTTTTTCTCTCTTTCTCTTTTTATCTCTCTCTCTCTCTCTCTCTCTCTCTCTCTCTCTCTCTCTCTCTCTCTCTCTCTCTCTCTCTCTTTTTCTCTTTTCTCTCACTCTCTCTCGCCCTGCCTTTTCACCTTCGCCCTGCCACTTTGCAGATGATGTACCACACCAGCGCTGCGAAGTGCAGCCACGCACTGTAAAGAGCAGCGGCCTCGAAAGGTTAGCCCTTTGATCCTCTGCTGAGTTGCTGCTTCACATGTTCTTCATTACCCCCCCTCCCGTCCCCTCATTCCACTTGCAGGCTCGGATCTGCTTCAGCAGGTTTTACCCTTCAGTGGATTTTAACATTAGTCAATGTGGTTTGTATTGTCTGATAGACTCGGGCATCTTTCATCTTGTTTAAACCATCATGCCTCATTTTCTTAGGCAAGGGATTGTCGAAGTTGCGCTTAGACTATTCCAAAGCTCTCAAAATTACTTTGGAGTCTACACTTTGAATAAACTTCCTGCTGATCTCTTAATGGATTTGTTGCTGGATTTCATTCTATCGGCTTTCCAGACTAAATCCATATCAGGCAGGCGGGTTGCAGCCAACAATAATAAAATTGTGTATTTACTTAGTTTTGGATTTAATTAATTCCTTCTTTTTATTATTCTTGTGAACGCTGCCTGCTGCCAAATGAATCTTTCATGTCCATGTTTCTACTATTTCCTTTTATTCAAATGGAACGTGGTCATTGAAGTATGATCTGAATATTGCAACTGCTTAAACGAATGATTCCCTGAGCCCCCTGTTTCTTTTGCAATACATAATGCAACGCAGATCATGATTTAGACTGCTGCTCCATCAGGCTTTAACTCTTGAGTGTTGGATTTCTGCAGCTTGCTGGAAAAGCTTTGTTTCAATGTTTACAAATTGGTAGGAAGGAACTGCAGATGCTGGTTTACACCGAAGATAGATACAAAAAGCTGGGGTAACTCAGTGGGTCAGGCAGCGTCTCTGTAAAGAAGGAATAGGTGACGTCTCGGGTCGAGACCCTTCTTCAGGCTGAGAGTCAGGGAAGGAGGGAAACGAGAGATATGAAAAGGTACATAGAATAAATGAACGACAGGACAAATTAAAACAAGCAACGATGATCAAGGAAAGGTGGAGCCCACAATGGCCCATTGTTGGTTGTGGAGAAGTGGTAACGAGTGGATACAAACAATGAAACTCAGCAGGACGATAATGAAACTAGTACGATGACTAGGGTGAGGGAGGGATGGAGAGAGAGGGGATGCAAGGGTTACTTGAAGATAGAGAAATCAATATTTGTACCGCTGGGTTGTAAGTGGCCCAAGCGAAATATGAGGTGCTGTTGCTGCAATTTGGGTTTTGTCCTCACTCCGACAGTGGAGGGGGCACAGGGCAGAAAGGCCAGTGTGGGAATGGGAAAGCGAGTTAAAGTGTTTGGCAACTGGGAGATTACGGAGGCCAAGGTGAACTGAGCAAAGGTATTCAAAGAAACGGTAGAATGGGCTTCTACTTAGTGAGATCATATTCTGCCAATGGTTTATTGGTCCATATTGATTCCCAGGGTTATCAATTGCCGATAGGTAGGTTCTGAGAAAGCTCGCATCAGGGGCGGCACGATGGCGCAGCGATAGAGCTGCTGCCTCACAGTGCCAGAGACACGGGTTCGATCCTGACCTCGGGTGCTCTCTGTGTGGAGTTTGCACGTTCCCCCTGTGACCGCATGGGATTCTTCCAAGTGCTCTGGTTTCCTCCTGCATCCCAAAGACACGTGGGTTTGTAGGTTAATTAATGGGCTTCTGTAAATTGTTCCCCGTAGGATGTGAAAGTGGAATAAGACACAACTAGTGTAGGGGTGATCGATGGCCGCTGTGGAGTCAGTGGGCTGAAGGGCTGATGCCACACTATCTCCAAACATCACAGAACCACAGGAGTGATACAGCGGAAAAGGTGGCCATTCAGCCCAACGCGTCCATGCAAGAGGTCTCCAGCGTGTCCCACTCCCATTTATCCTCCCTCTTCCCTGGGTCCTGCACACTTCCTTTTAAAATTTCCAGTTCCCTCTTTGAATAATAATAATAATAATAATGTTTATTTATATAGCACTTTTAAACAAAATCAATTTGAACCAAAGTGCTTTACAGAGATTGATTAAACTAATTGAACAGATTAAATGTCAATAAATCCATACAAAAATAAAAAAGAAAAAGAAAAAAAAGACACAGAACAAAGGTATGATTGTATCTGCCTCCACTAATCAACACCTCCCACCATCTTGAAACGCAGAGCATTCAATGTCCTAACCTTTACCTTCACAGAGGAATTACGTGCAGAATACTTGCGATGGTTTTGCGAATCCCGAGTTTGTACAAGTTTGTGCTTACGTTGTAAGCGGCAGAAGGACATTACAACCTCACCCGTTGTCAATTCAGTTAGCTCCTGCCTCACCTACCCTCAGGACCCACAAAACCGGCAAGCCCTCCTCAGTACCTAGCGTAGACACAAAATGCTGGAGTAACTCAGCGGGTCAGGCAGCATCTCTGGAGAAAAATAATAGGTGACGTTTTGGGTTAAGACCCTTCTTCAGACTGAGATTCAGAGGCGAAAGAAATGAGAGATATGAAAAGGTTTGTAGAACAAATGAATGAAAGGCATGCAAAAGGACAAAATAAAGCCAGCAACGAAGATTAACTAATGGTGGAGCCCACAATGGTCCATTGTTGGCTGTGGAGAAGGTGATAACAAGTGATACATACAGTGAAACTAAGCAGGACAACAGTGAAACTCGTAGGACAACTAGGGTGGGGGAGGGACTTCTAGCAGTTGTCTAAGAAGAAAATATTCTATGTAGTTCTGTATAGCTACTGTGGAAATGGTCTAACTCTGTGTTTTCATCTGTTGTTCCATGTTTGGTATCTCTTCTTTAGCATCTCTGGTACACATACTTTTACTTGGTGAGATTTTGCATTAAGCAATGGCCTGTTAACAAAGCTCACCAACGCCTCTAGTTCCTTAATGGCTCAGGAAGTTCGACACATTCACAATTACTCTCACCAGCTTCTACAGATGCGCCGTTGAAAGTATTTTATTGGAATGCATCACGGCATGGTTTAAGCTCACAGCTCCATCTAAGGCCGCAAGTAATTGCAGGAGTTGTGGACGCATCCCAGACTATCACACAAACCAAACTCCCTTCCATTGACTCCATCTACACTATTCTACGTCAACAAGGCCACCAGGAAAATCAAGGCCCAATTTCTTCCCAGCTGTTATCAGGCAACTGAACTGTCCTCTCGGCAGCGACGTAATAAAGAACCCGTTGGAACTGTTATCAAGTGTGTTTCAATGGAACAAAAAACTCAACACTTGGGCCTGGTTGGAATGTTATTTAAGGGCACGTTCTTATTCATGTTGAAGTAATTTGCAGAACCAGTTTTTATCGCTTATTCCCTGAGTGTGCCAGAATAGAGGTGTTTTGGGCAATGGTGCCAGCTTGTATAATCCACTTCCAAGGCTATGTGGGTTTCAGGAATTGTTTGGTTTAGTTTAGAGACATAGCTTGGAAACAGGCCCTTCGGCCCACCAACTCCATGCCGTCCCATACACTAGTTCTATCCTAGACACGAGGGACAACTCACGGAAGCCAATTAACCTACACACCTGCACGTCTTTGGAATGTGGGAGGAAACTCGAACACCCAGAGAAAACACACACGGTCATGGGGAGAAAGTACAAACTTTGTAATGTATTAAATTTTTGATTTTTATACATTATTTATGAGTATTGTGTTCACAGGCCACAGGGAGAACGTACAAATCCCGTACGGGCAGCGCCTGTAGTCAGGATCGAACCAGGATCTCTGGCGCTGTAAGGCAGCAGCACTGAGCCACCCTTTTTATTGAGCTACTAGGTTTAGATTTAGAGATACAGCGCAGAAACAGGCCCTTCGGCCCACCGAGTCCGCACCGACCAGCGAGCCCCGCACATTAACACTGTTTCAGACCCACAGGGCAGAAATAAATTGGCCACATATCCCCTGCAAAAGGTGACCTGGGTTCAAATAAAAAATGGGTCGAATTTAATGCATTAAGCAGGAATAACATTTAGTGCTAAAAGACCGATGATCACCCTATAGGGCCTGTCCCACTTAGGTGATTTTTTCGGCGACTGCCAGCGACTGTCATAATTGTAGCAGGTCGCCAAAAAAGTTCCATTGGGCAGGGCATGCACTCTACCAGCTGCGCCACTGTGCCACCCTATCCACAGTGCTGTTAAAGGTGGTGAAGAGCATGGATGCAATTCAGACGTATAAGACAAAGGAATGAAATGTCATGCTAATAGGACACATTTGGCAGGTTGGGAAGAAATTCATGTAAGTGTAAAGACTAAGTAAATTAGACCAATATGGAAAAATGACCTTTTATGGGAAAAAATGATGTTGGGTGAGCTGCCAAATGGCCTAATTCTGCACCTATCTCTTTATAACCTTATGGTTTTCTGAAAATGGATCTGAAGTTGGGGGATGGATAAATACATATTGTGTTTGTAGACACTGTTAGCACCCTTATTATTTCATCTATTTTACTAGGATGTCTTGTCCCAACATCTCTGAAAGACATCATCAGCCTGAGATATTTTGATTAGCCTAAATATTTATATTACTAGAACTGCACCATGGAGCCAATAGACTCAGCAATTGGTTTTTTCTGGGAAGGATCTGTTGGAAAAGAAACTAAATGGGTTTGGCAATAGTAGAAACCCAGTAGAATTTCAGAAGCTAGCTTCATGAGTGAACCAGTTAAATGATGAGCAATACCCAAAGCTCTCACACAATCAGAGAGTCCTAGGGTCATACAGGTCAAACGGACCCTTCCACCCAACTTGCCCACACCAACCAACATTCACCATCTACACTAGTCCCATTTGCCTGCATTTGGCCCATATCCCTCTAAACCTATCCTATCCATGTACCCATCTAAACATTTCTTGAACATTGCAATAGTATCTGTCTCAACAACCTCCTCTGGCAGCTCGTTCCATAAACCTCCCATCACCCTATCTGTGTTAAAAAGTTATCTGTATTAAACCTCCCTCTCACCTTAAACCTACAGCATGTCCTCTGGTTCTTGATTCCAGGACTCTGGGCAAAAGCCTCTGTTCTTTTACCCAATCTATTCCTCTCATGATTTTGTATACCTCTATAAGATCGCCCCTTATCCTCCTGCGCTCCAAGGAATAAAGCCCTATTCTGCCCAATCTCTCTCTATAGCTCAGGGCCTCGTTCTGCACAATCTCTCCCTATAGCCCAGGTCTTGGCAACATCATTGTAAATCTTCTCTGCACCCTTTCCAGCTTGACAACATCTTCCCTATGACATGGTGACCAAAAGGGAACACAATACTCTATAGGTGGCCTCACCAACATATAATATAACTGCAACATGACCTCCCGATTTCTATAGTGTTCAACGGGATTCTAGAGAAGCTGAGAGACATGGATCTTCCAGTTGGGAACTATGGGGAACTGGGGCAATTGGCTTCAGTCAGTTTGGGGACAGGCTTGGCTATCGTTCAGACTGACATTATCTTGCAAGTCCTCTCTGCATTGCACATTTCGTTAAGCCCCTGTCCCACTTAGATGATTTTTTTTGGCGACTACAGGCGACTAAGCTGTTTTCACAGTGACGCCTGTATGGTCGTGAGTCGTCTCCTCAAGTTGCCTAAAGAGTCGTAACGTTTTTCTGGTTGCCGCTGGATTTTGAAACGTTTAAAACTTTTCGGCGACTGTGGGGTTGACGTAGCTTGTCTTCTCCTGTCGTAGGTGCTGTCGTGGGTTGTCGGCAGGATGTCGCAAGTTGTCACCAGTGAATTCCATTGGCGACTTCCTGCGTCGAACTATGGCAACCGGCGACAGGTACCGGCGACTGAATTGTCTTCAGTTGTCGCCGACAGGGTCGTTGCTTGTCGTAGCATGTCGCGGGTGGACGTAGGTTGTCTTCGGTTGTCGCCTGTGAGGTCGTAGGTTGTCGTAGGTGTGGTCGAAGGTGGACGTCCTAAGTCGCGACAATTGGGTTGCCGGTTGTCGGTAGCTTGCTGAAGCTTGACGTCGACTAGGTGGTAGATTGTCATAGACATTGTCGTGGGGGAGGTCCAGTCGTCGCTTTTTTGGCGACCTGCTACAACTGTGACAGTCGCCGAAAAAATCACCTAAGTGGGACAGGCCCTATAGGGCGATCATCGGTCTTTTAGCACTAAATGACATTCCTGCTTAACGCATTAAATTCGCCCCATTTTTTATTTGAACCCAGGCCATCTTTTGCAGGGGATATGTGGCCAATTTCTTTCTGCCCTGTGGGTCTGAAACAGTGTACAGCGAGCAGGTTACCTAAGGCTTACGCTAAGCTGCTTGGCCTCATGAGTATTTTGTAATTTTCAAATGTGAGAGGGGATTTTGTTAAAACCTGTAAAAGCTACCATACTGTGAATCCATCCCTGCTTTCACTTAAGAGGCTAAATTCTGCGCTATTGAAGGAAAACACTTTGCCAGTAAAACGAACTCTTCGTTTTTGTAACCACGTTTCCCCTCTGTGGGACAAATTCCTTACCAGACCTTTTATTACTGTTGCCAAGAAATGGTTCTTCTCACCCCCCCCTCACCACACCCCCACCAAATATAAAACTGCCTAAGATGGGGTTAGACTTGCCCCTCTCACTAAACAAGTTAACAAAACTTTCAATTTCTGACTTTACATGGACTGTTTGAAGAAGATTCCTTTTACTAAAGGGGAATATCTCATGTGAAAGAGTAGATTTATGTTGACTGGTTGCTTTGGACATGTGCGTTGCATATGTCTCATCCCTGACTCTGAGCATCTGTGGTGTAAATGTTTGAGATTTTATTTGTTTTCTATGGAATGCATTACTCAGGACTGGTCTCCACAGGGGCAATGGGGGTGCCATTCCTTTAACTTTCAATGAAAAGTGGGTAGATATCTGCTTTCCCTTGTATAAACAATATGCCCAATAAATGGGATTTTCAGATATCGGTGGGGGCGCTGCAATGGCGGCAGCCCTGTCAGCACCGCGTTAGTTTATTCAACTTTTTTTATTTTTTTTTAGTATGTTTTAAAGTATGCTTTTAATGTTTCTTTGTGTGTTTTGTGTGGGGGGGGATTGAAGGGGAAACCGCTTCGGTCGCCTCCTCCATGGAGAGGCGACTTTTTCCAGGTCGCCTCCCCCGTGGCCTAACAGCAAGGATCGACGCGGCCTTTCCCGGAGACGCGCCCGGGGCTTCAGCGGCGGGCGCAGCGTGGACTCTCGGCGTGGAGTGGGTGAGCCCTCGCTGGGGCTCGCTGGAGGGGAGCGCTCCGTTTCGCTGGCCCGGGGCAGCCGGCAGCCTGAAGCCGCGCGCGGTCTGCACAGCTCCAGCTCATGGGGGACCCAGGGGAAGAAGAAGCCATCACTGCCGGCCCGCGGCCAACTTCCACCGCGGGCACGGTGGCGACTTACCATCACCCCTGGAGGGGAGCTTCGACCGCCGCCCCTGCGGTCTGCGGTGCTTCTGGCTGCGGCGCGGCGGGAACTTTAAACTTTAAATCTTGACCGCCGGCCTGCGGCCTACATCAACTTAAAGCCGCGGTCTCTGGTGGGGAAGAGCCGATCCTGGATTTACCTGGACTTGTACCTTGCCCTTTTACCATCTGGACGCCCGCAGCAACGGCTGCGGAGGGTTGAGGTCCCGACCACGGGGGAAATTGGAGGAGGACTGGCCAAATTGTGTGCCTTCCACCACAGTGATGAATGCTGTGGTGGATGTTTATGTTAAATTTTTATTGTGTTTTTGTGTGTGTTCTTTATCATTGTACCGCTGCTGGCATATTCATTTCACTTGCACTTTATGTGCAATGTGACAAATAAACCATATTGTATTGCATCGTATTGTATTGTAACTTTAATTAGTGCTTTGCTATTGTTTTTTCCAAAGTGAGATTTAAATGGATGGAAAGTATCCCGGCAGGGGGCAATGTGTTGGCAATTATCTGTTCCGAAGTTGCACAGATTTTATTGAAGCCTTTGTTACGCCCGGCCTCTTCCAATGTAATGCTGGCTGGCTCCTTTGATACTTGTAGAATCAGGGAAGGAGGCCATTTGGCCCATTGAGTCCAATCCAGCTCCTGGTAGAACAATCCTATAAAGGAGGGCTGAAGGGCAAGTCATAGAGTCATGCAGTGTGGAAACAGGCTCTTCGGCCCAACTAGCCCACACCGGCCAACATGTCCCATCTACACGAGTCCCACCTTTGACCCATATCCCTCAAAACCGTTTGACCCATATCCCTCAAATCCTGTCCTATCCGTGTACCTGTCAAATTGTTTTCTTAAATGTTGTGATTGTACCTGCCTCAACTACCTCCCCTGGCAGTTCATTCCATACACCCACTATCCTTTATGTTGAAAGGTTACCCCTCAGGTTCCTATTAGATCTTTCCCTCCTCACCTTAAACCTATGTCCTCAGATTCTCGAACCCCTACTCTGGGCAAGAGACTCTGTGCGCCCACCCAATATATTCCTCTCATGATTATATACATCTCTGTAAGATCACCACTCCTCCTGTGGAATGGTGGTGTGTAGGAAGGAACTACAGATGCTGGTTCTAGCAGCGGCAGTGTTGCTGCCTCACAGCACCAGAGACGCAAGTCTGATGCTGATCTTGGGTTCTGGCTGCGTGGAGTTTTCAGATAGTTCCTGTGACCACGCGGGTTTTCTCTTGGTGCAGTTATACAGGAATATTCGGGTTTAGATTTGGGTTAATTTATGCCCAGTAGTGTACTTGAACTAATATCAATGAATGTCTTCCAGTGTGGAATGATTCGGAACAAGGAACAGGGAAGGCTGGACTTTCTTCAGGAAGCTTGAGGACAACTTTATTTCTTCCTGGCCTCGTGATGCCCACACGTCTCTGACTTTCTTTAGCTTGGCTCCAAGCTTGTAGAGTTCAATCCACCAGCCCTCATCAGCCTTTGATTTCTATTTCCCACTCTTGCTCTGTTATTTTATTCTCTGCCCTCTCCGGTTTTAATCCCCTGGTGATCCATTCATGCTCGCTGACTAACTGAGCCTTGTCAAGTACAATAAATTAATTTTCAATTAAATGATTGGGCAAGGTGACCTGAATACTGTGGCTACATCCTTTGCACACAAGGTGTACTGCTGGGTGAAGTAATCCCTGTTAATTTCGTAACTTCTGGTAGAAAACTTTGAACTTCTTTCAAAGATAGGCAGCTGTGAGTAGCACCCTTAAATAATCCCCCAAATTTTAAGAGGGGAGCAAAGTTCGTGGCCAAATATGTAACTGGCTAAAAAAATCTCACATTATGCTGGGGAATCGGCACAGATTATTTGCACAGATTACCACTATTATGGAGGGGGTTACATTAACCTTTCATTAGAGGAAGGGGAGACACAAACTTGTAGTATAGTTTAGTTTATTATTGTCAGGAGTACCGAGGAACAGTGAAAAGCTTTTCACAAAGTGCTGGAGTAACTAAGCGGGCCAGGCAGCATCTCTGGAGAAAAGGAAAAGGTGACGTTTCGAGTCTCGCCCTGCAACGTAGCCCATTCATTTTTCTCCAGAGATGCTGCCTGACCTGCCGAGTTACTCCAGCAATTTATGTCTATCTTCGGTGTAAACCAGTGTCTGCAGTTCCTTCCTACACAATGAAAGGCTCTTGTTTGCGTGCTATCCAGTCAAAGAAAAGATTATACATGAGTACAATCAAGACATCCACAGTGCACAGCTAAAGGATGAAAGGCACAGCATTTAGTGCAAGAAAAAGTCTAACTAAAGGTAGTTCAAAGGTCTCTAATGAGGTAGATGTGGGGTCAGGACTTTAGCTGATGTGGATTGTGGTGGTACAGTGCTGCAGCCAGTAGAGTTGCTGTCTTACGACAGCTGAGAGCCGGGTTCAATCCTGACCTCGGGTGCTGTCTGTATGGAGTTTATATGTTCTCCCTGTGATTGAATGAGTTTTCCCAAAGACGTGCAGGTTGTAGGTTAATCGGCCTCTGTAACTTGTCACTAGTGTGTGGGATAGAACTAATGCCTGGTTATTGCTGGTCGGTATGGACTCAGTGGGCCAAAGGGCCTGTTTCCATACTGTATCCCTAAAGGAAGGAGAAGGCATGGCCCTATGGAAAAGGACATACTGATACCCTAAGAAGGAAAGTAGAAGACATTATCTCTGTCTAAGAAGTAGAGAGACTGAACTCACTTTATGGGAGGGGCCATACATTGGCTCCACATCATGGGAATTTGCAGCAAGCATACTCTTATTTTGGGAAGATGATCCATTTTATGGGAGAGACATTAATATCAATGTATGAGAAGTTCTAATATTAGTTTAGCGAGTTAGATGGGACATGTGAGTTGGTGTGGGCAAGCTGGGCAGATGGGACTGTTTCCGCACTGTATGACTATGAGTCTAAGCCTAGATGGAGGCAATTGTACATTATGGGAGGGTGTATTTTATTAAACTCTCTGGAGTTAAATGGCGTACTGTGTCACTGTTAGTGTACACGGCCCCATATGAGGAGATGTGAAGCGACACTCTGGGCTGCAAACCGTGCACTTCATGCATTAAGCCTCGCTCCATGGCCAAACATAAGTGAAGCTGGAAGAATAGGGTCTAACAGACTGATACACATCTGACTACATCAATCTAGTTCAGCAGGGAACCATGAATAGTAAAAGTTGCTCTTCACAGAATTGAACTCAATCAGACAGATTTGATCCCAAAATAGCACATTACCCATCAATTAATCTTCATGGCAACTCAACAATTCTGCAACTCCAAGGTCAAGGTAGATCCATTTGATATAACTTGAGTTCTCTCTAATTGCATTAAACACTTGAAGATTTGAAGAACCTTGCCACTCAAGGGATTTTTAGCCATTATACTAAAAGCATCTCTTGCGTGTGTCTCTATTGTGATTAATTTATTTAAAAAACTGGAGATGACATGTTGACAAATACCCCAGAGAACGAACTAAGTAGAACATTGTTTTGTGTTCTAGGAAGTTGCTGTTCATTTGGGGTTAATGGGTTGAGTGGGTGGGCTCAGCTGATAAATGCCAACAGCAATTTAATACAGACCTTGCAAAGGGTTAAAGGGCCTGTCTGGTGGACTGGAACAGCTCCACAAGGCCCCAGATAGCATTAGCCCGGTAATAGTTTGCAGATGAATTGTTTACTGTGATTAAGGATAATCACCATTATTTATGAGTCCAATGTCACTGAGCAAGAAGAACTCCAAGACTTGGCCGAGGTTCATGCATTTGTTTTGTTCCCATTTGATGCAAAGAGCTTTTAGCAGTCAAGCGTTCCGTGTTTGATGCGAGGAACGGATTTGTCCGATGAGCTGCGCTAATGAAGCAAGTGGAGACATGGCCCCGTGCTAGTATTGCTGCTGCCTCACAGCACCGGAGACCCAGGTTCAATCATGACCTCTGCTATTCCCATTGACAGGGTGGGTTTCCTCCAGGAGCAGGATGAGGCCATTCGGCCCATCAAGTCCTCTTCGCCATACATTTGTGGCTGATCTATCTTTCTCCTTGACCCCATTCTCCTGCTTTCTCCCCATGACCCCTGACACCCGTCCTCATCAAGAATCTGTCAATCGGTGCCTTATAGATACTCAATGACTTGGCCTCCACAGCTGTTTGTGATGGTTAATTCCACAGATTCACCACCATCTAACTAAAGTTTGTAGCTTAATTGGCCTCTGCAAATTATCCCTAGTGTGTAGGATGCAAAAGCCAATGTGAATGTGTGATTGATGGCTGACATGGCTGAAGGAGCCGTTTCTTTGCTGTACCTCTAAAACAAAACACAAAATCCATGCAGAACAAAGCGTTTCACTGTGGCTCGGTCCACATGACAATAATAAACCTAAACCCAGGGCTTCACAACAGATTCTAGACCATCCATACTTCAATTGTTCAGGGGTTCAGGGGTTCAATGTAGCTTTATTTGTCATAAGTGTAACTGCACAGTGAAATTCCTTTTACATATTTACACATGCAGGCACTGACATGTTTAGCCGCCATTTTGACACGAGCCCGCGTGCTCGGTCTCGCAGTAGAATACCAATCCACAAGTTCACAAGTTATAGGAGTAGAATTAGGCCATTCGGCCCATCGAGTCTACTCCGCCATGGCTGATCTCTGCCTCCTAATCCCGTTTTCCTGCCTTCTCCCCATAACCCCTTGACACCCGTTCTAATCAAGAATTCTTCTATCTCAGCCTTAAAAATATCCACTGACTTGGCCTCCACAGCCCTCCGTGGCAATGAGTTCCACAGATTAACTACCGTCCGACTAAAGAAGTTCCTCCTCACCTCCTTTCTAAGCGAGCGACATTTAATTCTGAGGCTATGACCCTCTCCCACCAGTGGAAACATCCTTTCCACATCCCCTCTAACTATGCCTTTCATTATTCCACAAATTGTAATGAGGCCCCCCCCCCCCCCCCCCCC
This sequence comes from Leucoraja erinaceus, assembly GCF_028641065.1. Classification (NCBI taxonomy): domain Eukaryota; kingdom Metazoa; phylum Chordata; class Chondrichthyes; order Rajiformes; family Rajidae; genus Leucoraja; species Leucoraja erinaceus. The sequence continues at coordinate 25,764,244 of NC_073396.1, forward strand.
CCAACCTTCTAAACTCCAGCGAGTAGAGGCCCAATGCTGTCAAACGCTCAGGTAAGCCCCAGGGCCTTCCTCCATCACCCTCGACTGGATCGTCCCGCAATCCGACATTCCTCTCCTCGCCTGGCCATCTTTGTGCCATGGGTTGCTCCCAACAGCTGACCTTGAAGGTGCTGGAGGCAGTACTCCGGTTCATCTTCCTACTGGCCCTTGCTCCTCGCGTCCGATGTCCCCAATGGCCCCCTCTCGGTATCATGGTCCGCCGAGCCTTTGGATCCTCCCGGTGGGCTCCGTAGCCACAGCACCTCGGAAAGGCCTCTGCCGCACGGCACTTCAAGAAGGCCTCTGCCTCCCATCACGGTCCACATGGCCATCACTGCTTCAACATTACTTTCCTCAAAAAATTCAGAAATCATAATATTAACATCTGTTACAAAAGCTGGTGCCAGAGATCAGAGGTTGCGGTCATAAAATACTATGTTTTTCAGAACATTTAAACATTTATAATGGTTTTAGTATACTTCATGCTGGGATTCCAATCAAGCTGTTTCTCTCTGTGGGATTAGAGAGCGCTTTGTTCTTGAACTTACTTAAAAGCCAAAATAGTCAACACACTCTAAGGTTTAGGTTTAGGTTGAGTTTATTATAGTTACATGCACCAAGAGACAATGATTTGTTTTGCATGCTATCCAATCAGATCAGATAATACCATACATAAATACAATCAAGTCAAACTCGTACAATGGGTAGAGTAAAGGGGAAGATGCAGAGTGTAGATTACTGTTCTCAGTATTGTAGCCCATCAGTTCTTCCTCTTCTTCTTTCATGTGGCGTGCAAAGCCTAAAGTTGTTGGACAACTTGTTCTATTTGATCTTTTGTTTGTGCACGTAGTTGATTGCATTAGTCGAAACAGGGTGGACCACGTGAAGGTTGCAATCTTCCACCCCAGCGCATCAGTTCCATAGACAAAGTCCAATGCCCTCAATGAGGCAGAGGCGAATTGGACAGTAGCCTAGCTTATGGAAGGAGTGTTCAGAAGTCTGATAACAGAGGGGAAAGAGCTTTTCCTGGGCCTGGTGTGCCCACTTTCAAGCTTCTGTACTCTCTTACAGTATGTAGCAGGCAGAAGAAGGAATGGCCGGGGTGGACAATTCTTGAGGGGCTAAGTGGTTTTCTGATGAGCTGCTTGGAGATGTGATGATTCCAGTCCAAGAATGATGGGTTTCAGAATTCTGCATCAGAGACTCTTCTTAACCCAAGAGAAGCAGGAGTTACATGCAGGCACGGGTTATTGAGAGGGGACAATCAGCCATGATCACAACGAATGGCGGTGCTGGCTCGAAGGGCCGAATGGCCTCCTTCTGCACCTAGTCTCTATGTTTCTATGTTTCTATGTTTCTAGGAGCTTTGAGGCTGGAAGACAAGGGAAAGACCCTAGAACATACAGTAGAGCTATATGACACTGGATCAGGCACTTCAGCCCACAATGTCCGTGTCAGAACTGATGCCAAGTTGAACTAATCTCATCTGCTTCCATCAGATCTTTATCCCTTGGTTCTCTGTAAACCTATCTAAAAGCCTCTTAAATGCCATTACTGTGTCTGCCTTCTCCACCACCCCTGGCAACACATTCCAGGCAACCACCACCTTGCCTTAGAAAATAAACTGTCTCATACATCTCCTGTGTTTTTCCCCTCTCACCATGAATTCCATTAAGGAAATTGGACTCTATTGTTGCCTTACAGCGCTAGAGACCCGGGTTCGATCCTGACTACGGGTGCTGTCTGTACGGAGTTTGTACGTTCTCCCCGTGACCGCGTGGGTTTTCTCCGGGTGCTCCGGTTTCCTCCCACAATCTAAAGGCGTACAGGTTTCTAGGTTAATTGACTTTGGCAAAAATTGTAAATTGTCCCTACTGTGTTGGATAGTGTTGGTGGATGGGAGTCGTTGGTTGGCGTGGATTTGGCGCACCAAAAGGCCTGTTTCCTTGCTGTATCTCTAAAATAGACTAAACTAAACTTCTTCCCCCCAGGCTTCTGAACATTAATTCCACAGCGAGGGTACTGTCCGATTCACCTCTTCCCCATTGTGGATATTAGACTTTGTAGATGGAACTGGCGTGCTGCCATGCTGGGAGTGACATCCTGCGCTCTGTGTCTTCTCCTTTGCTCTGTGTATTGTACTTGAGTTTGGCTTGGTATTAACAGATCTGATTGAATAGCATGCAAGACGAAGCTTTGCACTGTAGCTCAGTACACGTTGACAACAATAGACCTAAATCCAAACCTGGGCAAAGCAACACTGAAATGCTGTAATTTGCAGTTATAGATTATGTTAGGATACAGTGTATATCATTTTTAACTCCCGGTTTTAGACTCCTTAATCATTCTATGACTGGAGGGCTTTGCTTATATAAATATGACAAATTTTCATCCTGTTTTTTAAGTTTTTATTATCTTTCAATAAAATATTTGAAAGAGTGAGATATTGGTTCCTATATTTAACAGAACCTGGAGATTGTCATGAAACACCATTCCTGTACTGTTCTCATGTTGTTTTGCAATGTAAATCCCCTCACCCGCTAAAATTGGATTAGCTACTCATGTAGAATCTGGGTTCAAATCCAGGCCACATTTTAGAGATGAAAGTCTCCTCTGCCTTGTATTCGATAAAAATGTCAGTATAGAATGCTTCAAAACCTTTCCACAATGCAGGCAAAGATTGATTCAAGTTGCATGCTGTTGGTTATTCAAACTGATCATCGACAGATTCTATGATATAGAAGACAGTTTATAGACACAAAATGTTGGAGTAACTCAGGGGGTCAGGCAGCATCTCTGGAGAAAAGGATTACATTCTGTTCCATGGTTTTTCTACCCTAATTCCTCTGAACACACTACAGCGTGGCACAGTGGTGCAACGGTAGAGTTGCTGTCTTACAGCGCCAGAGACGCGGGTTCAATCCTGTCTATGGGTGCTGTCTGTACAGAATTTGTATGTTCTCTCTGTGGCCGCGTGGGTTTTCTCTGGGTGCTCCGGTTTCCTCCCACACTCCAAAGACGTACAGGTTTGTAGGTTAATTAGTTTCTGTAAATTGTAAATTTTCCCAATTGTGTTGGATCGTACTAGTGATCTACTACTAGGATAGTATGGAGATCGCCAGTCGGCGCGGACTCGGTGGGCCAAAGGGCCTGTTTCCACACTGTATCTCTAAAGTTACTCTACACGTTTAACACTTGTAAAATGCAACTCATCAATCAGCTATAGTATGAAGTAAGTATTCGTACAGTTTAGCGGATCATAAAGGGGAGAATGGTGTCCATTATTGCCAACTGTCCGTTATAACCGAGTAAGTGGATTATCATTGTATAAGCAGTAGAAACAAACAACTGCAGTTGCTGCTTAATACAAAAAAGGACATAAAGTGCTGGAGTAACTCAGTTGGTCAGGCAGCGTCTCTGGGGAACATGGATGGGTGACATTTCGTGTCGTGACACTTCTTCAGATTGTCGATCAGGAGCTGGCCCTGGAATCCGGGTGAGTTGAGGCAAAGATCGGTGGATTCATTGGTTGTGGCCCTCGGGTGTCCGGAGTACAGGAAAGGGTCAGCGGCAGGTGTGGTCTGCAAGTGGCTGAGAAAGCTATGTCCAGCTTAATGTACAATGTAGAAACCAGGAACTTGCAGAAGGTGCTTTACCAATGAAATACACAAAACGCTGGGGTAATCTAACGGGTCAGGCAGACTCCCCGGAGAACATGCTTAAGTGACGTTTCGGGTCGGGACCCCTCGGAGAGAGGAGGAGAACCTCTTTAAAGACGGCGAACCTTGAGGAGATTTTGCAGTGGAGCTGACAAAATGTAGAAAACTACAGATGCTGGTTTATACCAAAGAAAGACACAACGTGCTGAGTAACTCAGCGGATCAGGCAGCATTCCCAGAGAACATGGTTTTGGATTGCTGTAAAAATGATTGAATTATCGTGGCCAATTAACCTTCAAACCTGCTCATCTTTGGGATGTGGGAGGAAACCAGAGCACCTGGGTCCCAAACTGAAAAGTCACCTATCCATTTTCTTTAGGGATGCTGCCTGACCTGCTGAGTTAATCCACCATTTTGTACCTTCCCTGGGAACACACAATATTAAGTTAATATCTCATCTGAAGAACAGCACCTGCAACAGTATCGCAGTCCCACAATAATGGAGTGAAAGTTAGCTTTGATTTTTCAGCCCAGGAATCTGATCGGGGATTTGAACCTCCAACTCGCAGGTCAGGTGAGTGTATTTAATGTGAAACGTCAACCAATGCTTGATGAAACCAGCTAGATTAGTTTAGTTTACTGATGTGCTGCTGATACTGAAATAGGCCCTTCGGCCCGCAGAGTTTGTGCCAACCAGCAATCCCCGCACACTAACACTACCCTACACCCTGGGGGACAATTTACAATTCTACCGAAGCCAATAAACATACAAACCTGTACGTCTGTTTGGAGCAAGGAAGGAAACCGGAGAAAACTCACGCAGGCCACGGGGAGGACGTGCAAACTCCGTACAGACAGCATCCGTGGTCAGGATTGAACCCGGGTGTCTGGCGCTGTGAGGCAGCAGCTCTACCGCTGCGCCACCTAGATACTATTTTAAAAAATGAAGTGAACTCCATGTGAATCGTATAACCCGAACATGACCTCAAAGGACAATGGAGATATATTGTCAAAAGAGAATTCTGCGCCCACTAAGCCTCCCTGTAATAAGTTCCTTGTCTATGAGTTCAAAGCCTTGTGAACTCAACACCTCTGATTTGTGTAATTTAATTAAGCAGACAGCTCTGACTGTACCATGCATGACCTCACATTAATATTGGTGTCAATGATCCTTCCCGCTGGATATTACCCCTCTGTCACACTGTGGTGAGAATTGAAAGTGCCTCTTGCTGGATCACCTGCGAGCCTGCAGTGCCCAGCGGGAGTAGAGCTGATGCATTGCATTCCACTATCTGGAGGAAAGAGAAATAGTAATAAAATTAAAAATAAGCGAGTGCAGTTTTTCAGGCCTTAATTGTTCTTTGTCGACCGAAAAGCCGTGGTTGTTTGGAGAAATAATAAATTAATCACACACTGTTTTCTGACAATATGTCAGTCAGGGAAGAAATGAACCAAAGCTCCTCAAACTGAAATGTAAATCATTGAGTTCACCTCAGCCCTACATTCCAAATCTGCAAAACCAGCCGAATTTTGTAGGGAATTTTCCTTGGTGTCTTGAGAAATATTTACCTTTAGTCCAGTTTGGAGACACGGCGCGGAAACAGGCCCTTCGTCCCACTAGGTCCACGCTGATCAGCGATCCCCGCACACTAACACTACGCACGAGGGACAATTTACAATTTTTCCCGAAGCCAAATAGCCGACCAACCACCTGTACGTCTCTGGAATGTGGGAGGAAACCGGAGCACCCGGTGAAAACCCACGCAGGTCACGGGGAGAACGTTCAACCTCTGTACAGGCAGCGCCCGTGGTCAGGATGGAACCCGGGACACTGGCGCTGTAAGGCAGCAACTCTACCACTCCGCCACCGTCCTGCCACTATTTTCAGACAATATATTAATCATGAAGGAAATGAACTGTGAGCTCCTCAAACTAAATTATAAATCATAAAGTTACCTCAACCCTCCCTTCCAACTGCACAAAACCAACCAGGTTTTGAAGGGATTTTATCCTTGGTGTCTTGACAAATATCTACCTCTCGTTCAACGTCTCAGAAACAAATTATCTGGTCGTTTTCACGTTGCATTTTCAAGAGGCTTCTATGCACTAATTGGTCATTGCATTTTGTACATTACAGCAGTGCCCTTGGGAATTCAGAGCCCTGTTAATGTGTTGGTTCCACAACTTTCACCAGTAGTTTCGATGGGAACTCTGTAAACCTCAGAATGAAAGGCCGAACCTTTTGAAATGAGATGAGGAGGAATTTCTTTAGCCAGAAGGTGGCGAATCTGTGGAATTCATTGCTACAGACGACTGTGGAGGCCGTCAGTGGGTATTTTTAAAGCGTAGATTGACAGGTTCTTGGGTGGTACGGGTGTCAGGGGTTATGGAGGGAAGGCAGGAGAATGGGGTTGAGAGGGGATGATAGATCAGCCATGATTGAAGGGCGGAGTAGACGCGATGGGCCGAATGGCCTAATTTTGCTCCTATGACTCGTGAACTTTAATTTAGTTTAGGGATACAGCGCAGAAACAGGCCCTTCGGCCCACTGAGTCCGTGCCGACCAGTGATCCCCGCACATTAACGCTACCCTACACACACTAGGGACAATTTACGCTTACACCAAGCCAAATAACCTACAAACCTGTACCTCTTTGGAGTGTGGGAGGAAACCGAAGATCTCGGAGAAAATCCACGCGATCACGGGGAGAACGTACAAACTCCATACAGACAGCACCCGTAGTCGGGATCAAACCCGGGTCTCTGGTGCAGCAAGTGCTGTAAGGCAGCAACTCTACCGCTGCACCATCGTGCTGCCCTTAATGTAGCAAAGTGACAGGGAACTAAGCAGTGAACTGGGTGAACTGTTTTAAATATCTGGGAGTCCACATCTCTGAGGATATGACATGGTCATCACACGCCTCAGCACTGGTGAGTAAGGCAAGGCAGCGCCTTTACCACCTCAGGCAATTGAGGAAATTCAGAGTGTCTCCGAGGATCCTCCAGTGCTTCTACGCAGCGGCGGTGGAAAGCATCTTGTCCGGGAACATTACCATCTGGTTTGGGAATTGCTCTGCCAAGGACAAGAAGGCTCTGCAGAGAGTAGTGCGTTCGGCCGAACGCACTATGGGAACTTCACTCGCCCCCCTGCAGGAACTATACAACAGGAGGTGCAACTCCAGAGCAAACAAAATCACGAGAGACCTCTTCCACCCCTGCAACGGACTGTTCCAGCCGCTACGGTCAGGCAAACGCCTCCGTTGCCATGCAGTGAGAACGGAGAGGTTGCGAAGGAGTTTCTTCCCAGAGGCAATTTGGACTGTAAACGCCCATCTCACCAGGGACTAACTATACAGAACGTTTTTTCCTTCTATTATTTATTATGTAAAAGAATATGTGTGTTATGAATGTGTTTATAATTTGTTTGGTTGTTTTGTTGTTTGTCTTTTGCACAAAAGTCCGCGAGCATTGCCACTTTCATTTCACTGCACATCTCGTATGTGTATGTGACAAATAAACTTGACTTGACTTGACTTGACTTGAGTTTTCCTTAACTCCAGGATGCTAACGTCAAGGCAACCATTGGCAGAGTGGTGAAAGTCTATGAGGCTGAAGAATTCAGATGTTTAAGCGTATAGGACTGTTAATAGATTTTAGTACTGGGGAAGATTATTTAGATAAGAGAGGTGAGACCATGAAAATTAGATTTATTTATTATCTATATTTTATCTATCTGTCTGTCTATTTATTTAAAGCTACTATAGGGAAACATGACTTTCGGCCCAACGAGTCCACACTGACCATCGATCACCTGTACACGCTAGTTCTATCTTATACCTACCTCTTGCACGCCAATTAACTAACAAACCCATACGTCTTTGGAATATTGGAGGAAAACGGAACACTCGGAGGAAACCCATGCGGTTTCCCACATGGAGAAGGTGCAAACTCCACACAGACAGCACCCGAGGTCAGGGTTGAACCCGGGTCTCTGGTGCTGTGAGGCCACAGCTCTTCCAGCTGCGCCACCGTGCTGCTCTTAGCTGCACAGCCGAGCAGATAACCGTTAAGTCGGAGAAACAACTTTCTTTAACTTTTCTGCACATTTTTGCTGAGGTTTGTCCGTTAATTCAATAGATGTCTTGAGCTGGTGATAAGCTTTGGCTGAAGATAGACACAAAACGCTGGAGGAACTCAGCATCTCTGGAGAGAAGGAATAGGTGACGTTCTTGATCCGAAACTTCACCCATTCCTTCCCTCCGGAGATGCTGCCTGTCCCGCTGAGTTACTCCAGCATTTTGTGTCTATCTTTGGTTTAAACCAGCATCTGCAGTTCCTTCCTACACGATAAGCTCTGTCCATTCACAGGATGGAAAATCCTGCCACACATTTGCATAAATCAGTAGTTAACCTTTGCTGCCAATTGCAAGATCTCAAATCTTCACGGCAGCAGATGGTTCTAGGGCAAGGGTTATTACGACACAGTTCAGACACATAATCATGCGCCTTCTGAATGTGATTCCAATTTATTTTTCCTCACTGCATCCCTGCTCTCTCTCAAGGTGTGTGAACTTTGTTGGCATCTACTCAGTCCCTACAGAAATTAGTATCAGGTACCAGAATTAGCATTTTATTTTTGACGTTATACAAAGGTAACACTTGCCCGTACACTCTAGCAGTTGAGCAGCAGTTGAGTTGTCGTCCTATAGCACCGGAGACCTGGGTTCGATCCTGACTATGGGTGCTGTCTGTACGAAATCTGTACGTTCTCACTGTTTTCCTCTGGGTGCTCCGGTTTCCCCCCACAAACCAAAGATGTGCAGGTTTCTCAGTTACCCATCTCTTTAGCCAGACGATGTTGAATCTGTGGAATTCAATGCCACAGACGGCCGTGGAGGCCAAGTCTTTGGGTATTTTTAAACTGGAAATTGACAGGTGCTTGATCAGTAAAGGGCAACGTAATTTCACGACCTAATTCACGACCTTTTTTACTCGTGGACATTTTTCATCATGCTAGAAAAACGCCCCGACCTACTTGATGCCACGAGTACCTATGACTAGCATCATGGCCTGCTACGACTTACCTACGACTGCCTATGATCTCCTACGACCTCGTGACGACCATGCTGCGAGTATGAGTCAAGGCCAAACGCGGCAGAGGTCATGAATTAGGTCGCGAAAGTGGGACAAGCTCTTAAGGGTGTCAAAGATTACGGGGAGAAGGCAGGAGAATGGGGTTGAGAAGGAAAGATAGATCGGCCATGATTGAATGGCGGAGTAGACGTGATAGGCCAAATGGTATAATTCTGCTCCTATAACTTATGAACATGAATGGGGTTGAGAGGGAAAGATAGATCAGTCATGATTGAATGGCAGAGTAGACTCGATGGGTCGAATGGCCTAATTCTGCTCCTATGTCTTATGAACATGGGAACCATGACAACTATTGTTTCCTTTACCCCCCATAATGGTCACATGCTTATTATTAGATATTGCCACAATATAGTAGAAACATTTTCAAATTAAATATTATTCTCTGCATTTATTGGACGAAAAGTAACAACATACTTAGGAAATTCTGCTGGGATGTTCCAAAACCTGCTACGAAGGGGTAAAAATGACATAATCCATTAATTGAAGAAAAGACTGCTATCAAAATTGAAATTCAAACCAGGTAGTCTGTTTAGAGCATTCATTATGCTGAGTGAATTTATACAGGAGCTGGTGAAAAAAAGATTAGTGTTGTGCCTTGGCTGTAATAATGACAGGTTTTAATCTCGCAATCAGGTGGTAGGATCATTCTGTATTACAGAAGAAGTTTAGGAAATATTTTAGGTACCTGTTCGTATGCAAAAAGGGAGAGAACTCAAAATGAGAATGATAAGTTGAATTTGATGCTTCAGTAATGACCAAAATCGACGTTAAGTTACCATTTTAAGTATTGTGTTTGTTATATCATATCAGAAGTTGTTGTGAATTATAATAACTTATGGCGGCATGTTGGTGCAGCGGTAGGTTGCTGCCTTACAGCGCCAGAGACCCACGTTCGATCTTGACTACACGGAGTTTGTACGTTCTCCCCATGACCTGCGTGGGTTTGCTCCGGGTGCTCCGGTTTCCTCCTGCACTCCAAAGACGCACAGGGTTGTAGGTTAATAGGCTTCAGTAAAATAGTAAATTGTCCCTATAGTATAGTGTGTGTTGGTGTCTGGGGATCGCTGGTCAGCAGGGACTTGGCGGGCCGAAGGGCCTGTTTCCACGCTGTATCTCTAAACCAAACTAAGAAACTAAACTATTGAGAAATTGCATTGCACGAATGTAGACATGAAACGGATGAAATATATAAAAGGATTAAGATAGGAAGTGTTAGGGTGACTGGACTGAGAATATAGTAGAAGCTAGAATTGTTAAACAATTCCCAAATTAATACTTGCCACTCCGTTACTACAGGGTTAGATTTAGGTTTATTATTGTTGTTAGACATACCGAGTACATGTTGCATGTACAGCGCAAAGCTTGGTTTTGTATGCTATCTAAACAGATCAGATAGATCATACATGAATACAACAATTCATATTCAGGATCAATAAATAGATCAAAGAGTTCAATATTCACAGCATTGTAGCGCATCAGTTCCATGCACAAAGTCCAATGTCCTCAATGAGGTAGACATGAATTGACAGCACCCCAGTTTATGGAAAGATCACTAGTCGCCGGATAACAGAGGGGAAGAAGCTGTTCCTGAGTCTGCTATCAAGCTTCTGTGCCTTCTTCATTAGCGCAGGTGTCAGAGGTTATGAGGAGAAAGCAGGAGAATGGGGTTAGGAGGGAGAGATTGACCAGCAGTGATTGAATGGCGGAGTAGACTTGATGGGCCGGATGGCCAAAATCTGCATCTATTCCTTATGACCTTATGATCTTTGGCTGGATGGGAGCAGGGAGAAGAAGGAATGACCGGGGTGGGACAAGACTTTGATGATGTTTGGTGCTTTTCCAAGGTATCGTGAAGTGTTGATGGAGTCAACGGTGGGAAGTCTGGTCTGTGTGATGGATTGGGCTACATCGATGTCTCTCTGCAATTTCTCTTGTTTTTGGGCAGACCTGTACCCAAGCCAAGCTGTGATGCGAATCAACGGTATTCTCTTTGTGGTGCATCTGTAGAAGTTTGGAAGAGCAGCCTGGACTGAGAATTGGGTAAATCTAAATAGTTCTACTTTCTCTATGAAGCGTTGAATTACATGCAAGTACATTTACAGAGCTGAATGACTGCGGCACTTCACAACACCAAAGTCAGAAAGTAGAAATAAGTTAAAATCAAAGCGGTTTCAGAACAGAATAGGAGAAATGTTAAACTTTACTCTCAAAGAGGTTGAGGTCATTAAGATTTTAACTTGTGTGGAAAATTTGTGTACAGTTTGATTTAGTTTAGAGATACAGCATGGAAACAGGCCCTTCGACCTACAAATCCATGCTGATCAGTGGCACAGTGGCGCAGCGGTAGAGTTGCTGCCTTAGAAGGCGCCAGAGACCTTGATCCTGACTATGGGCACTGTCTGTACGGAGTTTCTATGTTCTCCCTGTGTGTGCATGAGTTTTCTCTGGGTGCTTCAGTTTCCTCCCACACTCCAAAGAGATATAGGTTTGTAGGTTAATTGGCTTCAGTAAAATTGCAAATTGTCCCTAGTGTGTAGGATAGTAGTAGTGTACGGGGTGATCACTGGTCGGCGTGGATTGGAAGGGCCGAACGGCCTGTTTCATTGCTGTATCTCTAAAGTCTAAAGGGTAACGATTGTCATTCATCCATTTGCACTAATTCTATGTTATCCCCCTTTCTCATCCACTCCCTAGGCATCAGGGGCAATTTTACATAGGCAAATGAACCTGCAAACCTGCACGTCTTTGGGATCTTGAGGGAAGACAGAGCACCTGGAGGAAATCCATTGGAGAGCATGCAAACTCCACACAGACAGCATCTGAAGTCAGGATCGAACCTGGGTCTCTGGCACCTTGTGTCAGCAGCTCCAACTGTTGTGCCACTGAGCCGTCAGATCCTGTGCCCAAAATATATTTAGTGAACTTATTTTGGGAAAAGAATGTAATGAATAGTTAACACAGCTCTAGCTACTGTAGGACAGCCCCATCACAGGAAAGGTGTGGTGACTTTGGAAAGGGGGCGGAGAAGGTTTACCAGAATGCTGCCTGGATTAGATGGTTTCATCACCAGGAAGGTTAGATAGGCTTGGATTGTTTTCACTGGAACATCGGAGGTTGAGGGAAGACTTGATAGAAATATATAAAATTATGGGAGGGACAGATAGTGTAGACAATCAGAACCTTTCACCCAGGGTGGAAATGTTCAACACACGAGGGTGTAGCTATAAAGTGAGAGCGGAAAGTTTAATGGAGATGTGCGGGGCAAGATTTTTACACAGAGAGTGCCGGGGGCCTGTAACACATTGCAGTTACGATAGTGGCATTTAAAATGTATTTGGATGGGCTCATGGAAGTTCAGGGAATTGAGGGATATGGATCATGTCCAAGGTTCAAATCCTGACCACGAGTCCTGTCTGTATGGAGTTTGCACGTTCTCCCTGTGACCGCATGAGTTTGCTCCGGGTGCTCCGGTTTCCAAGGACGTGAATTGGTTTCTGGAAATTGTCCTCAGTGTGTGGGATAGAACTAGCGTTTGGGATGATCAATGGTCGATGCGGATTCGATGGGCCGAAGAGCCTATTTCCACACCGTATCTCTAACCTAAAACAAAACTAATCGAAGCTGATAAGATGTCAAAGGGAATCGGGCAGTGCTGGAGCCAGGCCACAGGAAATGGCAGCTGAAGTTGTTACATAGAAACATAGAAACATAGAGAATAGGTGCAGGAGTAGGCCTTTCGGCCCTTCGAGCCTGCACCGCCATTCAATATGATCATGGCTGATCATCCAACTCAGTATCCTGTACCTGCAATCTCTCCATACCCCCTGATCCCTTTAGCCACAAGGGCCACATCTAACTCCTTCTTAAATATAGCCAATGAACTGGCCTCAACTACCTTCTGCGGCAGAGAATTCCAGAGATTCACCACTCTCTGTGTGAAAAATGTTTTCCTCATCTCGGTCCTAAAAGATTTCCCCCTTATCCTTAAACTGTGACCCCTTGTTCTGGACTTCCCCAACATCGGGAACAATCTTCCTGCATCTAGCCTGTCCAACCCCTTAAGAATTTTGTAAGTTTCTATAAGATCCCCCCTCAATCTTCTAAATTCTAGCGAGTACAAGCCAGGTCTATCCAGTCTTTCTTCATATGAAAGTCCTGACATCGCAGGAATCTTGGAGACCATTTCTGTTCTGATGAATGGCTGTCTCTCTGCTTGTCTATCAGACTTGGGGAAAGTAAGTGATTGGGGGCTAACACTGTAAGCCCAGGTGGTGGGATGCGTCCAGCTCGTCTCCACACAAGGATGCTTTGTGTTGCTGCTATAAGTAGGGTTGCCAACTGTCCCGTATTAGCCGGGACATCCCCTATATTGGGCTAAATTGGTTTGACCCATACGGGACTGCCCTTGTCCCGTATTTGGCTGCTACTACTCGGGTCAAGGGGACAGTCCGCTCAGAGTGCTGCGTCCGGCCCCGCCTTACCCATCCTGGCATAGTGCAGCCCATGGAGTGCAGCCGCAGCGCCTCACCTGTGGCCCCGTCGGTCGGCTGCCCGGCCAGCTGTCTGACCTTCGGACCTTCACTTGCCCTTGACACCACCACCCCTCCTTCTCATGGCCGAACATCGGTTCATGAGTTGTGTGTTGCCGGATTTTGCGTGCAGCAGAACGCAAAGCACAGCCGGCGGGCCAGCTGAGGAGTTTTGGCCCCGGGCCCCGCGACGTCGCGCGCAAAGTCCGGCGCCCGGGCCAAAACTCCGCAGCTGGCCCGCTGGTTGTGCTTTGTGTGCAGTCCAGCACCCGGGCCAGCTCATCATTCACCCAACCACGGCTGAGTCGGTCAACGAATTGCCGTCGGGAATTTCTCCCTTATTTTAACCTTTCGCCCTTTATTTGGGAATGAGAAAGTTGGCAACCCTAGCTATAAGCCAGGCCAAGCACAAGTCCGACTGCAAAACCAATCATTCACTCACATTCCTTCTGCGCCTACACTGTCTTCCAGCTGAATACAAATTAAAATGTGTATGTGCATCTGTTACTGATTTTATTAGCATAGAGCATGCACCAGTAGGATGCATATTGAATTTACTGGGCGATGCTGTTATTCATGCGCCCCTTCTGTTCCTTCTATTTGGAAAGCATACAATTACTGCACAAATGATCTGTTTGACTGAGATAACTGGAATCTCTAACTGTTCCATTCTGCCAATTCAAAGTGCGCTGATTGATAATCAGCTCACGGGGCTACTTTACTTGGTTTAAATTGGAGTCTATTTTAAGGATTTGGGCTGTTTATATTGTAGGATTGCAGTCAAAGCTTGGGGCTGTCGAGAACAGGATCCGAGAGGTTGAGATCATTTGAAACTGGATGGTGTTTATCTTTTATTTGCCTCAGCAGCTAACTCGAGAGGCGCCCAGTATGGAGCCACTGGGCACGCACAAACACATTCTGCCAGGGACACGCAGCGTACTAACTCAATCACATAAAGGTGCGTACATAAAATAGTCGAACAAAAAGACACACATGGTCAAATCCACAGAATCACACACAGACACACACAGACAACAAACAGCATACAGACACAATCCCCCTCACTAACACGCACAAGCGATGCAGATGCCCATCCAAACACTCACACACACAATGAACGGGAGGTTGTTTCCACTAGTGGGAGAGTCTAGGACCAGAGGCCACAGCCACGGAATTAAAGGAGGTACCTTTAGAAAGAAGATAAGGAGGAATTTTGTTAGCCAGAGGGTGGTTAATCTGTGGAATTCGTCCCCACGGAAGACTGTGAAGGCCAAGTCTACGGATATATTTTTAAGGGCGTAGATTGACAGATTGTTGATTAGTACGGGTGGCAGGGGCTATGGGGAGAAGGCAGGAGAATGGGTTTGAGTGTGAAAGATAGAGCTGCCATGAGTTAATGGTGAAGTAGACTTGATGGGCCGAATGGCCTAATTCTGCTCAAATAACTTATGAACATAAACAATGTTTCACACTCATTCACACACACACACACACACACACACACACACACACACACACACACACACACACACACACACACACACACACACACACACACACACACACACACACACACACACACACACACACACACACACGCACAACCACACACTCACACACACACCACACTGGCACACAAATGCAGACAGTCCAGCACACATTGCACACACACACACAACACACACACGACACACACCACACACACACACACACACACACACACACACACACCATCCACAGCACACACACACACACACACACACACAGGGACACACACACGGGGGGATAGAATTTCTCCCTCTCACATACCCACACTGGCATTAAATGCAGATGTAGTCCAGCAGTCTGATTGCAAATTGATGTTTCTACCTGCCTTGTGAACGAGAATGTTGCTCGATAATGCAACAGAGACCTTGAAGACAATGCAACTTTGATGAATAGTGATGGCCATCCAGCAGCCTTTAACCATTGCAAAGTAGCAGGTAGAGGGAGAGGGCCAGAGGAGGGGGGTCATGTGGATGTAAACTGAGGCACTATTGCATTCGCAGGGAGTATGCACAAACTTAGTTCTTCCTTTGATAAATTATAGCACAGAACAGCACTGTGCTGGGACAGGCCCTTCGGCCCACAATGTCTATTCCGAACATGATGCCAAGACCAACTCTTAATTGCCTGCACATATCTATATCCCTCCATTCCTTGCATATCCATGTATTTGTTCCAGTCTATGAAATGCCATTGTTATATTTTGTTTAGTTTAGCTTGGTTTAGAAGTACAGCATGGAAACAGGCCCTCCGGCCCACCGAGTCCACGCCGACCAACGATCACCCAATACACTTGCACTATCCTCCACACTAGGGACAATTTACAATTTGCAGATGCCTATTAACCCTCCAAACCCGTTCGTCTTTGGAGCGTGGGAGAAAACCAGAGCACCCAGAGAAAACTCACGCAGTCACAGGGAGAACATGCAAACTCTGTACAGACAGCGCCCGTAGTCAGGATCGAACCTGGGCCTCTGGCGCTGTAAGGCAGCAATTATACCGCAGTGCCACTGTGCCTCACTATCTGCCTCAACCACCAACCCTGGCCGTGGGTTCCAGGCAATTACCGAATGCACCATGTAAAAAACACACCTGGAAATCGCCTTTACATTTTGCCCCTCCCACCTTAAAGTTATGCCGTCTGGTGTTTGATTTTCCATCTTGTGAAAAAAGGTTCTGACTGTCTACCTTATCTGTGACACTCATAATTTTATATACTTCTATCAGGTCTCCCCGTAACCTCCAGCGTTCCAGAGAAAACAATCCAACTTCTCCCTGTAGCTGATGTCCACTAATCTAGGCATCATTCTACTGTACCTCTGCCACACCCTTTCCAAAGCCTCCACACCCTTTCTCTAATGTGGCAGAGATATCCCTCTAAGCTTATCCTTTCCATGAACCTGTCTAAATGTTTCTCAATCATTGCAATAGTACCTGCCTCAACTACCTCCTCTGGCAGCTCGTTCCATACACTCACCACCCCTTGTGTAAAAAATGACCCCTCAGATTCCTATTCAATTCTCCCCTCCCCCACCACACTTTAAACCCATGTCCTCTGGTTCTCAATTCCCCTACGCTGTGCAAGACACTCTGCGTTTACCCGATCTATTCCTCTCATGATTTAGTTTAGTTTAAAGACAAAGTCCAGTCAAGTCTGATGAATAATAGTCCGAATGTCTCCAATGAGGTAGATGGTAGCTCAGCGCCCCTCTCTAGCAGTTGGAGGGATGGTTCAGTTGCCTGATAACAAATGGGAAGAAATTGTCCCTGAATCTGTAGGTGTGCGTTTTCATGCTTCTGTACATCTTGCCTGATGGGAGAGGGGAGATGAAGGAGTGAGACTGGTCCTTGATTATGCTGGTGGCCTTGCTGAGGCAGCGTGCAGTGTAGATGGAGTGAAGTGAGGTATATGTCAGTCTACTCCTAATGCTTATCTGCAATTTATTAAAGTAACTGAATATAATTTCCCCAGCTGCTCTCAGAGGGATTTACTTTCACGATTGTGGTCATCAGACTCAGGCTGCAGAGTGCTATTTTTTTTTAATATAGCCATTAGAATAATGTGCTTCAGGCAATTTTGGTGCATTTCAACGTTAAGTAACCAACACTGACTCATCAAATCATGAGTAGTATGACCTTGATACTTCCGTTTAGATACTAAATTGTGGGCATCACATTTGTGTCCATACTGCTGAAGAGGAGTGAACTTCAACGTCTCCCACAGCTTTCTTTAGACTTATAGCCCTGTCCCACGGTACGAGTTCATTCCAAGAGCTCTCCAGAGTTAAAAAAAAATCAAACTCGTGGTAAGCACGGAGAATGAACGGAGCGGGTACGTCGGAGCTCGGGGACGTCTCTTAGCGGCTCGTAAAGCTAACGGCAGGTACTCAGGAAGACTCGCTAACGGCAGGTAAACTCGGGAAGACTCGTGAAGATTTTTCAACATGTTGAAAAATGTCCACGAGAGCCCCGAGTACCTCGTAAAGATGAGTGGCCATTACCGTAAATCTCCGAGTTCGAATCAGGGAAAACTCGGGAGAGCTCTTGGAATGAACTCGTACCATGGGACAGGGCCTTTAGATACAGACTGTTCGGCCCACTGAGTCCACACTGACCAGCGATCACCCCGTAGACTAGCACTATCCTACACACTAGGGACAATTGACATTTTTTTTTGCCAAAGCCAATTAACCTACTAACCTGTACATCTTTGGAGTGTGGGAGGGAACCGGAGCACCCGGAGAAAACCCACGCGGTCACAGGGAGAACGTATAAACTCCGTACAGACAACACCCGTAGTCAGGATTGAACTCGGGTCTCTGCCGCTGTAATGCAGCAACTTTACCGCTGCGACACTGTGCCGCCATCTTGGTGTGCAGAATTCCAAAGCGGTGATCCTCTGAGGGAGAAAACAAATTCTGCTGATCTCAGTGTTAAAATAAGCAACCTCTTGTTCAGAAATGATGTCTCTCGTTCAAATATCATCAGGGGAAGAAACATCTCCTGCTGCTCTCCTGTTCCCCGACCATATTCTGACCTGGATTTGATCCATTTATCAATTTCCAGGCTTTGTCTCCCCCCCCACCCCCACCCCACCCCCCACTCTTCTCAGCTTTCTCTCCCCCACCACAATCAGGCTGAAGTAGGGTCCCACTCAAAACATCGCCTGTCAATTCCTCCCGCTGATGCTGCCTGACCCGCTGAGTTCCTCCAGCACTTTATGTTTATCGCTAGATTCCAGCACCTGCAGTTCCTTGTGTCCCCATCCTATTTCTGTATTTGATTCAAGTACCACTATGATGAGTTGAACTGATAATCCAGGCTGACATTCTGATGCAGCAAGGAGGGAGTGCTGCATTATTGAATGTGTCAGCTGTGGTCATATCTGTAGAATGAAAAGATGATTGTGTCTACATGAACGCACTGTGTGGCTGTAAGGTGGCTGGACAGGCAGAGCAATTGTGCTCCATAAATCCAAACATTGACAGAAAGTGTAGGATCCAAATATATTCTGAGGAAACAGAGGCTTTGTGAAATGTAACAGTAGTGTGACGCAGAGAGCGAGGGAGAGGGAGAGTGGAGAGAGAGAGGGAAAGAGTGAGAGGGAGAGGGAGAGATGGCCATTCGCGGGTCCAGGCAGCGGGCGGTCGACAGTCAGGCTAGAGTCGGCTGCCTTCCCCTCTTTCGGGCCTACGTCCTTGCAAGTGTGTCCCTGGAGAGGGAACATGCGGTGTCCACGGGGACTCTGGAGGCCTTCCGTGGGCGCTAGTCACCGCGTGGGGTTGAGAGTATTGTAAACAATGAATGCACTGTTGTACTGTAATGATTATTTGTTACAGTGCAATTTCCGATTATGTTTTGATGTGTTGTATCATTTGCTGTGTCGAATTAAAAAAAAACAGACCCTATGGGCCACAATGCCTGGGCAAACATGATGCCAAGACCTGCTCTTATCTGCCTGCACATAATCCATATCCCTCCATTCTCTGCAAGTCTCTGAAATGCTCATTTGTATCTGCCTCTAACAGCCCAGGTAATTCACCACCCACTGTGTCCTGCACATCTTCATGAAACGTTGCCACTCCCACTTTAAAGCTATGCCCTTGTAAAAATGTAAAAAACACATGATTTTTCCATTCTGGGAATATATTCACTAAATGGCTGTAAAGTAGAGTCCAAATGATCAAAAACTATTGAGTTGCTGAGTAACGCCCTCAGAAAGAGCACTTCAGTTATGCAAACAAACAGGAGTGTTTTACGGAAGCATTATCCAAATAGCAAAGTGATGAATGATGGATTGGATTTTTTCATGGTGTTGACTGGAGGATAAACATTGGCTGGGGCACCAAGAATAACTCCCATTCTCTTCCTCAAACTATTGCCTCGGGATTCTTTTACGTTCAACTGTCGAGCAATGGGACGACAGATTAATATTTCCTTCCAAACACAGTACTCATAACAGTGCAACGTACTGACAGTGCGAAATTGGAGTGTCAGAGAAAAACCTATTGCCTCAAAGGCAAGAGTGCTACAAACTATCAATACTCTGTGGGCGACCCATCACCTTTCTGGTGTAAATCATCGGGAGATACATAGGGAGATATGGAGTCCAACTCCATAGATCTGGGCAGCACAGTGGTAGAGTTGCTGCCATACACCGCCAGAGACCCGGGTTCGATCCCGACTACGGGCTCTGTCTGCACAGAGTTTGTACTTTCTCCCCATGATCGCGTGGGTTTTCCCCAGGTGCTCCAGTTTCCTCCCACACTCCGAAGACCTACATGTTTGTAGGTTAATTGGCTGTGGTAAAAATTGTAAATTGTCCCTAGTGTGTAGGATAGTGCTAGTGTACGGGGATTTCTGTGTGCGTGGGCTCAGTGAACCGGAGAGCCTGTTTCCGCACTGTATCTCTAAACTAAAGTCTATAGTCCATGAAAATGGGTGGTTCAATTGTAAACATGTATTGAATTTCCGCTGACTGGTTAGCATGCAACAAAATCATTTCACTGTACCTCGGTACACGTGACAATAAACTAAACTCAACTAAATATTATTGTTAGGCAGAAAAAGCAGGAGTAACTCAGTGGAACAAGCAGCATCTCTGGAGAGAAGGAACCTGGAAGATGAAGGAACCTCCATCACTGGAGAGAAGGAATGGGTGACGTTTTGGGTCGAGAACCTTCTTCAGGCTGAAGAAGGGTCTCGACCCGAAACGTCACCCATTCCTTCTTTCCAGAGATGCTCCTGTCCCGCTGAGTTACTCCAGCTTTTTGTGTCTATCTTTGGTTTAAACCAGCATCTGCAGTTCCTTCCGAAACATGGTTGTGGTTGGCATTGTGAACTTTGAGGAGGTTGGGATGGTGGGGGGGAGGGGTAGTGGAAGGGCAAAGGGGAAGATGACTAGACTGCCTTCCTCTGCTCAGAGATAGATAGATTCTTGATTAGCACAGGTGTCAGGGGTTACGGGGAGAAGGCAGGAGAATGGGGTTAGGAGGGAGATATAGATCAGCCATGATTGAATGACAGAGTAGACTTGATGGGCCAAATTCCTTATGACCATATGACCTTAAGCTGCATCTTTGGCCAAAATTAGCACGAGGAATCTGGCGACAAGGCTCGCTTTACCCTCGGAAGGTTCCTTTTTTTCCGACATGTGTGGGGATGATGTGAGGGAAGGGTGTCTTGGTGGAAGAGTTATTTTGGCATCTGACCTCAGCTGATCAAGGGATAAAGTGATCTGAGTCTCAGTAGTCTCTGGAGTTGTGGAACGCAGTGCGGGGAGTCGACATCTACAGCCGCCTTGCCTACAGCAGGAGCGAGTATGTTCCGTCCAAAACCCTCAGTGGAGGGTTACAGCTGTTCTGTAATGGAGAAAATAAATATTACAGGGTTAGTCTAGTGAATCTGTCAGTGATCATTCCACAGCTTAAGAATCATCTTGCTTTAACTCCTTTCCGGCGCTATATTTAGTCTTGAACAAAACACACCCCTGACCACGTTAACCTTGATAAGTCACTGCAATGCCAGAGAGTTTGCTATCCAGGTCAATCAATGAAACTTAACACCCCAATGGCACTTAGGCTAAATGAAATGAAATTTACAGAAAAATGACCAGACGAGTTTCGTTAAAGGGAAAATTGAATAAAACAACAGCTATTAGCAGAGTAGGGGCACAGTGGCACAGCGGTAGAGTCACTGCCTTACAGCACCAGAGACCCGAGTTCAATCCTGATTACAGGTGCTGTCTGCACGGAGTTTGTACATTGTCCCTGTGACCACGTGTGGGCTCCGGTTTCCTCCCACACTCCAAACACATGCAGGTTGGTAAATTAATTGGCGTCGATAGCATTGTAAAATTGTCCGTAGTGGGTTGGATAGTGTCAGTGTATGGGGATCGCTGGTCGGCACAGAATCGGTAGGCCGAAGGGCCTGTTTTTACATTGTATCCCTACGGTCAAAAGTAAACATCAAGAGGCGCCATTTCGTGGACAATTAGAATGTAAGACCTCAGAACAGTGGTGTTTCATGAGAGATTAGGATGATTTCCCTTCCATGGCCCCCCTAGAGATACCACCTGAGCTATAATGGGGAGGATAGGTGAAGTGGGGGCAATTGAAATGGAAATATTGACCATTAAGGGGGTGGGTGTAAGTGGTGGAGACATCATAGCTATAGAATCATACAACACATAAACTGACCCTTTGGTCCAACTCCACTTTTCTCTGTACCTTGGTACACGCAACAATAAACTAAACTAAACTAAACTAAACTAAACTAAACTAAACTAAACGCCACCCCCATAGATTCTCTGCTACACAGTTTCTTTCCCTTGCTTCACCTGACTTCATCAGCCTGTCACCCACATACCCTTTAGTCAGACCAGGGATTCCCAACCTTTGTCGTCCCATTTACCCCAGGCAACTTCAATAGCACATAACAATGTTTTTACATTTATTTATGAACAACTAATGATGAACAGATACCGGTATACCAGAACCAAACACAGTCAGACAATGAGAAAAAATATGTACAAATCCAGAATCAACAAATTTACCCCCTGGGTAGGCGAAAATTAACCCCGGGGGGATAAATTTACCCCAGGTTGGGAACCCTTGAGTTAGCGGGTGGTGAATGTGTGGAATTCATTGCCACAGATGGCTGTGGAGGCCAAGTCAATGGATATTTACTAAGGCAGAGATTCTTGATTAGTAGCGTGAGGGGTTATGGGGAGAAGGCAGGAGAATGGGGTTAGGAGGGAGAGATAGATTGAATGGTGGAGTTGACTTGTTGGGTTGTATGGTCTAATTATGCTCCTATCACTTATGAATTTATGAACCCATTTGCCCAAGGCCCCTCTCTCATCTGCTTTCACTCATCATCTTCTTTTCTTACCTTATTCCATAATCTGCAGCCTTTTGCTCCCGCCACTAATCACCTTCCAGTCCATGTCACTAATCTACCTCCCCCCCCCCCCCCCCCGACCCCCCACCTGTCCCATTTGCCTGTTAACCTCCTCACTTGGATCCATTTATCGCTTGCAGAAACAAGGAACTGCAGATGTGGGTACATAAAAAAGGACACAAAGTGCTGGAGTGACTCAGCAGGTCAGGCAGCATCTCTGGAGAACGTGGAAAAGGGATCAGGATCCTTGTTCACATTCAAGTAATGTTGTAGACCAGGAGAGGAGCAGGAATCACAAAGGGGGAGCAGTCAGACAGGGTCCAAAGAACTCCCGTCAGAGAGGGGATGAAAACTTTTTCAAAGTAGGCAGACTTCTGAGAATATTCTGCAGGCAGTCTGAAGAAGGATTCCGACCCAAAACATAACCTATCCATGTCCATCAGAGATGCTGCTGCCTGATCCACTGAAATATTCCAGCATTTTGTGCCCTTCCTTCTATCTATCACTTGCCAGCTCCTCAGCTATGAACTATGAACTGTCTTTAGTTGTATGAAGGCTTTTTTTGCACTAATGTTGGGGTTATTAGACTTTAGACTTTAGTCTTGAGAGATACAAAGCAGAAACAGGCTCTTCGGCCCAACGGGTCCATGTTGACCAGCGATCACCCTTCACACGAGCATGATCATACACACTGGGCACAATTTTACAAATTTACCAAAGCTGATTAACCTTCAAACCAGTTCATCTTTGGAGTGTGTGAGGAAACCGGAGCACCTGGAGAAAACCCACACAGTCACAGGGAGAACGTACAAACTCTGTAAATTGATGATTTTTTTTATCATTATAGGTTATCCATGAGTATTGTGTTTACAGTAGTCAGATAGTCAGTTTCTTGTTCCTGGAATGGAAGTGTCAAATACTAGAGGGCTTAGGTTTATGGTGAGAGGAAGAAATTCTAAAGGAGATTCAAAAGGCACATTTTTTAGTTTAGCTTAGAGATACAGCACGGATACAGGCCCTTCAGCCCACCAAGTCCATTCTAACCAGCGATCTCCGCACATTAACACTATCCTACATACACTGGGGAAAATTTTACATTAATACCAAGCCAATTAACCTACAAACCTGCACGTCTGGAGGAAACCCAAGGGGTCACAAGGAAAATGTGCAAACTCCGTACAGACAGCACCCATAGTTGGAATCGAACCCGGGTCTCTGGCGCTGTAAGATGTGTCTATCTTCAGTGTAAACCAGCTTCTGCAGTTCCTTCCTACATACTGAACCACCAAACTATGTCTATATTTGAACACTGGTGTTACTAACAGACTACCCAGCCGGTGCTCTCTGCTGTATTCTGCTTCAACCCATCAGTCCATCTGAGGCTGCAGTTTTTATTAGGCGTGCAGTTAAAAGCATGGCTCCCTTGTTTGCACAGTTCCACATTTCAAAGGTCTACCCTGTATACTTTACCAAGGAGCCCTTAGGAGTGACATTCAAATGTCTTGCAAATTCCTAAAAGCTGAAACTACTTGCAGAAATATGCTGAATTCTTGTTTCTGCTCTCTAGTGTAAACACGGAACAACAGGAGAAGCTGGTTCAAATCCAAACCCTGCCAAATATGGCAAAAGCTCCCAAGTTGAAATGCAAAGATTTCAGAAACAGGAGTGTCTGTGCAATAACCAATGGCGCTGAGCAAAAGTCAGTATCAGTATTCTATTAGATGACAGTGGAATAAATGTGTTTTGAGATACAGCCTGGAAGTCTAGGATACAGACTGGGATGTCCATCCATAAGCTAGGGGATTGTCCGATTCAGCCCATCATGCACATTGGACTTGGTTTATTGAACTGATGCTTTACAATGCTTTAGACTTTAGAGATACAGCGTGGGAACGATCACAATTCCGAGTCCACACCCACCAACAATCACCTATGCACTAGTTCCCTCCTACACTATAGGGACAATTTTTCAGAAGCCAATTCACCTACTAACCACAAGTCTTTGAGATGTGGACGGAAATTGGAGTGTACCCAGAGAAAAGCCACGCAGTCACAGGGAGAACGGACAAACTTCACACAAACAGCACCAGAGATCAAGATTGAACCGGGGTCTCTGGCACTGTGAGGCAGCAGGACTAGCAGCTGTGCCACTGTGCGGCCCTTTCTTATGACCAATAAAGACTGAAGAGGGGTTTTAACCCAAAATGTCCATTTGCCTGCATAGATGCTGTCTGACTTTTGACTTTAGACTTTAGAGACAAAGTGCGGAAACAGGCCCTTTGCCCCACCGGGCCTGTGCCGATCAGCGATCACCCCGTACACTAGCACTGTCCTACACACTAGGGGCAAGTTACAATTTTACTGAAGCCAATTAACCTACAAACCTGTACATCTTTGGAATGTGGGAGGAAACGGGAGCACCCGAAGAAAACCCACCAGGTCACAGGGGGAACATACAAACTCCGTACAGACAGCAGCAGCACCCGTGGTCAGGTTAAAACCTGATGCTTTTAGGCAGCAACTCTACCACTGACCAGCTAAGTTCCACCAGCAGTTTATTTTTGGACTGTTTTCGGTCCTGTTTCTGTTCTGTGTGACTATGATCCCATGATCCCATGCCTTTACTCTTTGTCTTCTAAGGACTGCACGCAGTCCCTTAGTCTGAAGAAGGGTGTCGACCCGAAATGTCACGCATTCTTTCTCTCCAGAGGCGCTGCCTGTCCCGCTGAGCTATGCCAGCTTTTTGTGTCCACCCTTAGTTGGACTATTATCCTTCAACGTGTAGATGGGGGTCAAGGAAAGAGCGTTCACGTCGCGGCCCTGTTTCCACCAATCTTTGCACCACCACACACAAGAAGCACAAGAAGCGACAAGAAAGGCATCATTGTTTACAGATGCCTAGAAGTGTGTTCAGCTCCTAATCTTGTGTATGGACTCGACAACAAGACGAACCCGTAGATGTGAGTTCACGTCTGACAAAGGCAGATTAAATGACGCTTTCATTCTTCCTTCCAGGTTTTGTCATTGAAACCTGACTGGAGCTACCTGAGGTCAGTCAAGGTGAACGGCATCTCCCCAGATTGTGACTCAAGAGAGTCCTATTCTCATATGTACCAAAATGGAACAATGAAATTCTTACTTGCAGCGGCACAACAAGTTTGCAAACACTGCACTCAAAAGACAATATAATAAACCACTTATATATAAAATATATGTTTGATAAATAAAAAAAAACAATGTCTATGTTTGATAAATAAAAAAACCCAATGTCATCCCTCTTCCCATCAGAACTGCCCCCTCCATCCGTTGACATTCTCAGTAAAATTTGAGGGAATGGCGGGTAAAAAATTTTTTTGGAGGTTTAATACACATATTTTAAATGACGTGCAAGGCTATCAATATTTAAAACAACAAATGAATTTTTTTTTTGATACAAATGATATACCAGGTACTTCGCCTTCTTTATTATGGGAAACCTTTAAGGCATTTATGAGAGGAATTATAATTTCATACCAAAGTTTTCAAAATAAGACGAAATAATTGTTTTTAATTTGAATGGACACAGAAGAATTGGAATTTTCAATGAAATTTCTTTAGAACAGTAATAATTATTATGGGAAAAATGTTAACGACAGCACAAGTAAAATAGTATTACAAAGTTAAAGTTAATTCACAAATTAATTCACAAGATTTTTAAAATACCAGGTTACTCAATGAAAACTTTAAGGCATTTATGAGAGGAATTATAATTTCATACAAAGTTTTTATTAAAAAATTTTAAAGAACAATTTTGTTAGAACAAGAAATCAGACAAGAGTTGGATATAAAGATTCCACTTCACAGATAAACACAATAAGATAGTATTACTGAAATTTAAAAACTTAATCGAATTTTATCGGCAAGAGTAATAAGACTATTCCAAATTACAAAACAGGAACATTTTGAGTTTGGTGACAAGCCACATAAACTTTTAGCTCGCCAATTGCAAAAAAAAGAAAGGGAAAATACTATAACCAAAATTAAATCAGAGAAAGGCGAATTACTAATACTACTTAAAGATATTAATAATAGATTTGCCCAATTTTACCAAAACTTATATACATCTAAAATTAAAATAGAAGATAGTAAAATAAAAAAATTTCTAGATAACTGTAATCTTCCAATACTGGACCCTTTGGAACAAGAGGAACTAGGAGCTCAAATTACAATCAAAGAAATAGGTGAAACAATAAAATAGTTGAAAAATGGTAAGACACCGGGACCAGATGGTTTTAATAATGAATTTTATAAAAAATTTCAGGAGATAACGGCCCCTTATTTATTTAATTTATACTCCCATGCTTTTAAAGAAAACAAACTACCTGAAACACTAACAGAATCAACTATTACGCTTATTCCAAAAAAAGATAAAGATTTAGAAGATCCGGGCTCGTACAGAGCTATATCACTTTTAAATACAGATCAGAAAATTTTAGCAAAGATTTTAGCAAGTAGATTAAGCAAATATATTAGTAAACTGATAAACCCTGATCAAACGGGGTTTATTACCTAAAAGATACTCATTTAATAATCTGAGACGCCTGTTTAATATAATGTACTCGCATAAAGTAGAGGATGAAGATATATCAATTATTTCTTTGGATGCAGAGAAAGCATTTGATCAGGTAGAGTGGCAATACTTATATAAAGTACTACAAAAATTTAACATGGGAGAGAATTTTATAACATGGGTAAAATTATTATATGATAAACCGATGGCAAGAATTTTAACTAATAACATGTTATCTCAAAAATTTCAACTATCAAGGGGTAATAGGCAGGGATGTGCACTATCACCCCTGCTATTTGCCCTTATGATAGAACCCCTGGCTGAAAGTATAAGAATTCATCCGAATATTCAGGGCTATAATACCAGGGACTCAAAGAATAAAATCTCATTATATGCAGACGATATACTTTTATATATTACAAAGTCACAAACGAGCATACCAAATTTATTAAACTTAATAGAGGAATTTGGGTCTTTTTCTGGATATAGAATAAACTGGAACAAAAGCGAAATCATGACATTAAAACCTCAAGAACCTACACACTTACTGAAGTTCCCCTTTAAAATCGCAACAGAAAAATTTAAATATTTGGGTATTCAGATTACTAGAAAATATAAAGCATTATTCAATGCTAATTTCATACCTTTATTAAATAAACTTAATACACGGATTAAATTTTGGAAAACACTTCCCTTATCATTATTAGGTAGAATAAATGCAATAAAAATGATCTTCTTACCACAATTACTATACCTATTTCAGTCTATACCGGTATATATACCAAAATATTTTTTTAAAAAATTAGACTCTAACATTACAAATTATATTTGGGACTATAAATCACATAGAATCACAAAAAAACACTTATGTAAACCAAAAGAGGTCGGGGGACTTTCACTTCCGAATTTTATGTATTATTACTGGGCAGTGCATATTAAGAATATGATTTATTGGTTGGATAGTTCTACACAACAGACAGAATGGATAAAAATGGAGAAGGAGGATTGTCATCCTTGTAATATAGGAACGATCCTCTTTTCCCCCAAAAAAATGAATAACACAATATATAAGAAGAACCCAATTATATATGGTACAATAAGAATTTGGAAACAAATAAAATTATCTTTAAAATTAAGAAATCTATCACTGTTAATGCCAATTGCGAATAACCCTTTATTTAAACCATCTCTTATTGATAAGACATATAACCAATGGGAAAGTCTCGGAATTAGAAGGATCAGGGATATGTACGAAATAGGAAACCTACTATCATTCCAACAACTACAATTAAAATTTAAATTGAAAAACAACCAATATTTTAAATATCTTCAGATTTGCGACTTTGTGAAAAAATATATACAAGGATATCAAAAAGTAACTCCTGACTTATTGGAAGAAGCAATGAATATTGAAGCTGACTCACAAAAATTAATATCCTATTTATATAATAGTATTCTAAATATAGACCTACCATCGACAGAGGTACTTAGAGAAGAGTGGGAACGGGAATTATTATAAAAATTACGAAGGTTAAATGGGAAAAATACCTGATATATATTCACAAATGTTCAATTAATGTAAGACATAATCTAATACAATTTAAAATTGTACATAGATTATATTATTCAAAAACAAGATTGAACAAATTTTATCCAAATATATCCGCCACTTGTGATAAATGTCTAGCCCAAAAGGCAACTATAACACACTCCTTAGTTTCCTGCATAAAACTTTATAGATTTTGGAATGATATTTTTGAAATACTTACAAAATTATTCAAGACAAGAATGGAACCTAATACTGAAATGATTATATTTGGTGTAATGGAAGATGGGAATAAATTGAACGCGTCTCAAAATCTATTCCTTAATTATGGTTTAATAATAGCAAAAAAATTAATACTTAAATTTTGGAAGGGTACATCAATACCAACGCTTAAAATGTGGATTGCAAGTATGTTGGACACCGCTCATCTTGAGGAAATGCGATTCCTCCTAATGGATAAATCAGACCAATTCATAACGAGTTGGTCTCCATTCGTCGTTTTTTTGGAATCATATGGTGCAACACAATTGTAAAAAATAACTGTTTCAGGACTGGACGAGGGTTGGTCAAGACTATAAATAATGATCTCCTTTTCTTTTCACTATTTTCTCTCTCAACTTTCTTCATTTACTCGTTTTCTTTCTTCACACACTATATATTTCACATTTTTCTATCCTTTACTATCTAACTTCTTTTTCTTATTCTCATCTTTTTTCAATGTAACAAAAAAAAAAAGAAGTTGTACATAAAATGTATTATGAAAATATATATTAGGCACTTTGGTGCCATATGACTGTGCTTACTTCTAATAAAATAAAATATTAAAAAAAAAAGAACTGCCCCCTCCATTGACTCTTTTAAGTCGAGACTTAAAACTCATCTTTACTCTCAAGCCTTTCTTGACGTCCTCTGAGGGAGGGCTATATGTATGTATTTATGTATGTACTTAATCTATGAACCACTGTTGTATAACGTTAGTACCTCCACCAATGTAAAGCACTTTGGTCAACAAGAGTTGTTTTTTAAATGTGCTATAGAAATAAAAATGACTTAACAATGTAGTGCAAATAATACAGAGCCCAAAGTCCAAGGCAACTTGTATTTCGGAGTTTAGTTGCGGTTCATAGTGGTCATTGAGAAGAAGCTGCTCCTGAACCTGGGTGCTAGATAAACAGGAAAATGTTGCAGCGGGCCAGGCAGCATCTCTGGAGAAAAGAAATAGGTGACATTTCGGGTTGACTCGCACGTCCAAGGGAAGGCGACGACTGGAGGCCCCGCAGCAGCCTGGGGCTCGCCTGGAACGGGCACTGCTCATAATACCTAGAGCACGGACTGGACTTTGCACGCGGGATCAGTGGAACAATTGCTAATCAGTAATGTGCTTAGGTAAGGCAATACTCTACTGGAGTTGCAGGAGAAGCTCCCAGATGTTGCAAAGGGGCATGGAAGAGAGGGAAAGATCAGAGTGCTGTGTACACTGTCCACAAAGCACAGGAGACAATGAGTTAGTCTAGTTTAGTTTAGTTTAGTTTAGTTTAGTTTAGTTTAGTTTAGTTTAGTTTAGTTTAGTTTAGTTTAGAGTTTAGTTTAGTTTAGTAAACAGGTTGTTTGGCCCACCGAGTCCACACTGACCATGATCACCCACACACTAGATCCATCCTACACACTAGGGACAATTTACAGAAGCCAATTAACCTACAAACTGGTACGTCTTTGGAATGTGTGAGGAAACCGGAGCACCTGGAGAAAACCCACGCGGTTACAGGGAGAACGCACAAACCCCGTAGAGACAGCACCCGTAGTGAGGATCAAACCCGGGACTCTGGCCCTTGTGAGGCATTATGATCTGCTTGAATATCTGGCAGGCAGCTGATAGCCAGCTCAACATGAAGAACCATCATCTTCCCAACATCTGTTACTTAAGGCCACAACTCTACCACTGTGCCACCGTGTCGCCCTAACGTGACGACCCCATCGGTGGAGCGATGCTACTCGGAGATGAGGCCGGTCTCTATTTCCGGTGAACTTGAGCGATCGCGTGGAAGTGCAAGGGGAAGTGAGCTTCCGGCCTTGGGAAGTTTGGCCAAGGTGAGCGTGATGGAGCTTGGCACCGTTCCTGGGTGCCTGGCGTTAGAATAAAGTACAATTCACTGTCGGCTTGGTCCTGTGCCCCAATGGACAGCATGTAAAGCACACTGCCAACCATTCCCCTGCTTGGCAAAAGCACAGCTATGTTTTAAGTGTTATTTCTAAAGTCTCCAAATGTTTTTGAAATCTGCTTTTCATTCTTCCTTCCCCCAAGTTTTATTAATTCATTCTCTGTGAAGCTGTATGAAGCATTTCAGGAATGGTACAATGAGGTGATGAATCTGCTTGCATGTTTTAAACCTGATTTCCTGATAACTAAGATTTCATGGTTGAACTTGCACTGAACAGATGTTGTCCCAAAATGTTTTGATTGACTGATTTACACCCACACTTGACTTACTTTACAAAAAAATCTGTGCAAACTCAGCAGATCAATCAGTGTCTAAACGAAGCAGGGGACGGCATGGTGGTGCAGCTGTAGAGATGCTGCCTCACAGCGTCACAGACCCAGGGTCGATCCTGACCTTAGGGGCTGTCTGTACAAAGTTTGTACATTCTCCCTGTGACTGTGTGGGTTTCCTCAGGGTGCTCCGGTTTCCTCCCACATTCCAGAAGGTGTTGGATTGCAGGATAATTGGCTTCTGTAAATTGTCCCAAGTGTGTAGGATAAAACTAGTGTATGGGTGATCATGGTCAGTGTGGGCCTGGTGGGCTAAAGGGACCTTTTCCATGCTGTATCACTAAATTAAACTAGTGGCAACCTTGCCAACAGCCTGTCTCGTCCCTTTTTTTTGTTGTTTTTAGTTATTTTTACTTGTATGTTTTAGTGTGTCTTTAGCTTTAAATTATGTGGGGAGTGTGTGGGGGGGGGGGGGGGGGGGTTGGGGGAAACATTTTTCTATCTCTTCCCCCCACGGAGATGCGACCTTTTCCGTACCGTATCTCCGTCTGCACTGCGGCCTAAACATGGTGGAGCTGGCGGTCCCTTTGTGAGGGATCAACTTCGGGAGCTCCAACCACAGGAGCTTTGACCGCCCTGATCGCAGGAGACTAGATCGCCTCGATGCGGGGACTTTGATCGCCGACTGCGGGAGCTTCGATCGCCCCGACTGTGGATTTTTCGATTGCCCGGACCGCGGGAGAAAGGAGGAAGAAGGTGCAAGTTATTTGCCTTCCATCACAGTGAGGAATGTGAGGTGGGCTGAAAAAACAAGACAGACGTGCGCCTGCACTGGTGAGGACTCGGAGGGAGTGCCGTGAGCGCAGTGATCTTAGTGTTTGCGGGGATATCGCGCCATGAGAACATCCTGGAGTCTGGTGCGAGTATGGGCGGCTTTCTGACTGTTCGGGCGGACAGGGACTGCAGAGAGAGTGACAGCGGTCGGTACAACTCTGGTCACATCACGATGAAGGAGCGTGTGTGTGTGTGTGTGGCCCAGACATTGAACTGATGGCTGTGGGTCTCCGCTTATGCTGTGTGCCCCAGCGATTCTCACACACCACACACTTCCCGCACATTAACACTATCCTACACACACATGGGACAATTTACAATGTTACCAAGTCAATTAACCTACAAACATGTACGTCTTTGGAACGTGGGAGGGAACCAGAGGTCCCGGGAAAAACCCTGACAGGTCATGGGGAGGATGTACAAACTCCGTACAGACAGCACTGGTAATCGGGATCGAACCCGGGTCACTGAGGCATCAACTCTACCCCAGTGCCACCGTACCACCGCTGCTCCCAACTCTCCCAGATCTGTTTCCAATGCCACTGGGCAGTTTTATGAACATTTATTTTAGTTGTAGTGTGAATACTGAAAATGGTCAATAAACAAAAGCCTTGGAGGGAGTCTCAATAGGATTGAAACTAAAGATAATGCACCTCATTAGTTGTGGTGAACGGCAAACTTAAATATTATGGGATCATACAGGACAATGTAATCCTGTCAGGAAACACGATTCACATCTTTCATATTCAAAAGGTCTCAGACCAAATGCGTAAACAAATAATTTTAAGAAGCACCTCACATCTTCTTAGATCAAAGGCTGCCTTGTCTATCTGGCAGTTTTGTTGGCTTCAAACATCTATTTTTCTCATCCGATGCAAGATGCGTCCAGGAAAAGTGGTGGCACCATTTCAAAGTCTGGATTTTAGTCAGACCTCTGAAGAGATAGTTTCTTGTACGTTTGTTCTTTGCTCCCGCTTTCCCTCAACACCAGTTCTACAGACACTGAGCCTATATTCGCTGGAGTTTAGAAGAATGAGAGGGGACCTCATAGTAACGTACAGAATAGTGAAAGGCTTGGATAGAGTGGATGTGAAGAGGATCTTTCCACTGGCCGGAGAGTCTAGCACTAGAGATCATAGCCTCAGAAT
This sequence comes from Leucoraja erinaceus, assembly GCF_028641065.1. Lineage (NCBI taxonomy): Eukaryota > Metazoa > Chordata > Chondrichthyes > Rajiformes > Rajidae > Leucoraja > Leucoraja erinaceus. The sequence goes on from NC_073396.1 coordinate 25,797,136, forward strand.
TACAGGACGTTCTTATAGGATGGTGATGAGGAGGAATTTCTTTAATCAGAGGGTAATGAATCTGTGCCGCAGAAGGATGTGGGGGTAAAGTCAGTGAATATATTTAATGCAGAGATAGATTCTTGATTAGTACGAGTGTCAGAGGTTATGGGGAGATGGCGGGAGAATGGGGTTAGGAGGGAGAGATAGATCAGCCATGATTGAATGACGCAATAGACTTGATGGGCCGAATAGCCTAATTCTACTCCTATCACATGATCTTATGATCTAATGATCTATTTTTCAAGTTTCCCATTCGTCTCGCCTGATTTCCAATATGGAATCCATACACCACTAATCCATTGAGGAGGTAGTTTACTGGTTACATTTCTTGATTTGGAGTCCAGGACTTTGAACTAGAAAGTGAGTTCAAACTCCATAATTGCAGCAACTTGGCTATTTGCAAGAAATGAATGAACTTCTGGAATAAAAAGCAAATATTAGTGTTTTAGTTTCACAGGTACAGCAAGGAAACAGGCTCTTCGACCTTCCAAGTCCACACCAACCATGAATCACCAGTTCACATTAGTTCTATGCTACCCCACTGTCGCACCCTCTCCCTACATAATAGGGGAAACTTACATAGGTTGGGGGCAGCACAGTAGCGCGGCAGTTGAGTTGCCGTCTTACAGCACCAGGGTTTGATCCTGATTACGGGTGCTGTCTGTACGGAGTTTACATGTTCTCCATGTGACCGCGTGGGTTTACTCCAGATGCTCCCGTTTCCTCCCCAAGATATACAGGTTTGCAGGTTAATTGACTTTGGTAAAAATTGTATATCGTCCCTAGAGTGTGGGATACTGCTAGTGTATGGGGTGATCACTGGTCAGCATGGACTTGGTGAGCCGCAGGGCCTGTTTCCACTCTGTATCTCTAAAGTCTAAAGGTCAATTAACTTACGAACCCACACGTCTTTGGGATGTGGGAGGAGAGCGGAACACCCGGAGGAAACCCACGCAGTCACAGTGAACGTAGAAACTCCACACAGACAGCACCCGAGGTGTGGATCGAACCGGGGTCTTTGGTGTGTCTCTGCTGTGAGACAGTGGCTCTAGCGCTGTGCCGCTGTGTCGCCCAGTGACAGTGTCATGAAATTACTGGTTGGTGCCAAAAGCCCAACTGGTTCGTTGATTTCCTTAAGGGAAGGAGAACCCTTCCTCCCATTCGTAGCCGATGAGCAAATCCTGACTATACATTCTGCCAGGGGTTGTGATGAAGGCAGGTATGATAATGGTGCTTGTGAAGCTTTTAGATAGATACATGGATATGCAGCGAATTGGGAGATAAGGATCATGTGTAGGCAAATTAGATTAGTTTGTCTTTCTTGGCATCATGTACGGCACAGACATTGTGGGCAGAAGGGCCTTTTCCTGTGCTGTACTGTTTTATGTTCTATGTTCTATGAGATCACCTCACGCTGCCTCAGCAAGGCAAACAGCATAAGCAAGGACGAGTCACACCCTGGCCAATCCTGCTTCTCCCCTCTCCCATCAGGCAAAAGGTATAGAAGTGTGAAAACGCACTCCTCCAGATTCTGGGACAGTTTCTTCCCAGCTGCTATCAGGCAACTGAACCATCCTACCAACAACTAGAGAGCAGTCTTGAGCTACTATCTACCTCATTGGAGTTCCTCGGACTATCTTTGATTGGACCTTACTGGCTTTTTCTCGCACTAAACGTTATTCAGATTATTCAGATTTTTCATGTACCTGCACACTGTGGATGGCTCGATTGTAATCATGTGTTGTCTTTCGGCTGACTCGGTATGCTCGACACTAAACTAAACTCAATCTATATTGATTGCAGAGAGGCAGGCAGTGAAATTCAGACATTGGGTATTTTCACTGGGTATTAGGTGGCAATCGGAAAGGGAGGATTCAATGACAACTTCAGCAGAGGAGGAACATTCAGGATGGTGCCAAGATACATGGGGTATCTGTGCAGTACTGTCCTCTGTTACATACACTCAATACATCTATTGATCATAATTTACTGTGGTTGTTGGTCAGAGGCTTTGGATGGGTGTATCAGGAGTGCACTCTGCACCTCAGACAGTCTCTGTAGCTTTCTGCTCAATTGGGAAAGAAAAGTGTGCAACCGCCCTTGCAAACACAAGCTTACAGCTGCAAACCATAAATTTTGTAAGATCATTTCCAGAACCTCCATCTGCGTGCTTCAGTTGCACGTTCTCTGTCTGTGTACGTGGCACACTAATCTTCCCGTGCTGCTACAGATGTTTTCACCTCCGTTATTCGCCTAAAAATATTAATAATTCTTCTGTTGTTCTTGGTTAGCCCTTGATTAATGCAATGCTCAGTGGCCTCCAGCCTTGTACCCTACATAAGCTAAAGTATACCATGAGCCTCGTTTATCATTCACCATTGTGCTTACTATCCCACAGTGTCTGTTGGTTTGGCATTCGCTCTGATTTAAAATTCCCTTCCAATTTTAAATTTAATTTAAAGAGATACAGGCCAATGAGTCCACACCGATCATTGATCACCCCAAGTTCGCACAAGTTCCACTTTTGCATCCACTCCCTGCACACTCGGGACAATTTATGGAAGCCAACCTGCATGTCTTTGGGATGTGGGAGGAAACTCGAGCACTACAGAGCAAACCTACACTGTCATGGGAAGCACGTGCAAACTCCACACAGACAGCGCCCGAGGTCGGGATTGAACACGGGTCTCTGGTGCTGTGAGGCACAGGCTCTACCAGCTGCACCACTGGGCCACAAGATCTTTCAAATACAGTGATCTTCCTAGCACTGTGACCTCCTACAAGCCCAAAGGATTTCTGCGTTCATCCAATTCACTTTATTTTCTTCACTGCACCATTGCTAAACTTCAATCTGAATCTTCCAATTTCCTCCTATCTTTCCATCTTTCTACCTTACTCTCCCTCCCGTAAACATTTTTTCAATACCTGTTGTAAAAACCTCAGCTGCGTCATCTGAAACTAATCGTTTTCAGATGACTTGGCTTTTACTTCCTCGACCATATTTTGTCACAGATGTGGTCTCCCCAAGGTGCAGTTTAGTTTATTAATGTCACATGTACCGAGGTACAGTGAAAAGGTTTTCTTTGCATGCTATGGTTTAGTCTAGTTCACTTTAGTTTAGTTTAGTTTATTGTCATGTGTACCAAGGAACAACAAAAATCTTTAGTTACAGGTAGGTTAATCTCCCCCACTGCGGTCCTGACCTCCCATCTACCTCATTGGAATCCTTAGAACTATCTTTAAACGGACTTTATCTTGGACTAAATGTTGTACCCTTTATCCTTTATCTCTCCACTGAGGACGGCTTGGTTGTAATCATGCATAGCCTTTTCTTAGACTGGATCACCCTTCCATAGACACCATTTACAATTCACGCTGCCTCGGCAAGGCCACCAGCATAATCCACCACGAGTCCCACGCCAACCACTCCCTCTTCTCCCCTCTCTCATCGGGCAAGAGGTATTGAAGTGTGAAAAAGCACATGTCCACATTCTGGGACAGTTTCTTGTCAGCTGTGATCAGGCAACTGAACCGTCCTATGAACAACTGGTGAACGGTCCTGAGCTATGATCTATCTCATTTGAGATCCGCGGATTATATTTCAGTGTACTTTATTGGAATTTATCATGCTTTAAACATTAGAAACATAGAAACATAGAAACATAGAGAATAGGTGCAGGAGTAGGCCTTTCGGCCCTTCGAGCCTGCACCGCCATTCAATCTGATCATGGCTGATCATCCAACTCAGTATCCTGTACCTGCAATCTCTCCATACCCCCTGATCCCTTTAGCCACAAGGGCCACATCTAACTCACTCTTAAATATAGCCAATGAACTGGCCTCAACTACCTTCTGTGGCAGAGAATTCCAGAGATTCACCACTCTCTGTGTGAAAAATGTTTTCCTCATCTCGGTCCTAAAAGATTTCCCCCTTATCCTTAAACTGTGACCCCTTGTTCTGGACTTTCCCAACATCGGGAACAATCTTCCTGCATCTAGCCTGTCCAACCCCTTAAGAATTTTGTAAGTTTCTATAAGATCCCCCCTCAATCTTCTAAATTCTAGCGAGTATAAACCGAGTCTATCCAGTCTTTCTTCATATGAAAGTCCTGACATCCCAGGAATCAGTCTGGTGAACCTTCTCTGTACTCCCTCCATGGCAAGAATGTCTTTCCTCAGATTAGAAGACCAAAACTGAACGCAATACTCCAGGTGTGGTCTCACCAAGACCCTGTACAACTGCAGTAGAACCTCCCTGCTCCTATACTCAAATCCTTTTGCTATGAATGCTAACATACCATTCGCCTTCTTCACTGCCTGCTGCACCTGCATGCCTACTTTTAATGACTGGTGTACCATGACACCCAGGTCTCATTGCATCTCTCCCTTTCCTAATTCAGATAATAGTCTACTTTCCTGTTTTTGCCACCAGTGGATAACCTCACATTTATCCACATTATACTGCATCTGCCATGTAGGCGGCGCGACTCTGGTCAGCAGCGGCCTCTGCAGCCTGTCCGCGTTTTTATTATTTTTTGTCTGTGTTTTAATGTAGTTTTTGTTATTTTATGTTGGGGTGTGTGTGGGGGGTGGGAGGGAAACTTTTGAATCTCTCCCTGCACTGGAGACCCGACCTTTTCTCGTCGGGTCTCAGTTGTCGTTGGGGCCGCAACGAGGAGCGGCCTCCAACAGGAAGAAGCCGGGGACTCTGGTGCCGACTCACCGTCGCGGAGCTGGCCGAGACCGGAGCGGGTGGAGCGGTGGAGGAGCGCTGCCGCTGCCTGCTGCTGCTGCTGCTGCTGCTGCTGCTGCTGCCGCTGCCGCTGCTGCTGCTGATGCGGGGGCTGCTACTGCGGGTCTGCGGACGGCGGCACCGGGAGCCCGGGCTCCCTGGAGGGAGACCGCTTTTCGGGGCTCCTGCAACGGCGACTTCTCCCGCCCGAGTTGTGGGGTCGAAGAGCTCCTGGAGCGGGGCCTAGCACCACTGCCCCGCGCGGCTTGGAATGGCCGCGGGACTCTGCGAGCGCACACCGGGGTCTTTAACACCAAGACCCGGTGTGCGACCTCGCACCACCCGGCGTGGCTTTGATGGCCGCGGGACAATCGCCATCGCCAGCCGGGGGCTTTGACTTTGACTCTGACATGGGGGGGGGGGGGGGGGGGGGGGAGAGTGCAGTGGAGAGATAAGTTTTTTTGGCCTTCCATCACAGCTATGTGATGGATGTTTATGTAAAATGTAATTATGTTGTGTCTGGGGTCTATTTGTGTGTAATGTATGGCTGCAGAAACGGCATTTCATTTGGACCTCCAGGGGTCCAAATGACAATTAAATAGACTATTGACTATTGACTATTGATTTGCCCACTCACCCAGCCTATCCAAGTCACCTTGCAGCCTCCTAGCATCCTCCACACAGCTAACACTGCCGCCCAGCTTCGTGTCATTCGCAAACTTAGAGATATTGCATTCAATTCCCTCGTCCAAATCATTAATATGTATCGTAAATAGCTGGGGTCCCAGCACTGAGCCTTGTGGTACCCCACTAGTCACTGCCTGCCATTGTGAAAAGGACCCGTTCACTCCTACTCTTTGCTTCCTGTCTGCCATTATTTCCCCTATCATGTATCAATCTGTACACTGTGAGTGGGTCGATTGTAATCATGTATTGTGTTTCAGCTGACTGGATAGCTCGCAGCAAAAGCTTTTCACAGCACCTCGGTACTCGTGACAATAAGCTCAACTCCACTAAACTCCACTCAACTCCACTCACTCAACAAGTAAATATCTTCATCTTTTGTGTCTCTAGTTAATTTTCATTGCTGGATAAATTAATTTCCAGAAATAAACATTTTCAAAATGGTAAGAAGAGTACTTACAACATTAGTACAAGCCCTACATAACAGAGGGTAAAGATAGTTCACATCAATCCTGCAAATATATCTTGTTACATTCAACACATGCCAATGGCAAGGCAGTTGGAGCAATTAACAATGGAAGGATGGAACACAGTGTCTGAATTCCACTAGGTCTCCAAATGCAGTTACTTTACCTGTTACTTATAAATTGCAGTCAGGCCCATTCTTCTCACTAATATTTTGGCTGTAAATTCAGGGTCAGCTTTAAAGAGAAGTAGCCCTTTTCGACCATGGTCGTAGAATTACCTGTTGATGTCTGAGTAGAATTGTACACAAGCCTTTCTGTGCTCATACTTAATCATTAGTGACAAATTCACAAAACATCTGTTCTTGCTACTTTTTGACTACATGCCGTAATGATACCCAGTGCACTAATAAATAGTTAAACATCTCCTGTGATGTTCCTTTGCTCTTAATTCCTTCCACATTGTTCTCTCTGGTGTTTCAGCCTTTTCCATGTCTACAAACTATTGCCGAGTTGTCATGATGTTATTAAACTTCTCAAATGTCCTTAACCTTGCCCCAGATCTGTCTGCAGCTTTAACACCCCTCTTACACAGCAGCTCAGTTCACCTTTATTTTCTTCTGTAGACTCACAAAGGAGAAATGGGCCATTTGGCCCAACTCCTCTCTGCTGGAAAACATACTCCGTATGACTCTCAGCCCATTTCTTCATCATTCAGCGCATTGATTCGTACATTAAGGATGTGGAGGCATTAGAGAGGGTGCAGAAGGGGTTCACCTGGAAGCTGCCTGAATTGGACAGTATTAGCTGTAAGGAGAGATTCAGCAAACTTGGATTCTTTTATCTGGAGCTTTGGAGGCTGAGGGGCAATTTGATAGAAGTAGTTATGAGAATGATGAGAGTTACAGATAGGGTAGGTAGACAATGTAGAAATAATGAAGTGCAGATGCTGGGTTACCAAGGAAAGGCACTAAGCGGTGAGGCAATTCAGTGGATCGGGCAGGATCCATGGTTAGGTGACATTTCAGGTCGGGACCTTTCTTCAGAGTGGAAATGTCAACTACTAGAGTACGTAGGTTTACCGGGGAATGTTTAAAGAAGATGTGCGAGGCAAATATTTGTTTACACAGAAGAATGCACTACCTGGGAAAGTATTGGAAGCACATACAACAACATTGAAGAGGCAGTTAAACAGGCACATAAACAGGCACAAAACAGAGGGATATGGACATGGTCTAAGTTGTCCATGCTGACCAAGATGCCGCATCTAAACTAGCCTCATTTGTCTGCATTTGGCCCATATACCACTAACCTTTCCTATCCATGTACCTGTCCAGGTGTTTTTTAAAATCTTGTTTTTGTACCTGTCTCTACCTCCTCTGGCAGCCGTTTCATGTAACCACCACTCTGAAAACAATGTCCCTCTGTTCCCTAATTATGTTGGCTTCATAGTCAGTGCAGATAAGATGGGCCCGCAAGACTAGCCCTCTGTTGTACTGTTTATGTTCTATGTTCGATGCTAGCTTCATGAGAAAGATACAGCGTGCAAAATAGGACCTTCAGTTCCCCTAGTCTGCACCGATGATCAATCACCCACCTTTGCGCTAATCCAACATTAATCCTATTTTATATTTGCCCCTTATTCTTATTAGCTGTCTCTGGATTCTATCACTCACTAATAAATCAGGGACAATTTGCAGAGGCCAATCATCCTACCAATGTGCATGTGTTTGGGATGTGGGAGGAAACTGGAGCATGCAGAAGATACCCATGCGTCACAGTGGAGAACATGGAAACTACACACAGAAAGCAGCCAAGATCAGAATTGAACTTGAGACTTGAAGTTGAATCAGAAGTCTCCGGTGCTGTGAAGTCACAGGTCTACTAGATGTGCCACTGTGTTAATAAAACAGTACAGCACAGGAACCTGCCCTTTGTGCCACAATGTCGAACATGATGCCAAGAAAAACTAGCATCCTCTCCCTGCCCGTGATCCATATCCCTCCATTCCTGCGAATCCATGTGCCTGTCTAAAAAACCTCTTAAACGCCACTATCATATCTGCTTCCACCACCATGCTGACAGCATGTTCCAGGCACCCACCATCTACGGTATAAAAATAATTTGTCCCTCATATCTCCTTTAAACTTTGCCCATCACACCTTAATCTTATGCCCTCTAGTCTTTGACATTTCCACCCTGGGAAAAATGTCCTGACTGGAAATCCCATCTGAGTCCGAAGAAGGGTCCCGAACCGAAACGTCGCCTTTCTATGTCTGCCTGACCTCCTGAGTTATTTCAGCACTTTGTGTTATGCCTCCCATAATCTTATATACTTCTATCGTCACCTCTTCAACCTCTGATGATCCAGAGAAAACAATTCAAGTTTGTAGCTAACGCTGTCTATTCAAGCAGCATTGTCGTAAACCTCCTCTGCAACATTTTTCCCCTGTTCCTTTCTTCCTCATGTATTTTTCATACTTTGCTTTAAACGTATCCACGTATGCATGGTTATTGCTATTCTTCTGCTTCTGGACCTAGTTTTAATTATTACTGCTTCCAATATCCATGAGAATGATCCCGGGATGAATGGGTTAACATATGATCAGCATTTGATGCTTCGCATTTATGCCTCTACTCGCTGGAGTTCAGAAAGATGAGAGGATTGAAACTTACCGAATAGTGAAAGGTTTGGATAGAGTGGAAATGACGAAGATGTTTCCACTAGTGGGAGTGGCTGGAACCAGAGGGTGCAGCGTCATAATAAAAGGATGCACCTATAGAATGGAGGAGAGGAGGAATTTCTTCAGCCTGAGGATGGAGAATTTGTGGAATTCATTGCCACAAGACGGCTTTGGAGGCCGTCAATTGTTATTTTGTAAATTGGAGATTGATAGGCTACTGTTTCGTTAGGGTGTCAAGGGCAATGGGGAGAAGACAGGAGAATTGGGGTTCTTGGTTCTTGGTTCTTGGTTCTTGGGTCCTCCAAAATATTCCAACTGGAATTTAAACTGGAGGTGGTGAAGGGAGGGATTAAGCCAGAAAGGGTATAAAGAACACACACTATAGAATATAACATAAAACATCCCCACGCAGCAGAATCAAAGTTCCCCACTGTGTGGGAAGGCATCAAAGTCAGTCTCTTCCTCCACTGTTCCTCGTGGTCAGGGCCTCCCCAAGCCCTCCGCAGTTGCAGCTACGGGCGGCCCGATGTCCAGGACCGCTCGCTAGGGTGATACAAGTCCGACGTCGGGGCTGCGGGACGTCCTCAGCGGCGTGGACACCAGAGTCGGCCCCCTCCTACCGGAGTTGGCGGCTTCCAAAGTTGTGAGGGAAAGATAGATCAGCCATGATTGAATGGCAGAGTAGATTTGATGGGCCGAATGGCCTAATTCCGCTTCTATGATATGAATTTATGAACTTATAGAAACATCGAAAATAGGTGCAGGAGGAGGCCATTGGGCCCTTCGAGCCAGCACTGCCATTCATTGTGATCATTGCTGATCGTCCCCAATCAATAACCCGTGCCTGCCTTTTCCCCATATCCCTTGATTCCACTAGCCCCTAGAGCTTTATCTAACTCTCTCTTAAATCCATCCAGTGATTTGGCCTCCACTGCCCTCTTTGGCAGGGAATTCCATAAATTCACAACTCTCTGGGTGAAAACGTTTTTCCTCACCTCAGTCTTAAATGTCCTCCCCTTTATTCTAAGATCATTATCTTGGCCTTTATCTTTTGGTATTTACCAGCTCCACCAAGCAGCTCTTTCTTTTATTGTTTTTACACATCATTCTTCATCAAACCAGATTTATAACAAACTTTTAACATGTAGTGGCTCTTGAGTGTGGGTAAGGCAGCTGTTGATTTGTGTACACCAAGATACAAACAATATGGAACTGACCATGTAATCTGTTTATTAATATCATGGAGTCAGAGAGTCATACTGCATGGAAACAGGCCCTCTGGTCCAACTTGTCCATGCCGACCAAGATGTCCCATCTACATTAGTCCCACCTGCCCACTTTTGGCCCATATCCTCTCCATGTACCTGTCTAAAAGTGTTTTAAATTTTGTTATAGTATCTGCTTCAACTATCTCCTACATACAGCTCGTTCTATATACATACCACCCTCTATGTGAAAATGTTGCCCCTCAGGTTCCAGTTAAATCTTTCCCCTCTCACCTTAAACTCGTGACCTCTGATTCTTGATTCCCCTACTCTGGGGAAGAGACTGTGCATTCATCCGATCTATTTCCCTCATAATCGTATGCACCTCCATTAGATCAGCCCTCAGCCTCCTGCGCTCCAAGGAATTAAGCCCTAGCCTGCCCGATCTCTCCCTATAGCTCGGGCCTTCAAGTCCTGGCAACATCCTCGTAAATCTTCTCTGCACCCTTTCCAGCTTAACTACAACGTTCCTTTCTCAGGATGACCAAAACTGAACACAACACCACAAACATGGCCTCACCAACAGCAGAGAACAGGCAATGCATTGACGAAGAGCCTTTTTCCATCCAAAGCATCACCTAAAGGATGGTACCACGGTGATCTTACACTCTGTCAGTGCTCACTGAAGGATCTTCAACCTTGGGACATTCTTACGATGGATTGCTAAGAAATGTTCAGCAAAGCCCGGCTTCGATAGAAACATAGAAACATAGAAAATAGGTGCAGGTGTAGGCCATTCGGCCCTTCGAGCCTGCACCGCCATTCGATATGATCATGGCTGATCATCCAACTCAGTATCCCATCCCTGCCTTCTCTCCATACTCCCTGATCCCTTTAGCCAGAAGGGCCACATCTAACTCCCTCTTAAATATAGCCAATGAACTGGCCTCAACTACCTTCTGTGGCAGAGAATTCCACAGATTCACCACTCTCTGTGTAAAAAATGATTTTCTCATCTCGGTCCTAAAAGACTTCCCTCTTATCCTTAAACTGTGACCCCTAGTTCTGGACTTCCCCAACATCGGGAATAATCTTCCTGCATCTAGCCTGTCCAACCCCTTAAGAATTTTGTAAGTTTCTATAAGATCCCCCCTCAATCTTCTGAATTCTAGTGTGTACAAGCCGAGTCTATCCAGTCTTTCTTCATATGAAAGTCCTGCCATCCCAGGAATCAGTCTGATGAACCTGGAGGTACAGTGATAAGGCCAGTCCAGTTCACATCCATCCACGTAGTCACTCTATACATGTGGGTTAGTAAATTAGTTGCTGACCCTGGCCAAAAACACATTTGAGATATTTATTTGTTGTTCGGCTAATGATCCTTGTTGCATTCACTGGTGTTCTTCACTCTCTTTGCAGAATGATGTTTAAAACTAATAACTAGCAGCTGGAAGCAAAAACTTGGCAGATGTCGAAATAATTTTGGGCAACTAATGTGCAGAGCTGTATTTTTTTCTAAAGCAATCTGAGATGCAGGGATAGATAAAATCTTTGGAATTCTTCATGCTAAGACTGATTTAATGAATGGTAATTAATAGGCTCCACACATGTTTGAGGTGATTACCTCATACTTTATTAGTTTTAGTACTTACATACTGTAACATCAAGCTGCCTACTAATGTCAGGGATCACAATGAGTTACACTGGTAGATAATGTGCAGGAGACTTGGTCTTTTGAAAGTCTTTTTAAAAATAACTTTTAGTTTAATCTGGTTTAATATTACGTGTACCGAGGTACGGTGAAAAGCTTTTGTTGCGTGCTATACAGTCAGCGGAAAGACAATACATCGAGCCATTTACAGTGTATAGATACATGATAAGGGAATAACGGTTAGTGCAAGGCAAAGCCAGCAAAGTCCGAACAAGCGTAGTCTGAGGGTCACCATTGAGGTAGGTAGTAGTTCAGCACTGCTCAGGACCGTTCAGGTCTGCAACTTGTCTCAGGAGACAAAAGTAACTGCAGATGCTGGAATATCGAGTAAAACACAAAGTACTGGAGTAACTCAGCAGGTCAGGCAGCATCTCTGGAGGGCACGGGACATGACCAGAGTGAGGGCCACTGCAAATTGGAGGAGCAGCACCTCAAATTTCACTTGGGCAGTTTGCACCCCAGCGGTATGAACATTGACTTCTATAATTTTAGATAGTCCCTACTTTCTCCTCCCGTTCTCAGCTCTCCCTCAGCCCACTGGCTCCTCCTCTTCCTTTCTTCTTCACACCACCCCCAACCACCCTCACCAGTCTGAAGAAGGGTTTCGACCCTAAACGTTGCCTATTTCCTTCGCTCCATAGATGCAGCCTCACCCACTGAGTTTCCCCAGCATTTTTGTCTACGTTCGATTTTCCCGCATCTGCAGTTCCTTCTTAATTAATTCAATCTTTCCTTGATCTTTTTAGTTCCAAGGAAAATAATCCTTATCCAGAGAGGCCCTTCCATAACGATACTTCTCCAGTCCTGGCAACATCCTTGTAAATCTCTTTTAGAACTTCCTTTGTGCAACTTTTTCCATTTGCAAGTAATTTACTTAAGCATAACCCCTGACACCCTTTTTATTTTACTGATCAAGAATCTGTCAATCTGCACCTTAAAAAAACCCAATGACTTGGCCACCACCGCCGTCTGTGACAAAGAATTCCACAGATTCGCCACCCTCTGACTAAAGAAACTCCTCCTCATCTCCTTTCCAGAGGTATGTCATCTTATTCCTAGGCTACGGCCTCTGGCCCTAGATTCTCCCACCAGTGGAAACATCCTCTCCACATCCAAAACCTCCACTCCACATCCATTTGAGTGTGTGTGTTAATGTTTGCAGGGCATAGATAGGGTAGACTGTCAGACCCCTTTTCCCCAGCGTAGAAATGTTAAAGACTAGAGGGCATAGATGTTAGATGAGAGGGGCAAAGTTTAAAGGAGATATGCGGCACAAGTTTTTTTACACAGAGCCATGGATTACTGGAACATACTTCCAAGGGTGGTGGTATGGGCAGATACAATAGTGGCATTTAAGGGACTATGAGATAGGCATATGTTAATGCAAGGAATGGAGAGACATGGCTTATGTGGAGGCAGAGGAGGTTAGTTGTTTCACCAGGTGTTCCAGCTTTCTCCTACAGTCCAAAGACATACAGACAATAGACAACAGGTTCCCACATCCCCAGAGATGTGCGGGTTTGTAGGTTAACTGGCTTCGGTAAATTGCCGCTAGTGTGCAGGATGCGAAAGTGGGCTAACATGGAACTAGTGTGTGGGCGATCTATGGTCAGTGTGGACTCGATGGGCCGAAGGGCCTAATTCTGCGCCGTATCTCTAAACTAAACTTAACTCCAAAGTTACTCAACTGGGCAATGTTTTTTTTAAATTGCAATGGAAAGGGCTCTCAGATCACTGTTTAGTTTAGTCAAAAGGATGTTTACATCAGCAGCAGGTGAAAAGAATCTGCAATATTCACTTTCCACTGAACCCTTAAGTTTGGTTGAAATCCACAAGTGCTTGCAATACATCATGAGCGTAGACAGATGAAATCACTGTTTACAATCTCTCCGTCCCCTTTATTGCTGAGGTAATTAGGGAGGCATTTAAGCTTGAATGAAGATTGTGCTTTCAAGTGCTTAGATCTGATTTAAAAATCCTGTGTAATTAGAGCCAAGCAGAACGGGTTCTGTGCACTGAGATATTATTTTAAGATCACGCTGACCATGTTACATCAGCCTGGTGCTCTTGAAGTGATAAATGGTTCTGCATAAGCCATTATTTTCTAGTGTCAATGGCAGTGAACTGAGCATAATTCTGCTGAGGCCTCACTTAAGGCAAAGACTTGACAACAAAGACATTCCGCTTCCATTCTGATTTGGTGGGTTCTGTGGTGGCAGAAAGCATCTGAGTGAGGAATTTCAACCTTCTTGTTGAGGTGGGACAGGTTGAGTGGCGAGCAAGTTTGGGGTAGGTCCATATACCGCCAGTAAATAGAACTTAGACCATAGAACACTGCAGCACAGAAACAGGCCCTTTGGCCCACAATGTTCTGTGTTGAACATGATGTCAAGGCAAACTCCTATCTGCCTGCATATAATCTACTCCTTTAAGTCTAGACTAAAAACTTATCTGTTCTCCCAAGCCCTTCCTGACGTCCTCTGAGCGAGGGCTATTTGTATATATGTATGTAGCTTGCTTGTGTATACTATTCTTATAACAAATGTAAAGCACTTTGGTCAACGAGAGTTGTTTTTTAAATGTGCTATATAAATAAATGTGACTTGACTATATCCCTCCTTTTTCTTCATATCCATGTGCCTTTCCAGAAGTCTCTTAAATGATACTATCGGAGGAAGCTCTTGCAATGACAGAGAGAACATCCTCTGCCGTACTGTTCTATGGTCTATGCTAGCATCATGAAAAAGATATGGCGTAGAAAATAGGACTTTCTGCTCACCAAGTCTGCACCGATCATCAACCACCCACTTTGACACTATTCCAACATTTTATATTTTATACTTGCCTCATATTCTTATCAACTCCCTCCGGATTCTACCACTCAACTATAAACCAGGGACAATTTGCAGAGGCTAATTATCCCACCATCCTACACGTGTTTGGGATGTGGGAGGAAACCGGAGCACCCAGAAGATACCCATACAATCACAAGGAGAACATGCAAACTCCACACAGAGAGCACCCAAGATCAGTATCGCACCCAAATCACCGGCACTGTGAAGTCACAGGTCTACTAGCTGAGCCACTGTGCTCATAGAACATAGACAGTACAGCACAGGAACTGGCCCTCTAACCCACAATACCTGTGCCGAATAGGGTTGCCAACTGTCCTGTATTAACCGGGACATCCCTTATATTAGGCTAAATTGGTTTGTCCCATACGGGACCGCCCTTGTTCCATATTTGACTGGTACTACTCGGGTAGAGGGGAGCTCCGTGTCCGGCCCCGCCTCACCTGTCCCAGCGTAGTGCAGCCCATGGAGTGCAGCAGCAGCTCCTGGCCCGTGGCCCCGTCGGTCGGTAGCCCGGCCAGCTGTCCGACCTTCGCACCTTCGCTTACCGCCGACACCACCACCCCTCCTTCTCATGGCCGATCATCGGTGCTGGACTTTGCGTGCAGCTGAACACAAGGCCCAGCCAGTGGGCCAGCCGAGAAGTTTTGGCCCGGGCCGCACGACATCGCGTGCAAAGTCCGGGGCCCGGGCCAAAACTCCTCAGCTGGGTTTTATGTACAGTCCAGCACCCGGGCCAACTCATCATTCATCCAGCCATGGCTGATTCGGTCAATGAATTGCCGTCGGGAATTTGTCCCTTATTTTGACCTTTTGTCCCTTATTTGGCAATTGACAACCCTAGTGCCGAACATGATACCAAGATAAACTAATTCCGTCTGCCTGCACATGATCCATATCCCTCCATTCCCTGCATTTCCATGTGCTTATGTAAAACTTATGAAGTGCCACTGTCGTATCTGCCTCCAACACCATCTCTGGCAATGCGTTCCAGACATCCACTGTGTTCAAAATCAACGTGCCCCGTACACCTCATTTAAATTTGCCCCTCTCGCATTTAAAACTATGCCCATCACAAAGGCTCAGGGTGCTCAGTGACTCCGTGGATGTTTTGCATTCATTTCGGATAGCCGCGGGCTAAATATTCCCGAGTCGGCGGAGATGTCACACGTCTTCAAGGAGATAGTGCTTGCACAAGGTCACAAGTTATAGGAGTAGAATTAGGCCATTCGGCCCATCGAGTCTACTCTGCCAATCAATCATGGCTGATCTCTGCTTCAGTGGGTCAGGAAGCATCTATGGAGGAAATGATCTTTCCGTTCGGGAGCCAACCTGCAAGTGTTGGTCATGGTATTGAGGGCCCATGTCTTCATCATAGTCTGTTCCTTTTCCAACAGGTCAAGCTTGATGTTAATAGCTTGTGGGACAGACATAAAGGTCATATTGTCCGCTCCTGCTTTTATTTTTTCTGTCCTTTTAAATGTTATTGTTTCTGTCCTCTCATACTCACATAGTTGCTTGTAAGAACTTATTGTGCACAAAGTGAATGCTACTGCACATGTCCTGCATTATAAGAGTTACCACACTACAAAAACAAATTGCTGGAGGTACTTAATAGATCTAGCAGCATCTATGGAGGCAAATGGACAGATGATATTTTGGGTCAAGACCCTTCTTCAGATTTTTTTGGTTGTAAAGGTTGGGGGGGGGGGGGGGGGGGGGGGGGGGGGGTACAGTGGTGCAGCAGTAGAGTTGCTGACTTACAGCGCCAGAAACCCAGGTTCGATCCTGAATTCAGTAACTGTCTGTACGGAGTTTGCACGTTCTCCCTGTGACAGCGTGGGTTTTCTCTGGGAGCTCCGGTTTCCTCCTTTATGGGTTCTTTCTCTCTATCCTTCCACAAACTATCAATTGTTAACTCCTGGAGTGGTACTCCACGGGTTTACACATCACTACTTTCCTTACACTTTTCTTTTCTCTCTTTTTCTTTCTTCTGTTATTTCTCTATTGTTAAATGTAAAACAAGAAGTTGTACATGAAATGTATTATGTTATATGTCACGGGTTATACTACTGTACATTGCTTCTAATACAAATATTAATAAATACATTGCAGATTTACAGTATTCTACCCAGCAATGCCGACTTCATCATAAGGCAGGGAAGGGAATGATTAAAGTGCAGGAAAGAGACAGTGGTTGCAGATGAGAGACTACAACAACAAGAATAAAATAATTGGTCATGAACACACAATCACAACCAGCCATGTTTCTTGAATCTACAGACACTTGTTTTTTTTAAGAAACACTCTCTTAGAATGATTGTATTGGATTTCAATTCAAGGTCAAAAAGAGAAGTGTGTGCGTCTTTACTGGACAATAGAGCATTGAAGCTCTTATTGATTGGAAGGAATACATCCATACTCCATC
This sequence comes from Leucoraja erinaceus, assembly GCF_028641065.1. NCBI lineage: Eukaryota > Metazoa > Chordata > Chondrichthyes > Rajiformes > Rajidae > Leucoraja > Leucoraja erinaceus. The sequence goes on from NC_073396.1 coordinate 25,813,938, forward strand.
ACCTAGCACTACCACAACCCAGCTGTTGCGCACATCCACAGCAAAAAAAAAGAATTATCTTTGACAGAAATTCAATTTGTTTCCTGCATGAAGTTCCCTAATCAGGAAAATGAATCTATATTGCAGGGATCTCTGTGCGTGGATCTCAAATATCAAGGCAAAAAAAAAAAGGTCAATTGAAGCCAAATATCACATTGCTTTCTGTGATACAACTTTAAACCTTCATGGAGCATTGCTAATATAATCATGTACCGTAGCCAAAGTCAGAATAGATTTTTTTTTAACGTCATGTGTATGGTCTCCCCCTTAGTCTGCATTTGTTCTATGTAGCCCAGCTCAGAACTGCTTGCGTGTATCGTGAGGACCCTGAATAAAACATTGTCTGATAAAACAGAGAGGATGATAGAGATGAAATCACCACGGGTTTTGGCAAACTTTATGAAACAAAAAAAAAAGTTTGGTCGCGGCATTGCAATGCTATGAGTTTCAACGGCCTTTAGTATCCTACTGATAGCCTTAGACCGCAGGAGGGTGTATCCACCGTTTCTAGGTGTGGACTCCTATATATCGGCCAGACTGGGTGATCGTTTCGCTGAACACCTTTGCTCAGTCCGACTGGGTGTAGGCGATCTCCCTGTTGCTAAACATTTGAATTCACCCTCCCATTCCCATATTGGCCTTTCTGTGTTGGGCCTTCGCCACTGTCTGAGTGAGGCCACATGCAAATTGGAGGAACAGCACCTCATATTTTGCTTGGTCAGCTTACAACCCAGTGGTATTAGTATTGATTTCTCTGACTTGAAGTGAGCCTTGCTTTCCCAGTGGTATTAGTATTGATTTCTCTAACTTGAAGTGAGCCTTGCTTTCCCTCTCCCTCCATCCATCCCCCCACCCTAGTTCTCCTGCTAGTTTCACTGTCGTCCTGATTATTTTTACTGTTTGTATAACTCGTTGTCACCTTCCCCTATCCAACAATGAACCACAAAAAGCTGGAGTAACTCAGCGGGACAGGCAGCATCTCTGGAGAGAAGGAATGGGTGACGTTTTGGGTCTTCTTCTGTCGTATGTCTTTTAGACCTGCAGCTCCATTGAGGCGAGCCAGGCCAACTTGTCATCGTCCAGGTCAATCAGACCTCATTCACCATTCGGTGGCCGGTGTTTGGGGCAACTGGTGACCATGTGCTTCACTGTCTGTGTTGGGTCCCCACACTCGCAGGAGGCGCTGTCCACGAGGCCCCATCTCTTCATCGCTACTCCATAGCATCCGACGCTTGTTGAGGGTTGTCCACTGCTTTCGGGGCAGGTCGAAAGCAGTGGACATCATTCATTCCTTCTCTCAGAGATGCGTTATGTTTCGGGTCGTGAAGCTTCTTCTTTCTGTCCAGCATCTGCAGTTACTTCCTAAACAATGAACCATTGTACACTTGCCTTGATCTGTTCTTTTCATACACCTTAAGGGCCTGTCCCACTGTACGAGGTAATTCAAGAGTCCTCCCAAGTTTTCCCCTGATTCGAACTCGGAGAATGTCCGTAGCGGGTCCGTAGGAGTTTGTGGATGTCACGCAGCGGCTTGTACGATAGGAACTCGGGTAATCCGTTAAACTCGTGACGTTTTTTCAACACCGTGAAAAATGTCCACGAGTAAAAAAATACTCGTGATGAATTTGTTTTTAACCTTTTACTCCAACGAGCCGCTAAGAGACATCCACAAACTCCTATGGACCCGCTACGGACATTCTCCGAGTTCGAATCATGGGAAAACTCGGTAGAAAACTCTTGAATTACCTCGTACAGTGGGACAGGCCCTTTACCTGTGATTTGTACTCTTCCATATCTCGTTTTCCTTTCCTCTGACTCTCAGAATGAAGAAGGGTCTGGACCTGAAACATCATTCATACCTTCTCTCAGTGATGCTGCCTGCCCTGCTGCATTTTGTGTCTATTTGCCTTACGGCTGCCTGCCCTGCCCTTCACTCTGATAGGGACATGGATGTCCTGAACTCTTGTCAGCACACATTCAAAAAACATCCCACTTTCCTGACGTTCCTTTTCCATGAAAGAATCTTTTTGGGTGAGTTCCTGTCTCGTATCCTTTAGCAGTGGCGGACTGGCCAGGGTGTCAGCTTGCCCGATGGCAAGTGGGCCCCTGATGAAACATAGAAACATAGAAACGTAGAAATTAGGTGCAGGAGTAGGCCATTCGGCCCTTCGAGCCTGCACCGCCATTCAATATGATCATGGCTGATCATCCAACTCAGTATCCCGTACCTGCCTTCTCTCCATACCCCCTGATCCCCTTAGCCACAAGGGCCACATCTAACTCCCGCTTAAATATAGCCAATGAACTGTGGCCTCAACTACCCTCTGTGGCAGAGAGTTCCAGAGATTCACCACTCTCTGTGTGAAAAAAGTTCTTCTCATCTCGGTTTTAAAGGATTTCCCCCTTATCCTTAAGCTGTGACCCCTCGTCCTGGGCTTCCCCAACATCGGGAACAACTCGATCTTCCTGCATCTAGCCTGTCCAACCCCTTAACCTTTTTTGTAAGTTTCTATAAGATCCCCTCTCAATCTCCTAAATTCTAGAGAGTATAAACCAGGTCTATCCAGTCTTTCTTCATAAGACAGTCCTGACATCCCAGGAATCAGGACATGGTGAACCGTCTCTGCACTCATTCCATCTATGGCAATAATGTCCTTTTCCTCAAAGATTTGGAGACCAAAACTGTACGCAATATCTCCAGGTGGGTCTCACCAAGACCCCCGTACAAATGAAGTGGGGGGCCCCCTTTGACTCTTGGCAACCAATATTTTTAGACCCAGTCCGCCACTGTCCTTTAAGTTGGGCTTGCTCCAATTTAGCATTTTAACTTGTGGGCCTGCTCTGTCCCTATCCATAATTATCCTAAACCTAATAGAACAGTGGTTGCAGGTTCCAAAAGGCTCATCCATAACCAGTCCATCCACTTGCCCCTCACAATTTCCCAAGAACTAGATCTAACGTTGCCCTCTCCTGTGCAGGGCCCTCAACATATTGCTGGGGGAGACTTTCCAGAACACATTAGACAGATTCCACCACACATAAACCCTTCACACTATGACATTCCCAGTCAATGCTAGGAACGTTGAAATCCCTTACTGCGACAACCCTATAAACCTGCAGCAGCCTGCAATCTCCTGGCACGTTTGCTCTTCTAATTCCCATTGACTATTTGGGGGTTTGTAGTTCACTCCCAACATGGTCATCATCCCATTCTTATTCCTCAGCTCCACCCAAGTAGCCTCACTAGGCGACCCGTCTGTAATCTCACTTCTCACCACTGCTGTGACGTCCTCTGTAACCAATAATGCAATCCCCCCTCCTCTGTTACCCTCACCCCTATCTCTCCTGAAGCACCTGTACCCAAGAATATTGAGCTGCCGGTCCTGCCCCTCCCTTAAGCAGGTTTCAATAATGGCGACAACGTCCCAGTCGCACGTACCTATCCAGGCCCTCAGTTAATTTGCCCGACCCGTCAGGCCTCTTGCATTAAAATACGTGCAGTTTAAACCAACCTTCCTTCCTCACTCCACGCCTTTCTCCTGCCTATTCTGTCCTCTATAGTTTTTCTCATTATCCTCCATACTAACTTCTAACCTCTCACCTGCCTCGATCCTGTATAAGATCCCACCCCCCCTGCCATTCTAGTTTAAACCCACCACTAGTGAACCTGCCTGCCAGGATATTGGTCCCCATCCAGTTAAGGTGCAACCCTTTCCTCTTGTATAGGTCACCTCTGCCCCAGAAGTGATCCCAATTGTCTAGAAATCTAAATCCCTGGCCCCTGCTCCAACTCCTCAGCCACGCATTCATCTCCCCTATTTTTCTGTTTTTAGCCTCACTAGCGCATGGCACTGGAAGCAATCTCAAGATCACGACCCTAGAAGTCCTGTTTTTCAGCCTTTTACCTAATTCCCTATACTCATGTTGCCGAACCTCCTTCCTTTTCCTGCCAACATGCACAACAACTTCCGGCTGCTCCCTCTCCCTCTTGAGGCAGTCGCTCCGAGATATCCTGGACCCTGGCACCAGGGAGGCAGCACACCATCCCCGTGTTTCGACGGGGATGGTGTCACCCACGAAGTCACCCACCTTCTCTCTTCCTGGGCATTCAGTGTGACAACCTTGCTGTAGATCCTGTCCAAGAAGTACGTTGTGGATTTCTTCCGGGTGCACCGGTTTCCTCCCACATCCCAAAGATGTGTGTGTTTGTGGGTTAATTGGCCTCTGTAAATTGCCATTAGTGTGTTGGGGAGGGAATGGATGCGAAAGTGAGATAACATAGAACTAGTGTGAATGGGTGATCGATGGTTGGTGTGGACTTGGTTGGTCGAAGGGCCTATTTCTATGTTGTATATCCAAACTAAAATAGCCATGGCCTTCGAAGATGGAAACTCTGACAAGGCAACCCTGCCCCATTGCTTAACCAGACCGTCAGGTTAGTTTTTGTGTTCGCCCCTCTGGATTAGGGGGACTTAACTCCACAACCCTCTGACTGATAGAGCAAGGTGTTTGAGAACAGAGATACTGTATATGGATTGAGAAGGGTGGATAAAAGGGAGCATGTACAGAAAGGTCTAGATGACACACACACACAAATGACCCTCGCTATGAACCATTGCAGGACCAGCTTGCTAAAAATAATAGTGTTTTGGAAAAAAATAAAACCCAGGCTTAAAATACAACAGGAATAAAATATCAAAGGATCAACATGGCTCGAAATTTTCATTATGGTCTGAGGAAAAGTTCCAAATTCTGAGACTGTGTTATTTTTGGAAAAGTTACACTAGTCCTTGGGATCCAAACACCAGCTTTCATTTTGTTTGGGTCCCATAGCAGCCATAAGAAAGATCTGAAACCGAGATCCCAAATGTGAAAGGATTATTCTTCTCACCACATTTCTAATAAACCATGCCACCCAAATGTTGCTAACGATAACTTGAATAACATTAAATGCTCTTTACATATAATTTAAAAAAACGTTCAAATATGAATGAGATCACCAAGTAACATTAATGAACCCGCTCCTCCAAGTCTGGCTTTCTTGGAGTGGACTAAGTGATCTACCAGGAGAAACCCGGACTAGAATCTCCTAACAATGTTGCGACGTACCAGGTAAGCAGCTTGTGCATCAGATAGACACACACTAAGTAGCATTTGGAAGTTTTAATGACTTCCTCCCCTCCCCACCCTCCCATCCCTCTCTGCCCATTGCATTTACATTTAATTGTTCACAGATTGCCAGGAAAGTGTGGTGTGCTGGAGTCCCAGAAGGTTCGATTGATCTGAAGCCCACACTCATTTAAGGCAGCTGTATGGGCCACCTATACCAAGGCCTCCAAACCCAAATGCAACATGCAGATTGGGTGCAGGTTGATGCCTTGTTAAACTGTTGCTTGCTGTGTCTGTCGTGGTGTAAACATAGAAACATAGAAACATAGAAAATAGAGGGAGAGAGAGAGAGAGTGAGAGAGGGACGTCAATGAGGGATGACAGGGGAGAAGGGGGTGAGAGAGAGAGGGAATGGGATGAGGGGAGAGGAGAGAAGGGACGAGAGAGAGAAAGGGATGAGAGTGAAGAAAGGGAAAGAGAATCAGAGAGAAAGGAGGGATGCGAGGGTAGAGGGGAGAGATAAAAAGAGAGGAAAGGGAGAGATGAGAAAGGGGGAAAAGAGAGGAAGAGAGAATGGGAAGGAATGAGAGAGAGAGGTAAGGGAGGGATGAGCAGGAAGGAGGGACAGAGTGGGTAGGGGAGGTTAAAAATGAGAGGGTAAAGGGACGAGGGCAGAGAGTAGTTGTAGAGAGGGGTGAGGATGGGAGGAGAGGGAGAAACTAGGGGTTAGAGTGGAAGGAGTTGAGAGGAAAGAGGGGAAGAGGTAGAGGTGGAAGAAGGGAAGGGAAGAGGAGGAGAGGCTAGGGGGTCGAGAGGATGTGGAGGGTAACAACAGTAAAGCCCAATATGCCCCCAGCCTGTTGACCCTCTTCCCTACCTGGCAGGCAATCCCGTGTACAATCCTGGTCACCGTGTTACAGGAAGGATGTGATTACATGGGAGAGTGTGCAAAGGTTTACCAGAAATGGAAAATGTTAGCTACAAGGAAAAATTGGATAGGCAGGGGTTGTTTTCTTTGGAGCAGCAGAGGCTGGGCGGGGGAAGGGGGGGGATATAATCGATGTGCCAGGATAGCGTATATAGGAGGAACCAAATAGTATATAGGCCAGGCCAAGGATTTGAAGCCAATGGCAGCAACATCAGAGGAATCATTTATTCACCCAGAGGGCAGTGAGGGACTGGAACCCATCACTTGAGGGAGTGGGGGAGGCAGAAACCATGTCACACTGAAACTGTGCTTGCTCTGCTCTAACCTGCTGAGATCCAGAGGTGGAAGGTTGACATGGGGCCAGGTTAACTATGGGTGGAACAGCCCAGAGTTGATGGTCTGAATGGCCTCCTTTGTAAACTTGGCCAATGGTCAATGGCCAACGGTGCCTTATTGTCACTTGTGCAAACGCACAGTGAAATTATTTTATTCGCATACGGTTCAGTATTGCCATTCCTAAGCACAATCCACGATTAGCAAAATGTACAGAAATAGTCCACCGAGACGGCGTGCAAGAGACACCAAGTTTTGGCGCCATTTTCAAAGTCCAGTCCGTGCTCTAAGTGTTATGAGCGGCACTGATCCAGGCGAGCCCCAGGCTGCTGCAGGGCCTCCAGCCGTCATTCCTATGAGGCTTTCTATGCTTTCCATGATTTATCACTTGTAAGCCGCCCCCACCTCCCCCCAGTTTATTGTATATAGTTTTCTGCTGGTACCAGAGAACAACTGCACTGCTTTGTTGACCCCTGTTAAGATGTAGCTCAACTCAGATGAACCCGACCTCTCAGCTTTGATGCAGGTCCTGATTATTTGTGGTCACGTTATTCCTATCTCGTCGGGTTTGCCTGGCAGTCGTTTCCATTCTTTGTTTTATTAATGAACCCTCTGTGTCTGGTTACCAACAACTGCTCTGCCCTTGTCATCTTTGGAGCTCAAGAGTCAAGCGTCAAGCATCAAGAGACAAGGGTCAAGGGTGAAGAGAGTCAAGGGGCAAAAGAGGCGAGAGTCGCGGGTCAGAAGAATCAAGGGTTAAGACTTGAGAGAGTCAAGAGTCAGGAGTCAATGGTCAAGAGAGTCAAGGGTCAAAAGTCAAGAGTTAAGGGTCAAATAAGTCGAGGGTCAAGAGAGAAGAGTCAAGAGCTATACAGAACATTGACTAATTTTCCTTATGTGTACCCTGTTGGTGGGTGAGTCACCAGCGAGGGGACAGTCAACTCTATCACCCAATGCTCTCAATCCGCACTCTCAACTCTTCTCAACACCAAAAACTCTTGTTTACTGTCTCAGTGTAACCTACTATTCCTACATTCTTATACTTAAGTATAGTTGCGGCTGTGTAGGGTAAGATTTTTACTGAACTGTATGCAAAAATAAAAGGAATTTCACTTTACCTAGATACATGTGACAATAAAGTACCGTTGGACCATGCTCCAGCACAAGATGGACAGTTCAGCTCTCTCGGGCCTCTTGCTTGCTGGCACATACAGATAATTGATCTGAACAGTCTGAGTCTCTTCCTGATCGAAGACATCTCGGCCCAAGTGTCCGTTTTTGTAGCTTGCAGCGGTTGATGGTACTTCAGTTCCAAAGGCAATAATTTGCAATTTCTATAGTGCCATTCGTGATGATCTGAGGTCCGTTTGAAACTTGGTCACTTTAGCAGTCAATATTCACAGCGTAAGATAGTGGCACTAAAGGGCCTGTCCCACGAGCATGCGACTGCATGCGGCAAGCGCGGCCTAACGTGGTCGCTTGAGCCATACGGCCTTGCGGGGCCAGTCCCACTTCGATCGCCGGAGCCGTATGTAGTTGTGCAGAGCTGGTCCCGACATCGCGCGGGGCTCCGAAAAACTGACACTGTCCAAAAATTCCGCACGGCAACGGCCTGCATTGACGCCCGCAGCTGCATTGAGGCCGTACACACCGCCTCGACGGGCGTGCGCAGCGTCTCGACGCCGTACACAGCGTCTTGACGCCGTACGTCACGCACGAACTTCCTGCGGACTTCGCTCGAACTTCACGTCAACTTGTACGGGATCACTCGACCTCCGCGCGATCCTCGCTTCCGGTTTGGTCGTGCTCGCCGCATGCAATTGCATGCTCGTGGGACAGGCCCTTAACAAGGCTTTTAGAAAGACAAAAAAAAATGCCAATGTTGAAAATCTTCAAGGATGTTCTGAGAATCTTTGAATCTCCTTCTCTGCGCACGACATGATTGATCACCCACAGTTAATAGCTTCATTCTTCAGACGTGAGCTGCGAGACAGCAACACTACCTGCTGCACCACTGCGCCACCGTACGGATAAGATTGCCTGCAATATGCAATAGCTCGTTTAGTTTAATTCATTTTGTTTAGTTTATTATTGTCACGGATACCGAGGTGGAGCGGAGACATAAGGAACTGCAGATGCTGGAATCTTGAGTAAAACACAAAGTGCTGGAGTAGCATCTGTCCGAATAAGAATCCCGACCTGAAACATCATCTATCCATGTCCTCCAGAGGTGATTTACTTCTAGACCCTTTGTTATGTGAAAGAGGAATGGATATGAAGGAGGGAAGGGGGGGGGGGGGGGGGGATGAGGGGGGGGGGGGGATTAGGGGAAGAGATCGCTGGGGGATTAGGAGGAGTGGGGTATGGGTGAGAGGAGGCAGAAGAGGTTTTAGGGGAGGAAGGGAGTTTCATGGGTTTTGTGGAGGAGTGTTATAATGGGTGAGGGAACGGTGGAGTGTATTGGGGAGGGGAAGGGTGGTGCGATGGATAGGGGGTCTAGGGGAGGGGAGGACCAATCTAATGTTGGTCAGTAAGCATGGGATAGCGATCAAATTTACAAGGTTTCACAACCCCCCCTCTCCTTCTCCCTTCCCCCCCCATATATACCCACCTTTCTTCTCCCCCCCCCCCTCCTCTGTGCTCCACCTAGACTCACACCGGTTTCTCCTCTACTCCTCCCAATTCATCTCCATTCCTTCCTTTCGCTTCACAATTCGCAACTCCAATCCTTTTGCCTCACACCCCTTTTTTCACCTCTGACCTTTGACAATCCATCTGCCAATCAACGCCCCCCCCCCCCCCCCCCCCCTCGCCTGTGTCCACCTATTACCTTCCACCCTTTGTCCTGTTCATCCCCTCTTCTAGCTTTCTCCCCTAAACCTCCCCCCCCCCACCCTGCCGCTGGCCTCCCCACAAACAGTCTGAAGAAAGGCCCCAAACCAAAATGTCACCCATCCATGTCCCCCATGGATGCTGCCTGACCCGCTGAGTTACTCCAGAGCCTTGCGTCTGCTTGTGTAAACCTTGTTTCCCCATGACCTTGAAAAGAGTTGACTCCAGCACTTAGAGTGAACGAGTCTTACAGCGCGGAAACAGGCCCCATCTGCACAAGTCCCACCTGCCTGCGTTTGACACATATCCCCTTAAACCTATCCTATCCATGTGCCCATCTAAATGTTTCTGAATCGTTGCAATAGTACCTGGTACCTGATAGTATTTTGTATCTTTTTTTTTGTAAACCTGCATCTGCGGTTCCTTGTTTCTGCATTCAAATCTGGTTGATATTGCGACTGGCCGTCTTGTAGGGAAGGAATAAGAGGTATGAGGAGGTTGCCTGCAATAGAGATTTAGCACAATTAACTTCCTTTCAGCCTTCCAGATGAAACTAATAAAAGTTTATAAAGCCGAGGAAGGAAATACCAGCTTCTAAGGTGTCAGGCTCTATTTCTGTGGGACATTGAGCGGTGCTCTGTAATGCATTACCTCATGAGGTTGTGGTGGTGTACTTTTCCTGTAACCTACACCTGTCTCGCGCTGAGCCCGAACTGAAAGGAACCCAGAGCAATGCTTTCCATCTGGACAGGATCAGCGGCCCAACTGGAGGTTCAAAACCCGGCAGAGAAAAGCTTCACACTTTAGGCTTTGAACGAATGAATGAATGAATGAATGATACTTTATTGTCACACAGTGGAATTCTTTGTTTTGTGTACGATGCACAAAGTATGCAAAGAGTCACCACTTGCAGGGCGCCGATACAGTTACGGCAGTTTCCATTGTAGCCCTGATTGTCCCTCATTGTTCTCAACGCCTCAAAGCCACACCCCCTCCCCCCCACCACCACCCTGCCCACTAGGCCCCACTTTGTTCTCAGAAGCCCCCCCCACCCTGGCTCCCTCTTTGTTCACTCGACGCCCCCACCCCCCCCCCCATGTTGGATCTTTAGAAACACTGCGCAGAAACAGGCCCTTCGGCCCACCCACCCCTCTCACGTAATACTCTCAGTCCCCATTCTCAACTCTTCTCAACACCAAAAAATGTGGCAACTCTTGTGTCCTGTCTTAGTGTAATCTACTATTCCTACACTCTTGTACTTAAGAATCCTACACACAAGGGATAAATTACAAAAGCCAATTAGGAGGTCCTATAAGGTCGCTGGAACTCTCCTTCATGCTCGAGGGAAGTTCCCGAATATTCGTGGCCTCAGCTAGGTCGTGGAAAAATTTTCAACATGTTTCTGCGAGTAAGAGTGGGTTACAGGTAGTTACAGGTAGCCGTAGGCAATCTCCTTCACTGACTGGGCATTTCAATTGGCTCATTGGAGTTTTCAGGACCAAGGAAAACCGACTGGTAGGTAAAATGCCCGCTAAACTTTATTATAAGTTGGCTGGCTTCTTAAAAATGTCTCCACTCCTTCTACCCCCCTTCTCCTCCCCTTCTCTCCCCCGCTTCCCCCTTCGCGCTCTCTAAAGCACTTACCGTACACTGTGCAGCCGTCTTTTACCTTTCTCTTCATCGCGGGTGTGAATTTCAGACAGCGCTCCCCCGCTTTCCCTGGCCCCCGCCTTTGTGATGTGTTTTGTGTGTGTTGTGTGTGTGTGTGTGTGTGTGTGTGTGTGTGTGTGTGTGTGTGTGTGTGTGTGTGTGTGTGTGTGTGTGTGTGTGTGTGTGTGTGTGTGTGTGTGTGTGTGTGTGTGTGTGTGTGTGTGTGTGTGCGTGCGTGCGTGCGTGTGTGTGTGTGTGTGTGTGTGTGTGTGTGTGTGTGTGTGTGTGATGTGTGTGTGTGTGTGTGTGTGTGTGTGTGTGTGTGTGTGCGTGCGTGTGTGCGTGCGTGTGTGCGTGTGTGTGTGTGTGTGTGTGTGTGTGTGTGTGTGTGTGTGTGTGTGTGTGTGTGTGTGTGTGTGTGTGTGTGTGTGTGTGTGTGTGTGTGTGTGTGTGCGCGTTGGTGTGATCGTGCTGCGTGCTGTGTTTCCAGGTGTGTGTGTGTGTGTGAGCTGTGTGTGGTGTGTGTGTGTGTCGCTGAAAGCGTGCGTGCGTGCAGTGGGTGAGGCCCTTTGTGTGTGTGTGTGATGTGTCACTTGTGTGTGTCATGGACTGTGCGTGCTGCGTGCGTGCCGTTTGTGCGTGTGTGCGGGGTGTGTGTGTGATGTGCCCCTGTGTGTGTGTGTTTGTGTGTGTGTGTTTGTGTGTGTGTGTGTGTGTATGTGTGTGTGTGTGTTTTTATGTGTGTGTGTGTGATTGAGTGTGTGTGTGTGTGTGTGTTTGTGTGAGTTTGTGTGTGTGTGTGTGTGTGACCGTGTGTGTGTGTGTGTGTGTGTGTGTGTGTGCGGTGGTCGATCCAGCTTCCTCCAGGTGAGTGCCCTCGAGCTTGAAGGTCGAAGACAGTCGCTGAAAGGTCGCGTCAGTGGGACAGGCCCTTTACTTCCACCAGTCGGTTTGAAAAGTGTGGACTCACTTGTCCCTAGTGTGTGTAGGATAGTGCCAGTGTGCGTTGATCGCGGGTCGGACGCGGGGACTCAATGCCCCTCACAGAAGGGTACGTGGGCTGACGGGACTGGTTTGATCCTGACTACGGGCGCGTCTGTGTCGCTAAGCTGTGACCGTGTGAAGGTGCTCTGGTTTCCTCCCACACTCCAAAATTGGACAGGTTTGTGGGTTAATTGGCTTAGGTAAAATTGTAAATTGTCCCTAGTGTGTGTATGATAGTGCCAGCGTGCGTTGATCGCTGGTCGGCGCGGACTCAGTGGGCTGACGGGCTGGTTTCCGCGCTGTGTCGCTAAGCTAAACTAAACAGAGGGGGAACAATCTCCCAATTTGTAATTCTGCGGGTTGGAAGATTAAACGAGGTGTGGCTGGCAGGCTGACTAGTGTCAGTTGCTTCCCAGCTCTCTTGGAGTCGGGCCCTGTTGAGTGAAACAGTATTGCACGTTAAGAATGAAAATGTTGTCCACATGCACAAGTCTCATGTTTCTTGTCACCAGGAACAATCTTGGCAATGTCTGGGATGGGGATTACATTACAGGGTTATGCTCTGGAACTACTGTGGCTCTGTTAAAATGATTATCCAGCAAAGAGTTTTCATCCTGAGATAAGACGGATACACACACACACGTGACATTGGAAGCACTGGTGTTAAGTTGATGAAGACGGGGAATTACAGGGCAGATGAGAAACTGGCCAGGCTGGTAAAGGGGGGTATAACTGAGAGGTGGAAAATTACGAGAGGTTTAGTTACGTCATAGGGTGGGGACCTCATTGAAACTTACTGAATAGTGAAAGGCCTGGATAGAGTGGATGTGGAGAGGATGTTTCCACTAGTGGGAGAGTCTAGGACCAGAGACCAAAGCCTCAGAATAAAAGGATGTACTTTTAGAATGGAGGTGAGGTAAGAATTTCTTTAGTCAGAGGGTGGTGAATCTGTGGAATTCATTGCCCCAGAAGGCTGTGGAGGCCAAGTCAATCAATATCTATAAGGTGGAGATTGACTGATTCTTGATTGGTACGGGTGTCAGGGGTTATGGGGAGAAGGCAGGAGATTGGGGTTGAGAGTGAAAGATCAATCAGCCATGATTGAATGGCAGAGTGGACTTTAATGGGCTGAAAGGCCTAATTCTGCTCGTATAACCTATGAAATTATGAACTTATGAATGGCTGCCTCACAGCACCAGTGATCCAGGGGTTTGATATTGATCTTGGGTGCTGTCTGTGTGGAGTTTGCACGTTCTCCCCGTGACGGCGTGGGTTTCCTCCGGTATCCTCCCACATCCCAAAGACGTGCGGGTTTGTGGGTTAATTGGCCCTCAATAAATTTCCCGTAGTGTGCAGGTGGAGGATGTGAATGTGGGATAGCATAGAACTAGTGTGCGTTGGTGATCGATGGTCGGCGTGGACTCAAGGACCTGTTTCCATGCCCTATCTCTAAAAATATAAACCTAAAAAACCACTTGGGATTCCACTGCGGTTTCCTCCCACACCACAAAGACAGTGGGCTGCTGGGATAATCAGCCACTGTAAATTGCCACTAGCCTGTCGGTGAGTGGTAGAATCGTAGGAGAGTTGATGTGAGGCTCTCAGACAATCATTTACCAGACTTTACTGGACTTTATCCTTTATCATGTCTCTGTGCATTGTGGATGGCTTAATTGTAATCATGTATAATCTTTCCACTGTCTGGATAGCACGTAATAAAAAAGCTTTTCACTATACTAAACTAAACTAAACTAGACTCTTGACTTTCAGAATGATTCCCAGAAGAATTAGGCCATTCGGCCCATCGAGTCTGCTCCGCCACTCAATTACAGCTAATCTGTCTTTCCTTCTTAACCCCATTCTCCTGCCTTTTCCCCGTAACCTTGTTATTCAAGAAAACTATCAGTCTCCGCTTTAAAGATACCCAAAGACTTTGACATCTACAGCCATCATTGGCAATGAATTCCACAGATTCACCACCTGGTGGTGAAATAAATTCCTCCTCATCTCCTTTCGATTCTGAGGCTGTGCCCTCTGGTCCTAGACTCTCCCACTAGTGTGAGCATCCACTCCACGTCCTGCATATCTCTGAACATTACTGACATTGACTTTAGGATTTCCCTACAAGTGTAATATCAGGTGGAAATCCCAGAGTTGCTGTCATTGATTCAGCGATTCCACCACAGGTGGCAATGTTGCAGCCTTTGCCAATGCAATCAAGAGGAATTGCTTGAATTTGTGGGACTTTCCCTCGTGCAAACCAGACCTCAGACAAAATACCCAGAACATTTCAGCACTGGATCTAGTCCAAATGGCCTTTTAATTACTTACTAAGCTACAACCACTTCTTCAGAAACAATCAGCCCCCTCAAAAATATATTGCAACCGTTTAGTTTAGTTTCGTTTTGTTCAGTTTATTGTCACAGACAGCAGAGGAGGCCAAGCTTTGGGTATTTTTAAAGCGGAGGTTGATAAGTTCTTGGTTAGTAGGAATGTCAAAGGCTGCATGGAGAACTCAGGAGAATGGGGTGAAGAGGGAAAGATTGATCAGCCATTATTGAATAGTGGAGCAAACACGATGGGCCGAATGGCCTAATTTTACTCTTATGAACTTATGAACTTATGATTGCTGTCTGCAAGAAATCTGTAATGTGATGGATTGCACACTATATCATTAGGAGCACTGAGAAGCAGACTGCATTTAATAGGTTAGTCAAGGAGATGTTTTCATGTGCATGGGAAGAGAATACAAAGGTCATCCCTGAGACCATCTAGAAAACTAAAAGTCTCATCTTGACCACTTCCTGTCTGCGCTGTATATTGATTTTAGAAAAAATGCTACCATATATTGCTATGATTTTTGGCCATCTTACTCACAGTCCTCCTCCGTTGAGGCAGCCCTGAGGAATTTACCGATCAATGAAAAATAAAAAAGTTGTGAGTGTTTAAAAAACCTTGAGATCAGCTGATTGGTCCTCTCGCCTGTCAATCACCATGATGAAGGTAAGCCAATGTCCTGCACTCTGCTTGAAATGCTATGAAATTGATTGTGGTGGCCTGCACTCTGTTTGAAATGCTATGAAATTTATTGTGTTGGCCTGCACTCTGCCTGAAAGGCTATGAAACTGAATGTGGCAGCCTGCCCTCTGCCTGAAATGCTATGAAACTGAATGTGTTGGCCAGCACTCTGCCTGAAATGCTATGAAACTGAATGTGGTGGCCTGCACTCTGCCTGAAATGCTATGAAACTGAATTTGGTAGCCTGCACTCTGCTTGAAATGGAAAAGTGAACTGCCAGCCCACAAGCCCTGAGTGACTGAGCTGCCAGCCAACCAGCCCTGAGTGACTGAGCTGTCAGCCCACCAGCCCTGAGTGACTGAGCTGCCAGCCCACCAGGCCTGAGTGACTGAGCTGCCAGCCTAAGAATCCATTTGGCCCACAATGTCCATACTAGCCCTCTGGAAACCAGTCTCTTCGGCCCATAACACCCATACTAGTGCTCCAGAAAGCACCCCCCCACCCCACTGGCCACCAATATTAGAATTGGTGGAGAGGTGGAATATTGCGTTGGGGGACAAGCCCTCCCGTGTGAACATGGGACCCAATGGGTCCCACTTAGTCTAGTGTCTCTATATTGATGTAAAACCAGGATGAAAATTTCCATCATAAAAGTTAAGACTTGATCACTGAGGAGGAGTTGGTTGTCGACTTCAGGAAGCATGGTGGGGCAAGTACATGCCCCAATCAGCATCAATGGTGGCGAAGTGGAAATGGTTGAGAACTTCAATTTCTTTGGCTTTAATATCACGACTGAACAGTCGTTGATTAAAACATGGATGCGACAGTCAAGAAGGCACATCAACGCCTCTATTTCCTGAGGAGACTGAGTAAATTTGGCACCTCTCCATTGACTCCTGCAACCCTCTGTAGATGCACCATAGAAAGCACACTGTCGGATTACATCGCAGCTTGGTTTGGGAACAATTCTGCCCAAGGCCATCAAAAGCCGCAGAGTTGTAGGAGTTGCCCTGTTCCATCACAAAAGCCAGATTTCCCACCATTGACTCCATCTAGACTTCACGCTGCCTCAGAAAAGCAGCCAACAAATTCACAGACTTGTCCCGCACCGGTCACTGCTTCTTCTCCTGGCTCTTGTCAGGCAGAAGGTACAGGAGCTTGAAAGTGCACATCACCAGACTCAGGAACAGCTTCTTCCCCTCTGTTATTGGGCTTCTGATCGGTCCTTCCATAAGCTAGGCTAGTGCCCGATTCACCTCATTATGGACCCCATTACGGACATTGGACTATGGAGCTGATGCGCTACAATGCCGAGAACTATATTCTGCACTCTGTATCTTCCCCTTTACTCTGTCTATTGTACTTGAATTTAACATGATTGTATTTATATATGGAATATCTGACCTGTTTGGACGGCATGCAAAACAAAGCTGATCATTGTACCTTGGTAAACCTAGACCTCAACATAGCTTTCTGCGAGGTTTGATTTATAGATGAATAAGATTATAATACTCTGAATCCAATAACCTACAGCACTGTGATTTATACAATGTGTATAAATAGGTAGGTTTGATATTGTTACATTTTAATTTGTAACAATTTTGATAAGATCAATGTTTATTTTTTACATTGGATCTGATTATTATTGATTTAGATTGCACAAATTCAGGGCCGTGGGAACAAATAATTTACTAATGATGTATAATGACTTGTCAAATATAACTATATATATAAAAAAGAACCAATAATATAAATCTTATCTCCTTTAAATTGTTGATTTCATTTATATTACGTTTGTATTACGATAATTATGTTAACATTTGTAAGAAGTATCACTTGATAAATACAAATTGACATCTTGCCCAGTTTAAATGCGTATCGGATGGTTGTGTGTTTCTCGTTCTTAATTATGGAATTTTTTTGTTGTTGATCTGTCAGTGAATCTGACATTTATTGACGTTTACTGATGAAAATTGCATGCTGCCAAGCCTTAAAGCAATGCAGGGCCACATACAGCAGGTTTCCTCTGGAATGTACACTGCGCCTTGCATTCATGAATTCAGCAGCTGCCTCACACCCGCGCAGAATCCCCCCGTTTGGAACAACCTTGAGCTTGTCAGTATCATGAAGAAGGGATGTTTGAATTTCCAGTCACGGACAGGAATGAATCAATAGATTTGAATTGCAAGGGAGGGCTCATTTTGCCGGATAGAGATCCTAGTTTAATCATTACTTGGTCCTGATTCTTCCTGATCACCGATCCTCTGCAGCCGGTATGCAGAAGCTGTCACGTTCTCCCCTCCTGCACAGCAAAGAGAGACGGAGGCGGGGGGGGGGGGGGGGGAGGGGGGGGGAGAGAGAGAGAGTTATAGAGAGAGAGAGAGAGAGAAGGAGAGAATGAGAGAGAGAAAGAATGAGAGAGAGAAAGAATGAGAGAGAGAGAATGAGATAGAGATAGAGAGAGAGAGAGAGGAGAGAGAGGGAGGGAGAGAGAGAGAGGAGGGGGCTTCAGTGAGAGTGAGAAGGGGGGAAAGGGGAGGGGAGAGAGAGAGGAGGTGGAGAGCAAGGGGAAAGATGGAGAGAGGTTGAGAGTGAGAAAGGGGGTGCAGAAAGAGAGCGAGAGGGGGAGACGGAGAGAGAAAGTGGGGGGTAGAGTGGGGCAGAGCCAGTGGTGGAAAGAGAACAGGGGGAAAGAGATGGAGAAAGGAAGAGAAAGAGGAGGGGAGAGGGGGAAATAGTGAGGGTGAAGGAGGGAGAAAAAGAGAGAGGGAGAGAGAGAGAGGAAGAGAGAAGGAGATAGGGCAAGGAAAGGAGAGAGAGGAGTGAGAGGGGGAGCGAGAGGGGAGGTTCAAAGAAAGAGACACACTGTCACTTACACACTCCCCCCCTCACACACACACATACACACGCACGCACAGGCACACACACGCACGCACACACACACACACGCACGCACATGCACGCACGCGCACACACACACACACACACACACACACACACACACACACACACACACACACACACACACACACACACACACACACACACACACACACACACACACACACACACACACACACACACACACACACACACCCACACACAGGGACACCTGTTAAAATATACTTCCAGACTATCTTCAAGAGACCTATCTAGCTCTCTCTTGAAAGCATCCAGAGAACCGGCCTCCACTGCCCTCTGAGGCAGAGAATTCCACAGGCTCCCCACTCTCTGTGTGAAAAAGTGTTTCCTCATCTCCGTTCTAAATGGCTTATCCCTTATTCTTAAACTGTGGCCCCTGGTTCTGGACTCCCCAACATCGGGAACATGTTTCCTGCCTCTAGCGTGTCCAAATCCTTAATAATCTTATATGTGTATAATATGTAATAATCTTATATGTCTTATTGGTGTAAGTTCTTCTCCAAAAGCGGCACTTTGACTGTGCAGTGCTCCTTATTGTCCAGAGCAAACCCACGCAGTCACAGGGAGATTCCACACTACAAGTGCAGCTGATGCATAATCCTGCACCAATTGAGTTAGTAAATAATATAATTTTAGATAAAGGATTGAAATTACATTTCGGTTTAGGTTTAGATATATTAGGGCCAGGGCTGGGAACTGAATATTCAAGGGTATACGTCCTATCGAAAAAATAGACAGGTGGGCAGAGGGGGTGGGGTAGCTTTGTTGGTGAGGAATGAAATTCAGTCCCTTGCGAGGGGTGACATAGAATCAGGAGATGTAGAGTCAGTATGGATAGAACTGAGAAATTGTAAGGGTAAAAAGGCCCTAATGGGAGTTATCTACAGGCCCCCAAACAGTAGTCTGGATATAGGGTGTAAGTTGAATCTAGAGTTAAAATTGGCATGTCGTAAAGGTAATGCTACGGTTGTTATGGGAGATTTCAACATTCAGGTAGACTGGGAAAATCAGGTTGGCACTGGACCCCAAGAAAGGGAGTTAGTGGAGTGCCTCTGTGATGGATTCTTAGAGCAGCTTGTACTGGAGCCTACCAGAGGGAAGACAATTTTGGATTTAGTGTTGTGTAATGAACCGGATTTGCACTCATAGTCAGGATGTGAACCCGACCATCTGATCGATATCACGTTGCTGTTTATGGAAGTTTGCCAAGTTGGCTGATGTTTTTTTTTTTAAATACAAAATGGAAACAGGCCTTTCAGTCCACGCTGATCATCAATCGTCTGTCCACACTAGTTCGATGTTATCCACTTTCACAGAGGCAATTTTCAGAGACCAATTAACCGACAAACCCGCACTTATTTTGGGATGTGGGGGGAAACCAGAGCACCAGGAGGAAACCCACCCGGTCACAGGGAGAATGTGCAAACTCCACTCAGACAGCACCCGAGGACAGGATTGAATCGGGGTCCCTGGTGTTATGAGGCAGCAGCTCTAGCAGCGGCACAACTGTGGATTGGATTGGATTCCTTTATTGTCATTCAGACATTTCGGTCTGAACGAAATTTCGTTGCCTGCAGTCATACATATAATAATAAATAACGAAACATACAATAAACCCAAATTAACATCCACCACAGTGAGTTCACCAGGCACCTCCTCACTGTGATGGAGGCAAAAGTCTTAAAGTCTCTGTCTCTTCGCTCCTTGTACTCCCTCTGCGTTGAGGCGATCCAGGCTTCCGTTGTTGTGACCCTGCCGAATGATGGTAAGTCAGTCCCGCGGCTCAACCGAGCTCCGCGAACGGGCCGGTTCAAGCTCCGTGGCCCGGGGTGGTCGAAGCTGCTGAATATGTCACCATATTCCATCCTTGAGCACACTTTAAAGGTATTGCAATATTAAATCAATAGTTCTTTATTGTCACGTATGCACGGTGAAATTCATAGGCTGTAAAGCACTTTAGGGGGATCTTAAGGTTGTTATTTGTGCTGTATAAATATTATACAAAAGCACTTTCTTTGAAATGGTTCATCGAACTGATAAATTGTTCTTGGTTTTTCATGCACAATAACGCAACTTAAGGTTTATGATTAGCTCCTATGAAAGGACTTCAACATCACATGGATTTTATGTGCCCCATTAATTCACATTGCTTGATTTTCTTCTGTGCCAAGTTAAACACACAGAGACTGTGCCACCCATTACACTGAAATTAACCAGATTTGTTATGCTATATATAGGTGAAGGGAAACTTGAAACAAGAACCAAATGTACTCCATTACCAAGACGTTTAAAGTTGGAAAACAGTGAAACTTCTCAACTTAAAAGTCATTTTAACCTTTTTTAAATAAAATAAATTAAAAGCATGTAACTGCTGAGTGCTTCAGCACTACACCAGTGCCAATTAAACATCTCTGCTTCATTGCAAGCGTTGATTTTTCACCAAAACGCATCATATTAGGAATGAAAGGTTTGTGCTTGAAGAATCCCATTCACAATCTCAGGACATAATAATTTAAGGAATAAGAAGCATTGGCCATATCACGTGACCAGATTACTTACCACCCGATATAATGCAATAAGACTTCAACCTTCTGCTTTCCCGGCTAATTCTGTATCTCCTGATTTGACTTTGCCCTAAACTTTGGGATATAGAAAATGTATAAGTTCATAAGTTATAGGAGCGGAATTAAGCCATTCGGCCCATCAAGTCTACTACACCATTCAATCATGGCAGATCTATCTTTCCACCTCAACTCCATTCTCCTCCCTTCTCTCCATAATCATGAATCTGGCAATCTGCTCCTTAGAAAATACCCAATGACTTGGCCTCCACAGCTGTGGCAAACAATATGGGCCAAACACGATAACATTGGCCTTTTCACTGGAACCGTTATTGAACAATGTTGAGCACCAATATGCCACATTCTCTTCAATCTACTTGTTGACCTTGTGTTTGTCGTGATTGTATTCATGTATAGTATTATATGATTAGATAGCACGCAAAAGCAAACTTTTCACCGTACCTCAGTACATGTGACAATAATAAGCCTAACTTAAACCTATTTCTTAGATGGGACTTCTTGGTCAACTTGGCCGGGTTAGGCCTGAAGGCCTGTTTCCATGTTGTATGACTCTATGACTGCGTTGTATGACTCCAAGAGTCCAATGACATAGATTGAGGGACTCATAGATGTCATTGATACCACTTGGAGAAGGGCTGTTTCATTTATGGATGTGATGCTATTGTAACGGGTGACCAAAATAGAACAGTAGCCACGTGGAAGAACATCATTCACAGTCATTATCTTTTCTGCAATAAATGGACAAGAGCTTCAATTTAGACCAGATTCAGTCACAAGGACAATATGTCCCTAATTGGTTCACAAATGTACTTCCTCATTGAACCCTACATTAACCCCATCCAATGTTGACATCTCATGTGGTAGTTTCCATGGTTCACAGGTTAGAACAAGTACAATTTAGCAGCACTGTGCAGCCAAAACAATAAAACTACAAAATGCCTAATTTTAATAACTGGTTATAAAGCCATAACACTGTGGGGTTGAAATTGCTGTGTAGTGGCTAAAACACAAAATCCATACAATGTTGGAAATTGTATACTTGAGATATTGACAGTAGTCATACAAGGTCACTTCTGTTGATCGGTATGGACTGGAGTCTATCATAATAAACCCTTGAGTAATTATGCATGAGTTTATCTTGTAACGAGACAGAATATTCCGTTAATTAAGAAGAACAAACTGATGGATGTATTTCAATGGTTGAATAGGTCAATGGTTTATTTATTATCAGGTGTACCCAAGTACAGTGAAATTCATTTTTGGATAGAGCTCAGCAAGACTATCACCATATATAAGCACAATCCCCTTGTAAGTACAAAATGTACAGAACAGCCCACTGAGTCTATATGCCAGAGGCGCTATTGCTGGCCACAAAGGCCCGCTGCAGCCTTCGCCTCCATTCTGGTCGTCACGGTCGTTCCTTACCTTGGACGGCCCTCTTCAGCCCTTGTTCGCTGGAGAGGGGAGGGGGGGCCTCCAGCAGCCAACCTAGAGGATGCAGAAATTAAGATTCCCCCCCCCCCCCTCCCATTCTACCTTCTCTCCATAACCCATTATATCCTTACTAATCAAGAATCTGGCAATCTGCGCCTTAAAAATACCCAATGGCTTGGCCTCCACAACCGTCTGTGGCAATGAATTCCAAACAATATGGGCCAAACGTGATAACATTGGACTCAGACATTGGACTTTTTCTCTGGAACTGTTATTCAACAAAGCTGAGCACCAATACGCCACATTCTCTTCAATCTACTTGTTGACCTTGTGTTTGTCGTGATTGTATTCATGTATAGTATTATATGATTTGATTAGATAGCACGCAAATCAAAACTTTTCACCGTACCTCAGTACATGTGACAATAATAAGCCTAACTTAAACCTACTTCTTAGAAGGGACACTTTGTCCAACATGTTGGGCTGAAAGGTCTGTTTCCATGTTGTATCACATAATGGCTGTGTTGTATGACTCCCAGAATCCAATGCCATAGATTCTGTGACCCTTTGTCCAGCGTACTCATTCATCTCCCTCCATCCTTTGTCCAGGGCTTCCCTCCCCGGGCATGTTCCCGGTTCCACAGCGGGTGAGCCAGGCCTTCCACTGGGATGGGCTGCTGCTGCTGCAGGCAAGGTTTTCATTGTACGAGGTAATTCAAGAGTTCTCCCGGGTTTTCCCCTGATTCGGACTAGGAGAATGTCCATAGCGGGTCCGTAGGAGTTCGTGGATGCCTCGTAGTGGCTCATATAAGTAACGGTAGGTACTCGGGAAATCCGGTAAACTCGTGACGTTTTTTTCAACACTGTGAAAAATGTCCATGAGTAAAAAAATAATCGTGATGAAAAAAATTGTTACTTTTTACTCGTACGAGCCACAACGAGACATCCACGAACTCCTACGGACTGAGTTCGAATCAGGGGAAAACTCGGGAGAACTCTTGAATTACCTCGTACAGTGGGACAGGCCCTTGACACTGTACTGGACTGCATGTAAGAAAATAATTTCACTGTGCGTTTGAACTTGTGACAGTAAAAGGAACCATTGGACAATTGAACCATTTAATACATTGAGCTGGCTTGATTTGACCGTCCCTTCCTGGTCATTGGATCTAAGTCATGCAAGTGCTGCCCAACTGTGGGAGCACCTTCACCACGTTAATAGGCTTTGGTAAACATTGTAAATTGTCGCTAGTGTGTAGGACAGTGCTGGTCCATGGGTGATCGCTGGTCGGGCGATGGGTCTGTTACCATGTTGTATCTTTAAAGTCAAAAGTCGAAAGGAAGATGATAGATGAGGTGGAACAGCCGAGGAGAGGGCTGATGGAGCAAGATGAAGGAAGCGGAGGTGTGGAGCTGGATGACAGAAGCGGGGGGGGGGGGGGGGGGGGGGGGTGTATAGTGAGAAAGAAGACGATGGGAAGATAGAGTCAGGTAGGCGAGGCAGGGCAGAGATAGAGAGAAGCTGGAAGGTGATAAGTGGAGACACAAGAGGCTGCAGATGCAGGAGTATGATAAGTAAGGAACGTGATAAGTGGAACCAGATAACGGAGCGATGGTGGGCAGATGGAATCAGTTGGGGGAGTGGATAGGACACCCTGTCAGGCAGCACAGTGGCACAGCAGTAGAGTTGCTGCCTTACAACGCTAGAGACCCTGGTTCGATCCTGACCACAGGTGCTATATATACGGAGTTTGTACATTCTCTTCGTGACCACGTGGGTTTTCTCCGTAGTTCTGGTTTACCTCCCACACTCTAAAGATAAAGGTTTGTAGGTTAATTGGCCTTGGTAAAAGTTATAAATTGTCCCTAGTGTGTAGGACAGTGTTGGTGTACAGGGATCTCTGGTCTGTGCAGATTCCGTGGGCTGATGTGCCTTGAGTCCACGATATGTATCTCTAAAGTCGGGACAAGGAGTAGGGACAATGTTACAATTTTATCGAACATAATTTACTGAATTTTATCGAACCTAATTTAACCTTCAAATCTGTAAGCCTTTGGAATGTGGGAGGAAACCAGAGCACCTGGAGAAAATCCACATGGACGCAGGGAGGACGTACAAACGTACAGACAGCACCCATAATCTGGATTGAACCCGGGTCTCTGTAATGCCCCTGTCCCACTTAGGAAACCTGAATGAAAACCTTGAGTTCCCAGAGGTTTTTGTCAGTCCCCCTACCTGCTTCCACTACCTGCAACCTCCGGCAACCAACTGCAACCTCCGGGACCTGCGCGGAAACCTTGGGTGGGGCTCAAAGTCTCCAGAGGTTTCCGTTCAGGTTTCCTATGTGGGACATGGGCGTTAGGCTGCAACTCTACTGCTGCGCCACCGTGCCACCCTGTTGCCATTGGTTCGTGTTATTGGAGCTGAATTAGGCCATTTGGCCCATCAAGTCTATCAACCTCCACTTAAAATGATTGGGATGGCCAACTTGGATGAGGCCCGTGCCCTTCAAACCTGATAACCAACGAAAGGTCCATTTCTATAGGACGGACATTATTTCAGCTAGAAAGATTAATCACTAGAGAGAGAACAAACATAAGAAAAGAACAAACCACAAGTGACTCGCTAATGATGCTTGATGCGTTTTACTGCATTAAAGAGGTAATTCTCTTTCATGGAAACATAGCATGAGGCGTGAGAAAGCTTTGCAAGGGTTAAATATTTTCTTTATCCAACTTGTATAGACAGATTTCTTCTGTGCGTTGAGAAGATAGGTTAACAGTTACCAGATGGCTGCTATAGGAATTAAAAAATGCAGCATGGCGCAGATGTGAAAATCCACAACACATCTCAAATGATTGCAAAAGGAAAGGCAGGCCCAGAAAGACTGGCGGATAATACTTCCCTGTGCCTGAAACCAACCTCGCGAGCAGGAAGATTCCTGACTATCGTACTGGCTTAATGCACCCTCTCTCCCCAGCTGTTCACCATTACCCTATATGTTTTAATTGCAACTCTTCAGGGCTGGTTGTGGTTCTCTCTTCCCAGGCACCATGCAGTTTATTGCCCAAAAGAAAAGATTGGGGCGGCACAGTGGGGTAGCGGTGGAGTTGCTGCCTTACAGCTCCAGAGACCCGGGTTCAAGCATGACTACGCTCAGGGCTGTCTGTGCGGAGCTTGTAATTTCTCCCTGTGACCGCGTGAGTTTTCTCTGGGTGCTCTGGTTTCCTCCAACACACCTAGGATGTACAAGTTTGTAGGTTAATTGGCTTTGGTAAAAATTGTGAATTGTCCCTAGTGTGCAGCATAGCGCTAGTGTACAGGGTGATCGCTGATCGGCGCTGAAGGGACTATTTCTGCCACGGTCACCGGGAGAACGGACAAACTCCACACAGACAGCACCCGCAGTGAGGATTGAACTCAGGTCTCTGGCACTGTAAGGCAGCAACTGTATTAATAAAACAGCTTTCTGATCAATATTACATGCCCTTAACATTGTGACCTTGTTTCAAATTCTTGTCGGCCAATTTAGCAAATTGCTTTCTCCCTGACCGAATTAAATATTTTCTTTGTCACCGTTTTGCAGTGTCTCTCGTGGTTTATCCAGACTTCTAACCAGTTGCCTTTTTGTGACTCTGTATATTGTAAGAGCCAAGAACGACAGGTTGAAACCAGGATAACATGGAACTAGTGTGAGCTGGTGATCAATTGTTGGCGGGCATATGGTGGGCCAAAAGGTTTCCATGCTAGATCTCTGAACTAAACTAAATTACACCATTAAAGCTCGAACTGCAGATGCTGGTTTACACCGAAGATGTTAAATGCAGGAGTAACTCAACGGGTTAGGCAGCACCTCTGGAGAAAAGGAATAGCCGACTTTTCGGGTTGCGACCCTTCTTCAGAATTCTTCAGTCTGAAGATGGGTCTCGACCCGTAGCATCACCTGAAGGGCCTGTCCCACTATACGAGTTTACCCAAGAGCTCTCCTGAGTTTAAAAAAAAAATCAAACTCGTGGTAAGTATGTAGATTGTACGTATTGGGTACGTCGGAGCTCGGGACATCTCTTAGCGGCTCGTAACGCTAACGGCCGGTACTCGGGAAACGCGGTAAGCTCGTGAAGATTTTTCAACATGTTGAAAAATGTCCACGAGAGCCCCGGGTACCTACGAGTGGCTATTACCGTAATTCTCCGAGTCCGAATCAGGGGAAACTCGGGAGAACACTTGAATTACCTCGTACAGTAGGTCAGGTCCTTAAGGCTCCTCTTTACTACCTGAGATCTCTCTCAATTAATCATGTATATGGCTAATGTTCTAAAACATGATTATGCTAATAAATACATTAAAACCTTCAAATAGGTTATATGACTAATGGACTATTTTGAATAAATGTATTGAAGGCTACAAGTGATGATTGGGTTTGAAATCATAAGGTACAGCTGTGTAAACAAAGGCGACTCTCTTTGAAGAGTGAACAGCGGGCTGCCACTTGACACAAGTGGTCTGGAAAATGAACACCATGCTTGTTCAGGGAATGATTAATTCTTCAATGTGCACATGTGTATCAATGTATTTATCCCCAAAAATGTGGCCAACATCGTGAGTATGTGGATTTACTGACAGCAAGACAGCAGATGGCGAGAAATCACTCATTCAATTAATTACAAGAAATTAATTTCCCTGGTTACTGTCGTGGGATCTGGACCAGCCACATCGAAGCGATGGTCAAGGAAGAACACCAACAACTTAGACGCTTCAGAAGTTTGGCATGTTCCCAACAACCCTTACCAACCTCTACATACGCAACTTAGAAAGCATCTTACCGGGATGCGTCACAACCTGGTTTGGGAACAGCTCCGTCCATATCCGCAAGTAATTGCAGAAAGTTGTGGACGTAGCCCAGACAATTACACAAACCAACCTCCCTCCACAAACCAGATCCTAGTCAGGATTGAACCTGTGTCTCTGGTGCTGCACACCCCAAACTTTTTCTATCCATGTTCCCCAGAGATGGTGCCTGACCCACTGAGTTGCTCCAGCACTTTGTCTCTTTTATTGTAAACCAGCATCTGCTATTGAGTTGAGTTGCGTTAAGTTTAGTTTATTGTCACGTGTACTGTGATACAGTGAAAAGCTTTTGTAGCGTGCTAACCAGTCAGTGGAAAGACAATACATGATTATCGAGCCATCCACGCTATACAGATACATGATAAAGGGAATAACGTGAATGCAAGATAAAGTCCAGTAAAGTCCAATCAAAGACAGTCTGAACGCCTGCAATGAGGTAGATAGAGGCTCTGGACTCCTCTCCAGTAGTTGGTAGGATGGTTCAGTTGCCTGATAACAGCTGGGAAGAAACTGTCCCTAAATCTGGAGGTGTGCGTTTTGACACTTCTGTACATATTGCCCGATGGGAGAGGGGAAAAGAGGGAGTGGCTGGGGTGCAACACGTCCTTGATTATGCTGGTGGCCTTGTGAGGTGTAAATCGAGTTCCTTGTTCCCCTATTCTTAGTTTAGTTTAGTTTAGTTTGGTTTAGTTTAGTTTAGAGATACAGCGCGGAAACAGGCCCTTCGGCACACCGAGTCCGCACCGACCAGTGATCCCCGTACACTAACACTATCCTACACACGAGGTTTCAAGGTCAAGGTCAAGGTGAGTTTATTGTCACATGTGCCAATTAAGATACAGTGAATTTTGAGTTACCATACAGCCATACTAAGTGAAAAGCAGCAAGACACAAACTAGATAAAATAAAAGTTAACATCAACATCCATCACAGCGGCTCCCCACATTCCTCACTGTGATGGAAGGTAATAAAGTCCAATCTTCCTCTTTATTCCCCTGCGGTCGGTAGGGACACTTTACATTTACACCAAGCCAATTAACCTGCAAACCTGCACGTCTTTGGAGTGTGGGAGGAAACCGAAGATCTCGTACAAAAACCCACGCTGGTCACGGGGAGAACGTACAAACTCCGTACAGACAAGCACCTGTCGTCAGGAACGACCAGGTCTCTGGCGCTGTAAGGCAGGAGATCTACCACTATGTCACCATGCCACACTGGGCTTGGGATTTTTAATCCCTAAAGCCTCAGCTGTGAAAAGTAGCTCTTGCAAATTTTTATCTTAAAGCCCAAAACATTAGCCTGCCGCAGAATCTGACTGATCAACCTCTATGGACAATCTGAATTGTCCCTGCGAGGAAAACGGAAATGTGACTTTTAATACATTGGAGGCGATCTGAACTGAGGATTAGGTTGCATCATTTGGTGAAGGCATGAATTTTAGAGAAAATGCCACAGGCGTTGCCATTTGGAATTGCTTCTTGCACTTATGGAGAAGAGGGGTGCTGCCTTTCGACGCAAGACAGATATAGAGTCACAGAGTCACAGAGTCATGCAGGGCAGAAACAGGCCCTTCAGCCCAACTTGCTCACATCGACCAACATGTCCCATCTACACTAGTCCCACTTGCCCGAGTTTGGCCCATATCCCTCTAAACCCGTCCTATTCATGTACCTGAATAATTGCTTCTAATTACATTTAATTATTATAACATTGTGTCTGATTTGCGTAAACATCCAACATCCTGGAGCATAATCTCTCAGGCTAACTAACACTTTACAACAACTCCAATTATTTTCATGTATAATATGAAGCCAATCCAGTTTACCGAGTCTATTAGAGGCTTTTACACTCCACTGGCAGCGAACTTGTTGATCATTGCATTCAGTACAGTCTCACACCAATAACCAATAACTTGGCTCTTGCAACGATGCAATGGTTTAGCACTCTTGATAAATGTCAGAAATAGACAAAACCATTGTGTACAAATTCATGTGGGGAATAGATGCACAGAGTCCTTTACCCAGAGTAGGTGAATCAAGAACCAGAGGACAAAAGTTCAAGGAGAAAGGAGAAGAATATTTAGATTTGTTTAGTTTAGTTTAGAGGTACAACGCGGAAACAGGAGTCTGCGCCGATCATTGATCACCCCGTACACTAGCACTATCCTACATATCACTGTGGTGCCCCGATCAAGCAAAATCCTGTTAGATGTATTTAATGCCCTGTTATTGAACTTTGACAGATAATAAAAATCAACGTTCCATTGGGTTAATTAAAATACAGCAATTAACTCATCCACCCGCCTAATGTTTTGTCTGTGAGAAGCAAATGAAGAGTTGACAGCAATTATTTAATTAATTAGCTTTGCATTACATCCGGCAATGGTGCCTTACAATCTGGACCTTGCTTAAAGCATCTACAAACGGCCATCAGGTTTTTTTTTTAACTCTGCCACTCCCTGGCACTTTGTTCAACTGACAAGATCCTGGGTGCATTGGACTTTGAACAGATAATAATAAAATCGTGAAAAGTCTCTGGAGCAACTCTGCTGTGTATTTAAACACCCCACCCTCAAGAATCCTAAGTTGCTTTTTTGAGTTAAAAGGGCAAAAAATAACCAGTAGTACATTTTACTACTCCCTGCAGAAATAGTCTACCATTTTAAAACTCAAGGTGTGCCCTGGTGTTTATTCCTGATGTCCAAATTCATCAACACACACTCATATATAAACACACACGCACACTGGCACACAATTATGTACACTTATACACACACCCAAGTTAACACATGTACACATATACTCATACTCAGATAACTAGAATATTTCAAGCAAAAGGTAAGAGATGTGGATATCACTCAAATTAAAATACATTCAATAGGGCAGACTTAAACCATCTGTCTTTACAATTCTAATGTTTTCAAGAGTCAAGAGTTAACAGCGTTTACGATACGGTACGATTCGATACAAATACAATAGAACTTTATTCATCCCAGGAGGGAAATTGGTCTGCCAACAGCAATAACACACAAGGTAACACGAAAACTTGAAATTAAAATCGTTATATTGTAAAACAATTTTTAATTGTTATATGTATCAATAACAGAAGTTAAATTCCCACTCGTAGTAGCTTAATGGGACCACAGATGCACACAGATAAATATAATTAAAAAATCGATGACTTCATTCAATAATTCAATGCTCGTTCAAAATGAAACAAAGTTTGTGGAGCAACCAGCGATACAGTTTAGTTTATTGTCACGTGCATCGAGGTACTGTGCAAAGCTTTTGTTGCGTGCTATCCAGTCAGTGGAAAGACAATACATGTCTACAATCGAGCCATTACAGTATGTAGATACATGGTAAGGGAATAACATTTACTGCAAGGTGAAGCCAGCAAAGACCGAACAAGGATAGTCCGAGGGTCACCAATGAGGTAGTTAGTAGTTCAGGACTGCTCGCTAGTTGTGGTAGGTTGATTCAGTTGCCTGATAATAGTTGGGAAGAAACTGTCCCTGAATGTGGAGGTTTATGTTTTCACACTTCTGTACCTCTTGCTTGATGTGGTAGTGTGTAGTAATGGTGGTGTATGGGGATTGCTGGTCGGTGCGGACTCAGTGGGCCGAAGGGCCTATTTCTGCACTGTATCTCGAAACTAAACTACTTCATGTAAACAAGCTCTGTCAGAATCAAAAACTGCTTGGAGCTTTAATGACCTTCTCCTTGAGTACCGCACCATTTTAGAGCCAATATCATCACTACCTCGGCCACGCTCTCATTTAACTCCAATCATCAAGAAGAACGTATAGGAGTATGAAAACGGTGACCACCATGTTTAAGAATAGCTTCTTCCCATAACCATCAGGCTCGTGAACACTACCCAACGCTAACCACATCTATGAGGGGAAGCTCGCAAGCCGACGAGCTCGACCACAAAGACCGGAGAGTCGAGGAAGAGGGAGCCGCTGATGGTGACGGACGTGAGGAGTGGGTTGGTAGGGGAGGGACTGGGGTATTGCTTCCAGCGCCCTCAAGGTCAGCTGCAGGAGGAGGTGCCCCACCGGGACACAGAGGCGGTCGGGCGAGGAGAGGGACGTGAGTTGGCGGGCCGAGTCGGTCGAGGGTGACAGAGTCGGCCCTGCAGCAACCTGGATCGGGAGCTGTTCCAGTGCATCGAACACCTGGACCAGACATTGGATTTTGTCTTTTGTAAATTTCGCCAAAATATGGTGACCTGTGTATGGGTGCGCTGTGCAAAAAGAACTTCACTGTGCAGTGCACACACGTGACAATAAAGAACCATTGAACAATAAAGAACTATTAAACTTTGATGGACTGCCTGGTTGCATTAAATCTTTTGTTTATTTGTACATTAGCATTGTGGTTATTAATTTGTTTAATTTTTGTTCGTTATGTATTATCTACGTGTATTACATTTACATGCCTGTTACGCTGCTGCAAATAAGAATAAGAATTTCATTCTTCCGTCATCGCTACATACGAGAATTAAACACTGGTGACTCTTGACTAGAATACCACCGCAGTGTACGTACGGTACTCTTGCATCACACGGAGTGCATTTCCGGAGATTAACGTAAAACAACTCGCACACAGTTCGCACATTTGCAGATGGATCTACATATTTCTTCACCAAATAAAACTCAATGAACTTTCCCCTACATTTTTATTGGCAGTTACAGACGTGGTGATTGAAAGGCTCATAAATTATCGTATACCATGGAAAAGAGAATGGAAAGAACATAGAATTTCAAATTTCCACAGTCCCATTTCTAACATTCCAGAGCCCACATTCATTCCTCTCTGTACCAACACTTGTGTGAGTTCAGGAGGGGAATGCCAAGAAGGCCTGGCTCCCAGTATCCATGTTGGAACAACTGCTCCACTGATTTCTTTATTTTTATTCATTTATCAGGATCTGGATGTTACAAGTGAGACTAGCAATTTATTCCTCAATATCAATCACTCTTGAGAACGTTGTAATGAGCCGTCTTCTCCAAAAACTGTAGACTTAGACAAATATTGTAGTCTAAGGGCGGCACGGTGACACAGCGGTAGAATTGCTGCCTTACAGCGCCGGAGATCCGGGTTCAATCCTGACTTTGGGGGCTGTCTGTACAGAGTTTGCGCATTCTCCCCATGACCTTGTGGGTTTTCTCCGGGTGCACCAGTTTCCTCTCAGACTCTAAGGACTTACAAGTGTATTGGTTTTGGTAAAATTATAAATTGGCCCTAGAGTGCAGGATAATGCTAATGTACGGGGGTCATCGGTTGGCATGACCAGCCATCACCCCGTACACTAGCTCTACCCTCCCGACACACTAGAGGCAATTTGCAATCTTCACTGAAGCCAATTAACCTACAAACCTGCACATATTTGGAGTGTGGGAGGAAACCGGAGCATGCGGAGAAACCCCACGCAGTCACGGGGAAGACGAACAAACTACATACAGACAGCACCCATAGCCAGGATCGAACCCGGTTCTCTGGCGCTATAAGGCAGCAACTCTACCGCTGCACCACCATGCTGCCAATAAGGTCCCGACCTGAACGTTGTCTGTCCATTTCCCTCCACAGGAGCTGCCTGACACGCTAGGTTTCTCCAGCAGTTTGTTTTTCACTTTGAGAAATTATCTTTGATTCCCGGGGACAATATTCTGCTTATTAACTTCCACCATCCTGATGCCCTTCAGTGACCTCTGATCATCCAACACTGACCTCTAGTTTATCCTTCAGTTCCTACACCATCTATCTTTTCACAGCTGTGCCTTGAGCTTTCAATGCCCCAAGGCAGCAACGTTCCTTCCCTTGCCCTCTAAGCGTCCCCAAACATCTCTCTATTTTATGCTAATGCAGGCTCAAAACTTTCAGCATCCCTTCTATGTTTTTGGATCTCTTGCCAAGTGTTAAATGTGCTTCAAGGAGGCACGGTAGTTTAGTGGTTTTGCTACTGACGAGGGGTACTTTTCTGTACGGAGTTTGTACGTTCTCCCAGTGACCTGCGTGGGTTTTCTCCGAGATCTTCGGTTTCCTCCAACACACACAAGATGCACAAGTTCGTAGATTAATTGGCTTGGTATAGTGTAAAATTGTCCCTAGTGTGTGCAGGATAGTGTTAATGTGTGGAGAACCTATCACTCGCCAGGTTTTGTTGAGCCTACACCTCTCTTCCAAATTTCTCCCCACAGACTACAACCAGTCTGAAGAAGGGCCCCAATGTGCTGGAGTAACTCAGCGGGTCAGGCAGCAACTTAGGAGAACATGGATAGGTGGTGTTTCGGGTCGCGACCCTTCTTTAGATTCCAAAATGTTGAGACTAGGAACTGCAGATGTTGGTTGTCGGAGGGAGGAGGAGAACTTCTTGAAAGTAGGCATACCTTGAGGAGATTTCACAGTGGAACTGTGTCGAAGGGAGGAGGAGAACCATGAAAGAGGAGAGGAATCACCTATCCATATTCTCCAGGGATGCTGCCTGACCCATTGACACCTCCAGCAGTTTGTTTCCTTTTTCGTCAACCTGCACCTGCAGTTCCTTGTTTTTTCAACCCAAGGTGATAACTTTCCAACCCCCCTGATCAGTTAATGGCAGCTTATCAAGAAAGCCAGTGGTTGCAATGCAAAGAATCCAAGTGAATTGTAATGCATGTATAACCATAAAGAAGAAGTAGTTCAATCAAGCAAACCCATGCATCACAGCTTCAGGCAGACAGACACAACAAGCTGGAGTAATTCAGCGGGACAGGCAGCATCTCTGGAGAACATGGACACAGGTTGCTGCAGTAACTCAGCGGGACAGGCAGCATCTCTGGAGAGAAGGAGTAACTCAGCGGGACAGGCAGCATGATGGGTGATGTTTCAGGTCGACACCTAATCTCGACCCGAAACGTCACCCATTCCTTCTCTCTAGAGATACTGCCCGTCCCTCTGAGCTATTCCAGCATTTTGTGCCTAACCGGTTCAAACCAGCATCTGTAGTTGCTTCCTACACAGCTTCAGGCAGAATTGTTTGTCTCTTGTTTGTTCTGAAAATCTGCCTCACGGCTCCAGAGACCCGGGTTTGATCCTGACCCTGACTCTGGGTGCCGTCCGTTCAGCGTTTGTACGTTCTCCCTGTGACTGCATGGGTTTTCTCCGGGTGCTCCGGTTCCCTCCCATACTCCAAAGCTGTGTGGGTTTATAGGCTAATCGGCTTTGGTAAATTGCAAAATTGTCCCTAGTGTGTAGGATAGTGCTAGTGTACGGTGAGATCGGTGGTGGGCGCGGACTCGGTGGCACGAAGGCCATGCTTCCGCGCAACACAGTCTACAGTCTAAACTAACCTGTCCAAACCTAATCCTACCACAGCTATGGCACACCACGGTCTACTCTTTGCACTAACATGGACTTATTTTGTAACTCTAAAGTCTAAAGTCTACCCGCTTATGCTGGAGCACAGAGATAGAGCATCTGTTGGACATCGAGACCCTGGTTCGTCCTTCATTCTTAATTTGTGCTGTTAAACTCACTGCTGTTGTCACTTGATATTAAAGCTGCTCTATATTAGGGAGGCATTTTTCTTTGTAGCTAGGGCTTGGGAATAAATGTAAGCATCTGCAGCATTTAACAAAATAATCTTTTTGAAATGAGAAAAATCTGCGCAGAGGGATAATACCTAAATTTACAAAAGCCGATAATATCAGCCGTGTTTCAGGAGAAGATTCTTTTCTTAAATTAACTGGTAGTTTCAGGGTTAATAATCTGACCATCTTACTCAGTATTAGAGATCTGAATGGGTTCATAGATTTGGAATGAGATCACATACAGCTTGCAGTCTCAAGATACACAGATTCTACTTCACATTCAATCTGGATTTAACAGCGAGCCCAAATTTCCCCAGTGTAAATGGTTCCTTGGATGGAATCGATATCAATACTATTCCAGCAGTCAGAAATCAACGGTAATTCTTTCCACAGTCGATAAAACAGCGCCGCTCAGAATAAATTGTAACATGCACCATTCAACAAGGAGTTTTAGCAGGTTCAGTTTGTGTAAACTGCATCAGTATGCAGCCGCAGAACTGAAAATATTCAGAGATGAATTGGGACAGATCGGAATTGACTTGCGATCCCATCAACATAGAGAATGCTGGACCCCTGCAATATTGCTGGTGTACTGATGTACTGCATATTGAATCTGTGTGTTTTGCCTTGTCTGTTGATATTCATCTGTACATTTGATATCGCGGTAATTGCCAATATTTATAACTGAAATACATACGGCTGCATCTATTGACTGGGCTAATTTGTGGTAGGATACCACCTGTCTTCTGGTAAATTTCTATCAAGTTATATATATATCTAGACATTAGCAAAAAAAAAAGTGAGAAGCAGTACTGATCCCATTGTTTAACATTGCCTCTCTTCTCTTTCGCAGATGTTGCCTGACTTGTTCAGTGTGTCAAGCATTTTTAGTTCTTTTGTTTCACATTTCCAGCATCTGTATGGGGTATGTATGGGAAGGAACTGCAGATGCTGGTTTACACCGAAGATAGACACAAAACTGAAGTCTGAAGAAGGGTCTAGAGGCAAAACGTCACCCATTCCATCTCCACGGAGAGATACTCCAGAAATTTGTGTCTATCACTTTGATTAATCGATTGAAAGATACATCAAGGAAACAGGCCCTTCGGCCCACCGAGAGCACACTGACCATCAATCACCCGTTCACACTAGTTCTATGTTACCCCACTTACGGATCCACTTGCTACGCACGAGGGGCAACTTACAGAGGGCCAATTAGCCGACAAACCCGCACGACTTTGGAATGTGGGAGGAAACTGGCGGAAATCCACGTGGTTACAGGGAGAATGTGCAAATTCCACAGATAGCACCCGAGGTCGGTATTGAACCTGGGTCTCTGGCGTTGTGAGGAAGCAGTCACTGATTTTCAACAAGGATATTTAAACATGGAGAGGATCAGGGGCGTGGAGTGGTGTTGGTTGAGTTATAGGGTGACATCCTCATTACATGCCCTGGATGTTCCATCTCTGCTTCTAAATGAACCTTAACCCACTTACTCAGCTACAGTCTTCAAACACGATTATTATTTCATCAGTGGACAAATGTAAGTAATGGGTTTCCCGCCAAGCTAATGGCGGTGCTCTGACCAGCTGATGTTAATTGCATTAGATGCTGCAATAGGATGATGGCGGATGTAGTATAAAAGTATAGTGGTGGTCCCACTTGTGAAGTGTTGGTCAAAGCGTGCACGTAGTGGGTGGCACGGTGGCGCAGCGGCAGAGAGGACGAGCAGTAGAGCTGCTGCCTTACAGTGCCAGAGACCCGAGTTCGATCCTTATAGCCCTCTCCCCTGGTACAAGTTCATTCCAAGAGTTTGCCCTGATTCGCACACGGAGATTTACGGTAATGGCGGATCGTTGGTACTCGGGGCTCTCGTGGACATTTTTCATCATGTTGAAAAATCTTCACGAGTCTTCCCGTGCTTACCTGCCATTAGCGAATCTTCCCGAGTACCTGTCGTTAGCGTTACGAGCCGCTAAGTGACGTCCCCGAGCTCCGTCGTACTCACTACGTTCCTTCTCCGTGCTTACTACAAGTTTGATTTTTTTTAAACTCGGGAGAGCTCTTGGAATGAACTCATACCGTGGGACAGGGCTTTAACTACAGTGCTGTCTGTATGTTGTTTGCGCATTCTTCCTCTGACTGTGTGGGTTTTCTCTGGGTGCTCTGGTTTCACCCCACACTCCAAAGACATACAGGTGTGTAGGTTAATTGACATCGGTAACTATTGTCCCAAGTGTGTAGGATAGTGCTAGTGTATGTGGCGATTGCTGGTTGGCGCAGATTCGCTGGGCTGAAGGACCTGGGTTTGTGCTGTATCTCTAAAGTGTAAAGTCTAAAGTAACATTTTCGAAAGTGAAGCGAGGGGATTTGAATTGCAAGTAAACTCAGCCTCAGGCAACACAGTTGGCCAGAGGAACTTGGTTCAGATGTTTTGCCCAGACGTTAGTGCTGTGATAAATGAACAGCAAATCACTGAGGTCACCGTAACAATGGGCACACAGCAATAAGCACCAATTTATCAGCCAAGGTGATGCCAACCTTGTTAGTGAAGATTCTAGTGTGTTTCTGGTGCTTTAAATAGAATCAGCAAAGATCTGTAGAAACAGCAGATGGACACAAAAAGCTGGAGTAACTCAGCGGGGCAGGCAGCAGCTCTGGAGAGAAGGAATGGGTGACATTTTGGGTCAAGATCCTTCTTCAGAGGAAGGGTCACGACCTGAAATGTCAGCCATTCCTTCTCTCCAGAGATGCTGCCTGTCCCACTGAGTTACTCCAGCACTTTTGTGCCTATCTTTGGTATAAACCGGCATCTGCAGTTCTACTTGTTTACTGGACGGAACCTAATTAGAGATTATCAGCATGGTCAATTTTACATCGGAGGTCGTGGAGTACACCTGGGATCACTACAGACAGTCAGTTATACAACGAGCTTCAGAACAAAGAGAGGAGGGAAGAGCAAAGCACAGAAACGGAAGCTAGGAATAAGGTATTGCAGGAACTACACAAAAGGACACAAGCCAGGTCAATCCCTGCAATCTGGAAAGAATGGACCGGCTGGGCTTATATTCACTGGAATTTAGAAGGATGAGACGGGATCTTATAGAAACATATCAAATTCTTATAGAAACATATCAAATTCTTAAGGGATTAGGCTAGATGCTAGATGCTGGAAAAATGTTCCCGATGTTAGGGGAGTCCAGAACCAGAGGTAACAGTTTAAGAATAGGGGGTAGGCCATTAAGGACTGAGATGAGGAAAAACGCAACTCTGTTGAGGTGAGAGATTAGAAAAAGTTTCCCCCCGCCCCCCACATAGAACAAGCTAAAGAACACTAAAAACATACATTTAACTCATACTATTAAAACACAAAGAAGGAAAAGACAGACAGCCTGTTGGCGAGGCCGCAATTGCTGGCGCCACCCACTTGAAGTCCCCCCCCCAGCCCCCCCGTGGTGCCTGGAATGTTCCTGAACAGCAGAGTTACTCCAGCACTTTGAACGATTAATGGATGTTCAGAGAAGCTTCAGCAGGAAGGCAGGAAGACCTACTCACTCTACCACTGCACAATCTTGTGACAACCCGCACCACCCCTCTCCGTTTCATGTGCAGCTAAAGACACTTGTAGCTAAGAGTGGCCGACCTCAAGTGTTCTATCAAAATACTCCAACTCATCTCCTGTTCCACGAGGGACCCAAACACAGTCTGGGGAAGGGTCTCGACCCGAAACATCACCTATTCCTTTTCACCAGAGATGCTGCCTGACCCGCTGAGTTACTCCAGCCTTTTGAGGCTACCCTCGACCATTGCTACACAACCAGCGAAGGAGGATGAAGGGGAATTTTATAGAGGTGTATACAATCATGAGAGGAATAGATCGGGTAGATGCACAGAGTCTCATGTCCAAAGTAGATGAATCGAGGACCAGAGGACATAGGTTCAAGGTAAAGGGGAAAAGATTTAATAGGAATCTAAGGGGTAACTTTTTCACACAAAGGGTGGTGGGTGTATGGAATGAGCTGCCAGAGGAAGTAGTTGGGGTTGGGACTATCCCAACATTTAAGAAACAATATGGCAGGTACATGGATAGGACAGGATGGATAGATATGGACCAAATGTGGGCAGGTAGGACTAGAGTAGCTGGGACATGTTGGCTGGTGTGGACAAGTTGTGCCGAATGGCCTGTTTCCGCACTGTATCACTCTATGATTCTACAGAATGTCTACCACTCCATCCCCTATCCACATATTGTAAACTCTTGCTCCTTCTCCCTTCCTCCAAGCAGAAACGGCAGCATGAGGACCGTACAGCAAATCATACAATGCTGGGCTGAGGACACGGATGAGCTCCTATGTGACTGCTTTAAGTCGGTGGGCTGGTCAATATTCGAGGAGTCAATGGTAATCTAAACCAGTGCATAATGCTGTCACAGACGTCATCAGTTAGTGTGTCGGGGACTGCGTGCCCGAGTGTTCCCCAACAAGGACACCATGGAAACCATCAAATGCACTCTCTATTGATTTAATGGTGCTGCTTTGCCATGAATGTACTGTACTTGGCCGCGGGCCCAGTGGATGACAACATCGGGAGCTCGCAGGTCCCAGGTTGGTGACCTGTTTTCCGGAGCTCCCGCAACAACAGCTTCAGCCGCTGGACTGGAGGGCGGCAGCTTCGTCTCACCGTGGTGGATGTTAAATTTGTGTTTATTGTGTGTTTTGTTATTTTATTCTGTTATGACTGCAAGCCACAAAAATTTTGTTCAGACTGAAATGTCTGAATGACAACAAAGGATACTTATACAATGAAATTCTTTTTGCACAGATCACGCATGCACGAGTCGCCACATTTTGCCGCCAGTTACAAGAGGTCCGAAGTCTGGTCCATGCAAGCCACAGCCCGCCATGTTTTTCTTTACCAGTGGTGAGCTAAGCCAGACCAGACCAGCCACCGCACGTGGCCACAAGGTCTCGGCGGCTTCTCCCTACAGGCAGCGGTCCGCTGGACATTCGTCCTCCAGCTGCATGGCACTAAATAAAGTTTCTCTCTGTATCTCAGTACATGTGACAATGCACCAACTCATGAAGGGAGAGCAGAGATATGGTGCACTGCACACCTGGAGTTCCATTCACACGTGTCAGCGTTCTGCAGCTGACTTGTATTAAAGTTGTGTTTCATAAATATTATTTGAGTTTGACTTTCCATAAAAAAGACATTTAACAGCAACATGTGCTTCCTATTTCTATGGAATTTTACTTTCCACACAATGTTGTTCCATTCTTCATGAGGGATGATGATGCCTGTCCTTCCTGACATGGATGCCTGTCTCCAATGGAACAACATGCGCAGTACGCCAATCCTCGGGCACTATTCCTGTTTCTAATGACATTTGAAATATTTCTGTCATAGCCCCTGCTATTTCTACACTAACTTCCCTCAATGTCCTAGGGAATATCCTGTCAGGACCTGGAGACTTAACAACTTTTATATTTTTCAAAAGTGTCAGTACTTCTTTTTCTTTGAATCTCATAGTATCCATAGCTACTCTACTAGTTTCCCTTACCTCACATAATTCAATATCCTTCTCCTTGGTGTGATGGCTTCCCAACTGAGCAAGGGAGAGCAGAATCAATGAGGGCACAAAAAGCTGGAGTAACTCAGCAGGACAGGCAGCATCTGTGGAGAGAAGGAATGGGTGACATTTTGAGTCGAGACCCTTCTTCAGAGGCTGTGCCTATCTTCTGTTTAAACCAGCATCATCTTCTGGTGATTTAATGGTGATTATTAATGCCCCTGTGTCACTTAGGAAACCTGAACGGAAACCTCTGGAGACTTTGCGCCCCACCCAAGGTTTCCGTGCGGTTTCCGGAGGTTGCAGGTGGTTGCCGGAGGTTGCAGGTAGTGGAAGCAGGTGGGAGACTGACAAACACCCTCCGGAAACCGCACGGAAACCTTGGGTGGGGCGCAAAGTCTCCAGAGGTTTCCGTTCAGGTTTCCTAAGTGGGACAGGGGCATTACTTTCACAATCTCATTTAATTGCTTCCCTGCAACCTCTTGTATCGGTGCATTGTAAATATTTATTTCCTTCACTCAGCGGGTAAGACGTACTAAAAGCAAATCAGTGCTGGCGCCAAACAACCCTTATTGAACAAGCAATTTCTTCTTGCTCCAAGTGGTTTCCTCTTGCATTGGTTATATCTGCAAACACCAACCATAATAAGTTTCTCATTTCACAATGAAGTGGATTTTCTCATGATCTTTGCCTTTCTATTTCTTCCTTCCCACCTTGCCTTGAACATTGTTACTGTAAAATTATAGCACGTAATTACTTATCACACTAGTCGAGGACATCCCAACGTCACAGTTAATTAATAACAAAAACGCTGGAAACACAAAGATAGAACATAGAAAAGTTCAGCACAGGAACAGAACTCTATGCCCGCAATGACTGTGTTGAACATGATGCCAGGGGGTGGGAGATTGCAACCTTCACGTGGTCCGCCCTGTTTCGACCAATGCAATCAACCTGGCGCGCACAATCAAATAAGATCAAATAGAACAAGTTGTCCTACAACTTTAGACTGTGCACATCATACGCAAGAAGAAGAAGAAGAAGAACATGATGCCAGGATAAAATGTTAAACATTTTTGCCTGGGTGTGATCCATATCTCTCTGAAGAGCTGGACACATAGTTCTGGAGCAACTTCGCGGGTCAGGCAGCATCTCTGGAGAAAAGTAGCAGGTGAGGTTCCAGGTGACATTTTTGGTCAGTACCCTTCTTCTGACTTTCAGACCTGCATTCATGGTATAAACCAGCATCAGCAATTCCTTCCTTCACATCCATATCACGCCATTCCCTTCATATCCAACTGACTCACCCTTTGTGCTAAAACATTTGGAGCGCACATCTCCTTTAAACTTTGCCGCCCTCGTCTTAAAGTTATGCCGCCTGGTCTAGTTTTGTTTAGAGATACAGTGAAGAAACAGGCCCTTCGGCCCACCGAGTCCGCACCCACCAGCAATCCCCGCACATGAACACTATCCTAAACACACTAGGGACACTTTACACTTACATCCACCCAATTTACCCACATACCTGTACTTCTTTGGAGTGTGGGAGGAAACCGAAGATCTCAGAGATAATCCACGCGGTCACGGGGTGAACATCCAAACTCCGTATAGACAGCACCCGTAGTCGGGATCGAACCCTGCACTCCGCCGCTGCAAGTGCTGTAAGGCAGCATCTCTATTGCTGTGCCACAGTGCTGCCCATTGGCATTCCCACCCTGAGGGTTCTGACCATCCATCCTATCCATGCCTCTTATAATTTTGTAGACCTCTATCAAGCCTCTCCTCAGTGTCTGTCATTCCAGAGAAAACAATTCATGATTTCAAGTTTGTCTGAAGAAGCACAACCCGAAACGTTACCGATCCATGTGAGACTGAAGAATGGTCCCAACCCAAAATATCACCAAGTCACATCTTCCCATCTCCACCCCTTTCTACTTTCATAGTTCCCTCCCCTCTACTCTCAGCCTGATGAAGGGTTCCGACCCGAAATATCACCCATCCTTCTTCTCCAGAGATGCTGCCTGACCTGCTGCGTTACTCTGTGCCTGTCTTAAATAAAGCAGATCAGATGAGGACTTCCCCAACTCTGCTTCCCCTTCCACAGATGCGGCCGGACCCACTGTGGGTTTCCAACATTTCCAGTTTTTATTTCAAATTTCCAGCATCTGCGGTTTATTTTATTTGCATTCACCGTTGACTTTGAAGTGGAGTCACTGATGAAATGTAGGAAATGCAGCAGGCAATGGGTACACAGCCAACTCAAGTCAAGAGAGTTTTATTGCCATGTGTCCCAGATAGGACAATGAAATTCTTATTCCCATAAGCGATGTGATAATGACCAAATAATGCGTTTTTTGCGATGTTGGTTGAGGATTAAGCGTTGGCCGGGAAACCAGAGGAAATTTCCCTGCACCAGACGGTTATTCACATCAATGGAATGGATTTCAGACACAGAGTTGGAGCTGCTAAAATGACACATGTAGCTGATCAGAGAGTTTTCCATTTGGGGGAAGCAGGTAATTACCCCTCCTGTGTGTTAATCTCATCAGTGTGGATTTACTGTTATGTCCACCATAACCTTAATCCACTTCCACTTGCCTTCATCCACACCAGGCCTGGGTTACACTGGAGATATCCAGCATGGTAGCACAGTGGTAGAGTTGCTGCCTTACAGCGCCAGAGACCCAGGTTCGATATTGACTATGAGTGCTGCCTGTACGGAGTTTGCACGTTCTTCCTGTGCCCGTGTGGATTTGCTATGGGTGCTCCGGTTTCCTCCCAAACTCCAAAGACGTATATTAAATGGCTTCGATAAAAATTGTAAATTGTCCCTAGTGTGTTGGATAGTGCGGGGATCGCTGGTCAGCACAGACTCGGTGGGCCGAAGGGCCTGTTTTGGCGTTGTATCTCTAAACGAAACATAAATTAAAACCATCAAGATAATTATCCCATTTCTTAAAAGGTTATTGGTGTTGAAGGGGCAATCGTGTCCTAGTGGAGAAACATGGGACTTCAGGTGGGACACATAGAGCTGGTATAACACAGTGGGTCAGGCAGCATCGCTTCAAAATATGAACCAGAGGCCATAGGTTGAAGGTGAGAGGGTTAAGAGCTAATAGAAACTTGAGGGGTAACATTTTCCACACAGAGGGGGCTGGGTATATGGAACGAGCTGCTGGGGAGATAGTTGAGGCAGGTACTATAACAACATTTTAAGGATGTTTGGACAGGTACATGGATAGGAATGGTTTAGAGGGATATGGGCCAAATGTGGGCATGCTTCCTTGATAACCGTTGCGTTTTGCATATCTTCCATCCTTTTGTCCAAGGTATCATCTAAATCTCTCGTTCCCCTTTCCCCTGACTCTCAGTCTGAAGAAGGGTCTCGACTCGAAGCATCACCTATTCCTTTTCTGTGTGCTGTCTGACCCACTAAGTTACTCCAGCTTTTTCTGTCTGTCTTCGGCCTGTTTATGTAACTCTATGACTTGAAGGAAGATTTCGTCTGACAAATCTGGAATCATTATTGGAATATTTACGATTCTAAAGTGTTTATGAATTGCATTTGTAAGGTGGGCAGAGTGCATGTCTATAGAGATATTTTCCTTTCTTTTAAAGCTAGCGAGATTACTTAAATTGTTAAGCTACTTGTGCACGAGCCCCACTATAAAACACCTTGAAAATTTACACAGCGTTAGATGGGGTCTAAGTGAGATTTTAATGGCACACTAAATAATTATTATAGTTTAGTACACCATTAAACTAACGTAGGCCTCATGTAACACTGTGTATGTTTCTCAGGATATTTTACAATGGAACTAGCTCATAAATAGGTTACATTTTTACCAGTGCAAGTGATTTCAGCTTGGGCCCCATCCAAGACCCCACAAAATTTCAGAGAATTGTGGACGCAGCCCAGATCATCAAGCAAACCAACCTCCTTTCCATCGACTCCATCTACACTTCACGTTGCCTCGGCAAGGCCACCAGCATAATCAAGGACCAGTCGCAACCCGGACACTCCTTCTTCTCCCCTCTCCCATCATGCAAGGGGTACAGAAGTGTGAAAACGCACACCTCCAGATTCAGGGACAGTTTCTTCCCAGCTGTAATCAGGCAACTGAACCATCCTATCTCCTGTAGGCCCTGGTCTACTATCTACCTCATTGGAGACAATCGGACTATCTTTAATCAAACTTTACTCGACTT
This sequence comes from Leucoraja erinaceus, assembly GCF_028641065.1. Taxonomy (NCBI): domain Eukaryota; kingdom Metazoa; phylum Chordata; class Chondrichthyes; order Rajiformes; family Rajidae; genus Leucoraja; species Leucoraja erinaceus. The sequence continues at coordinate 25,857,972 of NC_073396.1, forward strand.
TATCTTGCACTAAATGTTATTCCCTTTACCCTGTACACTGTGGATGGCTAGTTTGTTATCGTGTACTGGATGGCAGGCAGCAAGAAGCTTTTCACTGTACCTCGGTACACGTGACAATAATAAACACAACAGTTCCCTGAAATAAAATCTCTCTCACTTGTCCATCAACTCTCATCTGATTCTTTGAGTGCAACTTACATGCAGAGAGACTAGTGTAGATGGGGCATGATGGTTGGTGTGGGCAAAAGGCTTGCTTCCAGGCTGTGTGACTATGACGATATTAAATGAAAACAATATAGTGCCAAAACAAAGCACCAAGACCCTCGTGCAACCCTGGCAGCTGGTGGTTCAGAGTTTCGTCGGAGTGATGGTTATTCGGAAGAAGCTGTTCCTGAACCTGGACATTATTTTCTTCAGACTATCCTATACATAAATACATAAATCACATCAAACTCAAGTACAATAGGTGGAGCAAAGAGCAAGATACAGATTGCAGAATATTGTTCTCAGCATTTCAAATTCCTCCCATCGACTTGAACTTTATTCTGACCCTCATTCTGATTTCAAGACTGTGGAAGGGCGACGGGGTTGGGATGAGAAGGTGGGAGGCCAACATTGACTTTAGATTTTAGACTTTAGAGATACAACATGGAAACAGGCCCATCTGTCCACGCCGACCAGCGATCATCCCGTACACTACCACTATCCTACACACCAGGGACAATTTACAATTTTTAGCAAAGCCAATTAATGTACAAACCCACACATCTTTGGAGTGCGGGAGGATACTGGAGCACCCGGAGAAATCCTACATTGTCGCAGAGAGAAGGTGCAAACTCCATACGGACAGTAGCCATAGTCAGCATAGAACCCTGCTCACTGGTGCTGTAAGGCAACAACGCTACCTCTGCACCACTGTGCCGCCCCATCTACATAAACACTTCTACATACAGTGCATTCAGAAAGTATTCAGACCCCTTCATTTTTTCCACATTTTGTTACGTTACAACCTTATTCTAAAATGGATTAAATTAATTTTGTTTTTATCATCAATCTACACCCCCCATAATTGTTTATTTTTTTTTATTGTATTGTATGACTGCTGCACGTTCGTTCAGGCTTCGGTCTGATTGACTAAAGGCTATCTATCTATCTATCTATCTATTATCTATCTATCTATTATCTATCTATCTATCAATCTATCATCTACTATCTATCTACTATCTATCTATCTATCTATCTAATATTTTAAGCTAATATGCAATTTCTTAATGTATCTTTGTAATTCTTTGTACTGTTTGATGTGTATATGGACCTGTGTCTGAAATAAAGCTTTAATAATAATAATAATAATAATAATAATAATAATAATAATATAATAATAATATCTATCCATCTATAATAAAAAAGAGAAAACAGGTGTTTAGAAATTTTTGCAAAGTAATTAAAAAGAAATAACTGAAATATCACATTTACATAAGTATTCAGACCCTTTACTCAGTAGTTTGCTGAGGCACCTTTGGCAGCGATTACAGCCTCAAGTCTTCTTGGGTATGACGCTACAAGCTTGGTACACCTGTATTTGGGTAATTTCTCCCATTATTCTCTGCAGATCCTCTCAAGCTCTGTCAGGTTGGATGGGGAGCGTCAATGCACAGCTATTTTCAGGTCCCTCCAGCGATGTTTGATCGGGTTCAAGTTCAGGTTCTTGCTGGGCCATTCAAAGACATTCACAGGCTTGTCACAAAGCCACTCCTGCATTGTCTTGGCTGTGTGCTTAGGGTTGTTGTCCTGTTGGAAGGTGAACCTCCACTCCAGTTTGAGGTCCAGAACGCTCTGGAGCAGGTTTTCATCAAGGATCTCTCTGTAGTTTGCTCCGTTCATCTTTCCCTCGATCCTGACTAGTCCCCCAGTTCCTGCCGCTGTAAAAGATCCCCACAGCATGATGCTGCCACCACCATGCTTCACCGTAGGTAAGGTAATGGCCAGGTGATGAGCGGTGCCTGATTTCCTTCAGACGTAACGCTAGGCATTCAGATCAAGGAGTTTAATCTTGGTTACATCAGACCAGAGAATCTTGTTTAGGTGCCTTTTGGCAAACTCCAAGGGGGCTGTCATGTGGCTTTTACTGAGGAGTGGCTTCCGTCTGGCCACTCTACCATAAAGGCCTGATTGGTGGAGTACTGCAGATATAGTTGTTCTTCTGGAAGGTTCTCCCATCTCCACAGAGGAACTCTGGAGCTCTGTCACAGTGACCATCGGGTTCTTCGTCACCTCCCTGACCAAGGCCCTTCTCTCCCGATTGCTCAGTTTGGCCGGGCGGCCAGCTCTATGAAGAGTCCTTGTGGTTCCAAAGTTCTTCCATTTAAGAATGACGGAGGCCACTGTTCTCTTCGGGACCTGCAATACTGGAGAAATTATTTTATACCCTTCCCCAGGTCTGTGTCTCGACACAATCCTGTCTCGGTCTATAGACAATCCCTTCATCTTCATGGCTTGGTTTTTGCTCTGACATGCACTGTCAACTGCGGGACCTTATATAGACAGGTGTGTGCCTTTCCAAATCATGTCCAATCAATTTAATTTACCACTAGTGGACTACAATCAAGTTGTAGAAACATCTCAAGGATAATCAATGGAAACAGGATGAACCTAAGCTCAATTTTAAGTGTTGTTGCAAAGGGTCTGAATACTTATGTAAATGTGATATTTCAGTTATTTCTTTTTAATTACTTTGCAAAGGTTTTGGTTTTTCATTCTGGGGTTTAGTGTGTAGATTGATGACTAAAAAAATGAATTTAATCCATTTTAGAATAAGGCTGTAACGTAACAAAATGTGGAAAAAGTGAAGGGGTCTGAATACTTTCTGAATGCACTGTATACACTAACTACACATCCTCACCATGCCATTTCCCCATGACTCCCCCCTACAGGACTTCTTAACCCAGCTAACAAATAACTAGGAACGAATTGTCAATGGTTTTAAATTCTATAAGTTAAAAAAATAAGCACTAATATGCTTGTAATCACTGTTATTCATTTCCCCTCCCTCACTCAACATGGAGAGAAAGACAATACAGGGAGCTCAGAATTCTTGTTGACTGATGAGCAGAAACACAAATAATAATAATAATAATAATACATTTTATTTGTATAGCGCTTTTCAAGGACTCAAAGTCGCTTTAGATGGTGAGTCAAGAACAAAACAAAATAGAGCAGTAAGACAGAGATGCAAAGGGGAGGGGGACATGGGACTAAGGGTATGCAGAGGTGAAGAGATGGGTCTTGAGGCGGGACAGGAAGATGGCGAGGGACTCAGAAGTTCGGATCAATTGTGGGAGGGAGTTCCAGAGCCTGGGAGTTGCCCTGGAGAAGGCTCTGTCTCCAAAAGTGCAGAGGTTGGATTTCAGAATGGAGAAATGGGAGGGACCAGTGAAGTCAGTGAGATAAGGGGGGGCTGGTTGAGGGCTTTGGGTGAGGACCAGGATTTTGAGATGATGGTGGGAAGCAGAAGTTCTTTGAGGACTTTGTGCCAGGATTTGGTGTGGGTAATGAGTCGGGCGGCTGCATTCTGGACCAGGTGGAGTCGGTTGATGTTGCTGGAATTAATGCCAAAGAGAAGAGAGTTACAGTAGTCCAGTCTGGAGGAGATGAAGGCATGGATGAGTCTTTCAGCAGCGGGGGGTGTGAGAGAGGGTCTGATTTTGGCAATGTTGCGGAGGTGAAAAAATGATGTTTTGACAACATGGCGGATGTGAGGCTCAAGGGAGAGGGTTGAGTCAAAGATCACGCCAAGGTTGCGGGCCTGAGGAGATGGGGAGACAGTGGTGCCGTCAATAGTGAGAGTGGGGTTGTTAATTTTGGTAAGTGTTGATTTGGAGCCAATGAGGAGAAATTCTGTTTTGTTACTGTTTAATTTAAGGAAGTTGAGTTGCATCCAAGATTTGATGGCTGACAGGCAGGAGTTGATATGGGAGAGAGGGGGGTGGTGGGGGGACTTGGTGCTGAGATAGATCTGGGTGTCATCAGCATAGCAATGGAAGTCCAGTTTGAAGTGACGGAGTATATGACCAAGGGGGAGGATGTAGATGATGAAGAGGAGGGGACCGAGAACAGAGCCTTGGGGAATGCCTTGAGTGACAGTGGCTGTAGCAGAGGTGTGGTTATGGAGAGAGATGAAGTGGGATCTGTTGGAAAGGTAGGAACGGAGCCAGCTGAGTGCAGAACCTTCAATGCCAAGGTCTTTAAGTCTGGTAAGCAGGATGTTATGGTTCACGGTATCGAAGGCCGCGCTCAGGTCGAGGAGGATGAGGATGTTGAGGGAACCAGTGTCAGCAGAGGTGAGGAGGTCATTGAGGAGGTGAGCAGTTTCTGTGCTATGGAGGGGGAGAAATCCAGATTGGAGGGGTTCAAATAGGTTATACGCAAGGAGGTGGGAATGAAGTTGTGACGCAACGATATGCTCCAGGGTTTTTGAGAAGAAAGGGGAGGTTTGAGATTGGGCGGTAGTTAATGAGAGAGGAGGGATCAAGACCAGGTTTCTTTAAGATTGGTGTGACAGCAGCAGTTTTGAAAGCGAAGGGACAAATGACTCAAAGTAGATCATGCAGTACTTGTCGACCTGCAGTGTTAACCCTGTTTCTTTTTCCATGAATGCTGCCTGACTTGCTGAGTATTTTCTGTTTGTATTTCATATTTGCTACATTTGTAGTATTTTGAAATGCTTGAGCAAGACTTTGGCTTGATTTAACTTCCTCCCCAGAAAAATATTTGGACTAATGCTTGGGAATTCTAAAGTATTGTCAGATGTACTGAGATACAGTGAGAATCATTACCAGTTAAATCATACTATAGTTTTAGTTTAAGTAAGTAAGTAAGTTTATTGGCCAAGTATTCACATACAAGGAATTTGCTTTGGTGCTCCGCCCACAAGTAACAACATGACATACAGTGACAGTTACGAATGACTCAGAAAACACTAAACATTAATAATAATAAAACATTAATGATGACACATCATAGATCAAGCATGTGAACCAACAAACTACCTAGTTTGCAAAATAATTAGTTTAGACATACAGCATGGAACCAGGCCCTTTGGCCCACTGAGTCCATATTGATCACCCGATCACATTAGTTCTATGTCATGCCACTTTCGCATTCACTCCCTACACATTAGTGGCAATTTTACAGAGGCCAATTAACCTACAAACCTTCACATCTTTTCGGTTGTGGGAAGAAACTGGATCACCCGGAGGAAACCCGCGCAGTGACTGGGAGAGTGAGCGAACTCCACACAGACAGCATCTGAGGTCAGGATCGATCCCGGGTCTTTGGCACTGTGAGGCAGCAGTTCTACCAGCTGCGCCACTGTGCCAAGCACATGAGTAGGATCAAGCCTTGCACAAGTATAACAAGCAGTCCAAAGAGATAAATACCAGAGGCCAGAATATAGTATTACAGCATTATAGTGTTACAGTTATGAAGAAAAAGACCAAGGTTTGCAGTATGATAGGTTGGAAGATCGAGCCTACACTTTAGTTTATGGGAGGATCATTCAGTAGTTCTGACTACAGTGGGGAAGATGTATCTTCTGCATGATGGGAGGGAGGGGAGAAGAGGGAATGGCCAGGGTGCAATAGGTCCTTGAGAATGTTGGCTGTTTTCCTGAGGTAGCATGAAGTGTGGATCTACCTAGTTACTGGTGGGGAATCTGGTCTGTGAGATGGCTACATCTACAACTCTGCATGCGGGAGGAAACCGGAGCACCCGGAGAAAACCCACGCCGCAGTCACAGGGTGAACGAAGAAATTCTGTACAGCCAGCAGCCGCGGTTAGGATCGAACCCGGGTCCCTGGCGCTGTTAGGCAGCAACTCTACCGCTGTTAGGCAGCAACTCTACCGCTGCGCCACTATTCCACCCTGGCAGTGTCTAGCTTGTATCCCCTCCTTATTTTTGGACAAGATAACCTTTGAGCAAGTCCCATTGCAGGTACAGCTCCATCAGTCTTTTTTTGTACTGAATGGAACCAGCTCTTTAGGGGCAGACTGACACTGCCTGCAGTCTGCATTAAAGGTTAAATCACATTTACTTGGAAGAGAATGTGTTTATTGTTGAAAGATAACAGAGACCAAGGGAGTCAGTGGGCAGGCAGACAGGGAGTGTGGACGGCGCGATGGTTTTGATATCAGCTCGGCCACCGGCCAGCACAATCTCTTCCTTGTGCATGGCGGGCCTGCACAGGGTTTCACTGTGACTCTGCTGACATCAGTTAGGCTGCGGAGAGGCTGCTAAGCAGAAAATTACCTCCGACGGCACGTGCCACTTGCGTGGGCAAGTGGCACGTCAGTCTACCTCATGAACCGTGCTCTGCAGAGCGTTTAGTTTAGCTTAGTTTGGTTTAGACATACAGCACAGAAACAGGCCCTTCGGCCCCGCAGGTCCACACTGACCAGCGATCCCCATGCACTAACACTACCACTATCCTAACACTATCCTACACACAAGGGACAATTTACAACTTTTTACCGACGCCAACTAACCTACAAACCTGCACGTCTTCAGAATGTGGAAGGAAACCGGAGCACCCGGAGAAAACCCACCCAGTCACAGGGAGAACGTACAAACTACTATAATACAGCACCTGTAGTCAGAATTGAACGGGTCTCTGGTGCTGTAAGGTAGCAACTCTACTGCTGCGACACTATGCCGCACCTAGTATTCTCAAAATAGAGATTTTGAGAATATTGGACATGCACAAGGTGTTAGAGAGCATGAAAACATTTTTCTATTGACAGAGACCTGATAGAAGTGGACCAGAGAATATGTCAACTCACAGTCACTTGGAATTGCAGAGAGTTCAGTTCCATGTGAGGAATCAAAGAGCAGGGGAAATTGTCAGTGAATATAATTTTGCATTGAAAGCTCTGTGCACACATTGCGATGTTGTGATCTAAACGGTGCCCTGTGGCTTAGATAGTTCTATGACTTAGACGATGACAGGATTCAGTTCAAACTGTTTGGCACAAGTAGCGTGACGTTTGATCGGGCCTGCAAGATTGCATTGGAAATGGCAGCACAAAAGTGCCAAGACATGTATTCAATCGCCAAGCTCAAACACAATGATAGTTTAAGTGTTAAGGGCCTGTCCCACTGTACGAGGTAATTCAAGAGTTCTCCCGAGTTTTCCCCTGATTCGAACTCGGAGATTGTCCGTAGGAGTTTGTGGAAGTCTCGTAGCGGCACGTAATGTTAACGGTAGGTAATGGGGGAATCCGGTAAACTCATGACTTTTTTTTCAACACTGTGAAAAATGTCCACGAGTAAAAAAATACTTGCGATGAAAAAAAGTTTACTTTTTACTCATACGAGCCGCTACGAGACATTCACGAACTCTTACGGACCCGCTATGGACATTCTCCGAGTTCGAATCAGGGGAAAACTCGGGAGAACTCTTCAATTACCTCGTACAGTGGGACAGGGGCTTTAGAATGCAGCAGTAAAAGTCTATGCCTCTGACAATGGAAATATCTTTTCATGCACTCTAAAAGATGCATTCACCCCACTGTGCAGTTCCGAAGCAGCACAATTAATGCAGGGAAAGATAATCAACCCAATGTTGAATGATGTTTCAATAAACAGCGCCTTTACCACCGGTGGAAGAGGCAGGGAGCAGCAAGATTGCAGGATAAAAGTACAGATAGGCTAAGGTTTAGGTTTGTAATTGTTTCATGAACTGAGGTACCATAAAAAGCTTTGTTTTGAATGCTATTCAATCAAATCTTTTCATTGCAAACAGGACGGTATACATCATAAGGTCATAAGTGATAGGAGCAGAATTAGGCCATTCAGCCCATCAAGACTATTCCGCCATTTAATCATGGCTGATCTACCTCTCCCTCCTAACCCCATTCTCCGGCCTTCTCCCCATATCCCCCTGACACCCATACTAATCATTCATGTCATTCATTCCAGTGTAGGCTTTGCAACATTAATTCTTCACTCTGTGATGGATGACTGGACATGCTTGCAGTGGAGATTGTCATAATGATTCAGTGAGCTCATGTGCCACCAAAGTTTTACTTCAAAAATACTTTCAAAGTGAAATGATTAATGGCGGTTCACAGTAAACGCATAATTTTATTAATTACATTTAAGATTTAGGTTTCGGTTTATTATTGTCACGTGCACCGACGTACACTGAAAAGCATTGTTTTGGCAGCTATCACATCAGGTCAGATAATACTGTGCATAAATGCAATCAATTCAAATGCAAGTAGAATGGGTAGAGCAACGGGGAAGATGCAGAGTGTAGAATATAGTTCCCAGCATTGTAGGGCAACAGATCCAGAGAGAAGGTCCAGTGGCTGTAATGGGATAGAGGTGAATCAGACAGTACCCCAGCCTATGGCATGGGGAAGAAGCTGTTCCTGAGATGGTGGTGTGTGCTTTCAAACTTCTGTACCTTTTATCCGATGGGAGCTGGGAGAAGAAAGAAAGACTGGTGTGTGGCGGGGGGGAGAGAGGAGTGGGGTCTTTATCAAATAAATTACAAGGCTTAACAAGGGAATGGTGATTCAATAGCAGACCATTCCATCATGGGCAGATATATAACTACAGTGGGAAATTCAGCATATTTCTATGTTCTCGGGTGAAGTACAGAAGATAATGGTTCGGAAACAATGGAATATGTGTTATAATTGCTTAGGATTGAATTATAAATTGACCCTAACATGTATTGACATGGAACCAGTGTACGGGTTGGTTGGCATTGACATGATGGGCAGAAGGGCCTGTTTCCACGCTGTATCTCTAAAACTATATGGAGCACCTTCTTCTTGCGTATGGCGTGCACAGCGTAAAGTTGTAGGACAACTTGTTCTATTTGATCTAATTTGCATTTGTTGATTGCATTCGTCGAAACAGGGCGGACCACATGAAAGTTGCAATCTCCCACCCCAATATGGAGCATTATGTGCAGTTTCTAATTGCCACACAAAATCAGGTGTTTTTAGATATGTGGGGCTCAGGCATTGTAGTTACTTATTAAAATAGATGACCATAGTTTCTTGACTTATGCCACTGCTTCAGAGGTCGGTTCTTAATCCACCTCCCACATAGGAAGGATGTTGGAAGCTTTGCAGAAGGTGCAGAAGAAATTCACTGGGGTCTCTTTTAAATATTTCACCGCACATCATAAACCTCTTCCCTCTAGCTTCAGAACATTTAACGCCGGGGAAAAGACTGTGGCTATTTACCACATCCATGAGTTTAGATACTTAGAAAGATTACCCTTTAGCCTCCTAAGCCCCAGGGATATTTATGTAGCAACTATAATAGGAACTGGAGAAACCTCTTCACACAAAATATTAGTTATCATTTCCTTCTCTATTTATTCTCTATTTTCCCTGTTCCCTGTTCAGAACCTACATCACACCGTTATATACTGCTCAATTGTGGTCTAAGTATAAGAAAAAGAGTATGCAGAGGCTTAAGGTAGCATACAATGATGCAATGAGGTTGCTACTTCATGTCCCTAGTGCCAGTCAATTGTTTGTGTCCACTAGAGTGCCAACCTGTGAGGCACTCTTAAGACAGCTGATGTTTAGTTTTATGTGTTGCCTGGATAAGTCAGAGAACCACATAATTGAAGCCTTAGTCAGCCCTCTGAAAAGCTGCTATAGATTCACTTCTAGGCTAAGATGGCATTGGTGCAATAGCTTATATATATTTTAGGCTAATATGCAATTTCTTAATGTATCTTTGTAATTCTTTGTACTGTTTGATGTGTATATGGACCTGTGTCTGAAATAAAGCTTTAATAATACATTTTGGACTGCAACCTTGTCGTGGTCGGGGAGCTTGTGAGTCTCAGTGACCCCTAGAGCTATGACAGCGGGAGATTCGTCTCCTGTTAGGGTCTCCCTTGCTGGATAGGTCAAAGGGTAGAAGCGAGACAAAGAGCGATCCACTGGTCCTCCAGGTTGGAGGTTGAGCACAGGGTTAACAACTCTGCCTCGTAAAACAAATATCATACGGAAACAGCAACTGAAGGAATCAACACTACTGGGTGTGATGGACCTCCAGGGCTAAAACAATGGACCTGACCTGGGGTAGTGTCCAGAAGCTAGCCCAGAACAGACAGGAGTGGAGGACCTTCGATGCTGCCCTACATGCCAGGAGGCATAATAGGCAGAAAAGAAAAGAAAAGTCTCTATTCTAAGCATAATGCTATTAACCTTTATTTTTTCATTTCAGGCCGTCCCTCAGGGTCTAGGATAATTTGATTCTGTTCTACTTTTATTTAAAGTGTGAAACACAAGTGGTTCTCCTCCGATCCTTCATGATATGATTGATAATAGTGGGCACTGCATAGTGTGTGGTATCACAAGAAACCAGTGCCCTTGTCATGACATACTGCAGCAAAAAGGATTCTCTGCTACCAAACCTCTGCCTGCATTTATTATTGCTTCATGTTGATCCTAACACCATCTCCGTTTTTCATTTTTATAAACAGCTGGTATGGTGATGCAAGGACCATAGACGAATCTGCGATAAATTTAGGTTTAGGTTTATCATTGTCATGTGTACCGAGGTACAGTGAAAAGCGTTTGTTGTGCGCTAACCTGGCAGCAGAATGATAATACACGATTAAAATTAGCCATCCACAGTGTAGAAATACATGATAAAGGGAATAACATGAATAACTTTTGGTGTAAAAATAAAGTCCAGTGAGGTCCGAATATAAGGTCCGAGAGTCTCCAATCAGGTAGATAGTAACTCAGGGCTGCTCTCTAGTTGTTGGTAGGATGGTTCAGTTGCCTGATAACAGCGGGAAAGAAACTGTTCCTGAATCTGGAGATGTGCATTTTCTCACTTCTCTACAATAGGCAGAGCAAAAGGAAAGATACAAAGTGCAGAATGTTGTTCTCAGCATTGTAGCACATTAGTTCCAGGGACAAAGTCAAATGTCCAGAATGAAGTAGGTTGGAAGATCCGGCTCTGTCCTCACTAATCGGATCATTCTGAAGCTATGTTCACTCATATCCACAAAAGCGTTTGTATTCTGCCATATTTCTGATCTTACTGCCTCAAGAATGGTTTGAAATTTGCCCTTGATAGGCTATCCAATTTTAATCCCAGATTCTGGTTGAACAAGGAGCATTTATTTAATTTAACCATTATATGGTGGTAATAAGAATTTCTTCTGAAGTACAAAGATTGAGAAAAGAGCTGTAGTATTCGAAGATAATCCTGGGCCAATGATCCAAACCTTGCAAGTTCTTGTCTATTGTCTTTCAGATGAGGCGAGTCTGAATAACAGTTTTGTATAAGAGTATAGAGTAGACTCTTATACAAAAGTTGGAAGGAACTGCAGATACTGGTTTAAAGCTGCCTGAAGAAGGGTCTCAACCCGAAACGTTACCCATTCCATCTCTCCACAGCACAGCAGCAGTGTCCTGGGCTCAATCCTGACATAGGCTGCGGTTTATGCGGAGTTTGCGCATTCTCCCTGTGACCATGTAGGATTCCTCCAGGTGCTCGGTTTCCTCCCGCATCCCAAAGAAATGCAGGTTTGTAGGTTAATTTGCCTCTGTAAATGGCCATTAGTGTGTAGGAACTGGATGCAAAAGTGCGATAACAAGGAACCATAATATAGAACCATTTAGTGTATTTAAATCAGTAATCTAACTTTGACAATCCATTATCATGACAAATTGTGTTTAAAGATTGGATTAATTTTTGTAATTACTTTTGCAAATGGAGTGCAGCCTTAAGGAGAACATGCTAGAGCTTGAACCTCAATATTATCCATGTTAAAACATTCTCTTTCTGTCAAAATCAAGCTTTGGACAAAATCATTTTGTGCTGTTTTACGTTCCTTACTCATGAACTCACCATAGTTTTGTTCTGCTAGTATGGACATTGTGGGCCAAATGGATTCTTGGGGTGGCAGCTCAGTCCCTCAAGCCTGGTGGTGGCAGCTCACTCACGGCTGGTGGGCTGGCAGTTGATTTAACAAAAAATCCCAAAATAGGGTGATTGATGGCTGGGCTGGACTGGTCCATAGAATGGCCTCATTCCATGTGGAAAATCATTGAAATCAATCAATGATTGGAGTTGCTCCTTGGTTTTGTGTTGGTTTCACTGGGACCAGTTTCTCTAGCACTTCTTCCATATGACGTCAGACAATCGTATGCTGGCTGAGGTTCACAATATATGCCATGGCATTAGCCTTGATGTACTGTATATGTGCCTTGTGGCCAGTTCGCTCGCTCGTGTGTCAGACGGTGCATAGCTCGCTGTTGGCCTCTGTCGCCATCCGACATGTTGACAGAATCGGTCGCCCGACGCGTCGCAGAGTGCATCGTGTCATCATTTCCGGGGATCGCCACGAGGTGGCTTCTGTCATAATCCCCCTTGTAGCCAGTAATGCAAGACTTTTTCATGTTTGTCTGCTGGGAATTTAAAGCACGATCTCACACTATTTTCATGGGCATTAAACAAGTCTCCCCTTTTGATTCTTAGTCTTTTTAGCCAATAATTGCCAACTAATGTACTTTTTTTAGTTACAGCCCAACGACCCCACGCTGACCAGTGACCGCCCGTGCACTAGTTCTTATCCTGCACACTGGGGACAATTTGCATTAGCCAATTAACCTACAGACCTGTACTACTTCGGAATGTGAGATGAAACCAGAGCACCCGGAGAAAACCCAAACGGTCACACGGAGAACGTGCAAACTCCGTAGTCAGGATCGAACGCAGGTCTCTGGCACTTTAAGGCAGCAACTCTACCACTGCGCCACTGTGCTGCTTTATATGTGGCCCAATCAAAGTTTTGTACAGCTTTTATACTTTTATATTCAATGCCCTGACCAAATGAGGCAATACTGCTATATCCCCTCTTTACAACCCCATCAACTGCATTTCCATTTTCAGATGGACTTGCACCCCAAGATCCCTCTTTACATCAATGATCCTGCCATTTATCATATACTTTGCTCTTGCATTCAGCTTCCTCAAATACAGAACCTCGCATTTGCTCAGCCAAAAGTCAATCTGCCGATTCTTCACCCAAATCTCCACAAGATCTATATCCCGCCATATTCTTTGGCAACCTTTGGTGTCATCTCCAAGTGTACTAACTAGACCACCTGTATTTTCATCCCAATCATTAATATGTATCACAAACAAAAGAGGCCCAGTGTTGATCTCTGCGGAGCACCACTGGATAGTCCCCCAGTCGGAAAAACACCTTCTCTGTCTTTAATGACCAAGGCAAATTTAGATCAAATTTACTAATTCTCAGTATATCACATATGACTTAATATTCTGCACCAGACCACCAAAAGGATGCTAATCATTGTTATTATTTTTATCATTAAAATATGTTAATCCACAAAGTATAATCAATGTGTCTGCAATAGTTATCTGCAAATGTGTCTGCAAATGTTTCACAGTTGCCAGTGTCTCATGGTACTTAACAGCACCTCAAGCAAATCAACTCCAAACACACAACACATATCTCAGTTGGCGGCTCAGTGGCACAGTGCTGCCTTACTGCGCCAGAGACCCGGGTTCAAACCTGACCATGGGTGCCATCTGTATGGAGTTTGCACGTTCTCCTTGTGACCGTGTGGAGAACCGGGTGCTACGGTTTTCTCCCACATTCCAAAGACGTGCAGGTGTCTCGAGAGTGTGGGATAGTGCTAGTGTACGGGGTGATCGCTAGTTGGCGAGGACTCGATGGGCCGAACGGCCTGTTTCCACGCTGTATCTCTAAAACTAACACAGTGATAAATAGCCAACAACTTTTATTTTGAGATCATGCCCCAAGTTCCAGATTGTCCAACTGCTATAGGCCTCATCGAAGAAGAACACGCCTCATATATTAACTTGCTATGAAATGTGCATTTGGGGAGCGGCAACCATGGAGATCTGAACAACGGATGTTGAGCACCATTGTTCTAGACTCTTACCTGTGGAAAGATGATGTAACAATTTTATAAGGTGTGACCTCCAAGATTGTGGCCCAATGGTCATAAAAGAAAGATATTGAGTGTCAAAGTTGTGATGGTTTATGATCTGAAGGGAAAGGTTGATATCCTCCCATGTGTTAGAAGTTGTGGATTTGAGAGGCTCCGTGAAGAACCTACTTTACTGGTGCTCTGGCAAAGTTAATCACAGATGTCACGTTTGGCATCCATTTTGAATGCTTGCCCAAGGAAACTCATTGAAAAGTATTGAGTTTCCCTATCTCTGATACATTGTTTGCTGGACAAGAGATGGTACTGAAGCTTAAATCAGTGCAATGCAAGTAACTTAATATCTTCCCAAATAAGAATTACCTGTGTGTGGGCCACTTTCAGCTTTCAGTATTTGTTCTTCGAGCCCAGTAATCTATCATTACCAAAGTATGAATTGCGTGTGGCCATTTAATTCAAATAAAACTCCGCAGAGTCACGTGAGCCAGCTGCTTGTAACAAAATAGTTTGACTCACAGGATTTAAGGCGGGGGAAATCAAAGACTCCGAGCCCGTTTTTTTCTCCTATTGAAGCTTTTCTTGGCTCAATAAATCCAAGGAGAAGAAAAAAAAGTGTTTACTGAATTGGCCTTCAGCCAACAAAATGAACTCACAGCCAAGTTGCCCTTGGTTGCGGGCCTGCAGTAATTGAGCTGGTTTGCGAAAACCTCCTTCGCACTTGTCTTTGTGAGTTTAACCAACAGTGACTTGACCTTTAAGGCTGAACCTAACAAATGGGCAATTGTGCGAACTAGTCAAAATATCCATCTGAATTCCCAGCTCCGACCACTTCAGTGACGCTCGGGTTGGAGGAAAGGGAAAGGCTTCAGAAGAGAAGTCCAAGAGTCAATGGTTCTTCTGTGACTCAATGAATGACTCTGGAGCCAAGACTGGTACCTGTTTGATTCCACCATGAGGCATTGGCCTCTGCAGAAAGAACAAGTTATCATAGAACAGACCAATGCATCACTTTACCAACCAACCTTTTTTTTTCCTATCTGCACGCCAACAAAATCAAATGGTATTTACTCAGTCAGACGGAAAAGTATTATAGTTCAGAAAATCAAATATTATTTCTTTCAGCACAGACCTCTTCCTTTCAGCTGCTGTTAGCCTAACCTGGATTCAGTTGTCAGATCTGTTCTTTCTGCTGTGGAATTTCACAGAGTGATGCCAACTCCAAATTAACTTATCTTGAAAATGAATTTCACTTAACAAACGCGGTGAAAAAGGGGGCTGGATATTCGGCTTTGCTTGATCAAGCAATGGCTTGTCAGTTTCTTGGATGCTCTCCAGAAAGCACTGAAAGGGTTTCGTAGCTTGAGACATTAAGCAAACTCCCTTTTGATTATATTGCACTCTTGTAATAAACTAATAACCACCTTTAATTCTCAGTATAGTTGTGAGGAAAAGCACTGCTGTAGTTCAGATTGAACTTGGGTTTAGATCATACACACCCGAGCACAACAACTCCAGACCACTTACAAGAATGTTGAGCAGGAATACGCTGCACAGCCTATTAAACCAGTGGGGCCCACTGATAAAAGGCAGTGCTCAAAAGGTACAACTCAATTTTTTTGTCTGTCTACCATATCCTATGAATCCTTAGCTGTGCAAATATAAACCCATCTCCGTCACCTCTGAATATACACACAATAGAGTATTCGGGGTACTGATTTTGGAATGATCAGCAATGATCACATTGGCTGTCGAAGGGCCGAATGGCCTACGCGTGCACCTATTGTCTATTGTCTATTATCTATTGCCACTGAAGATAGACACAAAATGCTGGAGTAACACAGCAGGTCAGGTACCATCTCTGGAGAAAAGCAACAGGTGATGTTTCAGGTCGAGACCCTGCATCAGACCCTTTGTTTAAATGGGAGGGAAGTGTCGGAGATTTTTTTTAAACGGGTGAGAGCTGACCAGTAATTAGCTCGTACACTAGCACTATCCTACACATTTGGAAAAATTTACAATTTGCAAAGCCTAGTCATGTTCGAACCTGGGTCTCTGGTGCTATTGTAAGGCAGCAACTCAACCGCAGTGCCACTGTTTATCTTGCATTAAATGTTATACACTGTACACTGTGGATGGCTTGATTATAATCATGTATATTCTTTTCATTGACTGAATAGCATGCAACAGAAGGCTTTTAACTGTACCTTGGTACTTGTGACAATAAACCCCTCTAGAGATCCACAAAAAAACACTTTCACATGTCCATTCTCTCCTCCGATTCTTTTGATATTTACCTATACCAGGGGTAACCTACAGTGGTCAATTAACCTAGCAACCAAAACCAGGGATGTTGACAGATACCCACATAGGGAACATGCAAACTCCATACAGTCAGCACTTATGGTTAGGATCAGAGAGGCACAGTAGTAGACTTGCTGCCTTACAACAACAGAGACACAGGTTCAATCCGGACCACGGGTGCGGTCTGTACGGAGTTTGCATGTTCTACCTGTGACCGCGTGGGTTTTCTCTGGGTGCTCCAGTTTCCTCTCACCCTCCAAAGACATCAGGTTTGTAGGTTAATTGGCTTCGGTAAAATTGTAAATTGTCCCTAATGTGTGGGATAGGGCCAGTGTACACGGTCATCTTTGGTCGCTGCAGACTCGGTAGGCCGAAAGGCCTGTATCTCTGAATTCTAGTCTAAAGTCTAAATTAAACTGGAGTTATGAAGTAGTTTAGTTAACTACTCACCTGCCATGCTACCTTAATCGTTGGCTATATAACTGGAACACCCCCAAACCTGTGAAAGGTACGATATAAATGAAGATAGACACAAAATATTTGAGTAACTCAGTGGGTCGAGACCCTCCTTCTCCAGGTCCTAACACGAAAAGTCACCCGTTCCTTCTCTCCAGAGATGCTGCCTGTCCCATTGAGTTACTCCAGTATTTTGTGTCTATCTTGGGTTTAAACCAGCACCTGCAATTCCTTCCTGCAATATAAATGAAGATGGAGGAAACACAAAGTGCTTGAGTGAATTAACGGGTTAAGCAGCATCCCTGGAAAACATGGACAGGCGATGTCCATGTTTTCGGGTCGAGACCCTTCTTCAGATATTTGTGTCACTCAATTACCCTGAGCGAGAGCCTCAGGATCGATCTAATCACCTTATTAATTTTAAACATTCTACAAACTCTACAAACACATAGACATTAAGAGACATAAACTGTGTCAGATTTGGCACAATTAATTCATAAATATGAACAACAAAATCTTAGTTAAACCAGTTTAGTCATAGAAAAATAGATAACTCCAGACAGTATTTATATAGGCTTCGCCCCGGCAGCCAAGAAATAAAGGGCTCACTTTCAAAGATACAGCTATTCTGAAACCAATCTTTAACTCGTATTATTTTGGCTGGTTAAAATAATATTTTAAGATGTAAAAATGTTCCTGTGTGAAGTATGAATAAGCTTTTCCGCTACATCATAAACAGTTTCTGATGAGACAACTGTAAGTTATTCCTAAGATAGACACAAAATGCTGGAGTAACTCGGCAGGTCAGGCAGCATCTCTGGAGAAAAGGAATAGGTGACTTTTGGGTCAGACTGCTGTCTGAAGAAGGTTTCCGACCCGAAACGTCACCTACCCATTTTCTCCAGAGATGCTGCCTGACCCATTAAGTTACTCCAGCATTTTGTGTCTATCTTCGGTATAAACTAGCATCTGCAGTTCCTTCCCACACACTATAAGTTATTCCTAATGAGAGGTCATCAATGTGAAATGGTAAAGGGCCTGTCCCACTGGCGCGACTTTACAGCGATTGTCTTCAACCTTTAAGCTCGAGGGCACTCGCCTGGAAAACCTCGAGCTGGATCGACCATCAGTGAAGAAACTGCGCGCCAGATTGACCGGCAGCGCGCGCGCGCACACACACACACACGCACGCACGCACGCACGCGCGCACACACACACACACACACACACACACACACACACACACACACCGCAAAGGCGGGGGCCAGGGAAAGCGGGGGAGCGCTGTCTGAAATTCACACCCGCGATGAAGAGGAAGGTAAAAAACGGCTGCACAGTGTACTACACAGTCCTTTAGAGAGCGGGGATGGGGTGCGGGAGAGAAGTAGAGAGAAGGGGGAGAGAAGGGGAGAGAAGGGGAGAGAAGGGGAGAGAAGGGAGAGAGAGAGGGGGAGAGAGAGGGAGAGAGAGGGGGGAGAGAGAGGGGCAGAGAGGGAGAGAAGGGGAGAGAGGGGAGAGAGAGAGGGAGAGAGAGGGAGAGAGAGGGAGAGAGGGAGGGAGAGAGGAGAGGGGGAGAGAGAGGGGAGAGAAGGGGAGAGAAGGGGAGAGAGGGGAGAGAAGGGGAGAGAAGGGGAGAGAAGGAGTGGAGACATTTTCAAGAAGCCAGACAACTTATAATAAAGTTTAGCGGGCATTTAACTTACTGGTCAGTTTTCCTTGGTCCTGAAAACTCCAATGAGCCAATTAAAATGAAGGAGATTGCCTACGGCTACCTCGACTGCCTGCAACTACATAGCGACCCCACCACTGCACTATGAGTTCAAAACAACCATGCCAACCAATGTTTACTCGCAGAAAATTTTTCAACCTGCTGACAACATTTTCCTCGACCAAACTGAGGCCACAAATATTCCATCGAGCATGAAGGAGAGTTCCAGTGACCTCATAGGACCTTCCAAGACCACGTGTCGACCATGCTGCGAGTTTGAGTCGAGGGCAAACTCTTCTAAACCCGCAGATTAGATCAGGGCAGTGTGGGACAGCCCCTTAACTCTACATTTATCTTCCCTTTTATGCTATCTGACCTGCTGTATTTCCAAATGTCCTGATTTTATTTTATTTATTTTATTTCCAATGTTTTGCTTCAGTTAAATTATTTCATAAACCATCATTAACTCGATACCATGCCGTATCCCACAGATTTTCACTTACCATTCAACTGATTGATTAGTACAGGTGTCAGAGGTTATGGGGACGAGGCAAGAGATTGGGGTGAGGAGAGACAGATAGATCAGCCATGATTGAATGGTGGAGTAGGCTTGATAGGCCGAATGGCCTAATTCTATTCCTATCACTTATGACTTACTTATGAATTGAGCGATGTGAGGTGGGATGGAGGGAGAAAAAATATGACTCTGTTTATTGATAAGGTAAGTTGTATTTTGGGAAGTCAAGCCGGGCTAGGGCCTTCACAGTGAATGGCAGAGCCCTGGGGAGTGTGGTTGAGCAGTGGTGTCTAGGAGTGCAGGTAAAGTGGCATCACAGGTAGACAGGGTGGTAAAGAAGGCTATTGGTAGAATGGACTTCATCAGTCCGGATACTGAGTATAGAAGTTGGGACGTGTAGGAAAGAACTGCAGATGCTGGTATAAATCGAAGGTAGACACAAAATGTTAGAGTAACACAGCGGGACAGGCAGCATCTCTGGATAGAAGGAATGGGTGACGTTTCGGGTTGAGACCCTTCTTCAGACTCTTCGGATTCTTCAACAGAGATATTGGGATGTTATGTTACAGTTGTAGAAGACTTTGATGAGGCTGCATTTGGAGTTTTGTGTTAAGTTTTGGTCTCGAGGGGTGATCTTATCAAGGTGTACACAATCATGAGGAATTATTAGATAGGGTGAATGCCCAGGGTAGGGAGAATTAAGAATCAAAACACATATGTTTCAGGTGAGAATGGAAAGATTTAATAGGAAGCTGAGGGGCAACTTTTTCACTCAGAGGGTGGTGGGTATATGGAATGAGCTGCCAATGGAGTTAGTTGTGGCAGGTACTATAACAGCATTTAAAAAACACTTGGACAGGTACAAAGATGGGAAAGGATAGAGAGATATGGGCCAAACATGCGCAAATGGGATTAGCTTAGATGGGGCATTTTGGTCTATACGGACGAGTTGGGCCAAAGGGCCTGTTTCCGTTCTGTATAACTCTATGACTAATAACTTTACAGTACTTCAACTGCAGGTGGCAAAAAGTGATTGTGAGTAGCATTGAGAAACTTAATGGCATTTTCAATGGCGTTCTGGGATTTAACATTGCTGTAATTACTGTAACTGCTTTGCGTGAAGAATACTAATGAAGTCAATTATTAAATGGTGAGTACCATTAGAATAATGTATTTTATTTTTAAAGATATTAATTCTACACCACATCCAATTCCAGTTGGATGTTAATTCCAAGTGAATCTTAATGAATTTCAGCTCATTAAGGTGAAGCTTTCGACAGATAAGCATTTAATGTTTTGTATTTGATATGAATATGAGATGAGTTTTAGACTAATTGGGTTATTAATCACCAGAAACAATCATAACAGACCTTGGAAATGAAAAAAAAAATGATTATTGTTCAATATACATCGAGCTGGAATGTTTTTTTTAATTCTTTGTCCAATTTGAGGATTTTTCAGTTCTCAGAGGCATGGCAACTGCTCTGACCAAGGCTGCAGGTAATTGCAGAGAGTTATGGATGCAATCCAGTCCATCAGCCTCGAATCAGCCTCCTCTTCATCGACTCCATCTACACTTCATGTTGCCTCAGGAAATCAAGGACCACTCACACAATGGTCAAAAGATACAAAACCTTGAAAACATCTACCATCAGATACAAGAACAACTTCTTCCCCATTTATCTGACACTTGACAGCCAGTTTTATACTGCCATCATAGAGTCTATCTTCACCTTCTCCATCATGGTCTGGTTTGGCTCAGCCACCAAGCACGACATCCAGAGGCTGCAGTGCATCGTTCGATCAGCCAAGAAGGTTGTTGGCTGCAACCATCCCCCCATTGACGAACTGTACACTGCAAGGGCCATGAAGTGAGCGGGTAAGATCATCTCTGACCCCTCTCACCCTGGTCACAAACTCTTTGAAGCACTTCCCTCTGGAAGGCAACCGGACTGTCAAAGCCGCCACAGTCAGACATAAAAACACTTTTTTTCCATGAGCAGTAGCTCTACTCAACAGCCAAAAGTCTGTAGCCTCCTTTTGCTCTGGTATTTTATTTAATTCTTCACATGTTTAAATTATAATTATTTATTTTTAATTGTCTACTGTATATTGTGTTGTTACTTGTGAGCAAAGCACCAAGGCAAATACCTTGTATGTATACATATTTGGCTAATAAAATGTATTCAATTCAATTGAACGGGCCTCTCATATGCCGAAGATGTATTCACGATCTTCCAATCAACCTCATTGCATCCCATGCACTTTTAAAAAAAGAAATCTACACTTTCTCTGAAGCAGTAACACTATATTATGTACTCATTTTCCTTTCTCCTTTGCGCTACCTGTTGTACTCATGTGTGGTATGATTTCACTCATGCACGGTATGATCTGCTTGGACAGGACACAAAATAAAGTTTCTCACTGTGTTTTGGTTCATGTAACAACAATAAACCAATATTAATTAGAGTAGGAAGGAACAGACAATGCTGGTTTATACCAGAGATAGACACAAAAAGCTGGAGTAACTCAGAGGGCCAGGCAGCATCTCTGGAGAAAAGGAATAGGTGACGTTTCGGGTCGAAACCTTTCTTCAGACTGAGAATCAGGGTCGACGGGACCTTTTCTTCTTTCCTGGTCTCCAATACCGATGAGCACTGTTTGGTAAAATTGGGCATTTTGCTTACTAGAAATAAATTCAGGCATCAACTTCAAAGTTTCTATAATAAATTGAAACAGAATGTTGATGGCAATAAATATTGCCTTCAGATTTAATGCTGGGCTTTGCCGCTTGGTTTTGCTAATCAGGGTAATGGTGGAGCCATGATAAGTGACATTAAGAGCAGCATCAGCCATCAACTACGCTATATAATGCACAATAAGTCATGTCCTCCAGATAACTAATCAGGAAATCAGGGCCCAGAATATAAAAATGCACCAAATATTTCACTTTCACGTAGTCAGAATAAAAGAATGTATCTTTAGAAAGGAGATGAGGAGAAAAGGATGTTTCCACTTGTGGGAGAGTCCAGAGACCAGAGACCAGAGGCCATAACCATAGCCTCAAAATGAAAGGATGGGCCTTTAGAAAAGAGAGGGGGATGGATCTCTTTAGTCAGAGGGTGGTGAATCTGTGGGATTCATTGCCACAGAAGGCCGTGGAGGCCAAGTCATTCAGTATTTTTAAGATTGACAGGATCCTGATTAGTATGGGTGTCAGGGGTTATGAGGAAAAGGCAGGAGAATGGGGTTGAGAGGGAAAGATAGATCAGCCATGATTGATGGGCTGAATGGCCAAATTCTGCTCCTATAACTTAATAACTTATGATCTTATTTTACAGTCTGTGATCTTCCACCAGAATTTTCAGCAGTATGTGCCCAAAAACTATAACCATGTTCCTCTATCCACAGATGCTGTTTGACCTGCTGAGTATTTCCAGCAATTCTTTCTTGGTTTAATATGAACATGGATATGCGGAGAATGGAGGGATATGGGTTATGTGCAGGTAGATAAGTGATGTTCTTGCCCTCATGTTCGGCACAAACATTGTGGGCCGAAGGGCCTGTTTTCTAGTGCTCTACTGATCTATGTTATTGAGTCATAGTCATAGAGTTATACAGCGTGGAAACAGGCCCTTTGGTCCAACTTGCCCACACCAACCAACATGTCCGAGCTACACTAGTCCCACTTACCTGCATTTGGCCCATATCCCTCAAAATCTGTCCTATCCATGTACCTGTCTCAATGTTTCTTAAACACTGTGATAGTACCTGCCTCAACTACCTCTTCTCGCAGTTCGTTCAATACATCCACCACCCTTTGTGGGAAAAGGTTAGTCCTCAGGTTCCTGCTATATCTATCCCCCCTCACCTTAACCCTATGTCCTCTGGTTCTCGATTCCCCTACTCTGGGCAAGAGACTCTGTGCGCTTACCCAATCTGTTCCTCTAGTGATTTTGTGCACCTCTATAAGATCACCCCTCATCCTCCTCCACTCCAAGGACTAGAGACCTAGACCGCTCAAGCTCTCCCTGCAGCTCAGGCCCTCGAGTCCTGGCAACATCCTCGTAAATCTTCTCTGCACTCTTTCTCTTAGCATGGTGCCACTTCTGTTTGTTGGAGATTGCTTGTGCATTTCATTATAACAGTGGTTTGTACTTAAAAAATGACTCCATTGGCTGTACGCCTCCTTGGGGTACTCCCTGACTCCAAAGGTTGCTACAAAAATGCTTTTATCTTTCACTGTTGCCGTGTTGTGTGCAGCATGCTGCAGCAGGTTGTGCAATGATCATTAGGTAATATGCGGAAAACATTGGCTGGGGAAGCTAAGTTTGTTTTTATCAGCGTCAGGCTGGCTAGAATTAACCTCTTTCCCAATCAACAAACGGGACAGTTTGCCTGAGGTTTTGCAGAGGACATGATGAAACGTTTGCAGAGGGTGTCTGCATTCATATCAAGGAAGCATTTCATTAATTAGAAGTGGTCTTCCTACATCTCACCAACACGGTTTAAATGCTGGTGGTAGCTCCGTAGTTTGACATCCAGTTTTTAAAAAAATACTTGGCGTCTTCTAAGTGTTGTAGTCCAGGGCTACTTCCTTCCTTCTTGTGTTTATTTTAACATGCGTACGTTTGAATTCACCTCAAAAATGTACCCTGGGTTCCCGCTGCCATTTTCCAGCTTTACATCAGGCTTGCTGGCACCAGGTCAAATGGCTCGTTTTCAGTCTGAAGTTCTAGGTTTACAAAACATCAATAGACTCCTCAACCCTCCTGCCAGCTGTAAGCTCAGACGTTTGATCACAGAACCTTTCAGTCAGCCGATGACTGGACACTTTGGTGTGTCTCAGGATTGGGGATGTTGAAGATGTGCCACTCGAGAACCATCAGTGGCAAAAGCAACGTTGTCTGCCCTCTCCACTCTCCGCTGCCGGCTTCAATAAGGGGCAGCTCTCATTTAATAAGTTCATCGCTGGAATTTTCCTCTGGAGCCAGCTTAAAGACGTACTTACTTACGTAGTAGCTATGTACAATGCCCAGCCGATAATATTAATTAAAATAGGAAGTGACTTCACATCACTCACAATAGGGGTTTAAGAGGCTTTTAGATTGGCACAGGGATAGAGGAATATGGATCACGTACAGGCAGTGATCAGTTTAACTGGGCATCATGTTCGGCACAAACATAGTGGGCCGAAGGGCCTGTTTCTGTGCTGTACTGTTCTATATTCTACCCTATGTTCTATATTTTATGTTCTATATTCTACGTTTCTATTACCAGAAAGTGAGTTTGTAACTATGAATCTATCCCGAGTGTTGAGGTATATTAATGTGGTGGGGCGGCACAGTGGCGCAGCGGTAGTGTTGCTGCCTCACAGCGCCAGACACCCGGGTTCGATCCTGACCAAGGGTGCTGTCTGAACGGAGTTTGCACCTCTCCCTGTAACGTGCGTGTTTTCTCCAGCTGCTCCGGTTTCCTCCCGCACTCCAAAAGATGTGCAGGTTTGGAGATTAATTGGCTTAAGTAAAATTGTAAAATTGGCCCTAGTGTGGCAGTAGGATTGTGGGAATATATGGGGTGTTCACTGGCCAACGTGGACCCGGTGGGCTGAAGGGCCTGTTTCCCTGCTTTATGTCTAATGTCTAAAGAGACCTTCACCTCTCCTTTCATTACCTTGTGATGTATTCCTAATGCTTTATCCATTAGGAGCACTGCTACGTCTTGGTGCTGTATCATGTATTATAAGGACATACTTCAAGAATGGCCGACAAACAGTATTTAATATTATAGACTGTAATTTTCCTTGTACATGACTCCTTATTTATAGCTTTGGCTGATGACCAGTTAAAACACATCACCATACACCTCTTGGGCAGCCAAATAACAGCCAAACGATTTGCCATTGCTTCCTTTGAGAAACTGGGTTGTCCATTCAGAAATTATTTGAATCTCTGCCATTTGAAGTATTTTCTTTTCTTTTTTTCAACGTTTCCTCTCTTTAAACTTTCAAATCCAGCCTGCAGCTGCGAGCAGCAGATACAATTATGGGACGCAGGATCGCTAATCCACCTATTTAACTGAGAGCCAGCAGAACCCACCATAGACCCACAGCTTAGAAACAGGCCATTGGACCCATCAAGTCTGTGCTAGCGGCAAACTCCATGAAACCTACCCATTCTTTAGCTTTCATAGGAACACCAGAAAATGGGAACAGGAATTAGACCATTCGGCCCCACAAGCATGCTACACCATTCAATAGGGTCATGGCTGATCTAACAGTTCTCCAATCTTTCAAAGATATACAGTATCTACTTTTCCTCTTTAAATATCCACAAAGATCCACGTTCAAAAACCCCACAGATTCATCACTTCCTTGAGAAACATTCCTCCAATTCTTCAACTTTAAATCATTGACCTTTAGACTTAGACTTTAGACTTAGATACAGCATGGAAACAGGCCCTTCGGCCCATCTAATCCATGCCGACCAGCGGACACCCCGTACACTAGCACTATCCTATATACAGCTTTACCAAAGCCAATTAACCTACAAACCTGAGGTAGACACAAACTGCTGGAGTAACTCAGCGAGACAGGCAGCATCTCTGGAGAGAAGGGTCGAGACCCTGCTAAACCTGCATGTCTTTGGCGTGTGGGAGGAAACTGGAGCACCCAGAGAAAACCCATGCAGATACAGGCAGAACAGAGAAATTCCGTACAGACAGCGCCCATGGTCAGGATCGAGTCCGGGTCTCTGCCGCTGTAAGGCAGCAACTCTACCGCTGTGCCGCTGTGCAGACCCCAAACAAAAAGCTTGAAGTGCAAAGTGCAACCAAGTCAAGTTGAGGGACTTGAACCATTAATCTCTGACTCGGTCATGACAGTGCTATGACCTCATCCCCTTTTCCGTCTTTCCCACCAGTGGAAATGTCCTGACATCTACCCTATCAGGACCCTAGGAATCTCAAATTTTGTGATGTTTGTTTACACCGAGGATAGAAACAAAGCGCTGAAGTAACTCAGCAGGTCAGGCAGCATCTCTGGAGAAAAGGAATTGGTGACGTTTCAGATTTGGATCCTTCTTCATACTGAAAAACAGAGGTCCAGAACAAAACAGATAACCTCAGGAAGAGTGGGATCCATAAGAGCTTCCTGAGGTCATCTGTTGCCGACCCTGTTTTGTTCTGGCCTTCTCTATCCTTCAGTCTGAAGAAGGGTTCCGACCTGGAGCGTCACCTATTCCTTTTCTCTAGAGACACTGCATGACTTGCTGAGCTACTCCAGTATGCTGTGTCTAATACCTGTGTGCATTGCATTTACTGGCCTGTTATCCTGATGCAAGTACTGTAAGAATTTATAGACTCTTGACATTATTCCTTTAATAAGTAGACCAAAACTGCACATGTTATTCCAGATTCATTCTAACCAACATCCTGTGCAATACTTCCCTATTTCTGAGCTGCATCACCCTTGCAATAAAAACTTGCGCGCAGTTATCCTTCCTAATCATTTCCTGCACCTGCCTGTAAACCTTTTGCATGGCACCTGGAATATTCTGCAAAACAACAAACAGTATGGAAAGGTTGTTGAGAAGATTTACGTGGATGTTGCCAGGACTCCATGGCCTGATCTATAGGGAGAGAATGAGCAGACTAGGACTTTACTCCTTGAAGCACAGGGGGATGAGAGATGATCTTATAGAGGTGTACAAAATCATGAGAAGAATGGATCGGGTAAACGTATAGTGTCTTTAGCTCAGAGTAGGGGAATCGTGAAGCATAGGACATAGGTTTAAGGTGAGGGGGGAAGATTTAATAGGAACCTGAGGGGTAACATTATTACATAAAGGGTGGTGGGTGAATGGAACAAGCTGCCGGAGGAGGTAGGTGAGGCGGGTACTATCCCAATGTTTAAGAAGCATTTAGACAGGTGCATGGATAGGACAGATTTAGAGAGATGTGCGGCAAATGCAGGCAGGTGGGACTAGTATAGATGGGGCATGTTGGCCGGTGTGAGCAAGTTGGGCTGAAGGGCCTGATTTCATTCTGTATGACTCTCAGGCTCTGAGCTGGAGGGTCTCAGCAGGTCAGGCAGCATCTGTGGAGAATAAAGAACAGGTGTTTGGGGTCAGGGTCCTTCTTCAGAGACCTGGGTTCCTCTGTTCTTCACCCATCTGTAATCTTTCTCTATTTAAGAAGGAACTGCAGATGCTGGAGAATCGAAGGTACACAAAAAAGCTGGAGAAACTCAGCGGGTGCAGCAGCATCTATGGAGTGAGGGAAATAGGCAATGTTTCGGGCCGAAACGTTGCCTATTTCCCTCGCTCCATAGATGCTGCTGCACCCGCTGAGTTTCTCCAGCTTTTTTGTGTACCTTGTAATCTTTCTCTGTTTAAGTAACAGTCAGTCTTTAAATTCCTCCTCCTAAAGTACATGTCCTCGCACTTGCCCACACTGAGCTCCAGTTGCCAAGCTTTAGTCCCCTCTCTCAACCACTCTCTATCCTGTTGTAAAGTCCACATATCCTCATGCCATTTGCCCACCTGCCTATGTTTGTGTCATCTTTAATCTTCATCCTCAGCATATTCACCCTGATTTATGATAAATAGAAGAGAATTGTGGACGCAGCCCAGACCATCGCACAAACCAACCCCCCTTCCATTGACTCCATATAGACTTCACGCTGCCTTGGCAAGGCCACCAGCATAATCAAGGATGAATTCTCCATGGCCAATCCCTCTTCTCTCCTCTCCCATCAGGCAAGAGGTACAGAAGTGTGAAAACGCATAACTCCAGATTCAGGGACAGTTTCTTCCCGGCTGTTATCAGGCATTTGAATAACTGTATCACCGACTAGAGAGCGGTCCTGACCTACCATCTATCTATTTGGAAACCCTCTGACTATCTTTAATCGGACCTCACTGGACTTTATCTTGCGCTAAATACTAAATCCTTTATTCCTTGTCTGGCAACTGCGGATGGCTCGATTGTAATTATAGTCTTTTCACTGACGGACAGCACGCAACAAAAAAAAGCTTTTTGCTTTATCTCGATACACGTGATCATCAACTAAACTAAACCAAACTAAACTAAACTTGAATTATTTTTCTCTGGAGTGCGGAGGCTGAGGGGAGACCTTATAGAAGTTTATAAAATGATGAGAGGCATAGATAGGTTGGGCAGTCAGAATCCTTTTCCCAGGATGGAAATGTCAAACACTAGAGGGCACAACTTTAAGGTGAGAGGGGAAAGTTTGAAGGAGAAGTGCGGGGCAAGTTTTTTACATAGAAGGTGGTAGATACCTGGAGCGTATGGAGTTGCAGAAGTAGACATGATCATGGTGTTTATGAGGCATACACTAGCACTATTGTACACATTAGGGACAATTTACATTTTTTCCCCAAAGCCAATTAACGTACAAACGTTTACGTCTTTTGAGTGTGGGAAGAAACTGGACCACCCAGTGGAAACCCACGCAGTCACAGGGAGAACCTACAAACTCTATACACACAGCACCCGTGGTCAGGATGGAACCTAGGTCCCTTGTGCTGTAAGGCAGCAATTCTACCGCTGCGCCACCGTGCTGCTAACTTACCTATGTCCCTTTGTAGACTCTTTGAACCCTCCTCGTATCCTGCTCCCCCAATTTAAAATCAAGGAAGCACGCGAGGCTTAAAGCAGAGAAACACACTAGATCTCAGTGGGTTTAGCAGCTGGAGGTAGTAACAGGGAGAGTGAGAGGAAGGACCACTGCTGTGATAAGTGTGAATTATCACACTCCCTGTTTTACATCACTACATTTGGTGCATTTTGTATTTGCTGCTTTCTGTCCTGGCTGCAACACAGTTGTCTCAAGTAATTGCCTGAAAATTGGGCTATGAAGTGCCACAATTTTTTGCACTATGCAATGTAATTCTGATTTAAAATCTTAGTCCCAGTTAGCTCATGTCTGCGATTTCTTATTTGGTCCGAATCTCAAACAGGGCCAAGGAAACTGTATGTTGGGAGGGTGAGGAGATACCTGGAACAGATATCTCGGTTTGCATAGCACCAAATGTAATTTAGATCAGAGATACAGCGTGGAAACAGGTCCTTCAGCCCACCGAGTCCACGCCGACCAGTAATCACCCACACACTAGTTCTATGTTAGACCACTTTTGCATCCTACACACTAAGGGCAATTTACAGAAGCCTATTTACCTACAAACCGCATGTCTTTGGAATGTGGGAAGAAACCAACATCTAGAATCAGGGGACATCGATGCAGAAACATATTCGCCATTCAAGAAACAGAGGAGGAATGCCTTCTCAGAGATGACCACAAATCCTTGGAATGTACTATATATATGGAACAAGTCGCCCAAACAAATAGTTGAGGCAGGTACTAATACAATAACTTAAAGGCGTTTGGAGAGATATGGGTTAAACAGGCACATGGGACTAGCTTGGATGGACAGTTGGTCAGCATAGGCCAGTTTCCATTGTGAGAAGACTCTGTCACTCCACTCTAGTAAACTAATGGGCCTGTCCCACAGGCGATTTTTCATGTGACTGCCAGCGACCGTCAAGTTGGAACACACACACACACAAACACATCGCTTCCTTCACCAGCCCGTTATGCAGGCGGGGGACAGGGCAAGCGGGGAAGCGCTGTCTGTGTGAAATTCAAATGGTGCAAAGCCAAGGTGATACAGACACACACCGCGATGAATAGGAAAGTTGGCGCTGTAATTAAGATGGTTATAGCACAGTGTACAGTAGGTCCTTTAACATAGAAACATAGAAAATAGGTGCAGGAGTAGGCCATTCGGCCCTTCGAGCCTGCACCGCCATTCAATATGATCATGGCTGATCATCCAACTCAGTATCCTGTACCTGCCTTCTCTCCATACCACCTGATCCCTTTTGCCACAAGGGCCACATCTAACTCCCTCTTAAATATAGCCAATGAGGTGGCCTCAACTACCTTCTGTGGCAGAGAATTCCGCAGATTCATCACTCACTGTGTAAAAAATGATTTTCTCATCTCGGTCCTAAAAGACTTCCCCCTTATACTTAAACTGTGACCCCTTGTTCTGGACTTCCCCAACATCGGGAATAATCTTCCTGCATCTAGTCTGTCCAACCCCTTAAGAATTTTGTAAGTTTCTATAAGGGGGGGCTAGGAGGGGGGGGGGGGGGGGGGGGGGGGGGGGGGGGGGTGGCCGAGGGGGCGGGGAGAGGGGGGGGGAGAGGGGGGAGAGGGGGGGGAGAAGGAAGGTCAACTTTTAAGAAGCCGGAGATACGCGGCTGTGCGGTTCGGCGGACATTTAACATTACTGGCTGGTTATCCTTGGTTTTGAAAACTACTGCTTACGTTTTTTTTCCCCCAATGAGCCAATGAAATTCACCGGTCAGCACCGGCTACAACCTACGAGAACCTTCGAGAACCTTCGACCTCCTGGCAACCCACTAGGACCTCCTGGTGACCCACCTGCGGCACGAGATTTCTCGCTGCTCTCCATGGCGGCTTCAATCCAGTCGCCGCTAATTTTTCAACATGTTGAAAGATTCTCGGCGACCATAATGAGGCCGCGACTAGTTCCCAGAATGCGGGAACTCCTCACGACCATGAAGGCAACTCCCCGACAACCACCCCGCGAACATGTGGCGACTGCATAGTCTCCTGCAGTCGCCTAAAAAGTTGCCTAAGTGGGACAGGCCCATAATGATGCTGAATCATCGTATTGAAGACTGAGAAGGATACAGCTTTAGACCAGAAGAGAGACAAGGGTTATATGAGGATCAGGTAAGTGGGGCTGAAATCAAGATCAGATCAGTCATGTTTTGCAATGGAGGCCTGAGATATGACCTATTCCTGGACCTGTATCTTATGTTCTATATACTATTGTTGGTGATGCCTTCAGCTATCAACTCTTACCTTCTGAATTCCTTCTCTGAACTTCCTCATTGTGTCTTCCTCCTCCTTCAGGTGATTTAGACTTTAGTTTAGACTCTAGAGATACAGCACAGAAACAGGCCCTTCAGCCCACCAAACCCGTGTCGCACAGCAATCATCCCGTGCAGGAGCTCTATCCTGAGCATTAGGGACAATGTACAATTTTACCAAAGCCAATTAACCCATAAATCTGTACATCTTTGGAGTGTGGGAGGACTCACACGGTCACGGAGAGAACGTACAAACTCCGTACAGACAGTACCCGTAGTCAGGATCGAACCCGGGTCTCTGGCACTATAAGGCAGTAGCTACATGGCAGCGCCACTGTGCTGCCCTAGTGATTCTTAAAACCTAGCTCTTTGCAAAGTCACATGCCCTGAAATGTGATCTTGTTTCAATTCCTATCATTGACTTTGGGATGGTTATTTCAGTCAAGGAATCATAAGCTGGAAGGTCTGAAGAAGGGCCGTGACCCAACAAGTCACCGATTCCTTTTCTCCAGAGATGCTGCCCGACCGGCTGAGTTACTCCAGTTTTTTGTGTCCATCTTCCGTTTAAATTAGCATCTGCTGATCCTTCCTACATATAATGAAAGTTGTTTGTTTGCTGTTATGACTAAAGGGCCTGTCCCACTTGGGCGTCATTTGCACGTAATTTACGCAACCTCATTTACGCGCCATGACGCGCAACATGCGCGTTGTAACACGTGCGCGGCGCGCGCATGGCATGCATTATACACGCATGGCGCGTGGTGACGTAGGCAGTGACGCGCGGTAGCACACGGCGCCCCAGGATTTTGGGATTCTCAAAATCCTCGCACGCCACCTGCGTGACGCGCAAATGACGCCAAAGTGGGACAGGCCCTTTAGTTGCAACCATTGCTGGGAAACAAATTGATCTCTAGTTGAGTTTCCTATTAGACGAGGATGTGTTTGGCTGTTTCTTTTTGTAACAGAGAATTTGCAATGAAAAACCAGCGGTGAAACTTAGTAGAACTATAGTAGCCAATATAAACCCTATAGATAAATATTGCTTGTTTTTAAATACCACCCATTGGTCATGCCCTGTTCTATTTTCCCCAGTGAGTGGCATTCTCTATCCAAATATATCATTTACAAGTGCCGGGTAAAGAAAAAGCAACACTTTATGTGTGTGGCACAGTGGCCCTGCTAGTAGACCTGAGGCCTCACAACACCAAATACCCGGGCTCAATCCTGATCTCCCGTGCTGTCTGTGTGGAGTTTGCTTGTTCTCTGTGTCACCGTGTAGAATTCCATAGATGCACCTTCCCAAGGATGTGTGAGTTGCTAGCTTGGTTGTCCACTGTAGATTGGCCACAGCGTCGGTGAGCTGTAAAATATGGTAACGTTCATGAGAATGTGGGGAGAATAAAAAACGGGATTTATGTTAGATTAGTGTATGTGTCACTGATGGTCAGCATGGGCTTGGTGGGCTGAAGAGCCTTGCACCATTCTGCACCAGCTCCCTCTATATAATGTATGTTTAGTTTAATTTAATTTAGATATACAGTGTGGAAACAGTCCTTTTGGCCCACCGAGTCCACACCGACCATCGGTCACCTGTACACTAGTTTTATGTTATCTCACTTTAGCATCCTACACATGTGCAGAAGCCAATTAACCTAAAAACCTGCACGTCTTTGGAATGTGGGAAGAAACCGGAGCACCCGGAGAAAACCCACACAGTCACAGGGGAATGTGCAAACTCCACACAGACAGCACCCATAGTCAGGATTGAACCTGGGTCTCTGGTGCTGTGAGGAAGCAGCCCTACCTCACTGTATTGGTGCATCACAAAGTGGTTTGCACTTTCAGAAAAAATGCAACTACAGCATTCATTTTGTGCGTGGGAGGCTCGGACATAAAGTGGCATGAAAATGAGAAATAATCTGTTTAAATTATGTTGGTTGAGATATTAGCCAGAGTGCTTAAAAAATTCCCTTTGCTGTTCTTCAATCCCATGTCGTGGGGCCTTTCCAGACAATTGGATATTACTGCTGTGAATACTTCAACATATTCTTAATTCACCTTTTCCTGTGAACTCAATAAGTGTGGGGAAGAGGACCCTTGTCAGCTTCAAGGAAGTGTGGGAGTCAGGACTAAGGGGTGGGATACAGGACTGCCTTGGAGTTTAAAGGAAGCCCAGGAAAGGGACCCCAGTGGGTTTGATGGGACCCCAGTGGGTAAACTGGCTTTACCTTGCACTAAACGTTAGTCCATTATCGCGTACCTATACACAGTAAATGGCTCGATTGTAATCATGTATTGTCTTTCCACTAACTGGATAACACACAACAAAACGTTTTCACTGCACCTTGGCACACATGACAATAAACTAAACTGAACTGAACTGGACTTAATGGGAGTGCAAGAAACAGGGCCCCAGTGCGTTTGGAGCAAGTTCACAATGCATTGCCTATTGAGCTGAATTGAATCAGCCATGGTCACATTGAATGACAATGTTGGCTCAGAGGGCCGAATGGCCTACTGCTGCACCTATTACCTATTGCCTATCAGGATTTTCCAACAACCAAACAGCAATGTTTTATTGCAGTAGCTTTAGGGCCACAGAAAAAGATAAATTCCTTGGCAATATTTAACTCTTTAATTTACTTGAGTTATGCAACTTATTTTGGGTTTTCCTTTGAAACCAAAGATCGTCTTTTTTAGGTAATTTTAAATGTTTATTTACATTTGCTGTCAAGAGGGATTATTGAGGACATCATCACTGATACCAGGAAACCTGGCATGGAGCGGTGTAATATGCTTTATATTATCTGCAGGAACTGGAGATTTGGAAAATGGATCCCTTCCTGTCCTGTACATGATTGCATTATTCGACAATATACCAACTTGCTACTTTCTGCAATTACTTAGTTTTAGATTCAGTTTTAGAGATACAGCACAAAAACGGGACCTTCTGCCCACCGAATCGGCCCTGTGTTCACCAATCTTTCCACCACCATGCACAAGAAGCACAAGACGCGAGAGGATAGACACCATTGTACGCAGATGCCGAGAAGTGTGTTCAGCTCTGGCTGAACTTGTGTGTGTGGACTTGATAAGAAGAAGAAGCACTATTCTACGTGCTAGGGTCAATTTACAATTTGTAATGAGGCCATATTAACCTATGCCTTTGTAGTGTGGGAGGAAACCAGAGTGCCCAGAGAAAACCCACGCAGTCACAGGTAGAACGTACAAACTCCGTATAGACAGTATCAGTGGTCAGGATTGAACCCGGGTCTCTGGCTCTGTAAGGCAGCAACTCTACCGCTGTGCCACCATGCCTCCCTTCCTCTAATGGGATGCCTTATGAATTAGCAACCCAAGAACGCACTTACATCAATTTTCAAGAAATGCTAAAATAGACAAAAGAAACAATTTTAATATTTTAACAGATGTTATAATTTCAGTAGGGTGGGTGGTTCAGTTAGACATCTAGGGAGTAAAAGGGTGTTGGCACACTCATGGCATGCAAGGCCAACATTTAACATTGCTAATGTGTTCTATGCCTGACTTTGTGCAAACTGTGGTCTAATTTCTCCAAGAAGATGTTTGGCTCTGGATCCTCATTTAGGAAGGACATCAATTGATCGATGGTTAGTGTAGACTTACTGAGGGGCCTGTTTATGTGCCATCTGTAAATGGGACTAGCGTAGATGGGGCATCTTGGTTGGCATGGACGAGGTGGGGCAAAGAGCCTGTTTCCGTGCTGTATGGTGCTGAACAACTACTTGACAACCATCTCAGAGTGGCCGCTGGGAGTGGAAGTTCACTGCTACCTCATTGCTTTGTCACAAGGTCTTTGACTGGGAATTTGGCCAAACACAAAGGAAAGAACTCAACCCTACTGATACTTACCGGCTGTCACCTTGAAGTATCTGTTCAGAGTATTGTGTTACGCTAGATGGATTGCAAATATGTCAATCCTTACCAGTATGTACATGCACCGCTTGGAAAAGCTGGATGTAGTAATTAATAATAATAATTGCTTTTAACTATTTTCACCCCAGGCAGACTGTAGGAACACAGAACAGAAAATCATGCCATTACCTTCTAACACTAGACTTTAGACTTTAGAGATACAGCGTGGAAACATGCCCTTCGGCACACCGAGTCCGTGCAGACCAGCGATACCAATTAAACATTTTCAGAAGTCGATTAACCCACAAACCTGTATGTCTTTGGAGTGTGGGAGGAAACCGGAGCACCCAGAGAAAACCCAAGGGGTCACATAGAGAACATACAAAGTCAGGATCGAACCCAGGTCTCTAGCGCTGCAAGGCAACAACAACACCGCTACACAGAGTTGACGTGGAAAAGCTTTTCCCACTGAGAGTAGGGAAGATTCAAACAAGGGGACATGACTTGAGAATTAAGGGACTGAAGTTTAGGGGTAACATGAGGGGGAACGTCTTTACGCAGAGAGTGGTGGCTGTGTGGAATGAGCTTCCATGTAGGGAGGCCAATTTAAAAATCAATGCTATCTGGAAGGTTAGTCTGGCGCAGGTTAAAGTAGACTTGTTGACTGGAAAACATTAATCTCCTAAATTTGTTTTAGTTTTTCTGGAAAACATTTGTTAATTTATCAGGTGATCTACATCAGGAGATCAAACACCAAGTTTGCTGATGACACCAGTGTGGTAGGCCTGATCACAAACAATGACAAGACAAGGAGATAGAGAGCTTAGTAAAATGGTGTCAGAACACCAACCTCTCCCTCAATGGCAGCATGATGAAGGAGCTAGTTATTAAATTCAGGAAGCCCTGGTGGAATACTTGCCTCAATCAATGTCAATGGTCCCAGAATGGAAATAATGGAGAGTTTCAAGTTCCTTGGTGGTAATATTAACAATGATCTGTTGTGGACCAACCACATTGATGCGATGTTCTGAAAGCAAACAAATGCCTCTACTTCCTTTGGAATCTGAGTGAATTCACAGGGGGGAATAGAAGATTGAGGGGGAATCTTATGGAAACGTACAAAATTCTTAAGGGGTTGGACAGACTAGATGCAGGAAGATTGTTCCCGATGTTGGGGAAGTCCAGAAATCTCTTTTATGACTTTAAAACCGAGATGAGAAAACATTTTTCACACAGAGAGTGGTGAATCTCTGGAATTCTCTGCCACAGAAGGTAGTTGAGGCCAGTTCATTGGCTATATTTAAGAGGGAGTTAGATGTGGCCCTTGTGGCTAATGGGATCAGGGGGTATGGAGAGAAGGCAGGTACGGGATACTGATTTGGATGATCAGCCATGATCATATCGAATGGCGGTGCAGGCTCGAAGTTCCGAATGACCTACTCCTGCACCTATTTTCTATGTTTCTGTGTTTCTATGAATTCAGCATGTCTCCAATGGCCCTTACAAACCTCTGGAGATGCACCATAGAAGCATACTGTTGATGTTCACACAGCTTTGTTTGGGAACAGCTCTGCCCAAGACCGCATGACCGATTGTAGCCCAGTCCATCGCACGCAACAGACTCCCCACCATTGACCATCTACACATCATGCTGTCTTGGAAAAGTAGCCACATAATGAAAGATTTGTCCCACCCTGGTTATTCTATCTTCTCCATGCATCCATCAGACAGAAGATACAGAATCTTGAAAGTGTGCATCGCCAGACTCAGGAACAGTTCCCCTCTGTTATCAGGCTTCCGAACGGTCCATCCATAAGCTAGGGCACCATCCAATTCACTGCTACCCCATTGACAATATTGGACATTGGCTAATGAACTGATATGCTACAAATGCCGAGGACTAAATATCTTACATTCTATATCGTCCCCTTGGTTCTATCTATTGTACATGAGTTTGACTTGATTGTGTTGAATTATCTGATCTGATTGCACAGTGTGCAAAGCAAAGCTTTTCACTTTACCTCGGTAAATGTGACAAGGATAAACCTAAACCTAAACCTAAAGGAGATATATAATAATCAAATAACAATGTGCGTTTTTCATGGCAAATTTGATCACATGACAAATTGAAAGAAAGATAGACACAAAATGCCAGAGTAAGTCAACAGGTCAGGCAGCATCTCTGAAGAAAAATAAAATTTTTCTCTAGAAAAATTGAAATTCTCCAGAGATGCTGCCTGACCCGCTGAGTTACTTCAGCATTTTGTGTCTATCTTCACTATAAACCAGCATCTGCAGTTCCTTCCTTCAGAAATTGAGAGAAAGTCTTCCCATACAATAATGGTCACTAAATGTATAGAGAGACTATTATTTAGATTATTTAGAAGCCCAATGTAAACTTTTGGATAAACAACTCATCTTTTCATGAGACAGACCATAGCGTTGAGAACTCAATGTGAACTGCAGCACATTCACACATTGAGTTTAGTTTAGTTTAGTCTGGAGATACAGCGCGGAAACAGGCCCTTTGGCCCATCGAGTCCGCACCGACCAAGCAATCCCCGCATATTAACACTATCCCACACACACTAGGGACACGTTACATTTCCACCATTCACCGAGCCAATCAACCTACAAACCTGTACGTCTTTGGAGTGTGGGCGGAAACTGAAGATCTCGGAAAATACGCACGCAGGTCACGGGGAGAATGTACAAACTCCGTATAGACAGCACCGGTAGTCAGGATTGAACCCAGGTCTCTGGCGCTGTAAGCACTGTG
Organism: Leucoraja erinaceus; assembly: GCF_028641065.1. Lineage (NCBI taxonomy): Eukaryota > Metazoa > Chordata > Chondrichthyes > Rajiformes > Rajidae > Leucoraja > Leucoraja erinaceus. The sequence goes on from NC_073396.1 coordinate 25,895,541, forward strand.
AAGCAGCATCTCTACCGCTGCGCCACCGCACCGCACAAAAGCTTGATTGAAGGGTAATTGCTCAAGTATCTCCACTCTGCTCGCTTAAATGTGGCCTTCCCAGATAATTCCCATCTGCACAACCACCAAACATATTGCTTGTTTCATTCTTGTGCCACTGCCTTCTCTCTTGTCCCATCCTTCATCTTAACAATGGATCTCTCATGGCAACAACCTTACTGCAGACATTCCATTTTGTCCGCTCCTGCCCGTGTCCCTTTCTCCTCATCTTCGAGCCCGTTTCACCGTCCCATGATTGCAAAGGCCGAGAGCGTTTTTTGCATTTACTAGAGGCAATTTACGATGAGTGCAGTGACAGTTATGTAGGTATTTCAGTTCTGATGAAGGGTCTTCGACTTGAAAACATTAGCTCTATTTCCCTTCATGCTGATGCGGCCCATCCAACTATATATTTAACACATTTTCCGTTTTGCGTTCGATTTCCAGCAACTACAAACTTTTTCTTTAATTTACATTAAGTAAGTAAAGGTACAGTACACATTGCACTTGTAATGTTGTATTTGTGGATGTTTCTTCTATTTTGCAAAACTGGGCCTTCATGTCATCTATACAATACAATACAATCCGGTTTTATTCGTCACATTGCACATAAAGTGCAAGTGAAATGAATTTGTCAGCGGCGGTACAATGATAAAGAACACACAAACACAATCAAAATGTAACACAAACATCCACCACAGCATTCATCACTGTGGTGGAAGGCACAAAATTTGGCCAGTCCTCCTCCATTTTCCCCCGTGGTCGGGACCTCAACCCTCCGCAGCCATCACTGCGGGCGTCCAGATGGTAAAAGGACAAGGTAAAAAGTCCAGGTAAGTCCAGAATCGACTCTTCCCCACCGGAGACCGCGGCTTCAGGTTGGTGTAGGCCGCAGCTCGGCGGTCGAAGATTTAAAGTTCGCGCCGCAGCCAGAAGCACCGCAGATTGCAGGGCCGGCGGTCGAAGCTCCCCTCCAGGGATCCCTGGCGACGCCCCCCCCAGCTCCTGATGGTAAGTCGCCACTGCGCCCACGGTAGAAGTGGCCACGGGCCGGCGGTGGAAGCTTTTTCTACTCCCCGGGTCCCCAACGTGAGATCTCGGGCTGCAGATGCCGCGCCAGCTGGAGCTCTGCAGACCGCGGCTTCAGGCTGCCGGCTGCCACGGGCCAGCGAAACGGAGCGCATCTAAGATCACATCAACATCTCCACCAACACCGCTTGATTTCAGAAGAAGGTTCTGAAGGTTCTGAAGAAGGTCCCAACCCAAAATGTCGCTTGTCCATTTTCTCCGGAGATGAATGAATGAATGATTGAATAAGTTTATTGGCCAAGTATGTACACATACAAGGAATTTGCCTGCCTGACTCGCCGAGATGCTCCAGCCTTTTGTCTTTGGTATAAAGTAGTGTCTACAGCTCCTTTTCACTACACCTCTTGTTAAACAAATGGACGATGACTGTGGAGAGAGGCGGTATTGTTGGCCATGGCAGACATGTCCCAGAACCATTGTAAGAAGATCATGTGTCCTTCACAGGACTTCTTGGAAATGGAGTACAGCAGTCACAATGTATGTGAAGTAGAATGAGATCAGGCTGGTGCCCAAAAGGCGAAAGTAATCCAAATTGATTTCCAATTTAGTTGTGCATAGAGACGGGTGTTTGTTATATTCTACTGCTATGGCCGGCATGAATATTGATTTCTCTATCTTCAAGGAATTCTTGTCACTGTCCCTCCCCCACCCTATTCCAGCACTAGTTTCACTGTTGTCCTGTTGAGTTTCACTGTCTGTATAACTCGTTATCAACTGGCCCACAGCCAACAATGGACCATTGTGGGCTCCACCTTTCCTTGATCATCGATACTTTTTGGTATATCATTCACTCATTTGTTCTAAATCTCTCTATATCACCGTCTATATCTCCCATTTCCCTTTCCCCTGGCTCGCAGTCTGAAGAAGCGCCTCGACCCGAAACGGCACCTTTTCCTTTTCTCCAGAGATGTTGCTGGACCTGCTGAGTTACTCCAGCTGTTTTGCCTATCTTTGGTTTAAACCAGCAACCTACACACCCCTTCACCGCTCTCTCAACTGTGTAACTAGCTAACTAGTCAAACTAGGGAAACAAGTTCGCCCAAACCTGTATGGACGTGTGGCAACTACCTTCCAAATAAAATAAACTTTCCTCAAAATTCCGTGTTCTTTTCTGCTGTTTATACACAAATACTTTGCAAGTCTTTAGAAATAGGTTAAAATAAATCCCAGGAAGGTGAGGGAGATAAGATTTGATGGGAACCTGAGGGATAACTTTTCTTTGCACAAAGAATGGTGGGTGTATGGAACGAGCAGCTGGAAGAGGTAGTTGAGGCAGGTACTATTGCAACATTTATGAAACATTTAGACAGGTACATGGATAGGACAGGTTTAGAGGGATTTGGGCCAATAAATGTAGGCAGCTGGGACTAGTGTAGATGGGAAATGTTGGTCGGATTGAGCAAGCTGGGCCGAAGGGCCTGTTTCCATGCTGAATGGCTCTATGACTCTATAACTATGAGGAAGGGGAGAGTTATTCTTGGAACACATCCTTTAAAGTCGGGGACTGTGTTTATTATTAAAAAAACTTCAGTGAACTTTTTTCATGAGCATGCAAGTGTAGAATTATTATTTTTTTGGATGCTTTTTAACCGACACCTGGTCAATGTCATGATATAAAGCTTCAAAATGATAATACAAATAGAAAAAAAGGACAGATATAAAGCTTTGAAGTTGGAGATCCCTTCCTGCTTGTGAGGACAAAGCAGTTCTCGTGATTGTGATTATATTCAAAGTGAGAGCCAGCTGGTGTTTTTCATGTAAAACCTCTTGCTTCACCTGACAAATTAACCCCTTTGATTATGTAGTTAGCATAAATTACATGTTATTTTTTGGGGTGGGGGCACGGGGAGGTGGGGCAGGCAGGAGGGTGTGGTGTTACTGGTGTCTTTGGAAGGCGACTGTTCACAGCTGTCCGAGACGGATCTTTTCAGTGTTTTGCCTTTGAAATGGAGCGTGTGGTCCCGGCCAAGTCTGGGATGGCGGGTGGGGTAGGAATGGCAGAGGGGAGCGAGTATTGATCGGGCTCAACAGCAGGGCGGAGGGAGCGGGATGACGGAGGGGCGGGGGTGAAGGTAGGTGGGGAGGGAAAGAAGCGATGATGCTGAGTGGGTTTCTGCCAGTGTTGAAGCTGCCACTCTCTGTGGGAAGGTTTGCCTGCGTTTGACCCTTTGCAGGAAACGACAAGCAAGTGTGAAATTCATATGATAGGTAAGCAGCTGATAACAGTCGGTTTACAAAGGGAATACTTTGCCCCACTCTCTCTCTCTCCCTGTCTCTCGCTCTCTTTCTCTTTCAAGTTTTTCTTAATTCAAATCCATCGCTGGTATTTTGGCTTTTTCTCTTTTTTTCGTTCTTTTTTACTCCGGGATCCTCTCCTCTGTTCCACTGCCTTTCCCTCCCGGAGAGCTGAAGGTGGGGATGAGAGTTTGGGGGGAGCGGGGCGTTTGTGGACTGGGACTGGGACTGGTTGTGGTGCGAGGTGAGGGAAGTGAAGGGGAGAGGGAGGGAGAAGTGGGGGGGGGGGGGGGGGGGGGATCAGAAAGAGAAAGAAAAGTTGTGGATTATTTTGGTGTGTTTCTCAACAGAAGTTGAGGGGGGATGAAGCAGGCATGTGAATCAGGCAGGTTTGCAAAATCCAGTGATCACCTCTCCCTCCAATCACACATATACAAAGTGTGCACAACTGTTGGTTTAAGACTAGGGACCATCTTATGGAAATGTCTTCTTTTTGCCTATCAATGTCACCCCTCCCCCCTCAATGAAAAAAAAAAATGACTGGACAAAAGAGGTCCTGCATATTTTGTTTACACTGCAATTATTACTAAAAAAATCTATGACGCCTAAGGGGTTTGTTACCATAGTTACGATGGGGTTCTAAGGACCATCATCTGCTCTCCACATCGTCCAATCAGGTGGTGGGTCTGAAGCTGCACCACGAAAGTACAGGAGACGCATATCTAGCAAGACGGCACTTAGAAAGAGAGACTTCTTCAGGAGTACCGGAGGATGTGGTTAGGACAGTAGAGAAAGAGAGAGAGAGACAGACAGACAGACAGACAGACAGACAGACAGACAGACAGACAGACAGACAGACAGACAGACAGACAGACAGACAGACAGACAGACAAGAGACAGAGAGACAAACAAGAGGGAAAAGGAGAGAGGGGGAAAAAAGAGCGAAGCACCCTCCGCAGTCACGTCGTAACACGGAAGGCAGAAGCAAGGACGAAGACAGCAGGACAGGCAGGTGAGAAGCTCAGACCGCTCTGGTCCATCCCTTCACCCTTTATTGTTCCAGTGTTGCTCTGTCAAACAACAACAACAACACCAACAACAACAACAACAAAGAGAGTGCAGAGCAGATTGATCTTTTAAGACAACCACCCCTCTATCCCACCCGCCCGGCCCCCCCCCCCCCCCCCCCCCCCCCCCCCCCCCCCGCCACCTCTCCGCTTTTTGAAAATCGTACCTTTTCTATTTTCTTTTGAAACGATCATCGCAAGCATTTCAAATCACATTGCGTTAAAAAAAAATCGTGCCATCAAAGCACTCCAGCTGGGCTCTTATATACTTCCGATAATTTCGTAGTTCTCAGATGTGGAGTGCATTGAGCAGCAAAGTCAGCTCAGCTCAAAGGGTGGGTGAAAAAAAAAGCAGAGGGCCTACATTGATCATAGTATTCCAAATCTCATTACTTGGAACATCTGATGAAAGATATTTCAAAAGCCCCCATTTAGAAGCAGTAAATGGAAGCCTCTACAGATCAAAGACACGGAGCTGGGACGAATTTTTGTTTGTAGTTGTGTTAGGGTTTTTTTTTTAAATAGAGGGGAAGGGTTGCTTGTGCTAAATCTGCAGAATGGCGCTCAGCAGCATGGGTTCCATATTCTAGGGATCAAACCCCCGCCCCCCACACCCCTCCCTACCCCCCTCACCACCACCACCACCACCCCTCCCAGCACACCCTCCTGCTGTGCAATCCATGTAACCGTCGATACTGCATGGTGCTGTCAGTCGGCTGATGGAAGGAGGAAGCAGGGGGTGAGAGAAAGGAAGAGAGAGAAAGAGAGAGAGAGAGAGAGTGAGTGAGAGGGGGGAGAGAGAGAGAGAGAGAGAGAAAGAGATTTTGCCTTGACAAACAGCACGGATAATAAAACAAAAATGGATTCGCTTCTCGCCTCTCACAAGAAGAAAAAATGGCAGCGCTTGTTAACGCGCTGACCACAGTCCATCAGCTGCTTCCTGGGGCGTGATTCCGCCATCGTCCGTTGAAAATATGGATTTCTAAAAACTTTTTTAAAAAATCTACTTTTATCCTTTTCGGGAAAAAAAAAGTGTAGCGTAGTAAAAAAGAAATATATATATGGCGTTGGGCGAAGATGACATGATATTGGCATTCTAGGCTCTTTCTTGTCGTCCATCCTCCACTTCCAACCTCACATAATCCGCCTTTGTGAATCGTTTTTTTCATCTTAATATATATATACCATTGGTTGAAAAGCGCAATGGAGAATTATGTGCTTGTTTTGTCAGCGATCAATCTGTATCCCACTGTGATGGAGGAACACCACTCTCAACGCTGTTCATTTTTTTTTTTTTAAATATCTAATTTTTTCACACGCTCTCAATCTCAAGTCTTCTGGTGTGACAATTAACCTCCAGCGACAGTCTCAGAACTACTGTTGCACAAATTCAACTTTCATCATTTTGACGGTGTTACATTTTCCTTTTAACCAACGCACAAAGTGAAGGCTACTTTATATTTGCATTGTCTTCTGGTTTTGAGGCCATTCACAGCTTACTTTTGGAAAGAAGCACTAGCTGCTAAATCTCTTAAGCCACTGTGGCTAATCCACTCTTGATTTTGTTCATCAAAAAATGTGGCAAAAACTGCATGACATCAACATGACAGCAACATGTATTTCAATAAAGCTGTTAAGATCCCTTCTCTTTCAACGGAGGTTGATATTTTAGATAAGGAGGTAGCACTAACTTTTCATTTTACTGTGCACGGTCCGATATTTCCCCCTTTCAACTTGTTAAGTTCATGTGCTGGGTCCATGTCAACAAAGTTTCAATTAAAAATAGAACCACATCGGGAATCCTCAGACCCCCTTAGTCTCTGTGCAACAAGTCTGCAACTATTTTGATGTCTGCAGTGACCCATATTGACTTAGTCTTAAGAGGCTTGCAGTCACTAGTAAGCAGAATTAGACGTCCTTTTAGAACTGTGGATTAATGCTACATTTCCACTCTTTGGAACAGATCATAAGGTTGTATCTTAAAAGTAACAAAGAACGTTACACTTTGAGGAATGGGGCACCTACTGATAATTGCGATCCCAATGCTATATTTTAGGACAAGATTGTGTGCTACAAATTTTGTTTTTCTGCAATCGCACTGAATTCGCCAAAAGAATTAGTCATGTGCTGAGATCCAAGTAGGGCCTACCTCATTATTAAAACAACTCAGTGGAAACCTGCTTTTCATGAATCAACTCAATTTTAGGGAAGGCTTTCAAAATGAAGAGCCAGCCTAATTGCGAGTGCGTGAAGGAAGTGTAAAAGATATATATAAAACTAACATGCTGCCGTGTTGCTTTTGCTTGGATTGTGTTTTGGCAAGTGCATTTGTATCGCACTGTATCCCATTAAACTTGTCGCTGACATTACTTCAAGCCAATCTGTTTAGCACATCTAAATGTGCCGTGTAGAGCAGGCTGATCTGGCAAATTGGCTGCTGATATTAAACCTATCTATGCGGACCCCGCTTGTTCCTGTCTGTATCCTCCCCATATACTCGATAATGGCTGAGGATAAAGAAAGGTTCTCATTGGTGGAGAACCATTGCGAATATTTCTCTCTCTCTCCCTCTCCCCCTCTCTACCTCTCTCTCTGTCTCTCTCCCCCTCTCTCTCTTCTCTCACCCCGCCCAAATAATATTGCAGTTTTCATGCAGTCCCATTGTTCTGCACCAGACCTGCTGCTGTGATCAATAACCCGCACTGTGAGGACCAGCGCCCTACATGGCGCCGCAGCGACATCCTCTCTTCAGCGTGACGGGATCCATTTTAGATCTCAGCTGGGCATCATTTCAAATAGTCCCTTGGATGCGAAGAGCCATGCTAAATGGACCCCCCTCTTGCCAGGCAGATCAGGAAAAAAAAAGAGCCTAGCACAATGGGAGCACTCTGAGGATGTTGTGGACCAGAAGCACAAAGCAAGAGGAAGTTTTTCCGCCCTGGTTTTCCAAAGCCGGCGGAAATCGTCCTGGTCCTACCTGCATCTGACCCATCCTTAATTTTTATCATTATTTGTAAAAACGTGCCGAATTCCTACGTTCCCTAGTTTAGCGTTGCACAGCAAGTGAAGGTTAAGATGCTGGTCTTTCGAAGCGTGTAACATAACTGTATTGGTCACACAGCATGATGCGGTAGGTAAAATGGTTCCAAAAGGAGTGCTCCCTGGCGGCAAGAGAGCAAACCGTTCAATGGTCTCAGCAGTCCCTCTCCTTTAAAAAAAAAGAAATGTACACTACACACCCAGGAAACTCTTCGTTTCTTACAAATGGAGATTTTGTGAAATATCCGTGTGGAGGAACGGTCTTCCTGTACGGCGGAGTAGCCAGGGTGTGGTTCACATCGAACAACATGAAGCACCGCTGGAATCAGAACCCGTGTTCTTTATTGTGGCTTGCTACACTTAAGTCAGTGGGAATCTTTATTGTTACATTTCCCTGTGTGTTTGTCCAGCTACATCAAAGTGAGGAACATCACAGGATTCAGAGAACTGTACCAAGCACTGATATCAAAGCCCTCAGAGTACTTTTGATTCATTGAATTCTTCCTTGTTGATGCAATTCAAACTTTGGAATCATTCTGCCTGTGACTAACCACATTACAGCCAGAAATTCTTCATGTGTTTTTAACAATAGCTGGCTCCTCAAGCAGCTTTACATAATGAAATGAATGGCTGAGAAAATCTCCAGAAATTGGTGGATGACATGAATCTTTTCCACTGGCATAAAGAAGGGCAGGAAGGGAGCTGACAGAGGAGTTATGATCGACTCCAAGAAGGGATATTCGGTAAATATTTCACCTAGAGAATGTAAAGTGAAGGGAACATGTCCAAAGGATGCAAGGGAGACTTTTAACCTTCTTTTCACAATAAGTTGTGAGAATGTGTCCTGATTATGTATTACCTGGAAACACGATGAATCTATACACCATGACTCTCTCTAGTCTCCCTCTCGTTGACTCGTGCTAAACGTGTTCAGAGATAGGACCCACCGAATTGAATCGTCTCACGTTCCACACATTTCTCTTTGTTGATATCAATCGCTGCGCTAGTGTTAAGTGTGACACTGAGATCTTTGTTTACGAATGGATAGTTCAGACATGGTGGTGCAGCGGTAGTTGCTGACTCACAGGGGGGTTTGATCTTGAAAGATCAGTTTGTATAGGTTTTTCTCCGAAGTATAGGTTAGAGAATTGCAAATCATCCCTAGCGTGTAGGATAGCACTAGTGTGTGGGGTGATCGCTGGTTGTTGCAGTCTTGGTGAGTCCAAGAGCCTGTTTCCGTGCTGTACCTCTAAAGTCTAAATGTTGAAACATTGAAACATAGAAACATAGAAATTAGGTGAAGGAGCCGGCCATTCGGCCCTTCGAGCCAGCACCGCCATTCAATATGATCATGGCTGATCATCCAACTCAGTATCCTGTACCTGCCTTCTGTCCATACCCCCTGATCCCTTTAGCCACAAGGGCCACATCTAACTCCCTCTTAAATATAGCCAATGAACTGGCCTCAACTACCTTCTGTGGCAGAGAATTCCACAGATTCACCACTCTCTGTGTGAACATTTTTTTTTTATCATCTCGGTCCTAAAAGACTTCCCTCTTATCCTTAAACTGTGACCCTTTGTTCTGGACTCCCCCAACAACGGGAACAATCTTCTTGCATCTAGCCTGTCCAACCCCTTAAGAATTTTGTAAGTTTCTATAAGATCTCCCCTCATTCTTCTAAATTCTAGCGAGTACAAGCCGAGTCTATCCAGTCTTTCTTCATATGAAAGTCCTGACATCCCAGGAATCGGTCTGGTGAACCTCCTCTGTACTGCCTCTATGGCAAGAATGTCTTTCCTCAGATTAGGAGACCAGAACTGTACGCAATACTCCAGGTGTGGTCTCACCTGTACAACTGCAGTAGAACCTCCCTGCTCCTATACTCAAATCCTTTTGCTATGAAAGCTAACATACCATTCGCTTTCTTCACTGCCTGCTGCACCAGCATGCCTACTTTCAATGACTGGTGTACCACGACACCCAGGTCTCGTTGCATCTCCCCGTTTCCTAATCGGCCACCGTTCAGATAATAGTCTACTTCTGAACAAATTTAACCTCAAATATAACAAATAATTATCCATAACCTGGCCACACTGAATCCACTAAAAATAAACATGATTAAATACTCTGGAGGGATGTTATAATCTATTTTAAAAGTTGCTTCTTTAGCTTAATGTTGATCTACAAGGCATCGCAGCTTTTGCAATATGACTCGTAAAATAAATTTTGATTTGTAAAGCATGCCCAGGTACAATGTGAAATGGAACCCAAACAGTTTGAAGATAGAGTTCTTTATCTTCTCTCATTCTTCCCATTCCTTCGCTCCAGTCCCGCTGAGTTATTCCAGCTTCGTGTGTCTATCGTTGGTTTGAACCAGCATCTGCAGTTCCTTCCCATCCTTCAACTCTCTGAACATTTACTTATGCAGGAAGGAACTGCAGGTGCTGGTTTAAACCAAAGATAGACACATAAAGCTGGAGTAACTCAGCGAGTCAGACAGCATCTCTGGCGAAAAGGAATAGGTGATGTTTCGGATCGAGACCCTTCTTTAAATCTGAAGATCAGATTCAGATTAGGTCTGCAGAAGCATCTCGACCCGAAACATCATCTGTTCCTATTCTCCAGAGATGCTGTCTGACCCGTTGACCATTTACTTTTTTTGCCACAATGCTATTTACCCACGTTGTATTTCACATAACATTGTCCCCATAGTCACATCCAGGAAAAACTAATGGAAACCTTCAGTAAGGGAAATACTCGGCAAAACCCTGGTAGCATTATGTACAATGTACAGTAATACACTGTTTCTAAAACTGGGCATTACAGGTATGTTATTATAGAGTTGATATCTTGTAGCATGCAACAGGAAATGTATAGAGTTGATCTATATTAGAAATGTTCATGAGTTCATGTTTTCAGAGCAGATTTAGGCCATTAGGCTCATCAAGTGTACTCTGCCATTCAATCATGGCTGATCTATCTTTCCCTCTCAACCCCATTCTCCTGCCTTCTCCCCATAACCCTTGACAGCCGTGCTAATCAAGAATCTGTCAATCTCTGCCTTAAAAATACATAGAAACATAGAAACCTAGAAAATAGGTGCAGGAGTAGGCCATTCGGCCCTTCGAGCCTGCACTGCCATTCAATATGATCATGGCTGATCATCCAACTCAGTATCCTGTACCTGCCTTCTCTCCATACCCCCTGATCCCTTTAGCCGCAAGGGCCACATCTAACTCTCTCTTAAATATAGAACTGGCCTCAACTACCTTCTGTGGCAGAGAATTCCATTGACTTGGCCTCCACAGCTGTCTGTGGCAATGAATTCCACAGATTCACCACCCTCTGACTAAAGAAATCCCTACTTATCTCCATTCTGAAGGTACGTCTTTTATTCTGAGGCTTTGGCCTCAGGTCTTAGACTCCCCCACTAGTGGAAACAACCTCTCCACATCCACTCTATCCAGGCCTTTCACTATTTATTTACTAGTTATTTTCTTGAAATTTGTGTGCCAGAATACTGAAAACAAATGAGAACATTGTGAGTTATTATTAATGCTTTGATTGATGAATTGGAGTTATGTTCGTACTCTTGACCAAATATTAGAGATAGACACAAAATGTTGCAGTAACTCAGCGGGTCAAGCAGCATTTCTGGAGAAAAGAGATATATGATGTTTCGGGTCGAGACCCTTCTTCAGAAATATTAGCCTGCCTTGCGGGAGCATCTTATTAAAACAATTCTGAGACAATTACCATTATGTAGAGATCTTGTGCCCTTTAAAAATAAATGTTTGAGAATTAATTATTGACAATATATGACTATTTTAGTAAAAGTCAATACATATGGAGTGAGGCCTACCATTTGTAATGGACAGTTGAAATTATTGATTATAATTACTCTGTTTAAAGAATTATAATGTGGATGCGCAAGTGTTGCAAAACAATTGCATTGTCAATGTGTTTAAAGTTTTTAGTTTAGAGATACAGAGTGGAAACAGGCCATTCAGCTCACCATGTCTGCACCAACCAGCCATCCCCATACACTAGTACTATCACCCACACTGGGGACAATTTCCAATTCTTACCAATGACCATTAACCTACAAACCTGTACGTCTTTGGAGTGTGGGAGGAAATCGGAGCACCCAATAAAACCCACGTGGTTACGGGAGAACATATAAAATCTGTTCCAGGCAGCACCCGTAAGTCAGGATTGAACCCGGAACACTGGTGCTGTAAGGCAGCATATCTACCGCTGTGCCACCGTGCCACCCCTTTGAACCACAGTCCGGTGTAAGCGGTAGAGTTTTCACAGAAATTCTTTAACTACAGTGCAAGAGTTGGTTCTGATCCCTATATTCAAAAGCTTGAAGCCTGCACTCTGTGTTCAGGAGTGTGAAATACCAGACATTGCAGAGGATGTGAAACTCTAAAGCATGGGAATGCCAGGTTGGAATTAGGAAGTTGTAAAATTGGAATTTTAAGCAAGGGGGCTGTAAGATAAGAGCCAAAAGACTGGCGGGACTGAAGGAATTGCAGAAGCCATTCTGGAAGCTAGAAATGTAGGGAATGTGGGTCTGGAGACTTTGACGTCAGCCGGGGCACACTGTGTGTGAGGCAAGGTTGGAGGCTTCGTCTAGCAGGCTGGTGGTCGAGGGTGGAAGTGGAGTGCTGAGTCCAAAGGCAAGGCAGGGGAATTGAAAAAATGTGAGTCTGTGACCTTAAGGAGCAACCAAGCATCACACTGGAGACCCAGAGACCCAGCGTTCAACGTGGACAGTCTGGAGACTGATAAGTACAAAGATCAGTAGGAGAGAAACTCCAGAAATTAAATGAAATAAACAACCTTTCTTTTGTATAAGCAGTGTCAAATTGGAACAAATATTAAAATCCTCGAATTTTGATAGATTAAGGTTTAAACTGGCAAACTACCAAAGAATTACTTAGATTAGTACAACAGTGTGAGTTGTGTCTTTCACCATTCGTCTCTTTTGTTATTTGGTTGTGAACATGAAACATCACGTTTAGCTGTAGAAACAAGGAACCGCAGATCCTGGTTTATAAAAAGAGGCACAAAGCGCTGGAGTAACTCAGCGGGTCAGGCAGCATCGCAGGAGAACATGCCTTGGTGATTTTTCAGGTCAGGACACTTCTTCAGACTGATCACATTTAGCTGTTATATTATCCGTGCCTTTTGCATTACCTGGTATCATCGCTTTCCACCATTCTATTTCACCTGCCGATAAAACCATTATTCATGACAATGATGCGTTTGGATGCATCAAGCAATCTGCTGCAGGATAGATACAAAATGCTGGAGCAACTCAGCGGGTCAGGCAGCATCTCTGGACAAAAGGAAGTGATGGCACAAAATGCTGTGGAGTAACTCAGCGGGTCTGGCAGCATCCCTGGAGAAAAGGAAACATAGACATAGAAACATAGAAATTAGGTGCAGGAGTAGGCCATTCGGCCCTTCGAGTCTGCACCGCCATTCAATATGATCATGGCTGATCATCCAACTCAGTATCCCGTACCTGCCTTCTCTCCATACCCCCTGATCCCCTTAGCCACAAGGGCCACATCTAACTGCCTCTTAAATATAGCCAATGAACTGGCCTCAACTACCCTCTGTGGCAGAGAGTTCCAGAGATTCACCACTCTCTGTGTGAAAAAAGTTCTTCTCATCTCGGTTTTAAAGGATTTCCCCCTTATCCTTAAGCTGTGACCCCTTGTCCTGGACTTCCCTAACATCAGGAACAATCTTCCTGCATCTAGCCTGTCCAACCCCTTAAGAATTTTGTAAGTTTCTATAAGATCCCCTCTCAATCTCCTAAATTCTAGAGAGTATAAACCAAGTCTATGCAGTCTTTCTTCATAAGACAGTCCTGACATCCCAGGAATCAGTCTGGTGAACCGTCTCTGCACTCCCTCTGAATTGAGATGCTGCCTGACCCACTGAGTTACTCCAGCATTTTGTGTCTATCCTTGGCATAAACCAGCATCTGTGGTTCCTTCCTACACATTTAATCCACTGGAGGAAGTCAGTGGTTCAGGGGAAATGAGCAGTTGACCATTCGGGTCGAGACCCTTCAGCTGGACTGATAGAGAGGAGATGGAGGGGAGAGAGAGGAGAGATAGCCAGTGTAAAGAGTTGAAGAGGGGTGAGTTTGACCACCCACCCATCAACCACCCACTGTCTCTAAACTCTCCCCACTCCCATCCCCTTGCCCGTCATCTCCCACCTCACCTGATTCCACCCATCACCTGCAGTCTCGTCGCACCCCCTCTCTCCCACGTCTTTATATTAATTATCTTCCCACTACACTCATAACTTGGTCACAACACAAAAAAGTCAACTATCCCCACTGAGTTCTTCCAGTCGTTTGTTTTTTTGCGCCAGATTCCAGCATCTGTAATCTCTTGTGTCTACAAGTTAAACCACTTCTTTAATTTATACTTTTTAACCCTTGTTTTCAAATCCTTCCAAGACCTCACATTTCCCTCACTCTGGGAACATCCTCTATCCAACCATCCTACCTTCCTCCAGGATATCGAAGCAACTCCTCTGATCAATCCCTCACCTTCAGGTACCAAACGCTAAACTCCGAAAATCCCGCTCTAAACCTCTCCATCTTTCTACCTTTCCTCCTGTAAGATAATCCATAAAACTAAAGACTTTAGCCTTATGCCTTAAATGTAGAGGGAGGCACAGTGGCACAGAGGTAGAGTTGCTGCCTTACATCGCCAGGAACTAGGGTTTAATCCTGACTACGGGTGTTGTCTGTAGGGAGTCTATGACCGTGTGGGTTTTCTCCGGGTGCTCCAGTTTCCTTCCACACTCCAAAGATGTTCAGGTGTGTAGGTTAATTGACTTCTGTAAATTGTAAATTGTCCAAAGTGTGCAGGATAGTGCTAGTGTGCACGATGATCGCTGGTCGGCATGGACTCGTTGAGCCGAAGGGCCTGTTTCTGGGCTGTATCGCTGAAACAAACTAAAGTATGTAGCTTGACATTAAGTTCAAGTGCTTAACGTGGCTGTGAATTACTATAGGGTATTTCGCTATTGTAAGAAAGTTAAGTAAATGTAATTTGCTGCTGCTATTGTTGAGTATTGTTTTATTGTTGAGGAGTTTCTGCATTGTAGACTGCTATGGAAGCTTAGATAGCATGGGATATAGGGAGAGCTGGCTAACTGGGTACAGAATTTGTTTCATGGTAGGAAACAGAGGGTGGTTGTGGAAGTAAGTTTTTTTTGAATGGTGTGCCTCAGTGTGCCATTTATGTTTGTCATCTTTATCAATGGATCTTTGGATGAGAATGTACATGGCATGATTAGTAAGTATGCAGATAACACTAAAATAGGTGGTAACATTGACAGTGAAGAATTAGGGAAAGTCAGTTTGGTTATCTTTAGCAGCTGGGCAAGTGGGCTGAGGAATGGCCAAATTAGGTTAATTCAGATCAGTGGGAGATGTTGTATTTCGGAAAGCCAAAGCAAGGCAGGTCCGCCACAGTGAATGGTAGGGCCCTGGGAAGTGCTGTAGAGCAGCGGGATCTAAGAGTACAAGTACATTGTTTGGAAAAAGTGGTGTTGCAGGTAGATACGATGGTGAAGAAGCCTTTTGGCATGTTGGCCTTCATCAGCCATGGAAATGAGTATAGAAGTTGGGTCATTATGTTGTATTCAGTTTTGGTCACCCTGCTAAAGGAAAGATACCATTAAGCTGGAAAGAGTACAGTGAAGATTTATGAAGATTTTGCCGGGACTTGAGGGGTTGAGCTACAGGGAGAAATTGGGCAGTCTGTATCTTTATTCCTCGGAGCACAAATGTTTGAAGGATAATCGTATTGAGATGTATAGAGTCATGAATGGAATAGATCTGTTTTTTTTTCCCAGAGGGGAATCTAGATCTAGATGTCCTAGGTTTAAGGTGAGAGGGGCAAGATTGAAAAGGAACACGAGGGGCATCATTTTCGCTCAGAGGATGATCGTGATACGGAATGAGCTGCCAAAGGAAATAACTGCGGCAGGAATAATAACAGCATGTTAAAGACATTTGGACAGGTATATGGATCGGAAAGATTTAGTAAGATCTGGACCAAACACGTGTACTTAGGTGGGCCAACTTGGTCGGCATGGACCAGTTGGGCCTAAGAGGCCTGTTTCCATGCTGTATGACTCCATGCTACATTTATGAGAAGTTTCTGGAAAGCATAGACCGTTTCCCATGACTCAGCAGAAAATCCCAGGGATGCCTTCAGCCTTCAATATGCCAACATTCAGCCAATTAAGCATTAGGATTATTCAAAGGTTCCCAAATGTGTCTCTGACCTTGGGTCCTGACATCAGATGCTGTCATTGTGGAGTTTGCATGTTCTCCCTGTTTTCTCCGGGTGCTCTGGTTTCCTACCACATCCCAGACAGGCAGGTTAATTGACCTCCGTAAATTGGCCCTAGCATGTAGGGAGTGGATGAGAACTCGTCTGAATGGGTGAACGATCGGTTTCAACAGCGCCACCACTCCGGAAGTGGTGGCGCTGTGAACAGCTGCGGCTCGACTGCAGTCCGTCTGTTTTTACTTTTTTTTGTTGTTTTTTTGTCTTGTTTTAGTTAAATGTTAGTTTATTAGGTTGTGTTATGTGTGGGGGGGGGGGGGGGGGGGTTGGGGGGAAACATGTTTTTTTGTCTCTTCCTTCGGGGGACTGCGACTTTTTCTTGTCGTATCCCCCTTCTCTGCCTCCGTCTGCACTGAGGCCTAATGGCGGAGCTGGCGGTCTCCAACTGCGACCGACCTCGAGGCTCCGGAGGCAGAGCCAGTCAGGACTTACACTAGGCTGGCCGACTTCGGGGCTGAGGCGGCAGCAGCTCGACTCGGAGCTGAGGCTGCGGGACTCGGAGCTGAGGCGGTGGAACTTGGAGCTGAGGCGGTGGGACTCGGAGCTGAGGCAGCAGCGGCCTGACTCGCTGAGGCGGCGTTCCAGCTTTCGGCAGCGGCCCGGATCGGAGCTGAGGCAGCAGCGACATTACTTCGGAGGACCGCTGGACTGGAGGGCGGCATCTTCGGCCTGGATCGCCTCAGCGCAGAGGGAGAACAAGGAGGGAAGAGACAGAGACTAAGACTTTTGCCTCCATCACAGTGAGGAGGTGCTTGGTGAACTCACTGTGGTGGATGTTAATTTGTCTTTATTGTATGTTTTGTTATTTATTATTATTGTGTATGACTGCAGGCAACGACATTTCGTTCAGACTGAATGACAATAAAGGAATCTAATCTAATCTAATCTAATACATGTACTAGGTGGGCCGACGGGCCTGTTTCCATGCTGTACAACTAAACTAAACCATACCCCGCCCCTTGTGCGATCCCATTTTCTCCGTCACCCTCCTTTGAACGCTTAGTGGTCTGAGGGTCCTGTTTCCATGCTGTATCTTTGAATCAATCAATCAATCAGGGCCATTTTCAGCTTCTCGTTGGTCAATGGGACCTCCGAATTGTAAAAGAGCATCCATAATGGTACAGATTAGCTGTCCGGGGAAGAATCTATGTATTGGGCGGCACGTTGGCGCAGTGGCAGCGCCACAGTCAATAATAAAGTATCAATGAAGATGGTTTGTTCTCCTGATTACCCACTCGTGTTGTTTTGTTTGTGGTTATGTTGTGGTGGTGTTGAAGGATGCTGTCTAAGTACAATCTTCTCTTGATCTATTTAATGCACAGAAAGATGTTGTTTTATTTACATTGATTATTGATGAGCTCACATCTGGAATACCATGTGTAGTATTGGTCTACTTTTTAAAGGAAGGATGTTAATGCTTAGGGGGCCGTTCAGAGAAGGCTTATTAGACTGATAATTTGAAAAGATGAGTTGCTCAGTTTAGTTTATCGGCCAGTGTACCGAGGTACAGTGAAAGCTTTGGTTGTGTGCTAACCAGTTTTTTCAACAGTGTGAAAAATGTGCAAGAGTAAACAAATACTCGTGATGAGGTACCATGTGTTTGATTTTTTTTTTAACTCGGGAGAGCTCTTGGGTAAACTTGCATCGTGGGACAGGGCCTTAAGTTGTCTAGGGAACTGATGCACTACAAAGCACTACTGTGCTGAGAACTTTATTCTGCGTTCAAAATGTAAAAACAAGGAACTGCAGATTCTGGTTTAATAACGAAAGACACAAAATGCTGGAGTAACTCAGCCGGGACAGACAGCATCTCTGGGGAACATGGAGAGGTGACGTTTCGGGTCGGGTCGGGTCGGGACCCTTCTTTGGACTGATTGCGGGGGGGGGAATGGAAAGAAAGAAGAAAGCTGGAAGAGAGGAGAGGCAGGATAGACTATGGCAAGTAACAGGTGAACACATTGTGAGGAGTCTGAAGAAGGGTTCCCACCCAAAACGTCAGTCATCGTTTCTCTCCAGAGATGCTGCCTGACCTGCTGAGCAACTCCAGCATTTTGTGTCTATGTTCGGTATAAACCAGCATCTGTATTCCTTTCTACATGGGGTTTTTGAAAGGCAGATTATTGGGAAGAGGCCAAAGATGAAAAACAGGTGTGATTCAGGACTCTGTATCTTCCCCTTTACTCTACCTATTGCACTTGTGTTTACTCGATTGTATTTATGTGAAGTATATCCGATCTGTTTGCACGGCATGTATCACAAAGCCGTTCACTGTACCTCGGTCAATGGGACAATAACAAACCTAGACCAAACCTTAGACACTGCCCAACAGCATCTGCTGCCTTGGTCCGGTGGAAACAATGCACTTTGGGATGCTTTAGAAGAAGCCTTAAAGGGCATTATTCCCATATATCTTAATTCCTGGGATGAAATCATCTCTGGCTACTTGCTCCAAAACAGAGTTGTCTGCCATGCCATTCAGAGGGCAATTATGAGTCAACAAGTTTGCTGTGGGTTTGGAGTCAAACCTAGACGATAAAACTGTAAATGTAAATACACATGAAAGCTGTAAATTTAATTCTCTGAAATGCACTAGTAAACCAGATGGAGTTTCCCAACAATCCACTAATTTTGTGGTCACCTTTGCAATACAGTCGCATTAGTTTAGTTAAGATTCATGAATTAATTTGAATTTAAATTCACCTGCTGTTATGAAGGGATTAAAACCCTGTGATTCAGGTCAGAGCCTCCGAATATTCATTGTATAATTAGACGTCATGTTGTCATGTTGGTCCCTGCAGATTATTCATACTCCAGTCATTGTTCACTGACAATGGTGGAGATCATAGAGAATCATACAGGACATGAACAGGCCCTTCAGCCCTACTTGTCCGTGCAGACCAAGATATCTACCTGAGCTAGATTTGTGTCTTACAAATCTGATTGAGTTTTTTGAAGACGTGAACAAAATGGTCAATGAGGGCAGAACTGTAGATGTTGTATACATTGGTTTCAGTAAGGCATTCGACAAGGACCCGCATGGAAGTCCGCTCTGGAAGGTTAGATCGCACAGGATCCAAGGAGAGACAGCTGAATGGATAGAAAATTGTCTTTGTGGATGGAAGCAGAGGGTGATGGGGGAAGGTTGCTTCTCGGACTGGAGGCCTGTGACTAGTGGGGTGCCTCAGGGTTCAGTGCTGGGCCCGTTACTGTTTGTCGTCTACATCAATGATTTGGATGAGAACAGGCAGGGCAAGAATAGCAAGTTTGCTGATGATACAAAAGTGGGTGGTTTTGCAGATAGTGAAGATGGTTGTGAATAATTGCAGTAGGATCTTGATCGATTGACCAGGTGGACTGATGGAACTTAATACAGAGAACTGTGAGGTGTTGCATTTGGGAAGTCTAACATGGGCAGGACCTACACTGTGAATGGTAGGTCTCTGGGTAGTGTTGTAGAGCAGAGGGATCTAGGAATGCAGGTGCATGGTTCCTTGAAGGTCGAAATGCAGGTAAATAAGGTGGTCAAAAATACTATTGGCACATTGGCCTTCATCAGTCAGAGCATTGAGTAATGTAGTTGGGAGGTCATGTTGCAGTTGTATATGACATTAGTGAGGCCACATTTGGAGTATTGTGTTCAGTTCTGGCCACCATGTTATAGGAAATATGTCGTCAAACTGGAAAGGGTACAGAGAAGATTTACGAGGATGTTGCCAGGACTAGAGGGTTTGAGCTCTAAGGCGAGGTTGAGTAGGCTGGAATTCTATTCCTTGGGGTGCAGGAGGATGAGGGCTAATCTTATAGAGGTGTATAAAATCAGGAATAGATTGGGTTGATGCACAAAGTTTCTTGCCCAGAGCAGGTGAATCGAGGACCAGAGGACATAGGTTTAAGTGAAGAGGAAAAGATTTAATAGGAATCTGCGGGGTAACTTTTGCACACAATGCCAGAGGAGGGTGTTAAGGTAGGTACTATTAAGGCTTTTAAGAAACATTTAGACAGGTACATGAATAGGACAGGTTTAGAATAATATGGGCTAAATGCAGGCAGGTGTGACTTGTGTAGATGGGACATGTTGGCCAGTGTGGGCAAGTTGGGCTAAAGGGCCTGTTTCCATGCTGTAAGGGTGTATGACTATGACTCCATGACCTTATCCATGGCCCTCCATACCTCAATAAGGTCACGCCTCAGCCTTCTAGCTCTTTATTCTATGCTGGAATAAAGACCCAGCCTATTCAGTCTCTCTTTATAACTCAACCCCCTCCAGACCCAGTAATATATTTGGGAATCTTCTCTACACCCTTTCCAGCATAATGATATCCTCCCTATTGCTGGGTAACCAGAAATGCACAGAAGATTGCACAGTTGTAATGATTTGCACAGTTGTAACATGATTGCCCTACACTTGACCTCAGTGGTCTGATCAATGAACCCTAGTGGGCCAATTGCCTTCTTCACCACCTTGTCTACCTGCATCACCACTTTCAGGAAATCATGTACTTGTAATGGAAATGCTTTAAACTGAGTTTGAGTCGGTTCGTTAAAGAGCCTACTGTATTAGTTGAAGTGAAGGTAGTTGTTGCTGAAGCTGCTGGTGTGGAACCTCAGGCTTCTTTATCAGCTGCTCGATGGTTGCACTGAGAAGCGTTTCCAAGATTCACCAATATCAAACCCCTTGATGTTATGTGTTTCGAGCAACATGTGATACATCACTCGGCATCAACCTATAATTGGCCAACAGTGCCTCAGGAAGAACTGATCCTTCCGTGTGGCAAAACAAAGTTAACAGACAACTTTCCCTGCTCTAAGAACCTTGGACAAATAAAAGATATAATATGCTCTCCAGATTGATAATCGAATCATGTGAGTGATTACTGTTTTTTTGATGCACTTCTGATAAAATTAAGTCACTCACTAGCAACTTAAGAGGGTAGCAAAAAGTCAATCATGTTTCTGTGATTACAGATTCAGATATAGTTGAGCGTGAATCTCCTTTCCTTGGAGGATATTAATGAACTTGATTTGGATTCAAAATTTATTTCTAACTAAACTGAGTGGGACCCGTTGGGTCCCATTCTCACACGGGAGGCCTGGTCCCCCAACGCAATATTCCACCACTCACCCACAGCCCCCAACTGCACAGGCGCCTGTTGCACTAGATGCCAAGAAGGCAAATCAGAATATTAACCTAGGATATATGGAACTTTATTTATGTTCATATTTCTTTATGACATGGAAGGAAGCCATTTCAGGCCAATTAGTCTATGCTAGTTCATAGAGTAATCGCTTGGGCGGCACGGTGGCGCAGTGGTAGAGTTGCTGCCTTACAGCACCAGAGACATGGGTTTGATACTGACTACGGGCGCTGTCTTTACAGTGTTTGTACATTCTCCCTGTGACCACATGGGTTTTCTCTCTACAAAGACGTGTAGGTTTGGAGTTTAATTGACTTCAGTAAAAAAATTATGAATTTGTCCCTAGTGTGTAGGATAATGTTAGTTTACGGGATGATGGTTGGACTTGATGGGCTGAAGGGCCTGTTTCTGCACTGAATTCCCATTCACACCCGTTTCCACATCTCTACATCTAAATAAAACACAATCCCACTTCCCAACAAATTCCCCCGGTAACCTATTCTCTTCACCTATACATTAGGGCCAGTTTACTGTGGAAAATGAACCTACGGCTGTACAGGTCATGGAACAAAGAACACAGAACTGTACTGCACAGGAACAGGCCCTTCAGCCCACAATATCTGTGCTGACCATGATGCCCAATTTAAACCACGTATCTCCCTGCATGTGGTCCACATCATTCCAGGCCCTGGCACTCTCTGAGTAAAATAATACTCAAAAATATAATTTAAACTCCCCTTCTCACCTTAAAGCTATGCCCTCTTGTATGTGGCATTTCTCGTCTGGGCAAAAGACTCAATCTAGCCTGTCTATTCTCCTGATAATTTTATGTAGATCTACCAGATCACCGCTCAGCCTCCAACACTTCCGTGATAAAAATCCAAGTTTGTGCAACCTCTCCTTATTGCTAATACTCTCTAATCCAGCCAACATCCAGGTGAACCTATTCTGTGCCCTCTGAAAGCTTTTACACACTTTGTCTAATGCAGTAACCAGAACTGTACACAATACTCCATATGTGGCCTAAACAACATTTTATGTAGTTACAAAGATGGCGTGGCGGTAGAGTTGCTGCCTTTCAGCGCTTACAGAGCCAGAGACCAGAGTTGATCCTGAATCCGGGTGCTGTCTGTGCGGAGTTTGTATGTTTGTACATTCTCCCCATGACTGTGTGGGTTTTCTCCAAGATTTTCGGTTTCCTCCCATACTCCAAAGACATACAGATTTGTAAGTTAATTGGTGTATATATAAGATTGTCTCTGGTGTTAATGTGCAGGGATCGCTGGTCAGTGCGGACTCGGTTGCTCGGACGGCCTGTTTCTCTAAACTACAACATGACTTGCCAGTTTTTATACTCAATAACACAACTGATGAAAGCAAGTATGGTGTGTGCCTTCGTTACCAACCTATCTGCATGTGTAACCACTTTCAGGTGGTTCTGGTCTTGCAGGTCTTTGCAACCCTTTATAAATCTTCTCTGCTCCCTTTCCAGCTCAATGACATCTTACATACAGAAGGGTGAACAATACTGTACACAATACTCCAAGTGTAACCTCACCAACGTCTTGTACAACTGTAACATAACTTTGACTTTGACTCTGACATCGGGGGGGAGAGAGTGCAGTGGAGAGAAAGTTTTTTTGGCCTTCCATCAAAGACTATGTGATGGATAATAAAGTCAAAATGTATCTCATGTTGTTTGATCTGGGGGGCAAGTTTGTGTGTACAGGAGTGGTGGCTGCAGAAACGGCATCATTGTCAGGGGTGGGTTTGGGAGCAGATATGATTACTCTGATACTCAAGAGATTTTTAGATAGGCATATGTATATATAGGGAATGGGGGGATATGGATCACATGTAGACATAGGAAATCAATGTAACTTGGCATCAGGCTTGGTACAGTAATGATGGGCCGAAGGGCTCCATATTGTTCTGTTCTATGAAACAAAATAGTGTATCGTTTGGCTTTTCATTAACACTGCCTTGGTAAAACCTATTAGATTGATATGGCCTCTACATTATTGTCCATTCACAATGTCTCATGCATGACTTCAGCACCAACCCAAAATGTTTGACAGCAATTTTGAAGCATTATCAATTTAATATCAAAGAACAGCAACCAGTTTTCAACAGCTTCTTGCAGGATAGATTCTGCTCATACACCCTAGTAATGCAAAAGATTGTTCTGTGGTATGAAATAAAGGCAGTGTATCGTTTGGCTTTTCATTATCATGGCCGGTAAAACCTGTTAGTTGTCCGTGGCCTTCTCCCTGTGTGACTCACATGGTTTCATGCATGGCTTCATCAAGTAGAGTCAATGTTTGAGAGCACTGTTGATCAGCATTATCATGGTGAATACAGGTACGAACAAAATCGTGCTTTCAGCAGCTTCACAGGATACATTCTGCTCATACACCACACAAAGCAAAAGTATGCATGAATTGCACAAGACAGTAAACAAAATGACTGCCAAAATACAAGGCAATGATGCAAAACATTCATTATCAGACAAGCCTGTGTAGTGCCGAGTACCTTCTGCCTGTGTGATTAGAGTTGGGCAGGTGGTTCTGGATACTCATCAAACATAGAAAGTTGCGATTACTGTCATCAGCACAGGTATGGTGAGATACAGGTACGGCCCTTCGAGCCTGCACCGCCATTCAATATCAGGACTCATCATCCAACACAAAGCCCGTAACGTTCTCTCCATACCCTCTGATCCCCTTAAGACAGTGTAAACATCTAACTCCTGTGCAAAATAGCCAATGAACTGGTCTCAAAATACCCTTGTGGCAGAGTTCTATGAGTATTCACCACTCTCTGTCTGAAAAAAAGTTCTTTAGAGTTGGGCAGTTTTTCAAAGGACTTGATGGATGTAGAAAAGAAGCTGTTCCTGAACTGTTTCTGCCCAACAGTAACAGTGAGAAGAGAGTGTGGGCTGGTCCTTGATGATGGAGATATGTAGTTGATTATTGTTGTTGTTGTTGTTGTTGTTGTTGTTGTTGTTGTCATCATTATTGTTGTTATTGTTATTGTTATTATTATTATTATTATTATTATTATTATTATTATTATTATTATTATTATTATTGTCAAGTGTACTGAGGTACAATGAAAAGCTTTTGTTGTTGTGTGCTATCCAGTCAGCGAAAAGACCACGCATGATTACAATTGAGCCATCCACATGTAAGATACAGGACAAAGAGAATAGCATTTAGTGCAAGATAAAGTTCAATAAAGGCCAATTGAGGATAGTCCGAGGGTCTCCAATGAGGTAGATAGTAGCTCAGGACCGTTCCCTAGTTGTTGATAGGATGGGTTCAGTTACCTGATAACAGGTGAGAAGAAACTGTTATCCGGCTTGATGGGAGAGGATAGGAGGGAGTGACTAGGGTGAGACTCATGCTTGATTATGCTGGTGGCCTTGCCAAGGCTGCGTGGAATGCAGACGGCACCTTGTAGAGGCAGCATCTCACGTTTTCAATGGCGGGGACAACTGTGCCTGTGACAGCTGAGCCCACCACTCTCTATATCTTTTGTCGGCACTGGGCCTGCACTCGCTGGAGTTTAGAAGAATGCGGGGGACCTCATTGAAACATACAGAATAGTGAAAAGCTTGGATAGAGTGGATGGGGAGAGGATGTTTCCACTAGTGGGAGAGTCTAGGTCTAGAGGTCCGAGCCTCAGGATTAAAGGATGTTATTTTAGGAAGGAGATGAGAAGAAGTGTCTTTAGTCAGAGGGTGGTGAATCTGTGGAATTCTTTGCCACAGGGGGCCAAGTCAGTGGATATTTTTAAGGCAGAGATAGGTAGATTCTTGATTAGTACAGGTGTCAGAGGTTATGGGGAGAAAGCAGGAGAATGGGGTTAGGAGAGAGAGATAGATCAGCAATGATTGAATGGCGGTGTAGACTTGATGGGTCAAATGGCCTAATTCTACTATTCCTGATGACCTTATGATCATCTTGCATTCCCATCCATTGGAGTTGCCCTACCAAGCCATAATCTAACCTTAGGTACACAAAAAGGCTGGAGAAACTCAGCGGGTGCAGCAGCATCTATGGAACGAAGCAAATATTTCCTTCGTTCCATAGATGCTGCTGCACCCGCTGAGTTTCTCCAGCCTTTTTGTGTACCTTCGATTCTCCAGCATCTGCAGTTCCTTCTTAAACATAATCTAACCTTGTCTGGATACTTACTACAGCGCATCTCAGGAAGCTTGTTGGAGTATTCTGTGACAGGCCTAATCATTTTAAACCTGAGAAAGCAGTTTCCTCCCACACCCCAGAGTGGTGCAGGCTGGTAAGTTAATTGCCACTGTAAATTGCCCCGAGTGTGCATGTGAGTGTTGGAACAGTGGGGGATTTGATGGGAATGCGAGGAGAGTTAAATATGATTAGGTAGGTACATGGATAGTAAGGATTTAGAGAGATATGGCCCAAGTGAGGGCAAATGAGCATAGTGCGTATGGGACATCTTGGTTAGTTTAGTTTGGTTTAGTTTATTCAGATGTGCCGAGGTACAAGGAAAAGCTTTTGTTGCATGCTAACCAGATTATACATGATAATGATCAAGGCATTCATTGTGTACAGATACATGATAAAGGGAATAACCTTTAGTGCAAGATAAAGTCAATTAAAGTCCGATTTAAGATAGTCAGAGGGTCTTCAATGATGGGCAAGTTGGGCCAAAGGGCCTGTTTCTTATTCTATGATTATACAGTGAGTCATAGTCAGAGTCATTTAACGTGGAAACAGGCCTTTCGGCTCAGCTTACCCACGTTGTCCGACATGTCCCATCTATACTATTCTATGGCCCAATATGCCTGCCTTTGGGCCATATCCCTCTATCCATACACCTGTCTTAATGTTTCTTAAACATTGGGATAGTCCCTGCCTCAATTACCTCCTCTGGCAGCTCGTTCCATACACCCACCGCCCTTTGTGTAAAAAAGTTACTCCTCAGGTTCCTATTAAACCTTTCGCCCCCTCACCTTAAACATCTGTCCTCTGGTTCTCGATTCCCCTACTCTGTGCAAGAGACAGTGCCGGTCTATTCCTCTCATGATTTTGCACATGAATGGCCATGATGATGACACTAATGTCTATAACTCTAGTGTTAATAGTGATTTACAGTTGGAGCACTTAGGTGGGTCAACGGTCAGTTTCTATGGTGAACGGCTTTCAAAATCTGAATGAGCTCAACTGAACACATCTTGATGGTGAGCATCACCATTTTGAACATTACTTACTGCCATTTTCAATTCAATTAAGTGGATATTATCTTTACCACCGTAGTAACAGCCAAGGTTATTATTCCAGTAAATGTTTGGCCGCTTCTTCCTACCAGTTGGCAGAGGGCTGCGCCTGAAAGAAATCTCTGATGGCATAAGCAGATACAGGGTTAGAGACGAGGTGGCTTGAACAGATTTTGCACAGTGCCGACGCATCCTGCCATGCTGCTATCTGTTAGCTGTGTGCCACAAAGCTCCGTGCAAATCAAGCCTCAGCTGCTGTAAGGCTCCAGATCCTCCCAGTCAATTGCAAACCAGCTTGAAAGTGCCGAGAGTGGCGGACTGATTACAATCCAGCCTGGGGATACGTTCACGGAATTAACGGCTCGTAATCTGTGAAATGGTAAAAACTCCACAGTGATGGGAGAATGAGTCCATTCAGTAACTATCTGCAAAATAGGTTTGCGACAGGATTTATCAAATGTCTGAATCAGTGAGATAGATAATCAGCTGTAAATGTATAGCGTGCAGAATAACAGAATAACAGGGCATTATTTTGTGCCTTGAATTGTAGTCTTTAAAATAATACAATGTTTTTTTTTTGTCGCACCGAGGTGATTTGATGTACGGTCTACATTTATTTTTCAAATACTGTAATCACATGTTTGACTTTAGGGCTCAGCCAGCAATCTGACCTTGAGACAGCTAGGTTACATTTATTTACCGTAAGGCTATTCACCCCATTAGGTCTATACTGGTTCCCAGCTGATCAAGGGCGGCACAGAGACACAGCTCATAGAGCTGCTGCCTCACAGTGCCAGAAGCCCTGTGATTCGATCCTGACCTCGGCTGCTGTCTGCATAGAGTTTGCACGTTCTCCCTGTGACCGCACGTGTTTCCGCCGGTGCTCCGGTTTCCTCCCACATCCCAAAGACATGTAGGTTAGTGGGTTAGATGGCCCCTGTAAAAGATTGCCCCCTTAGGTGTAGGGAGTGGATGAGAAAGTGGGACAACATAGAATTAGTATGAACTGGTGATCGATGGCCGACGTGGACTCGGTGGGCTGAAGGGTCTGTTTGCATGCTGTATTGCTAAAGTAAACTAACACCATCGGAGCCATTCTCCCTCCTTATTTTGACTTTCAGCTCTGCGGTCATTATCTCTCACAAGCCCATCAACTCCCCATTCATTCTTGCGCCATTTGCCTATACCGATGATTAATAAGCAGTAGTCAATCATTGAGATCTGGAAGGAAACCAGGACAGGCACGGGGAAAAACCAAAATAAATTTGTGTGCGGCACGGTGGCGCAGCTGTAGAGTTGCTGCTTTACAGCGCCGGATCCCTGGTTCAATCCTGATTAAGGGTGCTGTCTGTACGGAGTTTGCACGTTCTCCATGTGACCATGTGGGTTTTCTCCAGGTGCTCCGGTTTCCTCCCACATTCCAAAGACGTGCAGGTTTGTAGGACAATGGCCATCCGTAAATGGTCCCTAGTGTATAGGATAGTGCTAGGATACAGGTGACTGCTGGACGGCACAGACACGGTGGGCTGAAGGGCCTGCTTCTACGCTGTATCTCTAAACTAAATTAAAAATTCCACACAAGCAGCACCCAAAGTCAGGATCGGACCAGGCCCATGGGATGACGAGGTAGCAGCACCAACTTCTGTACCACTGTGCCACCAGTGAAAAATGTAAGGGAGAATTGTAATGCTTTCTGCATCATTGCCATCTTTTCGTTAGGAGGTGAAGAATGCCCGGAAGAAAACAATTCAAAATGCCAATCTAGGAAACCTTGTAATTACGATCATAGTGTCGATCATCTCAATACTCTGCAATGGTAAATTGCTTCAGTGTTTGTCGGTCTTGAGTTCTGCCTGTCACAGTAGGCAGGCATTGCTAATACAGATGACCTCCGTGCCACATCAGTTCAATTAATGGCAATTTGCCCTTACAGAAATCACACATAAGAATTAAAGGAGATTCTTTTAGGATGGAGATGAGGAGAAATGTCTTTAGTCAGAGGGTGTTAAATCTGTGGAATTCTTTGCCACAGAGGCTGTGGAGGCCGTCAGTGGATATTTGTAAGACAGAGATAGATAGATTCTTGATTAGTACAGGTGTCAAAGGTTAAGGGGAGAAGGCAGGAAAATGGGGTTAGGAGGGAGAGTTAGATCAGCCATGATTGAATGGCGGAGTAGACTTGATGGGCCGAGCGGCCGAATTCTACTCCTATGATCTTATGACAAGTCACAATCCTAAAATATGAGTGCAGAATAAAATTTGACCCTTACAGAATTTATTTGAGAAAATAAAGCAAAATTTTTGTTTATTTTCCCATACAAATTTCTTGACATACACAAATGATGTGGCTTTGAGTTATAGAAAATTGCAATGCATGCAGTTTTCTTGAAACGCAACCTCGCCTTAATATAGGGTTTTCCTTCAATAAGAACATGCAGCATCTGCATCATGAGTCAGTCAGGCTTCTGGCTGTTTATCATCCGAAGCAGAGGTTTGTTGTTTCATATCACACACTCTCTCTGGCACTGTGGTGCATTACTAAGGTCATGCCGCAATCTAATAAGAGCCATCTTTCAAATTGAAGCCCATTCCCCCAATCCAGTGGAATGTAAAAGGTCTCCAAAAATTCTTTGGAAGAAAGGCAATGCAGTGGTTACTATTTATCTATATATCATAACAATTACGTTAAGAAGGAGAAGGAATTTCTCCAGCCAGAGTGTGGTGAATCTGTGGAACTCATTGCCTCAGACGACTGTGGAGTCAAAGTCATTGGGCATTTTTAATGTAAAGATTGATAGGATCTTGTGTAGGAAGGAATTGCAGACGCTGGCTCATAACAAAGATAGACACAAAAAGCTGGAGCAACTCAGTGGGTCAGGTCAGCATCTCTGGATAAAAGGAATAGATGATGTTTAAGGTCGGAAACCCTTCCTCAGACCCTTGATAGGTTCTTGATTAGTAAAAGCCCCGTCCCACGGTACGAGTTCATTCCAAGAGCTCTCCCGAGTTTGCCCTGATTCGAACTCGGAGATTTACGGTAATGGCCACAATGTCGGTACTCGGGGCTCTCGTGGACATTTTTCAACATGTTGAAAAATCTTCGCGTGTCTTCCCGCGCTTACCTGCCGTTAGCGAGTCTTCCCGTGCTTACCTGCAGTTAGCGGTACGAGCCGCTAAGAGACGTCCCCAAGCTCCGACGTACCCGCTACGTTCATTCTCCGTGCTTACCACGAGTTTGATTTTTTTTAAAAACTCGGGAGAGCTCTTGGAATGAGCTCGTACCATGGGACAGGGCTATAAAGGCGTCAAATGTTACGGGAAGAAGGCAGGAGAATGGGGTTGAGAGGGAAAGATAGATTAGCCATGATTAAATGACAGTACTTGATGGGCCTAATGGCCTAATTCTGCTCCTATGTCTTATGCACCTATGAACATGAAAAATGCACAAAGTGCTGTGTGCTTTCTGTCCAAATATCAGCCGTCAGGTTATTGTGGACTTCAAGAAAGACTTTAATGGCAGCAACATGCTTTGGCACATCCTGAGCTATTGAAAGGTGTTACATAGGTACAAGTCTTCCTCTGGGAACCAATTCATGTCTCCCGTTAATGGAAGAGTAAATAAATGGTGCTTTATCCATGCTTGAATAACAAAACTCAGCAAAACTTAGATTTCCCGGTTGCTACCCATTTATACTCTCTTTCCCATTCACACATTGACCTTTCTGTCCTGGACCTCCAACATTGCCGGAATGAGAAAACATGCAAGCTGGAGGAACAGCACCTCATATTCTGTTTGGGATGTTCACAACCCAACGGATTCAGCATTGACTTCTACAATTTTAGGTAACCTCTAACACCATCCCCCTTCCTCCTCCCTTTTCTCCCCTCCCCCCCTCCCCTCCCTTGTACCCTACCTGGATTCACACCTATACCCCCCCCCCCCCCCCCCCCTCATTCCATTATGCCTACATTCCATCCTCTAGCTTCACAATTTCCAACTCCTCAAATTATTTAGTCCCACGCATTTTTTCTCATCTCTGGCCTTTGTTTATCCCCCCCCCCCCCCTCCCCCCCCCCCCCCCCCCTCCCCCCCCCCCCCCCCCCCTTCCCCCCTTTCCCCCCTCCCCCCTGCTTTAGATTTCTTCCTCCTCTCTTTCAGCTTTCTTACCTCCTTCCCCATCCCCACAATCAGTCTGCAGAAGGATCCAGACATCACCTACCCATGTTTTCCAGGAATGCTGCCTCACCCACCAAGTTACTCCAGCACTTTGTGCCTTCTTTTATAAACCCTTCCTCAGACCTTTTGCAGTTTTGCAGTTCCTTGTTCCTATATATTCTGAAACTTAGCCAGTTATTTAGTTATATATTCTGAAACTTAGCCAGTTATTTACAAAGTCGAAAAGAAAAGGTGTAATTGGATAGTTCTTTAGAAGAGCCAGCACAGGTATGATGGGCTGAACAACCCCCTGTTTGTACATAAAAGGGTCACTGGTGCCGTATTATGTTAGAGCATTGAACATGGAACAGGACAGCCCAGAAACAGGTCTTTCAGCCGACAACGTCTATGAATATGATGCCATGATAGTATCTCCTCTGCCTGCATGTGATCACTATCACTCCTTTCCATGCATATCCATGTGCCTATCCAAAATCCTCTTACAGCCTTCTTCCCGTAACATTTGATGCCTTTACTAATCAAGAACCTATCAAGGATCTAAGGAAGGGTTTCCGACCTGAAACGTCACCTATTGCTTTTCTCCAGAGATACTGCACTGATCCACTGAGTTGCTCCAGCTTTTTGCGTCTATCTTTGCAAGACTTTTTAGGTCATCGTGTACAAAGTCTCAAAACCTCAACCAGACTGCACATCCCCCCTGATGTCAATAACCTTCTAGGACCACAGCAGAGTTAGGATAGCAGGATAGCAACTACTTTTATGGCGGAGATTGACAGATTCTTGATTAGTAATGGTGTCAGGGGTTATGGGGAGATGAAATGAAATGATGAAATGATTCAATTTATTGTCATTGTCAGTGTACAGTACAGAGACAACGAAATGCATTTTTTTTTAGCATCTCCCTTGAAAGGGAGACACAGGGCGTCGCGGTGTGCCCGCGCCTGCCGCCAAGGCAGGAGAATGGGGTTGAGAAGGAAAGATAGATCAACCAAGATTGAATGGCGGAGTAGACTTAATGAGCCGATTGGCCTAATTCTGCTCCTGTGTCTTATGAACTTTCACCCACTCTCCTGTATCCTGGGCAACAGGAGGTTTACGTGGAGTCCAGCTGTTATCAAAGAGAAAACACAACTTGATGAAATCAGAGCAAAGAAATGATCAATGCAGCTCATTTGACCAACAGCATCCACCTTCCAGAGCCTGCTGGCTAATGATAATTCCGAAAGAACCTCAGGCAAGTAAAATACTCCATTCCCTGAGAGAAACCCCCAAAGGCATCAATCAGTAAGACAGGACTGTCCCCAGGAGCAGATTGCATTGTTAGATCTGTTCCTTCCAATTACTGCAGCATTTGCAGGGAAGAAGTCTGTGCTGCCTTATTATGTTAGAACATCGATCATTGCACAGTACAATACAGGAACAGGCCCTTCAGCCCACAATGTCCGTGCTGAATATGATGCCAAGTGATACTAATCTCTTCTGCCTGGAGGTGACCCATATCCTTCCATTCCTCCATATGCCTATCCAAAAGTATTTTAAATGCCACTATTGTATGTTCCTCCACCACCCTTAGCAACAGGTTCTAGGCACCCACCATTCTCTGTGTAAAAAAACATGCCATGCTCATCTCTTGGTTCTTGGTTCTCCAAAATATTCCAAATAGAATTTAAACTGGAGGTGGTGGTGGAGGGAGGATTTAAACCAGAAAGGGTTTTTGGGAAGAAAGAGCTTCCTTAAATGTAATTGCATTTGGTTGGGTAACTATGGTAGGGTGAAGATTATTCCATGCTTTAATTGTGCGTGGGAAGAACAAATTGCTGTAGCTGGTATCTCAAATTGGATCGAATGCCCTTGTCTGCTCCTAATTGGTTTGGGTTTGGTGTAGGTTTTGTAATCTATGTCGAGCTGGCCATTTAACATTTTGTAAAAACAGGTCAAACGGTGAGCTTCACGTCTGTCTTGGAGAGGGTTCCACCCCAGAGAATTCAGAAGTTTGGTGACACTCGCTTCTCTCTCATAGGTATTAGTACCAAATCGAGCTGCCTGTCTTTGGACACGTTGGATGGAAGAAATGTTTTTATTTGTGTATGGGTCCTATGCTGCAACTGCGTAGTCCAAATGAGGTCTAACGAGGGTGAAGTATAGCTTCTCCTTAACAGAAGTTGAACAATGATGAAAGTTGCGTCTCAGAAAATGTAATTTCCTTTAAATTCTGACCCTCCCATCTTAAAACTATGGGGTGACACGGTGGCGGAGCAGTAAAGTTGCTGCCTTACAGCGCAAGAGACCCGGGTTCGATCCTGACTTCTGGCACTGTCTTTTCTCCCTGTGACCCCATGGGTTTTCTCTGGGTGCTCCGGTTTCCTCCCACATTCCAAAGACATGCAGGTTTGCAGGTTAGTTGACCCCAGTGTGTAGGATAGAACTGGTGTATGGGTGATTGTTGGTCGGCATGGACTCAGTGGGCCGAAGGGCCTGTTTCCTCGCTGTTACTCGAAATTAAATTAAACTAAACTATGCACTTTAGTCCTTGATATCTCCATGCTGGGATAAAGGTTCTATCTACCCTATCCATAGCCATCATAATCTTATTTACCATCAGATCTCCATGGCGATGATGGCACAATGGTAGAGTTTCTGCCTTACAGTGCCAGTGACCCGGCTTCAATCCTGACTACGGCTGCTTGCTGTCTGTACGGCGTTTGTACGTTCTCCCCGTGACCTATGTGGGTTTTCTCAGGGAGCTCCGGTTTCCTCCCACACTCCAAAGATGTACAGATTATGAAAGCCCTAGATGGAGAGGATGTGGAGAGGGTTTCCAATAATGGGAGAGTATAGGACTAGAGGGCACGGCCTCAGAACAAAAGGCTGGAGATGTGGAGGAATTTCTTTAGCCAGAGGATGGCGAATCGATGGAATTCATTGCCACCGATGGCGGTGGAGGCTAAATTATTGGTTGTATTTTAAGCCGAGATTGATAGGCTCTTAAATAGGCTGTCAAAGGTCAAAGTGAGAGGGCAGGAGAATGGGGTTGAGAGTGAAAAATAGGTCACCCATGATCGAATGGTGGAGCAGATTCGATGGGCCGATTGGACTCATTCTGCTGCTAAGGCTTATGATCTAATGATCTTATAAATTGTTTCTTACTCTGTCACAGTTTGTGATGATTCTACAATGTTATCATCTACTATTAACGTGCACATTTGTTACATAAAGTTTAATTGAATATCACATCGCAAAACTTTCTGAAACATTCAGTCTGAGCATGCTTTGTGAATGTTGTAACATTGAATTGAAGCTTGAATTATGTCTACCTGAAATTTACTCAAAAATTAGGCAAAAGCCCTTCAACTTCATGTAAAACTGAGATATAATCATAGCTCTCCTCTGCTCAGTCTGCCTAAATCTACCTGATCTCCCGGTTGCTAAACACTTTAACTCCCCCTCCCATTCCCACACTGACCTTTCTGTCCTGGGCCTCCTCCATTGTCGGAGTGAGGTCCAGCACAAACTGGAGAACGGCACCTCATATTGCGCTTGAGCAGCTTACACCACAGTGGTATGAATATTGACTTCTCTAACTTCAAGTAACCCTTGCTTTCCCTCCCTATCCATCCTTCCCCCCCTTCCCAGTTCTCCAAACAGTCTGGCTGTCCCCGATTACATTTTATCTCTGTTTGCTCTGTTGTTACTTTCTCCTAGCTACCAATGGTCTATTCTACATTTTCCGTGAACTCCACCCCTTTCATGTCTCATTCTCATGCCTTACACTTCCTTATCCCTGTATCTGCCCTCTCCCCTGACTGTCTGAACAATGGTCTTGGCCCGAAACGTCACCCATTCCATCGATCCAGAGATGCCGCCTGTCCCGCTGAGTTACTCCAGCTTTTTATGCCTAGCAATTCATAGCAATGTTGAAATGGTGGGTTTGTTGAACTGACAGTGGTTTAGATAATGATAAACTGGACTTTGTTGCGTTCGGTGTTAAACATCTAGTGGTTGAGAGCTTCAGACAGGGCAGTGAAGGAGGAAATATCGCAGACAGCTACAAATAAGAGCCAAACATTCAGAAGGCAATACCATGGCTTTTCACAGCATTAGTGGAAATGAAGAAACATTTTACTATCTGCTATCCCAACGCTGGTGCCTTATAGTGTGATTCCTCACTTTTCTGGGCTGGAACAGAAATTGCAGACGTGGAAAGAATAAATTGACTGCTGAGTCACTGGGGAGCAAATTAAAAGGAATTAGTTACTTTAGATTTAATTCCACCTTGCTATGTAAATTAAGCTTGAGGTCCAGGCATGGTATAAAGACAATCCCCCACGAGACCCTTGCAGAGAATTGTCTGTCCCCGATGTAATGAAGGAACAGATTCAGCTGAATTATAATTCAGTCCACAAAAACGGAGAGCTTTCTCTTGGTCTTGTATTATTACCTGAAAGAACCAGTATCAGTTTTATTTTTTTTAAAAAAAGGCTCCATGATTTGCACCGGATTTCACCACCCGCTCACCTTCATCATTTTGAAACAATATTTACCCTGCAGTTTCAGATATCAGCAGAATCTTTCACCTGACAGCATTCAAGGGAGGCTTACCCTCCATAGTAAAAGGCAAGAAGATTTGTCAGATAAAGGGTTTAAGAAGGAACTGCAGATGCTGGAAAATCGAAGGTGCACAAAAATGCTGGAGAAACTCAGCGGGTGCAGCAGCATCTATGGAGCGAAGGAAATAGGCAACGTTTCGGGCCGAAACGTTGCCTATTTCCTTCGCTCCATAGATGCTGCTGCACCCGCTGAGTTTCTCCAGCATTTTTGTGTATCTGTCAATATAAAGGGATTTGAGTCTATTGTATACAGAGGAACTACAGTGTGGGAAGTAGCTGCAGATGTTGGTTTATACCGAAGGCAGACACAAAATGCTGGAGTAACTCAGCGGGTCAGGCAGCATCTCTAGAGAAAAGGAATAGGTGACGTTTCGGGTCAGAGCCCTTAAGGGTCTGTCCCACAGGTGACTTTTTAGGCGAGTGCAGGAGACTCTGCGCTCGCCTCATGATCTCCACATGGTCGCCACATGTTCGCTGGTGAGTCTCCTTCAGGGTCGCGAGAAGTTCCCGCATTCTGGGAAGTAGTCGCGGCCTCGATATGGTCCCCGCAAATTTTTCAACATGAAAATTTTTCTGCAACCAAAAATTGGTTGCCATGGAGAAAACTGATACTTTTGTAGTCGTAGGTGCAGTTGTAGTGGGGTCGCCATGTGGTTGTTGGTAGTCGAGGTAGCCGTAGGTAGTTTTAGTTAATCTCCTTTGCTGACCAGGCATTTTCATGGGCCCATAGGGGAAATAAATCGGAAGGACGAGTTTCCAGAACCAAGGAAAACCGACCGGTAATTTTAAATGCCTGCTAAACTTCACAGCTGTGTATCTCTGGCTTATTAATAAGTTGTCTGGCTTCTTAAAAGTGTCTCTCCCCCCCTTCTCCCCCTTCTCCACCCTTCTCCCCCCCGCTCTTTTAAAGGACTGACCCGACACTGCGCCAGCCATCTTAACATTCCTGTTCATCGCGGTGTGTGTCTGTTTCACCTTGGCTTTGCACCATGTGAATTTCAGACAGTGCTCCCCCGCTTTCCCTGGCACCCACCTTTGAGGTGTGTGTGTGTGTGTGTGTGTGTGTGTGTGTGTGTGTGTGTGTGTGTGTGTGTGTGTGTGTGTGTGTGTGTGTGTGTGTGTGTGTGTGTGTGTGTGTGTGTGTGTGTGTGTGTGTGTGTGTGTGTGTGTGTGTGTGTTGTGTGTGTTCCACTTTTGACACTCGCCGTTCCACTTCCCGGTTTTCAGCAAGTGTCGCGAGCTTGACACTCGCCGGCAGTCCGCTGAAAAATCGCCTAAGTGGGACAGGCCCTTTACTCTGACCCGCTGAGTTACTCCAGCATTTTGTGTCTCTCTAACCACAAGGTTAGATTTGGTTTAGGTTTATCATCGTCACCAACACTGAGGCACAGTCTAAGGTGTTTGTTTGCGTGCTACCCAACAAAATCAGACAATACTAAAAATGAATGCAATCATAACAAACCCAAGTACAAAATGTGAAGCAAAGAGAAATATAGAAATATAGTTCTCATCATTGTAGAATAATAGTTCCAGAGAGAAACTTCAAGTATATGTGCAAACAGTGCGTTGACAATTGACTGACTGATTCATTTTAAATATATTTTAAATGGACTATTGAAAAGGTTAAATTTGTATAGAAAAATGAATTAGTATTGGATATAAATGGCACAATATCGATTTGAACGATGCAGAGCTTAATTCTGATAGAAACAATAATGTTTTTTTTTTAACTTTATGTCTGGATGTGAACCCTAGTTCTGCAATAACCTTTCAAAATAATTGAAGGGCAAGCTGATATGATTGCATTGGAGGAGGGCGAGATAAACACAAATTATGTGCTGCGCAGGGAATATAGTCAGTGCATTGGTTCTGTGGTGCCTTTTTCACTAAGGAATCCAGTAAGTCCCTCATCAGCTTTACGCGGAGGTAACATAAGATAACACGGAACAAAGAGAGATAGTGATCTATCAAGCCCATTCCCAATGATGTTTCCAAATGAACACTGTTAGATTTAAAACTACTCCACCTCATACCTGATACTTCAAGCCAACCTGAAATACCTTCTTCAGTCACACAATCAGGATATGAGTGTTCATAATTTTTTGGAATGGCTTCTAAAGAAGGGTCTGAAGAAGGGTCTCGACCCGAAATGCCACCCATTCCTTCTATCCAGAGATGCTGCCTGTCCTGCTGAGTTACTCCAGCATTTTGTGTCTATCTTCGGTTTAAACCAGCATCTGCAGTTCCTTCCTACACACACAATGTTTATACTGCAGTGACGTTGTTAAGCTAGAAAAGGTGCAAAGAGGATTTATGAGGATGTTGCCAGGACCTGAGCTATATGGAGAGGATGAGAAGGCTGGGACTTTATTCCTCGGAGGGTAGGAGGATGAGCGGTGATCTTCTAGAAATGTATAAGATCACGAGAGGAATAGATAGGGTAAATGCACAGAATCTTTTACTCAGGGTAGGGGAATCAAAAACCTTTTGGAAATGGTGCCAAAAACATGGTGACAGGTGCAAGAATGTCACTGTGCAGTACATAGGTGACAATGGAGAACTAATGAACCATTGAGAGCAAGTAGGTTTAAGATGAGGGGGAAAAGATTTAATAGGAACCAAAGGGGCAACTTTATTACACAATGGGTGGTTGATATATGGAACTAGCTGCCAGAGGAGGTGGTTAAGGCAGGTACTATCACAATGCATAAAAGCATTTGAGCATTTGAACAGGTCTTCTTCTTCTTGCTTTTGGCGTGCACAGCCTAAAGTTGTTGGACAACTTGTCCTCTTTGATCTTATTTGATTGGTTGATTGCATTCGTCGAAACAGGGCGGACCATGTGAAGGTTGCGATCTTGCTCCCCATATGAACACATCAATGATTAGGAGAGGTTTAGAGGGATGTGGGCCAATGCAGATGGCTCTAGTGTAGATGGGGCATGTTGGTAGCCATGGGCAGGTTGGGCTGAAGGGCCTGATTCCACACTGTATGACTCAATGACTATGTCCAGTATCTCAAGGCTCTATTCATGGTTTAAGCTTCTGGTTCAGGTCGTATTTCATCTATCTCATCTTCTTTCTGCACCAAACGTGCACAGAGTGCTTCTTCCTAGTTCCCAAACTATCCCCATCATAAATGCATAAACTGATCACCCCTCAGCCTCCTCTGCACCAGAGAAAACACACCCAGTCTATCCAAATTCAGGAATAAAAAGCAATTATCAGTAATGAACACCATGAAACGATCATCTATATTACTAAAAGTCTGTTCTTGACCGGTTTTGGCCATCTGTGCTGCGATTTCCGAGAGAACGCCGCCACCTACGGCTGTCATTTTTGGCCACCTCGCTCAGAGCCCCCCTCCGCCGCATGTGTGCCGAGGATTTTTCCCGTTGATTAAAAATGACAGAGATATTAATGTTTTTACAAAATTCCCCATTCTCTCTGCTGCCCCCGCTGGCGGCAGGGGGGAGGGACTATAAAACCAGGAAGTGGTGTGCGACACAGTCTCTTCAAGATGGAGGAAGGCAGAGGGTCACGTTTCTCTGAGCTGTGAATAACACTGAACACATGTCTACTCAAATGTAAGTGCCCTTAGTGGTTCTAAAATGCTTGTAGAATGTGTCTATTGGTTCTAAAGCTTGCAAAAAAAATGTCTATTGGTTCTAAAGCTTGCAAAAAAATGTTTATTGGTTCTATAGCTTGCAAAAAGTGTCTCTGTTGGTTCTAAAGCTTGCAGAAAGTGTCTCTATTGGTTCTAAAGCTTGCAAAAAATGTCTATTGGTTCTAAATCTTGCAAAAAAAGTGTCTATTGGTTCTAAAGCTTGCAAAAAAGTGTCTATTGGTTCTAAACCTTGCAAAAAAAATGTCTATTGGTTTTAAAATGGTTCATACTAGCGCTCCAGAAAGCACCACCCCTCCTCCTCCCTGGTTGGCTTGGGTGTGTCTTGAAATTGAAAGGTAATACTTACTACAAATGATGGCATGAAGTTGAAAGGCAGTACTTACTGCAAATGGTGGCTTGGGTGCAATGACTTGAAGTTGAAAGGCATTACTTACTGCAAATGGTGGCTTGAAGTTGAAAGGCACTACTTACTGCAAATGGTGGCTTGGGAGCTTTGGTTTGAAGTTGAAAGGCACTATTACTGCAAATGGCGGCTTGGTTGCTTTGGCTTGAAATTGAAAGGCACTACTTACTGCAAATGGTGTCTTGGGTGCTTTCGCTGGAAGTTGAAAGGCATTCTTTACAGCAAATGGTGGCATGAAGTTGAAAGACACCACTTACTGCAAATGGTGGCATGAAGTTGAAAGGCACTACTTACTGCAAATGGTGGCTTGGTGTGGTTTGAAGTTGAAAGGCACTACTTACTGCAAATGATGGCTTGGGTGCTGTGGCTTTAAGTTGAAAGGCACTACTTACTGCAAATTGTAGCTTGGGTGCTTTGGCATTAAGTTGAAAGGCACTGCAAATGGTGGCATGAAGTTGAAAGGCACTATTACTGCAAATGGTGGCTTGGGAGCTTTGACTTGAAGTTGAAAGGCACTATTACTGCAAATGGTGGCTTGGGTGCATTGGCTTGAAGTTGAAATGCACTACTTACTGCAAATGGTGGCTTGGGAGCTTTGACTTGAAGTTGAAAGGCACCTCTTACTGCTAATGGTGGCTTGGGTGTGGTTTGAAGTTGAAAGCCACTACTTACTGCAAATGGTGGCGTGGGTGCATTGGCTTGAAGTTGAAAGGCACCGCTTACTGCAAATGGTGGCATGAAGTTGAAAGGCACTACTTACTGCAAATGGCAGCGTGGGTGCATTGGCTTGAAGTTAAAAGGCACTACTGTAAATGCACTTACTTCCTGTTTGCACTGTATATTGATTTTAGATAAAACGCTACCACTTACGGCTGTGATTTTTGGCCATCTTACTCAGTCCCCCTCCGCTGAGCAGGTGCAGAGAATTCTTCCCATCAATGAAAAATAAAAGTGTTATTAGTTTTTAAAAAAATATTGAAAATCTCTCTCCTGTCAATCACTCCATGAAAGCCACACCTTTTCCGGTGGGGGTGGGGGGGGGGGGGGGTTATAAAACCGGGATATGTGGGTGTGGCTCAGTCTCTGCAGATGGAGGAGGGAGAGGTCACGACTCGCTGTCTTTAGTGGCTTTGCACCCTACTTCAAATGGTATGAAGCTGCACTTGAATTTGGTGGCCTTGCACCCTGCTAGAAGTGGTAAGAAACTGCACTTGAATTTGGTGGCCTTATACCCTGCTTGAAATAGAATTTCAAGGATTAGCCGTGAGTCAACTACCAGCCCACCAGCCGTGAGTGAGTTGCCAGCACAACAGGCTTGATTGACTGAGACGCCAGCCGAATAATCCATTTGGCGCACAATTTGCATACTATCCCTCTGGAAACCAGTCCCTTCAGCCCACAACACCCATACTAGCGCTCCAGAAAGCCCCCCCACCCAACTGGCCACCAATATTAGAATTGGTGGAGAGGTGGAATAATGCGTTGGATGACCAGCCCTCCCGTGTGATGCTGGGACCCAATGGGTCCCACTTAGTCTAGTATTATCATAAAAATCCATTCAGTGAAAAAAACTATTGTCCTCAAAGTGATACATCGTGGAAACAGGCCCTTCG
This sequence comes from Leucoraja erinaceus, assembly GCF_028641065.1. Classification (NCBI taxonomy): domain Eukaryota; kingdom Metazoa; phylum Chordata; class Chondrichthyes; order Rajiformes; family Rajidae; genus Leucoraja; species Leucoraja erinaceus. The sequence goes on from NC_073396.1 coordinate 25,936,231, forward strand.
GCCCAACAAGTCCATGCCGACCTCCATACACTAGCATTATCCCACACACTGGGGACATATTACAATTTTACCAAAGCCAATTGGCGGCACGGTGGTGCAGCTGTAGAGTTGTTGCCATACAGCGCTTGCAACACCGGAGACCGGGGTTCGATCCTGACTACTGGTGGTGTCTGCATGGGGTTTGTACGTTCTCCCCGCGACCGCGTGGGTTTCCTCCGATATCTTCGGTTTCCTCCCACATTCCAAAGACGTACAGGTTGTAGGTTAATTGACAAGTAAAAATTGTAAATCATTCCTAGAATAGTGTTAATGTGCAGGGATCGTTGGTCGGCATGGACCCGGTGGGCCGAAGGGCCTCTAAACTAAACTAAACTAATTAACCTACAACCCTGTACATCTTTGGAGTGTGGGAGGAAACCAGAGCACCCGGAGAAAACCCACATGGTCACAGGGAGAACGTACAAACTCTGTACAGACAGCGCCCGTAGTCAGGATCAAACCCGGGTCTCTGGCGCTCTGACGCGGCAACTCTACCTCCACCATGCCATCCCATTGCCCTTAGCCAGTTTATGGGTGATTTCAGGCCTGTTTCCATACCTCTGTCTCTTAAATGGGCTTTGAAATGCTTGAGGAAGCCATTCATTTCGCGGTCTATTGGTAGATGTTTAATAAATGCTTGTCTTATCAGCATTGTCTCCTTCTGACAAATAAAAAATAATTCTCTAGTGATCGCAGAGTTCCATGGAGCCCTGACAATTTTTTACCAGGAAGAATATTTCATTTTTACTGCTGCACACTGGTTGTGGTTTGGGTGCTCTCCAAATCTGACTTCTCGCACACGATTCAAAGAGTCGCAATTTGCGAAGGAAAGTTTATACGTTGTCTGAATGGAAATATGATCTCATGTATGAGGAAAGTTGAGAAATATATTTCTTGGGATCAATCCTAAACCCATTAAGTTTTTGATAATCTTGCTGTAAATTGTAGCCCACGACATTTCCAATAGATAGGAAAATGAAACCCTGATATGGTGTGTACTAGATAGCAGTTTATTAAGAAACGCCAGCAGAAACCAGAACAGCGGAATAATAAATCACAGAGATTTACTTAACTTGCAGGAATGCTTGCAAAATAAAACCATTTCAGCAGATTTCAGTACTAATTTGTGACATTTGAGTTCTTGGGGAAAACTAGGTTTGGGACCTCGGATATCTGGAGAGTTTTCCATTACATTCCATCACTATTGGTCCTGATTGGCATCAAATCCGGGAAACAGGAGAAAGCTGTTCGGTTTCAACATGGCTGAAACTAGTCTCAAGTCAAGTCAAGTCAAAAGTATTTTATTGTCAGAAGATAGACACAAAAAGCTGGAGTAACTCAGCGGGACAGGCAGCATCTCCAGAGAGAAGGAATGAGTGACGTTTCAGGTCGAGACCCTTCTACAGACTGTCTTTGGTTTAAACCAGCATCTGCAGTTCCTTCCTCCCCTTGTTTCATTGCCATATGTCCCAAAATGGAACAATAGAATTATGTCAGTACTTGTAGCAGAGTCTGAGCTATTATCTGCCTCATTGGAGATCCTCAGACTATCTTTAATCAGACTTTACTGGACTTTATCTTGCACTAAATCTTATTCCCTTTATCATTTATCTGTACACTGTAGATTGCTCAATAGTAATCATGTATTATCTTTCCGCTGACATGTTAGCATGCAACAAAAGCTTTTCACTGCACCTCGGTACACGTGACAATAAACTAGAATGAACTGAAAACAACAGAAATGTAAACATAAAATGCTGTAGTAACTCAGCGGGGCAGCAGCATCTCTAGAGAGAAGGAACTGATCAGTCTGGAGAAGGGTCTCGACCCGAAACGTCACCCATTCCTTCTCTTCAGAGATGCTGCCTGTCCCGTTGAGTTACTCCAGCTTTTTGAGTCTACCTTCGATTTAAACCAGCATCTGCAGTTCTGTCCTGCACGGATATGTAAACATAGTACTCTGTAAACACCATAATAAACGACAAAAATGAGGTTCAGTTTATCAAAAAGGAAACAAAGAATAATAGTCTCAGTAACAGTAATGAGAAAGATAATTAAATCTTTGCAGCACAAATAATGCACCATCAATAACAGTGGCCCTTCACAAGATTCCAGTCCATGAGAAATACAACACACTGTCATTTGTTTGTGTTTCTCGTCAAAGTTACGCCTACCTTTCTTTGTATTCAAAGATCCATATAGGATATACACAGTGGGAATGAAGCAATCTTTAATGGGGTGGGGAGGAGGTCAGACTCTGCACTGGGTTACGACAGTCTCCCCCTGCTCAGAAATGAAAGGACTGTGAATAGACACAAGCTGCTGCAGATTATTGACATTGAATCTTGCCGTCGTAAAATGAATAATGTTTTGGCTCAAGGATCATTGGACAGGATTGCCAGAAAGTTTAAAATGTTTTTAATTGCAAACCATAAAAAAAGAACGTCATGAATCCTGTAAATCATAAATAATATATTTTATAGAGGGTTTTAAATATAGATATATGAGGCTGAGAGTGTTTTTCATTACTAACAGGATGATAGACGTGTCATTCATTCTGGTATAAGTTTTGCTACATTAATTCTTCACACTGATAGATGACTGGACATGCTTGCAGAGGAGATTGTCATAATGATCCAATGTGCTACCAAAGTTGTACTTCAAAAATACTTTCAAAGTGAAATGATTAGGTGGGGGTTCACAGTAAATGCATAATTTTAATCATTACATTTAAGATTCAGGTTTAGGTGTATTATTATTGCGTGTACCCACGCACAGTGAAAAGCATTGTTTTGCCAGCTATCCATACAAATCAGACAATACTGTACATAAATACAATCACAGGTCAAACTCAAGTACAATAGGTAGAGCAAAGGGAAAGATACAGAATGCAGAATATAGTTCTCAGCATTGTAGAGCAATAGTTCCAGAGTCCAATGTTTGCAATGGGGTAGAGGGGAATCGGACAGTACCCTACCTTATGGAAGGAATTATGGAAGAAAGTAGGAGGAATTTCTTTAGCCAGTGGGTATAGAACATTGAACATTTTCCAATGTTCTATAGATTCAGGATCGGTTCCTGTGGTTTGGAGGGTAGCTAATGTTATCCCACTTTTTAAGAAAGGCAGGAGAGAGAAAAGAGTGAATTATAGACCAGTTAGCCTGACATCGGTGGTGGGGAAGATGCTGGAGTCAATTATAAAAGATGAAATAGCCGCACATTTGGATGGCAGTAACAGGGTCGGTCTGAGTCAGCATGGATTTACGAAGGGGAAATCATGCTTGACTGATCTTCTGGAATTTTTTGAGGATGTAACTAGGAAAATGGGCAAGGGAGAGCCATTGGATGTAGTGTACCTGGACTTTCAGAAAGTGTTTGATAAGGTCCCACATATGAGATTAGTGGGCAAAATTAGGGCACATGGTATTGGGGATAGAGTGCTGACATGGATAGAAAATTGGTTGGCAGACAGGAAACAAAGAGTAAGGATTAACGGTTCCTTTTCAGAAAGGCAGGCAATGACCGCAAGGGGTACCGCAAGGCTCGGTGCTGGGACCGCAGCTATTTACAATATACATCAATGATTTGGATGAAGGGATTCAAAGTAACATTAGCAAATTTGCAGATCATCCCCAAAGCTGGGTGGCAGTGTGAACTGTGAGGAGGATGCCATGAGAATGCAGGGTGACTAGGACAGGTTGGGTGAGTGGGCAGATGCATGGCAGATGCAGTTTAATGTGGATAAATGTGAGGTTATCCACTTTGGTAGCAAAAACAGGAAGGCAGATTACTATGTAAATGGTGTCAAGTTGGGAAAAGGGGAAGTACAACGGGATCTGGGGGTCCTTGTTCATCAGTCAATGAAAGTAAGCATGCAGGTACAGAATCCGAATGGCATGTTGGCCTTTATAACGAGAGGAGTTGAGTCTAGGAGCAAAGAGGTCCTTCTGCAGTTGTATAGGGCCCCAGTGAGACCACACCTGGAGCTTTGAGTGCAGTTTTGGTCCCCATATTCTTGCTATTGAGAAAGTGCAGCGTAGGTTTACAAGGTTAATTCCCGGGATGGCGGAACTGTCATATGCTGAGAGAATGGAGCGGCTGGGCTTGTATACTCTGGAGTTTAGAAGGATGAGAGGAGATCTTATTGAAACATATAAGATTATTAAGGGTTTGGACATGCTAGAGGCAAGAAACTGGTTCCCGATGTTGGGGAGTCCAGAACCAGGGGCCACAGATTAAGAATAAGGGGTAAGCCATTTAGAACGGAGACAAGGAAACACTTTTTCTCACAGAAAGTTGTGAGTGTGGAATTCTCTGCTTCAGAGGGCGGTGGAGGTCAGTTCTCTGGATACTTTCAAGAGAGAGCTAGATAGGGCTCTTAAAGATAGTGGAATCAGGGGATATGGGGAGAAGGCAGGGATGGGGTACTGATTGGGGATGATCAGCCATGATCACATTGAATGGCGGTGCTGGTTTGAAGGGCCGAATGGCCTACTGTCTACTGTGGTGAATGTGTGGATTTCATAGGCACAGTAGGCTGTGGAGACCAAGTGCATAGATATTTTTAAGGCGGAGATTGAAAGATTTTTCATTGGTAAGGGAGTCCAGGCGTTATGGGGAGAAGACAAGAGAGTGGGGTTGAGAGGGAAAGATAGATCAGCCATGAATGAATGGCAGGGTAGACCATTGGCCGAATGGCCTAACTCTGCTCCTAAAAACTTAATTAAGCCTGATGACAAACGTCAGAAATTCAGAAGCAAGATGATAAAATGAAAGTAGCTTCTTCTGGGTCTGGTGGTGCATGCCTTCAAGCTTCTGTGCCCAGCGGAAATGATTGTTTAGCTGTGTGTACGAACAAGGTAACTTCACAGGGGAAATATCCAGCTTTGTAAACAGAAGTCTACATCTAAACTTGACAAAACAATGAAGAGGTTCAGAGATAAATGGATTATGGACTAAATTTGGATCTCTCACACCAACTACTTTGGAAATAAGGAACACTGAAAATCAATTTCACACAATATGCACTTAGACAATGTCAATGCTTTGTGATGCAGATGTTTCATATCCAATGTAAAGGTGCCATCAACACTTACGTTTTACTCTCTCATTCCATTATTGCATTCGGTATTTTATTTTTGCACCACTTTAGGTGTCCCACAATCTTTGCATCGCTATGTTGATTGCAGTTGCTGTTGTATCTATCAACATTATTTATACTGTGTACCCATTCTTCATGCAAACCAGGAATTTCATTGCATTCTGGTGCATATGACAAGCTAATCCAAATCTAGATGTCCATGTCCATCTAATTCCATCTTCCAACATCAGATCTGCTAAATTAGTTTTGTTTGGTTTAGTTTATTGTCACATGTACCGAGGTACAGTGACAAGCTTTTTTGTTGCCTGCTATCCAGTCAGTGGAAAGGGTATACATGATTACAATCAAGCTGCCCACAATGTAAAGATAAAGGGAATAATATTTAGTACAAGATAAAGTCCAGAAAAGACCAATTAATGATAGTCCGAGGGTCTCCAATTAAGTAGATGATAGTTCAGGAGGCTCTCTAATTGGTGATAGTGTGGTTCAGTTGCCTAATAACAGCTGGGAAGAAACTGTCCCTGAATCTGGAGGTGTGTGTTTTCACACTTCTGTACCTCTTGCCTGATGGGAGGAAGGGATGAACAGCCTCCTCAGGTTTCTCCGAGAGCTGCTCTCGTCTCGAAGGAAAACCATGAGAAGCAACGTGCGTGGACCCAAAGAGCCCCATTTTGATCAGGTCCTCTTGCACACAGTGGACTAAAGGGCTCTGCCTTACTCCATCAGTAATATCCTCCTTCTTTTGGATTGGTCCTGTGGAGTGGCTGGACCCATTAGTGTTCTAACCACATGGCCAAGGACTCTGTCTGCCCCAGGGAAAAAATAAATCCCGTTTCCTTTGAAAGAAAAAAAAGGGAGTGTGCCGATGTTCCCTTGTCATAATTGTGTTTGTTAAAGATCATCCGGCAAAATATAAACTAACATTTTCTTTCTTTCCTTTTGTTGACTCGTGGCGCCATTTGAACCTCCGCAGTGTTTATAAGGCTGTTCGGGCAGTGTTGTTCTCCGAGTTGTTTCATTTTTAATGAGAAAGCCGGGACAAAAATGGAAATTGCCCCAATGCACAATGGCTCCCAGTGTGAGGAGCCCCAGCATGTTCCTGTGACTAATACAACTGCACATAGACTGCCTGCTGGTCTAGATCATTACATACAATGGGGTGGTGGGAGGTTAGGAGGGGGTGGTGGGGGAGGTTAGGAAAAACAGCAATGTGGCCCATAAATGCCATTTTCAGGGCAAAAGCCGACTAAGCGACAAGGAGGCTGGGATTTTTTTTGAGAGGGAGGATTAATTTTATCCTTCTCTCCGCAATATGACAGCTTCATTGTCTTCTTTTGTGTACTGCAACATCTGCAAATCATCCCTGCAAACCTATTTACAACGACGTGAAGCTCACCTTAATTAGAACCAGCCTGAAGAAGGTTATTAGCTGCGGTTTGACTTTAAGTGGATATCTTTCCAGGAAGCTGTAATTTTCACTTAGCCCTGGGGCAACTTGCAAATTCTCCTCTCCCCGGCTACTGGCAGGAGTGAAACATTGCGAGCACTTGTGGGGCCTTGTCCATCCATTCTAGATAAATATTCTTTGCGGCTTTCCAGAGTTCACGTTCCTTTACATCTCAACTCACAAGTTGATAACGAAATGGAACCCACACAGCACTACAATTTATGTAACAAAATATTGTGGAGCCTCGGGGCAAACAAGGCTTCAATACTATGTGGCTCGGCAATGCAATAAATAGCAGGACATTCTTTATTCTCAAGCTAATTTGAGGCTGTAAAATGCGATGGCGTGTTTGTGTAAAGCTGCGTATAATCTGCAGGGTTTGGTCAATGGGAGTGAGCTCTGTCCACTTCTGTCCACTTACGGACAGATGCGATTTTATTCATTTATCAATGTGCTGGCGGGTATTCTATCACTTTTTATTACAGCATGGAAACAGGCCCTTCAGCCCACCGAGTCCACGCTGATTATCGATCACCCGTTCCATGTTATCCTACTTATGTGCCCACTCCTTACACACTAGGGCCAATTCACAATTTACAGAAGCCAATTAACCTACAAACCAGCTCGTCATTGTGATGAGAGACGGAATGCCCTGGAGGACACCCACGCGGTCACGGGGAGAACAGACAACTGCCCGTGGTCAGGATTGAACCCGGGACGCTGGCGCTGTGAGGCAGTGGCTCTACCACTGTGCCACCCGTCACTTGAGCCCCACATATAAAGGAAGATAACTATTACAGTTTATTGGTGAATATGGGGAATTATAACATGGGGGAGGAGGGGTTGTCATCAGATGAATGACTGATGTTAATTCATGGTTGTCCATTCCCCTTGCCAGGAATATTTTCCTTGCCATTCGAGTTATTGGGATGGAGATTCTGGCCGGGGATTAATGGATGATTGTTTCCTTGACCATGATCTCAGCTGTTGGAGTCATAATTGCTGCCCATCATAATAAATACAATTAGTGTCATAGAGTCATAGAGTAATAAGTGTGGAAACAGGCCCTTCGGCCCAACCTGCCCACACCAGCCAACTTGTCCCAGCTACACTAGTCCCACTTGCCTGTGCTTGGTCCATATCCATGTACCCATCCAACTGTTTCTTAAACAATGGGATAGCCTCAGCCTCAACTACCTCCTCTGGCAGCTTGTTCCATACACCCACCACCCTTTGTGTGAAAAAGTTACCCCTCGTGTTCCCATTAAATCTTTTCCCCTTCACCTTGAACCTATGTCCTCTGGTCCTCGATTCCCCTACTCTGGGCAAGAGACTGTGCATCTACCCAATCTATTCCTCTCATGATTTTGTACACCTCTATAAGACCACTCCCCATCCTCCTGCGCTCCATGGAATAGCGACCCAGCCTACTCAACCTCTCTCTACAGCTCACACCCTCTAGTCCTGGCAACATCCTCATGAATCTTTTCTGTGCCCTTTCAAGCTTGACAATATATTTCCTATAACATGGTGCCCAGAACGGAACACAATTTCACTTCAGCACTTTCACTTAAGCATTAACAACATGTACAGCAGTGTAGCCAGGCTAAACAACTGAAAGGAAAATAGCTGGGGTGGCATAGTGGCACAGTCCCTTGAGCTACTGGCTCACAGCTTCAGTGACATGGGTTCAATCCTGATCTCCGCTACTGCCTGTGTTGAGATTGCAGCTTCTCCTTGTAACTGCGGAGGCTTTCACTGGGTGCTCCAATTCCCTTGCATGTCCCAAAGACACGTGGCTTGCTGACCATTTTAAATTGCTCCTAGTGTGTCGGTAAGTGGGGGAGAATAAAATTGTTTAGTTAAGTTTATTATTGTCACGTGTACTGACGTACAGTGAAAAGCTTTTGTCTGCATGGTATCCTGTCAAAGAATAGACTATACATGATTACATTCAAGCCGTCCACAGTGCACAGATAAAGGACGTGGGTTTATTGGCTGAAGAAGGTTCCCGACCCGAAACGTCACCTATCCATGTTCTTTCGGGATGCTGCCTCACCTGCTGAGTTATTCCTTACTTAACTTTAGTCTCTTGAAATACAATGCAGAAACAGGCCCTTCGGCCCAGCGATTCTATGCCGACCTGCTATCACCCCGTACATCAGCACTATTCTATACACGTTGGACAATTTACAATTTACAGAAGCCAATGAGCCTATAAAACTGTACGTTTTTGGAGTGTGGGAGGAAACTGGAGCTCCTGGAGAAAACCCACGTGGTCACAGGGAGAACGCACAGACTCTGTATAGTCAGAATCGAACCCGGGACCCTGCCGCTGTACCGCTGCACCACTGTGCCGCCCCAAATCTCCAGCACTTTGTGTCGTCTTTTTTTGCAAACTAGCATTTGCACTTCCTTGTTTTTCCCATTTTAAACATTATGTTGGTTCTTCAAGCAGAAAGAGTAATAATAGAAATGCAATATAGTTCAGTGCCCGATAGCACATCCACTTTCCCTGTTCTTACAGTGCATTTGCTGATGCTGCAGTCACATTTCTATGTCTCAGCACTGCACATCACTTTGATTTTATTGCTGGAAACAGGCCCTGAAATTACTTTACATGGGTCAGTCACTGTACCTAAAGCCGATGGATGCTGAAATTGGATTTGAGGCAGAATTAGGTCGGCTCTCAAATCTAAATGAAGCAGCATCAGTTTTAGCATTAAATCACAAACTACATTTTTCCATTCTACCTGCAGAGTGTATGTGGTTGCATAATGTGTGATCAACATTTTAGTTTAGTTTAGTTTAGTTTATTGTCACATACAGTGAAAGTTTTTTTTTGTTGTGTGCTATCAAGTCAGCGGAAAGACTATACATGATTACAATCAAGCTGTCCACAGTGTGCAGATAAAGGATAATGGGAAGAAGGTTTAGTGCAAGATAAAGTCCAGTAAAGTCTGATTAAAGATAGTCCGAAGGTCTCCAATGAGGTAGATGGTAGCTCAGGACTGCTCTCTAGTTGGTGATAGGATGGTTCAGTTGCCTGATAACAGCTGGGAAGAAACTGTCCCTGAATCTGGAGGTGTGCATTTTCACTATTCTGTAACTCTTGCCTGATGGGAGAGGGGAGAAGAGGGAGTGAGAATCATCCTTGATTATGCTGGTGGCCTTGCTGAGGCAGAGCAAAGCATCGATGAAGTCAATGAAAAGCAGGTTGGTTTGTGTGATGGTCTGAGCTGCATATACAATTCTCTGCAATTTCTTATGGTCTTTGATGGAGCTGTTCACAAACCATGCTGTGATGCATCCTCATATAATGCTTTCAATCGCACATCTATATATGAACAGTAGTAAAGCTGGAAATAGCACCTGTTCACAAGTATGTAGAAACAAGAAACAGCAGGTGCTGGTTTAGAACAAACAACACAAAGTGCTGGAGTAACTCAACGGGTCAGGCAGCATCTCTGGAGAACATGGATAAGTGATGTTTCGGGTCAGGACCCTTCTTCAGACTGATTGTGCCAGGGGGGGTGGGATCAAAGCTGAAAGGGGAGGACAAAGCCTGGCAGGTAATAGGTTGATACAGGTGAGGGGTGGGGGGGAGGGGGGGGTTGATGGGCAAATGGTTAAACAAAGGCCTTTAAGACATTGAATTCTCCAATCTTACTTAACTACAAAACCCTCCCCCTCTCCCTTCTTCCCCCACATTCTCACCCCCCTCTTTTTACTCCTCTAACCCCAACCCCCTCCCCGGTACCCCACCTGGACTCAAATCTATTACTCCCCTCGGCCTTCCACCTACATTCCTTCCTCTAGCTTCACAATTGGCAACTCTTCAATCCTTTTGTCTCACACCCTCTGTCTATTCATATCTGGCCTAGCGGTGTTTTGCCTTGCAGACCATCCCTGGCTTGGGAACAGGTTCTGTTCATACAGACATCTTTCACACAAAAAAAATCCCTCAACATGGTAACTGTTCCTCCAGAATACTGCAGTGAATGCATCGAAAGATGCAATCCAGAATACTGCAGTGAACTGCATCGAAAGATGCAATCCAGAATATTGCAGTGAATGCATCGAACGATGCAATCCAGAATACTGCAGTGAACTGCATCAAAAGATGCAATCCAGAATACTCCAGTGAACTGCGTTGAAAGATGCAATCCAGAATAGTGCAGTGAACTGCATCAAAAGATGAAATCCAGAATACTGCAGTAAATGCATCGAAAGATGCAATCCAGAATACTGCAGTGAACTGCGTCGAAAGATGCAATCCAGAATACTGCAGTAAATGCATCAAAAGATGCAATCCAGAATAGTGCAGTGAACTGCATCAAAAGCTCACAAAACTGAAACGAAACAATTGGTGAAAGGGGGGAGAAAATGCAGAGAAACTAGTTCTGTTGTTTAGATCAATTGATGGTTTTTACATTCATCAGGCCCTTGAATTGAATAATAGTATCGAAGCTTGTTCATATGTAGGGGTGTCTGTCAGTGATGGTTGCCTGTATTAAAAGATCTAAGTTGTCATTTTTCTTTCTGTGCTTGCAATAAATCTCAGGGAACCTGAATACCTCCAGACAGTCTGCCTAGGCCTGCATGATCTCCCGGTTGCCAAACACTTTAACTTCCCCTCCTATTCCCATGCTGACCTTTCTGTCCTGGGCCCCCTCCACTGTCAGAGTGAGGCCCATCGCAAATTGGAGGAACAGCATCTCATATTTTGGTTGGGCAGCTTACACCCCAGCGGTATGAAGATTGGTTTCCCCAACTTCAGGTAACTCTTGCTTTCATTCTCTGATCCATCCCTCCCCCATCCTAGTTGTCCAACCAGTTTTACTGTCCTCCTGATTAAATGCTAATGAATGTATGTCTCGTTGTTTCCTTCCTCTCAGCTAACAATGAACCATTCTACAATTCCTTGATCATCATCGTCTGCTTTAATCTGTCATTCTCACACCTCACCCTTCCACATCTAGTCTCTCTCTCTCCCCTCACTCAGACTGAAGAAGGGTCTCGATCCGAAACGTCAGCCATTCCTTCTCTCCAGATGTGCTGCCGGTCCCACTGAGTTACTCCAGCATTTTGTGTCTATCTTCAGAGAACTTGACATCTTTTAGTTAAGTTTAGTTTAGTTTAAATAAACCTACAAAGTCCAATTAACCTACAAAGCCGCACGTCTTTGGTTTGCGGGAGGAACCGGAGCATCTGGAGGAAACGCACGTGGTCACAAAGATAACGTGGAAACTCCACACAGAACCTGAGGTCAGGATTGAACCCGGGTCTCTGGCGCTGTGAGGCAGCAGCTCTTCCAGCTGTGGTCTCTTCCAGAGGTCTCTTCCAGCTGTGCCAACGTGCAGTCATTTCTAAATGATAAATCTGCATGTAGTTCAAATAAAATTTGAGTTAAATTAACTTTTCATGTCAAGGGTTCAACAAATGGCTGTAGACTAATGAACAAAAGATGTTACCATCATTATCTCTGGAGCAGCAGAGGGCAGTGATTTTCCCTTGTCTACTTCAGAAATCAAACCCGTTGATGATTCCGACCCTGCTTCCACATCGACCCGAAACGTCACCCGTTCCTTCTCTCCAGAGATGCTGCCTGTCCTGCTGAGTTACTCCAGCTTTTTGTGTCTATCCACACTGTAAAATATGATTCAATTCAATTATATTTTATTGTCACATGTACCTTAGTACAGTGAAATGCTTTGTTTTGCAAACCGCACCATGCGTTCTCCCTGTGACCGCGTGGGTTTCCCCAGGTGCTCAAGTATCCTCCCACACTCCGAAGATATGTAGGTTTGTAGGTTAATTGGCTTCTGTAAATCGCCCCTAGTGTGTAGGATGCAAAACTAGATATAACATAGAACTAGTGTGTGGGTGAATGTTGGTCGGTGCGGACTTCAAGTACTTCATAAGTTCATACGTTCTAGGAACAGAATTTGGCCATTTGGCCCATCAAATCTATTCCGCCATTCAATCATGGCTGACCTATCTTTCCCTCTTAACCCCATTCTCCCGCCTTCTCCCCATGACCCCTGACACCCGTACTAATCAAGAATCCGTCAATCTCCACCTTAAATTCTCTTGACCTCCACAGCTGTCTGTGGCAATTAATTCCAAAAATTCACTACACTTTGACTAAGTTCTTCCTCAACTCCTTTCTAAAGGTCCATTCTTTCATACCGAGGCTATAAGCTCTGGTCCTAGACTTCCGCACTAGTGAAGACATCCTCTCCACATCCACTCTATCCAGGCCTTTCACTGTTCGGTAAATTTCAATGAGGTCCCCCCATCATCCTTCTAAACTCCAGTGAGTACAGCAGTGCCATCCAATGCTCATCAATATGTTAACCAATGATTGCTGTGAGCCTCCTCGAGGCCCTCTCCGGCAGCACATCCTTGCTCATACATTCGGGGCCCAAAGCTGCTCATAATACTCCAAATGCAGTCTGACCTGTGCCTTACAAAGCCTCAGCATTACATCCTTATTTTTATATTCGTGGATATTCGTGGCAAAGCAACTGCAGGTAAATGGTGATACAGGGAACAGTAGATGCTGGAATCTTAAGAGAATCTTACATCTTCTTGCTGGAAAATGTGCCCCTTCTATCAATATCCACTAAAGATCCCCCCCCCCCCCCCCACCCCCCCCCACAGCCCCTCCCCCCCCCCCCCCCCCCCCCCCCCCCCTCCCCCCCCCCCCCCCCCCCCCAATCCTCTCGACCACCGACTGCTCTTTTCCCAACTTCCCAGTTCCCGTTGACATTCCTCTTCTGGGAATGCCGGCCCTTCATTCCCAGCGTGACGTCCCGTTCAAAACGGGCGTGCTCCGGGTTGCGAGGAGATGTGGATGGGAGATGGAGCTTTGTGTCACCGGTAGCAGCGTGAAAGCAGCGCCGTAGCGAGCGATTGGATTTGACGCCATGGAGAGATTACTCGCAAATCAACCTTCCCCGCTGAAGAGCACCCCCTGCTGTGAGAACATTTTAATTCCTATTTCTGTCGCCTCTCAGCTGCACGGCCTTGCTGAATAAGACTGTATAATTAATGTGGGGCCATTGTCAGTTTTATGCCGTCGAGTCATGTCTCTCAAGAATTTGAAGGCTCGGGCTCATTTGCTGTTAGGGTCCTCGGTAACTTTTTTTTACCCATTATCTTTGACCTGGTTTCAACCCCAGATCGCTTGGGACCTATGGGCCAGTGCCTTCCCTCGATCCCCTGAGTATTTTAATAATTGTTCAGAACGTGGCATCTATCAAAACACAGGCCCTGCTTCAGAGAATCTGCACGCTTTATTTCACTTTGAAGACTGAATAACACAGAGCAGAATTAGAGGGAGGCCCAAAAGTTTATGGATTCACAAGCAGCAGGTGAGCAGTTCACTCCTTGCCTCTGCTTGATGCTCCAGCAACCCTGTATGTAATCATCAGGGGAATAGACAGGGCGAACGCACAGAGTGTTTTACGCAGAGTAGGGGATTCGAGAACCAGGTGACATAGGTTTAAGGTGAGAGGGGTAAGATTTAATAGGAGCCTGAGGGGCAACATTTTTACAGAGGGTGGTGGGTGTATGAAGTGCAGGAGGCTGAAGGGTGATCATTTAGATGTGTATAAAATCATCAGGGTAAATAGGGTGAATACACAGAGTGCTTTACCCAGAGTTGGGGATTCATACACAGATACATAGACAATACGTGCAGGAGTAAGCCATTCGGCCCTTCGAGCCAGCACCGCCATTCAATGTCATCATGGCTGATCATCCACAATCATTACTCCTGCCTTCTCCTCATATCCCTTGACTCCACTGTCATTAAGAGCTCTATCTAACTCTCTCTTGAAAGCATCCAGAGAATCGGCCTCCACTGCCTTCTGAGGCAGAGAATTTTACAGATTAACAACTCTCTGAGTGAAAAGGTTTTTCCTCGATTCCGTTCTAAATGGCCTACCCCTTATTCTTAAACTGTGGCCCATGGTTCTGGACTCCCCCAACACCGGGAACTTGTTTCCTGCCTCTAGAGTGTCCAATCCTTTAATAATCTTATATGTTTCAATAAGATATCCTCTCATCCTTCTAAATTCCAGTGTATACAAGCCCATTTGCTCCATTCATTTGCTCTTGGACTTTCAGAAAGCATTTGATAAGGTACCACATAGGAGATTAGTGGGCAAAATTAGGGCACATGGTATTGGAGGTAGAGTGCTGACATGGATAGAAAATTGGTTGGCAGACAGGAAACAAAAAGTAGGGATTAACTGGTCCCTTTCAGAATGGCAGGCAGTAACTAGTGGGGTACCGCAAGGCTCAGTGCTGGGACCGCAGCTATTTACAATATACATCAATGATTTAGATGAAGGGATTCAAAGTAACATTAGCAAATTTGCAGATGACACAAAACTGGGTGGCCGTGTGAACTGTGAGGAGGATGCTATGAGAATGCAGGGTGACTTGGACAAATTGGGTGAGTGGGCAGGTGCATGGCAGATGCAATTTAATGTGCTTAAATGTGAGGCGTTGGGGGAGTCCAGAACCAGGGACAACAGTTTAAGAATAAGGGGTATGCCATTTAGAACGGAGACGAGGAAACACTTTTTCTCACAGAGAGTTGTGAGCCTGTGGAATTCTCTGCCTCAGAGGGCAGTGGAGGCCAGTTCTCTGGATACTTTGAAGAGAGAGCTAGATAGGGCTCTTATAGATAGCGGAGTCAGGCAATATGGGGAGAAGGCAGGGACGGGATACTGATTGGGGATGATCAGCCATGATCACATTGAACGGTGGTGCTGGCTCGATGGGCCAAATGGCCTCCTGCTGCACCTATTGTCTATTGTCTATTAACATATGGCAGTCCTGCCATCTCGGGAATTAACCTTGTGAACCTACGCTGCACTCCCTCAATAGCAAGAATATCCTTCCTCAAATTTGGAGCCCAAAACTGCACACAACATTCCGGGTGTGATGTCCCTAGAGCCCTGTACAACTGCAGAAGGACCTCTTTGCTCCTATACTCAACCCCTCTTGTTATGAAGGCCAACATGCCGTTAGCTTTCTTCACTGCCTGCTGTACCTGCATGCTTACTTTCAAGAACCAGAGGACATAGGTTGAAGGTGAGAGGGGCAAGATTTAATAGAAGCCTGAGGGGCAACTTTTTTTATGCAGAGTGTGGTGGGTATATGGAATGAGCTGCCAGAGGAGGTAATTGAGGCAGGTATGGTAACACGGTATATAAAATCATGAGTGGAATTGATAGGGAGAATGCGCAGAGTCTTTTACCTTGGGCCGGGGAATCAAGAACTCGAGAACACAAGCTTATGGTGAGTGGAGAAAGATTTAATGGGAATCTGATGAACAATGTTTACACTCAGAGGGTGTTGGGTATATGGAATGAGCTGCTGGAGGAGGTAGTTGAGGCAGGTACTATAACAACACAGGAAAGTCATTTGGACAAGTACATGGATAGGAAAGGTTTAAAGGGATATGGACCAAATATGGGCAGGTGGGACTAGTGTTGAAGGGGCATCATGGTCGGCCTGGGCAAATTGGCCGAAGGGCCTGTTTCTGTGTGATATGTCTATGACTCTCAGTTGGTTAAGCTGTTTACTTTCTCAAACTGGGTTCTGAAAATATATCTTGCAATACTTCAAAGCAACAGGAAAATTATTCTGAACCCTGGAGTTTGCAACCTACAAACATCTTAGCTTAGAAATTCTTCCATGTAGTGCAACATTCTTGTCTTTGCTTTTCAACTGCCAGCCCAGACTGTGGTTCAAGTAACCGCTTCCCCACGACCTTCTCAAGGACGTTTATGGAGGGGCGACAACTACTGATCAGTAAATTCCTTATTCTGTAATTGGGGTGGCACATTGGCACAGCTGTATGTAGTTTGCACAATCTCTCTGTGACTGTATGGGTGCTCCAGCTTCCTCGGCCACCCCCAAAGACTTGCAGGTTTGTAGGTTAATTAGCTTCTATAAATTGCTCTTAGTGTGTAGGGAGTGGTTGCAAAAAGTGGGATTACATAGGGCTAGTGTGAGTGGGCGATCGATGGTCGGCGTGGACTCGGTGGGCCGAAGGGCCTGTTTCCATGCTGAATTTTTAAATCAATCAATCAATCAATCAATCTATAACTGTTGCCCATGCCTCCCACCGTTCCAGTAAATATCTTACGCACCTGCCCCAAAGTTTTCTTAACAAATTTTCCAAGAGTGGTGTCCAAATGTAAGCTTGATCGAAGATGTCATCTTGTGCAAATGAAGGCTCACATTTGCTACAGAGAGTACAATTAGGCTTGATGGCTTTAACTATCCAGATCAGAACACTTTTACCAGAATCATCGTGGGTGCATTCAATAGCTTCTGTGCTATCCGTCAACAATGATCGAAACAAGAAGGAGAGTGTCCTGTAAAATCAGAGAGGTCCAAGATCATTTTTCAGAATTATGTCATGATGAAATCAATTCATTTTTTGTCAATGACTAGAATTATGGCAAAATAATTGTTTCAGACACATTTTAAAATCCAGCCCCAACATCAATGAAATAATAAAATTCTGTTTCAAGTGACTTTGCAAATCATGCAATTTCAATGTAATGTATTGCAGATGTACACCAGTGACTGTGGGTATCCTTGTACAGTAATTGAAATCATATGTCTTCATGAAAATTGTGCAGCAATTCAGTTCAGGATGACTGCAGTCTCATAAAGAACAGACTTGCATTTATATAGCACCTTTCATCTTTAGTTTAGTTTAGAGATACAGCGCGGAAACAGGTCCACCGAGTCCGCGCCGACCAGTGATCCCTGCACACTAACACTATCCTACACACACTAGAGACAATTTACAATCATACCAAGCCAATTAGCCCACAAACCGGTACGTATTTGGGGTGTGGGAGGAAACCAGAGGACCCGGAGAAAACCCATGCAGGTCATGCGGGGAGAACGTAAAAACTCCAAAACTGAGCACAGAACTCCAAGTGTGACTCACCAACATCTTGTATAACTGTAACAGCGGGGACCTCATTGAAACTTACCAAATAGTGAAAGGCCTGGATACAGTGAATGTGGAGAGGATGTTTCCACTAATGGGAGAGTCTAGGACAAGAGATCTTAGCCTCAGAATAAAATGACGTACCTTTAGAAAGGAGACGAGGAGGAATTTCTTTAGTCAGAGGGTGGTGAATCTGTAGAATTCAATGCCACAGAAGGCTGTGGAGGCCAAGTCAGTGGATATATTTAAGGCAGAGATTGACAGATTCTTGATTAGTACAGGTGTCAAGGGATATGGGGAGAAGGCAGGAGAATGGTGTTGAGGAGGAAATATAGATCAGCCATGATTGAATAAGCCAAATGGCCAAATTTTGCTGTTATGACATATACTTATGAACATAAAGTCCCAACTTCTATACTCCAGCATGGGGGTGGTGGAGCACCGTGCACAGTCGCAGGGAGAATATGCGAACTCCATGCAGACAGCATCCGAGGTCGGGAATGATCCTGGGTCTCTGTAAGGCAGTGGCTCTGCCTACTGCGACACTGCATACCCAATTGGTTTGCGTGATGGTTTCACCTTTCTGTTGTCCGATCTTCCTCAACTCTTGCAACCCTTAACTAGACATATCCAAGTTTCTCAGCTGCAATTCAACCAGATACATCAACAGCAGCATCAACAGCAGCATTAGTTCTAAACCCCTGTCCCACTTAGGCAATTTTTTTGGCGACTACAGGCGACTAGGCTGTTTTCACAATGTCGCGTGGTGACGCCTGTGTGGTCGTGAGTCGTCTCCTCAAGTCGCCTAAAGAGTCGTAACGTTTTTCTTGTCGCCGCTGGATTTTGAAATGTTCAAAACATTTCGGCAACTGTGGGCTTTACGTAGCTAGTCTTCCCCTGTTGTAGGTTGTCGCTGGGATGACGCAGGTTGTCACCAGGTAACGTTGGTTGTCGCCAGGGGTTGACTTTGATGAATTCCATTGGCGACTATCTACGTCAACTGGCGACAGGTGCCGGCGACTGAGTTGTCTTCAGTTGTCGCCGACAGGGTCGTTGCTTGTCGTAGCTTGTCACGGGTGGATGTAGGTTGACTTTGGTTGTTGTAGGTTGTCGTAGGTCTTGTCGTAGATGGACGTCCTAATGGGTCGCCGGTTGTTGGCGGCTTGCCCTAGCTTGACATCGACTAAGTGGTAGGTTGTCGTAGCTTGTCATAGACATTGTCGTACGGGGGGGGGGGGGTCTGCTACAACTGTGACAGTCACTGGCAGTCACCAAAAAGATTGCTTAAGTGAGACAAGCCCTTAAACATTAACTGTAACATCGAAAACACATGGATATACGTTTCCTGTATCGGTCAAGGCCGCTGGTAAATCGGAACAGTATAGTTCAGTGTTTGACAGTTGATATGGATGTGTTGGACTACAAGGCTTGTTTCTGTGTTATCTGATCCTAAGATATCGTGATCAACGACTCAAACATCTCCGAGCTTAACTCTCAGACCAAATGACAAGGCCCAGGAGAAAGCTACAGGTTTCCCGAAACCAGGAAGTTCAGGAAGACATGGGCTTGTTACAATATTCCCACAAATAGATTAGCTCTTTTCATTTTCTCCCCACCATGGTTCATACCATTCTCCAAATTATCCAAGGGTTCCAAAGGATGAGGTATACCTCAACTGGCTGATCAGTCGCATCTGTACTGAAAAACAATTTGGTTCCAATCCAGGGATACAAAAACTGAACTTAATTCCCAGTTGCCCTTTACATCCCAGGGAAAATAAACAGGAATCCCACATCCTATCCATTGCTAAGCTTATGATATTTTTCCAACACCAACTTGCCTCTCATCGATGTTTATATAGACTCACAAAGTCTAGAGTCAAGAGTCAGTGTTTTCTTGTCTTATGTCTCAAACAGAACAATGAAATTCTCACTTGCAGCAGCACAACAGAATATATAAGCAGAATATATATTCAGAATATATATATCTTCTTTGCTGCCTTGTATTCCCACTCTGAAGATCTCATCCTAAATCTCACAGGGTTATTCATTTTATTGGCAGTGTGGATTTGGGAAATAAGAAAATGTACTCAATTGCAGAAACACTTTGGTTATTGTCAGAACTGTAGAGAGCTGTGGACATAGACCAGACCATCACAGTCACCAGTATCCCCTACTCTCCTCTACTCTCTCTACACCAACGACTGCACCTCCACAGACACCTCTGTCAAGCTTCTCAAGTTTGCAGACAACACAACCCTGATTGGACTGATCCAGGATGGGTAGGAATCTGCCTACAGACAGGAAGTGTCACAGCTGGCGTCCTGGAGCCATCTCAATGCTCTTAAGACAGTGGAATTGATTGTAGACTTTAGGAGAGCTCCCCCTCCCCTCACCCCATTCACCATCAACAACACCACAGTCACATCTGTGGAGTATTTTAAGTTCCTGGGAACCATCATCTCCAAGGACCTTAAGTGGGGGGTTACCATCGACTCCACGGTCAAAAAGGCACAACATAGTATGTACTTCCTATGGCAGCTGAGGAATCACAATCTGCCCCAGGCAATGATGGTCCAATTCTACACGGCCATCGTAGAGTCTGTCCTCACCTTCTCCATCATGGTCTGGTTTGGCTCAGCCACCAAGCACGACATCCGGAGGCTGCAGTGAATTGTCCGATCAGCTGAGAAGGTTATTGGCTGCAACCTTCCCTGCATTGATGAACTGTACACTGCAAGGGCCAGGAAGCGAGCGGGCAAGGTCATCTCTGACCCCTCTCACCCTGGCCACAAACTATTTCAATCACTTCCCTCGGGAAGGCGACTCCGGACTGTCAAAGCTGGCACATATAAACAGTTTTTATCCACGAGTAGTTGCTCTATTCAACAGCCAAAAATCTGTAGCCTCCCTTTGATCTGGTATTTTGTTGGTTCACATGCTTGATCAATGGTGTTTATCATTAATGTTTTATTATTATTAATGTTTAGTGTTTTCTGAGGCATTCGTAACTGTCACTGTATGTCATGTTGTTACTTGTGGGCGGAGCACCAAGGCAAATTCCTTGTATGTGAATACTTGGCCAATAAGCTTACTTACTTACATTCCCTCTTCTCCCCTCTCCCATCAGCCAAGAGGTATAGAAGTGTGAAAACGAACACCTCCAGATTCAGGGACAGTTTCTACCCAACGGTTATCGGGCAACTGAACCGTCATCTCACCAGCTAAAGAGCAGTCCTGACCTCCCATCTACCTTATTGGAGACCTTTGAACTATCTTTAATTGGACTTTATTGGACTTTATCTTGCACTAAACGTTATACCCTTTATCCCGCATCTGTGCACTTTGGACGGTTTGATCGTAATCAAGTATAGTCTTTTCTCTGGTAGACAAAAATGCTGGAGAATCTCAGCGGGTGAGGCAGCATCTATGGAGCAAAGGAAATAGACAACGTTTCGAGTCTTTTCGCTGACTGGATAGCACGTGACAAAAAGCTTTCACTGTACCTTGGTGACAATAACAATAAACTAAACTAAGTGGCAAAAGTCCACAAGTGGCAAAAATAAGTTGACTGTTCCTCAGTCAATGGTTAGACATTTCTTGGCAGTGTGGATTTGAGAAGGAAGTCTCCAATCTGCTCAATTTCAGACATACTTTGGTTATTTTCAGTATGAGGCATCGGAACTAAATGAGATCAATTATTAATACCACATGTAAATTCAAGTTATGTTGGAGTCACCAACCAAACTAAATAATATGGGAACGAACATAATTATAACATTAAAAAGAGAAGAGTTTATTCCTTTACAAGAATAAATCCTGATAAATATATTTGTATTGGGCTTGCATCATATGTTGTAAACAAATTAAATAGTTTAAATGGTCTTTTGAAAGCAAAGTTTTCCAGTTATGATATCATTCAGAATGTGGCTGCAAGCTTTAATTCCCCCTCTCCCTATTGTTATTTTACATAATATATTGCATCCTGCAGAAGCCAAAGAGCCATGTACTACAAGTGCTAACATTAGCACAATTGTGGCTATTTTTGTACATTTCAATAGGAGCGTCTGGAAGAAGCAATTTAGTTTAGTTTAGAGATACATCATGGAACCAGGCCCTTCGGCCCACCGAGTCTACACCGACCAACAATCACCTTGTACACTAGTTCTGTCCTACAATCTAGGGACAATTTGCAGAAACCAAATTGACCTACAAACCCGCATGTCTTTGAAATGTGGGAGGGAACTGGAACACACGGAGAAAACCCACGGGGTCACGGGGAGAATGTACAAACTCTGAGCAGACAGCGCCCGTAGTCACGATCTAACCCTGGGCTCTGGCTCTGTAAGGCAGCAACTCTACCGCTGCGCCACTGTGTCTGGCATTCTTGCTGTCTTTTTTTGGAGCAATTCAGAAACACAGACTCGGCTCCAAAGCTGGACATGCAAAGAGTCCTCTATGGCCTCAATAAATGAACACCAAATAAAACTGCAGATGCTGAAAATCTGAAATAAATTTAGAACATGCTGGAAACACTCAGTAGGTTTGGCAGCGTTTATGGAAAGAGAATCAGGACTGAAACTCTTCCAAGCAACTCATCGTTTTACCCCTCATATCTCCCCCACACTCCAGCTCTTTAACTGCTTGACCTTGCTGCACTCCATCATTTTGTGCCTTTTGAATATCTCCTGCTTTACGTTAGACTTTAGGCTTCAGAGAAACAGTGCGGAAACAACCTCTTCGGCCCACCGAATCCGCGCCGACCAGCCATCACCCTGTACACCAGCACTATCCTATACACTGAGGACAACTTACAATTTTTACCAAAGTCAATTCATCTACAAACCTGTTCTGTCGTTTGGAGTGTGGGAGGAAACCAGAGCTCCCGTAGAAAACCCACACGGTCACGAGGAGAATGTACAAACTCCGTACAGACAGCGCCCATAGTCAGGATCAAAGCCGGGTCTCTGGCGCTGTGACGTAGCAACTCTACTGCTGCATCACTCTGCCATCCATCTTCAAGGTAGAAACAAAATAATATGTTAACAAAAATATGGGAATGCAAGTTGTTGTTGAGAAGTTCAGCAGACCATAACTACAGTGTCTGGGGAGGGGAAAGCATACCGATTTAATAGGAAGCAACGATCATCATTTTGATGCAGACATTTAGGAGACATGTATGTTCTTCATATAAAAAATCCTAATGAAGATTTATCCAATGGATAAAAGACAATTTATATCATAATTTAAAAGTGACAGTTTTAGAACATCCAACAATTTAAATCGAAAGTGTCTATTGATTTATTGACATTGCGAGAGCGAGGGAACATTCTAATTTAGAGTTTGGAGTTTAGAAATACAGCATCGAAACAGGCCCTTCGGCCCATTGGGTCCATGCCGACCATCGATTACCCAAACACACTAGTTATCCCACTATACACTGGAGGTAATTTACAGATTAGTTTAGTTTAGTACCGGTAGGCGGCGCGGCTCTGGCCAGCAGCGGCCTCTGCAGCCTGTCCGCGTTTTTATTATTTTTGTCGGTGTTTTTTATGTACCATTATTTTATGTTACCCAAACACACTAAACTTTTTGAATCCTCCCTGCACTGAGACCCGACCTTTTCCTCGTCGGGTCTCAGTCGTCGTTGAGGCCGCAACGAGGAGCGGCCTCCAACAGAAGAGACCGGGGACTCTGGTGCCGACGACTCACCTCACCGTCGCGGAGCTGGCCGAGTCCGGAGCGGTGGAGGAGCGCTGCCGCTGCTGCTGATGCTGTTGCTGCTGCTGCTGCTGCTGCTCCGGAGAGTCGTGGGGCTGCTACTAGTTGCGGACGACGGCGCCGATTCCCTGGAGGGAGACCGCCGCTTTTTCGGGGCTTCTGCGACTTCTCCCGAGTTGTTGAAGCAGCGGGGCCTAGGAACCACTGCCCCGCGCGGCTTTGGCCGCGGACCTGCGAGCGCACACCGGGGGCTCCAACATCAAGACCCGGTGTGCGACCTCGCACCACCCGGCGTGGCTTTAATGGACAATCGCCATCGCCAGCCGGGGGCTATGACTTTGACTCTGACATCGGGGGGGGGAGAGTGCAGTGGAGAGATAAGTCTATTTGGCCTTCCATCACAGTTATGTGATGGATGTTTATGTTAAATGTAATTGTGTTGTGTCTGGGGTCTATTTGTGTGTAATGTATGGCTGCAGAAACGGCATTTCGTTTGGACCTCCAGGGATCCAAATGACAAATAAATTGATTCTGATTCTGATTCTGATTCTGAGTTTAGTTTGGTCTAGTCTAGTCTTGTCTGGTCCAGTTTAGTTTAGTTTAGTTTACTTTAATTTAGTTTAGTTTAGAGATGTAGCATGGAACCAGGTCCTTTGTCCCAGCAAGCCCACACCGACCATCGATCACCCACTCACACAAGTTATCCCACTTTCTCATCCATTCCCTACATACTAGGGACAATTTACAGAGGCCAATTAACCTACAAACTCGCACGTCATTTGATCGTGGGAGGAAACTGGAGCGCCCTGCGAAACCCATGCGGTCACAGGGAGAACATGCAAACTCCACACAGACAACACCAGTGGTCAGGATCGAAGGGGGGTTTCTGGTGCTGAGAGGCAGCAGCTCTAATGGTACATTATGCCAGGTACCTCCAATGGCTGAGTGTCCATTATGTGTTGTGGGAGAGAAAAAAAATGTCCACACATATTGCACTCTCATATTGGTGATAGAAAAAGTCATGGCAATTTTAGCTGCTTTCTATTAACATTCATTGTGCAACAGGAAGAGGAAAACCTGGTGAGTTCTATTAAAATCAGCCGCCGAATAACAACTTGTGTCTGGGTGACAGGAGGCAGCAGGAAGAGAGGCAGATATTAGTTCAGATAGGCACAACATGCTGGAGTAACTCAGCAGGCCAGGCAGCATCTCCAGAGAAAAGGAATAGGTGACATTTCGGGTCCCGACCCACAACTTCACCTATTTCTTTTCTCCAGAGATGCTGCCTGGCCCGCTGAGTTATTCCAGCCTTTTGTGCCTATCTTTGGTGTCAGAGATTAGTCACCAGAATGAAAAGAATCATTGCCTTTGGAGTAAAGCGTTAAGCCCAAGTCTTTTTATTTTCTTGAAATAAATGTCATGTTCTCGAGAACATGGACAAACAACACAGGCCAGCGAAGACCATCTGTTTGGTCTCAATTGTTTGTAACTCCCAATATTGCCCCCTCCCTTAAGTATCCAGCTGACTCTCTGTTTTTGATCCTATGCTGTCTGGCTCCCTGGGCAATATGTTCCTCATATTCCCCAACATCTCATAAACTATTTAAATATAAAGCATCTGAGCTGCCTCTCCACTCATGGTTAGAGGAGAATAGTGATTAAATTACTGGGTGACACAGTGGCGCAGCAGTAGAGTTGCTGCCTTACAGTGCCAGAGACCTGGGTTCGATTCTGACTACGGGTGCTGTCAGAATGGAGTTTGTACATTCTCCCCGTGACCGCGAGGGTTTCCTCTGGGTGGTCCGGTTTCCTCCCACACTCCAAAGACATACGGGTTTGTAGTTGAAGGTTGTAAATTGTCCCTAGTGTGTAGTATAATGTTAGAGTACAGGGAGATCTCTGATCAGTGCGGACTACGTGGGCCTGCTTTCCGCACGGCATCTCGAAACTAAATTAAGACACTGAACGGGAAATTTGAGGCTTGGACTGTTGACTTGGAGATGATGTACAGGATTGTCTCGCCGATGTACAGGAGGCCACATTGGGAACACAGGAGATGCACGTGAACCTCTGTCTGGGGAAGGACTGCTGGAGTCCCTGGATGGAGGTGAAGGAGGAGGTATAGGGACAGGGTATAATGCAACCAGCCAAAAGATAGGGGGCTGTTGATTGAGTTCGTTATCACACTGCAAGAAACCAAAGATAGAGAAGTGGGTTTGGCTTGGAGAATGAAAATGGCAGGAAGCTGGAAGAGCAGGTCTTAAGGGTTGAATGAAGGTGTTCTGTTAAATGGTAATCAAATCTGCTTTTAATTTTTCCAACATGAAGGAGGCCACATCGTGAGTCTGGTCAAAAGAATATATTTTTTAATTTCACTGACTGATTGACATTGAAAGGCACAATGTGGAAATATGCCCTTCAACCTATGTAATCCACACTGACTATCTATCACCTGTTCACCACTTTTGCACCCATCTTATAGCTTTTTCTCTGTAGTTTACTTAAGTTTAGTTAGAGATACAGCATGGGAAAAGGCCCTTCAGCCTCCGAGTCCGACCTACGATCACCCCTTCACCAATGATGCGTTATCCTAGTTTCGCATCCTACACACTAAGGGCAATATGTAGTGGTCAATTAACCTACAGACCTGCATATCTTTGCAAAATGGGGGGGAAACCAGAGGAAGACCCATGCGGTCTCTGTGAAAAACATGCAAACTCCACACAGACAGCACCCAAGGTCAGGATCAAAACCAGGTCTCTGACACTGTGAGGCAGCAGCTTTACCAGCTATGCCAATGTACTGTCCAAGAGGACCTTGTGGTCCCTATTAATTTTAAGGGTCTTGCAATTGTTATATTTTCCAACTATTGTTCCAATTCCCTTTTGAAATTAAGTTTCTTCATCGAATTCCAAATCGCAACTTGCTGCAGCATAATAAATCTCCTCGACTCCAGTTTCTCCTGCCAATTATTTTAAATCCGCTTCCGTTGGTTACTGACCTTGGTTTATTATTGTCATGTTTAGTTTAATGATACAGTGCGGAAACAAGCCCTTCGGTCCACTGAGTCTGTGCTTACTACTAGCGATCCTCATATACGAGCACTATCTTCCACACTAGGGACAATTTACAATTTTACCCAAGCCAATTAATTTCAAAATCTGTACCCCTTTGGAGTGTGGGAGGTAACCGGAGCATCCGGAGAAAACCCATGGGGGAACATGGAGAACATATAAACTCCGTACAGACAGCACTGGTAGTCAGGATTGAATCCTGGTCGCTGGCACTGTAAGGGTAACATATACCGAAATAGAGAACACTTTAATCTTGCTTGCTATTCAAACTATACATGAGTACAGCAGGTAGTGCAAAAAGAGAATATATACAGAGTGCAGAATATAATAAAGAAAGTTATAAAAAGTAGATAAAAGGGTGGGGAATCTGTGGAATTCATTGCGATAGACAGCCAAGGCATTGGGTATTTTTAAAGCGAAGATTGATAGGTTCTTAGACAAAAATGCTGGAGGAACTCAGCGGGTGAGGCAGCATCTATGGAGAGTAGGAATAGGCGACGTTGCGGTTCGAGACCCTTCTTCAGACTGATGTCGGGGGGGGGGGGGTCAGGAAAAAGCAAGGAAGAGGCGTAGACGGTAGGCTTGTGGGAGAGCTGGGAAGGGGGAAAGGAAAGAGGGAGAAAGCAAGGACTATCTGAAATTAGAGGTCAATATTCATACCACTGGGGTGTAAACTACCTAAGCAAAATATTAGGTGCTGTTCCTCCAATTTGCGCTGGGCCTCACTCTGGCAATGGAGGAGGCCCAGGACAGAAAGATCAGATTCAAAATGGGAGGGGGTTTGGTAAAGGTATCAAAGGTTACTGGGCAAGGACAGGAGAATGGGATTAAGAGGGAAAGATAGAACTCGATGGGCTGATTGGTCTAATTCTGCTCCTATGTGTATAAACCTAAAACTTATAAAATAAAAAGTGCAAGGACTGTAACAAGGTAGATTGGAATATCGTTAATTCATCCCTAGCACATGAGAGGTCCATTCAAGATGTCTGATAACAGAGGGGAGAAATGTTAAGAAAGAACTGCAGATGCTGGTAAAATCAAAGGTAGATACAACAGAGGGAAAAAGCTGTTTCTGAATATGGCTTGCTTTCAAGTCTTTATATCTTCTCCCTTTATCGGGGAGGAAGAGAAGAGAGAATGATTGGGCTGTGAATGGTCCTTGATTGAGTTGGCTGCTTTCCTGAGGCTGCATGAAATGTAGACAAAAGATAGAAACAAAAAGCTGGAGTAACTCAGCGGGACAGGCAGCATGTCTGGAGAGAAGGAATGGGTGACATTTCGGGTCGAGACAATCTTCGGTTTAAACCAGCATCTGCAGTTCTCTCCTACACATGAAATGTAGACAGAGCAGATTGGGGAAAGACTCTGACTTTTGAAAAGTGACCATTCAATGTAAGGCATTCTCTCGAGTCTCCCCTAAAATTTCTTCAATTAACATTGGCATAACTTTCTCTTCATTGCCCCCTCAGCAATGCTCGCCCTTCAGTGTTTCTTCACTATTTACCTCAACCTCCCCCTATGCAGGATCATTCAATACATGTGATTTCTCCTGAATTCCCTAATGGAATTATTAGTGACTATCTTATATTTATGCCCCCAAGTTTACTCTTAATTGCTTTGTTTGCCAGTCACACGTCAAAATACAGCGACATACCACCAGAATTCTTGGGCTTGGGGACAATTACTGGTGGGAAGACTCGAAAACTCAAGGCCTCCTGAGTCTTCAATCACATCACCATCCTCCAACACATTCAACCTCACTTCAGCTTTTTCCTGCAGCAAATGTGACCTTTTGGAGGAGCAAGTGATTTATCAACATGGTTTTTTCTTTTCATTCGCCATCACTTCAGTTTGATGCTACTGTCTAATGGTTGAAAGGATTCACTGCAAATGGCTGCTGGTAGGTTAATGCCCCTGGAATGATTATTGGCGAATCTCTCATTTATATCCTTGAACCATCGCCATGACCGATATCATACGCTCTTGATTAATTATTTTGCAGGAGTCCTTGGCTCTTTATTGCAAGGATTTATTTTACTATTCACAGCATGTGGGTACTCTGATCAAAACCAGCAATGAAAGACGGAACTTGCTGGGAAATGTCAGCAAATCCATATTGCAATGCAAACACTGATGACCAAAATACACAGGAGCAGAATTAGGCCATTCGGGCCATCGAGCCTACTCTACTCAATCATGGGGTTGAGAGGGAAAGATAGGTCAGCCATGATTGAATGGTGGGGCAGAGTTGATGGGACAAATGGCCTAATTCTGCTCCATGAACTTATGAACTTATTCAACCCTAACCCTAAATCTAAGCTGAGGGTAGTTATTGAATGGCCGGCTTTTGGTGGCTCTAAATTGTGATTGTTATGATCAATCAATGTAATTGTGTGCACTCTGCATTACAGATCGCCATGGCAATGGGAGTACAAGTGTGGCAGAGGACCAAGGAGGAGGCGGATGTGACATACTTGGTTAAAGAGGATGTAAAGGTGACGCAAATGAAGGACTGTGGATAAACCGTGTCAAGGCTCACTATGTGTGGGCCAAAGAAGGACTCTGGCAGCACATGCAACAGGTAGAGTCATACGTTTTCCTTATTTATTTTCTATCCTCAATACTTATAGACTGGTTTAGATGGCAGCTTGCTTGCCCACGAGTCGGAATGGTCAAATGGCTCTCCAGAAACGTGTGTACAAAGGCATGGTCTATTACCTCAGTGTGACCTTGTGGAGGTGCTGCACTATCTAAAGGGCGGCACGTTGGTGCAGTGGTAGAGTTGCTTCCTTACAGCGGCAGAGACCCTGGTTCGATTCTGACTAAGGGTGCTGTCTGTACGGAGTTTGCATGTTCTCCTTGTGACCGGGTGGATTTTTTCTGAGTGCTCTGGTTTCCTCCTGCGCTCCAAGGAGTAAAGTCCTAGCCCGCTCAACCTCTCCCTATAGTTAAGGCCCTCGAGTCTTGGCATCATCCTCGTAAATCTTCTCTGCACCCTTTCCACCCTTCTCTGACATCTTTCCGATAACAAGGCGACTAAATCTGAACACCAGACTCCAAATGTGGCCTCACCAACGTCAATGAGGGAAGCTTACTGACACAAAGGAAATGAATGGAATCAATTTCTGGTAACCTTTTTTACATCAAGGGGATACCAGACCTGACTGACGGTGGAAGTACTTAGACCTTGTCAGTCGAGCTGACAAGAGTGTTAACTCTACATGGATGTATTTATCTAAAAAGATGGTCATGTTGCATTTTGTGCGATTTGCTTTGTGGACTTTACTGCTTTTGCTACATTAAAACAAAGAGTCCTCGTCAAAACAAAAAACAACACTTAATTGGTCACCAACTGCATTGGGGCCTTCGGCAAGGAATGTAAATTACTCACATTCGTAGGAACCTAGCTCAGTTTCTTTATACAATTGCTCTTCTGGAAGCAATGCAGAGAGATTGCCACAGGACCATTTTCAATGCAGATAATGAGTACAAGGGTCAAGGTGATGTTTCTTCAAGGTCCCGTTGACTGACCCAGAGGGGCAGTCAAAACATCCACGCAAATAATTATGGCAGATATAACGACGCAAATGAACGATGCATCCCATTTGATGACGTGGGACAGTTTTAAAGGAGGAAATATTGGCTTTGTCGCAAATGGGAATCTTTGCAAAAAAAGCACCAATTATTCTTGCTGTAATGTGTTCTTCCCATGTTTTATTTGACAATATTGCCGTTGCGATTTTTCTGACAGACACCAGTTATTTTAAGTGATTCACAGGGTGTGGGTGTAAAGCATGACAGCCATTTATTGTCCATTCCTAATTGTTCTCCCGTGAAGGTGGGTACACCCACAATCAGTCAGAAGATCGAGCGTATGACGAACGCATGCATGAATATTAATGATAAAGGTGTAAGCAGATTTCACAATCCTCATACTCTATGCCCAAGATAAAAAACAGAGCCCAGCATTCTTATCCACTCCATTTTGGGAGAGGCCAGAACCTCAAAACAAAGGGCGGTGGGTGTATAGAACGAGCTGTCTGAGGAGGTAGTTGAGGCAGGAACTATCGCAACATTTAAGAGGCAATTAGACAGGTACATGGACATGGCAGGTTTAGAGGGGTATGGGCCAAATGCAGGCAGGTGTGACTAGTGTAGATGGGACATGTTGTTCGGTGTGGGCAAGTGGGCCGAAGGGCCTATTTCTATGACTTTAATCAGGAATGATATTTGGACAATTCCTCTCCAAATGCCTAAGGCGATTGAAGCTGGTAAACCACGCTGACTCAAACTCACATGACAAGATTGTAGCAGGTGATATGTTGGAAGCTGCAGGAACAGGACTCGATGGATCCTGTAGCATGGTTCCCTGAGCAGACTGCCCAGCTTGTCTGGCGAAATGGCTCATCATCAGAACTCACCAACAAGCACCAAGACCTGGCTTGGCTGGCAGTGAGGGGGAGGCTCCAAGTCAGATCTTTCCTGGATCTTACCACCAGCGCACGCTGTCCTCGTTACAGCTGCTACAGACGGGAGACAGTCAACCTCTTTGTGATGAGAGATTGGAAGAGACATGGACAGCTGTGGGGGTCAAATCAAGGTTTGACAGGTTCTTGATTAGTGCAGGTGTCAGGGGTTATGGGGAGAAGGCAGGAGAATGGGGTTGAGAAGGAAAGATAGATCAGCCATGATTGAATGGCGGAGTAGACTTGATGGGCTGAATGGCCTATCTCTGCTCCTATAACTTATGAACATAAATGTAGAAACTTATGAAATCTTCAGGATCTGGTCACCTGCTTCTCAATGCTTTGAAAGAAAAAGAGACAGGAATAATGGATGCACTTGTAATCATTTTCTAAAATTCCAAAATGATTGGAAAGTAGCAAATTTAAAAATGGAGGAGAGAGAGAACTATCATCAACAAACCAGTCAGATTGATTTTACCTGAAGGGAAAATATTCAAATCTATTTTCAAGAAGACGGTGATCGGACACTTAGAAAATAACAGTAAGACTGGGGAGAAATTATGTGATTTTATAACAAGATAACCATGTTTGACAGGTTTAATAGTTTTTTTCTGAGGTTGTACCCAATAAGTAGGAAAAAGGAACCAATAATGTGATTAGTTTAGTTTATTTTTTTTAGTTTAGAGATTCAACGCGGAAACAGGCCCTTCGGCCCATTGAGTCCATGCTGACCAGCGATCTCCGTACACCATCCTACGCACTAGGTACAATTTGCAATCTTTACCAAAGTCAATTAACTTACAAACCTGTACGTCCTTGGAGTGTGGGAGGAAACTGGAGCACCCTGAGAAAACCCACGCAGGTCATGGGGAGAATGTACAAACTCTGTACAGATAGCACCCATAGTCAGGATCGAACATGGGTCTCTGGCGCTGTAAGGAAGCAACTCTACCATTGCTCCACCATGCTGTCATGTATTTAGATTTTCAGAAGGCCTTTGATAAGGTACCATACAAAATTAGAGCAGATGGGATTGGGAGTAATATAAGTTAGTACTGGTAAATGGACGGAAAAGCGAGGATAGGAATAAATTGATTACTTTTGTGTTGGAAGACTGTAACTAATGAGCTACTGCAAGGATTAATATCACGCATCAGCTGTTCACAAGCCACGTTAATGATCTGGATGAGGGGACCAAAAACGATAAAATAACCAGATATTCTGATTGTATATTGGTGTCAGTGTAAGTTAAGAGGAGGATGTCTTGATGTTCCTGCAGGACTGAGGGGATAAATGGGTGTGGACGTTGAACAAGGATTTATTCTGTAGAAAAATGTGTTGGATAAAAAAAATAGATTACTGGTACAATTCTTTTTAAAAGTGAAGGATTTCAAAAGGTTTGATCCTTGTATACATATCACTGAAAGTTAATTTGCAGACATCACAAGCAATCAGGAGTCGGTTTTGGTGTTGGTTTATCAACTGTGGCGAGATACAGTGAAAAACTTTATTTTGTGTGCTATCCAGTCGGATCACGCCATATATGAGTACATCAGGTAATGCAAAGGGAAAAATAAACAGTGTTACAGCTTTAGAGAAAATGGCAAATAATATGGTGTTTCTTGTTGCTAGCAGCAATGTTCAAGAATAAAGACATGATACTGGATTTATTTTGGGGCTTGAAGAGACTGCATTAAGAATACTGTGTGGGGTTTCTCCCTTTCTAAGGAAGGATAGTTTAGTTTAGTTTTGTCCAGTTTAGTTTAGTTTAGTTCAGTTTAAAGATGCAGCATGGACACATTCCCTTCAGCCCATCGAGTCCATGCTGACCTTCGACCACCCATTCACGCAAGTCCAGAGTCCAGAGTCGAGAGTCGAGAGTCGAGAGTGTTTACTTGTTATAGTTCCCAAAACAGAACAATGAATGTTTTACTTGCAGCAGTACAACAGGTATACATATCACCCTGCAAAACCTATAATAAACAACAAAACAAAGTTCAGTATATAAATTAGAAATTAGAAAAACATATAGACAATATAGAGACATAGTGGTGCAAAGTCAAAAATAATATCCCCAGGTCTATGTACTTTGGAACATATTTGGAGGTTGTAGTGTTTCATAGCTTGATGGTTGTAGGGAAGAAGCTGCTGCTGAACCTGGGCGTTA
Source organism: Leucoraja erinaceus (assembly GCF_028641065.1). Classification (NCBI taxonomy): domain Eukaryota; kingdom Metazoa; phylum Chordata; class Chondrichthyes; order Rajiformes; family Rajidae; genus Leucoraja; species Leucoraja erinaceus. The sequence goes on from NC_073396.1 coordinate 25,969,238, forward strand.
CGGTTTTCAGGTTCCTATACCTTCTTCCTGGTGGCATGGGAGTGTGGCCAGGGTGGTGTGGGTCTCCGATGATGTTGCCTGCCTTTTTGAGACAGCGCCTCCTGTAGATCCCTTCGATGGTGGGGAGGTCAGTACCTGTAATGGACTGGGCAGTGTTCACACTCTATGTTCTATGTATTCCCACGTTCTCATCCACTCTCTGCACACTAGGAGCAATTTACAGAGGCCAATTAACCTACAAACCTACATGTCTTTGAGTTGTGGTAAGAATCTGGAGCGCCCGGAAGAAATCCAAGCAGTCACAGGTAGAACGTGCAAACTCCACACAGAGAACACCCGAGGTCAGGATTCAACCTAGGTCTCAGGTGCCACACCATATTATTTCTTCCATTTCTTCCATTTACCCTTAAAGTCTACCATTTTGGCCATGATGATGGGAGGCACAGTGGCATAGAGGTAGCGATGCTGCCTTACAATGCCAGAGACCCGGGTTCCATCCTGACTATGGGTGCTGTCTGTATGGAGTTTGTATGTTCTCCCTGTGACTGCTTGGGTTTTCTCCGGTATCTTTTCACATTCTAAAGACGTACAAGTTTGTAGATTAATTGGCTTCAGTAAAAATTGAAAATTGGCCCTGATGTAGCTTAGTGCTAGTGTACGGGGTGATCGGTGGTCAGCGCGGATAGGTCGGGCCAATGGCGTGGTTTCCACGCTGTATCTCTAAAGTAGAGTAAAGTAATGTATAGTAATAATTCATGATTTTGTTTGCCATGATGTTATGGAGATAATGTTCTTATATTGGTTGCTTGCCATTGAAATGGCTCGATTGATATCTGAGTTTTGGTTAGATAAGGGTGGTGAACATTTAGGAGGCAGTGCATTCTTTGCACCATGATTAGGGAAAGCATGCCAAAAGATTTTTGTTTTAAGAAAAGATGGTGAAACCAATTGTTCACTGAAAAGGCTCTTCAAATCTTGACATGCTTGCCAGTAAATCAAGATCAAAGGCGAAGTAAAGACAACTCAGTCGAATGTTTCACAACATTTAATGCTGCACTGCCAGATCTAAATGCATCTCCCATTAGTCAGGTATCTTGCATTATAAAGTAGATCAACAGCTTTTAAGTGACATTTGTTTTCTTTCCAACTATTTCACAACACTGTATAAAATCAAGAATGGGTGGTAATTTGCAAAAGATGAGAACACCGTCAAAAAAAGTCACAAAGTGCTGAAACAACTCAGCGGGTCAGGCAGTGTTCAGAAGTTCATGGGTTCATACATTATAGGAGCAGAATTAGGCCATTCGGCCCGTCTAGTCTACTCCCCCATTCAAATATGGCTGATCTATCTCTCCCTCTCAACCTCATTCTCCTGCCTTCTCTCCATAACCCCTGACACCCTTACTAATCAATAATCTATCAATCACTGCCTTAAAATTTGTTAGTGTTCAATCAATTCATTTATCTTTTGCCGTATTGTGTTTAGAGATGTTATTTTCTGTCACTCACTCTAGACCTGCTGTTTTCACACTTTTCAGGAGATTCCTTTCATGGAGCTACTTCCATGAAGTGAGACACAAACATTTTGTTTAATTTCTCTGCCATTTCCTTATTTCGCAATGTAATTTACCTTGTCCCATTTTGTAAGCCGGTCGCATTAACTTTTGCTGATCTATTCCTTTTCACATTTCTATCGAAGCTTTATACTCTTATGAGATTATTCTTGAATTCTCTTTTGTCCTTCCCCCACAAAGTCTTCGTCCTCCTATTCTGAATTCGAACATTTTCCCTATCTCTATTTTTGGCAGAATTATCTGATTTTCCCTTTGGTTAACAGAATACGGCATTCTTCATTATAAAAAAAAGACACAATGTCCTGGAGTAACTCAGTGGGTCAGGCAGCATCTCTGGAGAACATGGATAAGTGATGCTTCAGGTCGAGACCCTTCTTCAGACTGATGAAGTGTCCCGACCTTAAATGTCACATCCACGTTATTCAGGGATGCTGCCTGACCCGCGGAGTTATTTCAGCACTTTGTGTCGTTTTTTGTAAACCACCTTGTTTCTGCATGTAAATTCTCATGCTGCCCATGATAGGACCATTTTTTCTATCAGATTTTCATGATGGTTATTGCAAACTATATATTCCTTCTTAAAGTGGAAGTATTTTAACGAAGGTCTCCAATTTACAAAAGGCAACTCACAATTCACATCTTTGTAATTTCTTTAGGTTAGATCTGAGACTCTGATTTCAAATTGAACTTCAAACCACTTTCAAACTTCATATACAATTGTATCTAATTATTCTCCCCTGAAGGCTGCTTAAACGCAAGGTTATTAACTAGATTTTTATCATTCCACAAGACTTTATCTAAAATAGCCTGTACTTCATTGGTTCCCCAACATATTGACCTGGAATCAAATCTGAAAATATTATAATGTATAAATATCATACGTACTGGGAATGGAATCAAAAATATTTACTTGTTGTAGCAGGTTACTGTAATATCTAGTCATAAAGTCATACGGAAACAGGCCCTCTGGCCAAAGTTGACCATGCTGACCAAAAAAATCCTCCTCATCCAGTGGTGACCCATTCTCACTTTTCCACCGGTCCTTCTCCTTTTGGCCCCACTTCCACAGCCAACAATGGACCATTGTGGGCTCTGCCTTTCCTTTGGTCATCAGTGCCGGCTCTGTTCTGAACCTTGTCAACCTCTAGTTTCCTTCTCCTCTGACTCACAATCTGTAGAAGGGTCTTGACCCAACACGTCACCTATTCCTTTCCTCCAGAGATGTTGCCTGACCCGCTGATGTACTCCAGCATTTGTTTCGATCCAAGATTTTTTTCATTATTCATGAATCCAACATTTGAAAGCACAGATCTGAAAGCTTGCTCCTGAATACTATACCGGCTCAAAGAAAATGTCATAAGGTGCAGCGTTTAAAGGCTGTACCAAATGTTAGCCTTTAAATGAATGAGGACAGTGAATCATTACAATTTAATAGCCATCATAAAACGTTGGTATTTTGTTTTTACTGTGGCAGGAAGTATAAAATTTGGAGTCTGAGAAAAAAAATGTTTAGTTTAGTTAGTTTAGAGATACAACAGGTAAACAGGTTCAACGCTAATCAGCAATCTCCATACACTAGTAAGTAAGTAAGTACATTTTATTTATATAACACGTTTAAAACAACTCGCGTTGAAACCAAAGTGCTTTACATAGAAAAAATAATTAAGTTACCGTACATCCATAGAACATTTTTTTAAAAGAAAAATGACACAACACATTATATAATTTAACATGAACGTCCCCCCCACAACAGAATCAAAAATTTCCACTGTGGGGAAAGGCACCAGAAAGTTAAGTCCTCTTCCTCTGTGACCACCCGAGATCGGGGCCTATTTGTGGCCTCCGCAGCCAGTCTGATGTTTTCAGGCCCTCTTGCCAGGAAGATGGAACTCCGGCGTCGGGAAAACACTCCTCAGCGGCTTTGAAATGTCTGGAGCGGCCGCTTCCTATCCTAGCCCTATCCTACACACTAGGGACAATTTACAATCTTTACAGAAGCTAATCAACCTACAAATCAGTACGTCTTTGGAGTGTGGGAGGCTACCAGAGCACCCGGGGCAAATCCACGCGATCACTGGGAGAACATGCAAACTCCGTAGAGACAGCATCTAAAGTTAGGACTGAATCCGAGTCTCTGGTGCGGTAAGGCAGCAACTCTACCGCTGTGCCACTGTGCCGCACCATGATACACATGAAGGGAGGGAAAGGACTTGCTAGTCCGTACCATGAGTCTCCAGTTCAATGGGTCAATGGTACTTTATTGTCACATGTAGGGAGATGCGGGACTCGGCGATGGGAGATGAGTGTATGAAGGAGGGGCAAGGAGCAGGGTTTGGCGGGTTGGCGGGAGAACTAGGGCTGGTGGGAGGTGGTGGGCGAAATGGGGTGCACTGGAGTGGGGGCGGGGGGAGGGGGTTGCAAGGGGGAAAAAAAAGAGGAGGGGGGTGCAGAGGGGCTATGACTTGAAGTTGGAGAATTCAATGGGTAGTAAGCTACCCAAGCAGAACGTTGAGCATTCATTAATCAGTTCTTCTGCTAACAGTGAGAGAACCTAGATTACAAATACTGTTCTATACAAAGTTTAACCAAAGCATTATTGCAAACTATTGATTAATAGGAACTGGAAGCTGTCACCGCATTAACCTGAGCATGAGAAAGGGACAAATCTGCATTATTTATTTTCCTGGACAATGGATGGCAGTGATAGGTCTCACAAAATGATTTTATATTTATAGTCATCGAATAATACAGTATGGAATTAGGCCCTTTGGCCCAACTTGCCCATACCGGCCATCATATCCCAGCTACACTAGTCCCAACTGCCTGCCCTTGGTCCATATCCCTCCAAACGTGTCCTATCCATGTACCTGTCTAACTGTTTCTTAAACGTTAGGATAGTCCCAGCCTTAACTACCTCCTCTGTTCCATACACCCACCACCCTTTTCTGTGAATGTGAGATAACTAGATAAAAATAGTCTTCGATTCTGAAGCACCTCAGCGGGTAAAGATGATACAATCTAAGACAAATCTATAGCGGCTTTGTACTGAGCTTCTGTTCTGGATATCACATTGTTAGTGAGTGAAATGTTCCCAAGTATATATTCACACAACTATCTGATCCCAAGAATCAGGAAGGTTTTTCAGAGTGGGTCATCAAAATCTTGATGGAGCAGGCGTTCTCTCTAAGTGAAGAGATAGGGAGGCAGGAAGGGTTTACAGAGGGAGTACCAGGCATGCAACCCAAGCAGTTAACAGCACCGTCCACAGTAACGCAGTCATACAGACCAGGAGTTGGAGTAGGGGGAGCCCAGGGATGTAACAGAGATGGAAGAGCTCTGGAAGAAAAGCTGAACACAAGGATACCCATTTTCAAATTTGGAGGTGGGCAGCATTGTGGCACAGCGGTAGAGTTGCTGTCTTACAGCACCAGAGACTGACTATGGGTGCTGTCTTTATGGAGTTTGTACGTACTCCCTGTGACTGTGTGGGTTTTCTCCGGGTGTTCCTGTTTCCTCCCACACTCCAACCACACTCAGGTTTGTAGGTTACTTAGCTTTGGTTAAAAGGTCCTTAGTGTGTAGCATAGTGTCAGTGTACAGGGTGATTGCTGGTCAGCGTAGACTCGGTGGGCTGAAGGGCCTGTTTCCGTGCTGCATCTCTAAAGTAAAGTGGAGTTGCCAATTCATGAGTTTGGAAGGGCGTTACCTTTACCCTGGTAGAATCAGGACCTGCTTTAATGTCTACTTATATTTGTGGACTGAATTATTCAACAAAGTGAAACTAAAGTACCTCCAATTATCTTGACAGCCTGCAGTAGTTGAGTTTGGTTTAGTTTAGATGTTTAACTTGGGACAATTGCCACAATTCTGGAACCACCCTGAAGGATCTAGGAAAGGAATCAACGATATGCAGAAGTATAACGATTGCTTGTGAGATAAGAGTGGAATGAGGGAATGGTTAACTGGGCCCTTTGCATAGGATGTATAGGACGGAACAGCAGATGCTGGTTTACACCGAAGGACACAAAATGCTGGAGTAACCCAGCGGGTCAGGCAGCATCTCTGGCGAAAACCAATAGGTGACGTTTTAAGTCGAGACCCTTCTTCCTTTCCCACCTACACCGAGATATTTCTTCAGTCTGTAGACGTCTGATTGACGTCTCAATTCGAAACGTCGCCTATCTATGTTTTCCAGAAATGCTGCCTGACCTGTTGAGTTACTCCAGCACTTTGTGTCCTTTTGAGTATTAACCAGCATCTGCAGTTCTGAAAAGTAGGTTAACATTTTGGGCGGTTGCATTTGGCAGCGCTTACAGAAACCTATTAACATCCATTGTGTCGATTTTAATTAAAGAAACAAATGTAAAAAGTTCCGTAAATTCCGTTCGAGGTATTAGGTTGTGAGACATCCAGTGAACTTTGCGATTCAGGCATGAATTCTGACGTCACCTTTGTGTTTAATTAAAGGCTTGGTCTGGTTTTAATTGATCAAATCATACAGTACAGCTAGCCAACAAATACCTGTTACGTCAGCTGTACTCAACTTTAACTTGTCTCTCCCAACTCACACAGTGAATATTACATTGACATTGGTTTACAACATAATCTGGGCTTCTTTTTAACATTTCATTGTGGGATTGCCTGCCAGAACTCAGGGGCAGCGGTGGTAGAGTTGCTGCCTCACAGCGCCAGAGACCCGGGTTCGATCCTGACTACGGGTGCTGTCTGTATGGAGTTTGTACGTTCTCCCTGTGACCTGCGTGGGTTTTCTCCGGCGCTCCGGTTTCCTCCCACACTCCAAAGATGTGCTGGTTTGGAGGTTAATCGGTGTGGTAAAATTGTAAATTGTCCCTAGTGTGTGTGAGATAGCGTTGGTGTGCGGGGATTGCGGTTTGGCGCAGACTTGGTGGGCTTGTTTCCGTGTGTATCTCTAAAGTAAACTAAACTAAATCTCTAACCAATGTGTTTCAACCTTTGCCAAATATTTAATGGAGGCTTGTAAAATGGTACTTTTTCCTCCCACAGTCTTCCTCAGCAGTCAGGTGATTTTTTATTTCAGAAGTTAACCTTATTCACATAAAATATATCCAAGAATAACCAAACAGTGCACGCCTTTCTCTAGAAACAAGGAACAGCAGATGATGATTAATACACAAAGGGACACAAAGTTTTGGAGTAACTCAGCAAGTTAGGCAGCATCTCTGGAGAACATGAACAGGTGATGTTTCAGATTGAGACTCTACCTTCAGGTAGAAGGTACAGGAGCCTGAAGACTTCAACAACCAGGTTCAGGAATAGCTACTTCCCCACAGCCATCAGGCTATTAAACCTGGCTCGGACAAAACTTTGATTATTAATAACCAATTATCTGTTATTTGCACTTTATCATTTTATTTATTCATGTGTGTATATATTTATATTATAGTATATGGACACATTGATCTGTTTTGTAGTAAATGCCTACTATGTTCTGTGTGCTGAAGCAAAGCAAGAATTTCATTGTCCTATCAGGGACACATGACAATAAACTCACTTTGCCCTTTCTTCAGATTGCAGAGGGCAGCTAGGATCAGGATCAAACCTGGTCAATGGAACTGTAGGATCATTATGTCAGAGAGTGTTCAGCACTCATAAACAGGCCCTTTGCCCACCGTCTCCATGCCGACCATTGTGCTTATCTATACCAGTTCCGTTTTACCAGGATTTGGTTCCTTAACTGATTATGCCCTGGAGATACAAATGGTTATCGAGATGCTTTTAAATGTTGTGAGAACACTTGCCACCACTTGTAGTTTAGTTTAGAGATACAGCACGGAAACAGCCCCTTCGGCCCACTGAGTCCGCACTGACCAGCGATTACCACACATTAATACTACTCTACACACACTAGGGACAATTCTTTTTACATTTATATATTTATCCCAAGCCGATTAACCTACAAACCTGTACGTCTTTGGGGTGTGTGGAAGGAAACTGAAGATCTCTGAGAAAACCCACGCAGGTCACGGGGAGAACATACAGACTCCGTACAGGCAGCACCCGTATCAGGATCGAACCCGGGTTTCTGGCGCTGTAAGGCAGTAGCTCTACCGCTACACCTAGTAGATGCAAAAGTGGAATAACAGATCTGATGTGAATGGGTAACGTTGATTCAGTGGACTGAAGGGTCTGTTTCCTTGTTGTTTCTATCTGCCAACACCTTGATAAAGTTCTGCCAAGTTGTTCAAGGCAAATATCACCAACATAGAACATAGAACAAAGAAGATTGTAACATAGGAACATGATATCAAGTTAGACTGATCTCTACTGCCTGCATGTGACCCATATCCCTCCACTCTCTGTCTATTCCCAAGTATTGTGTTTGGAGTATTGATCAGTTTTGGTCACCCTGCTATAGGAAGGATGCCATTAAGCTGGGAAGAGTGCAGAGAAGATTGACGAGGATGTTACCAGGACTAAAGGGGTTGAGCTATTGGGGGATGGTTAGGCAGGCTAGGACTTTATTCCTTGGAGCGCAGGACACCGAGGGATGATATTTTAGATGTGTACACTATCATGAGGGGAATAGATAGGATGAATGCACAGTCTTTCACCCAGGGTAGGGGAACCAGAGGACATATGTTTAACATGAGAGGGGCAAGATTTAATAAGAACCTGAGGGTGTAACTTTCTCACTCAGAGGATGGTGGGTATCGGCTGCACTGAGGCTGAGGAGTCAACATAGAAGTGTATAAAATCATGAGGAAAATCAATGGTATGAATGCACAGAGTCCTTTAGCCAGGTTAGAGGAATCCAGAATCAGATGACATAGATTTAAGGCGAGAAGGGCAAGATTTAATAAGAACCTTGAGGGCTAACCCTTTCATTCATGGGGTGAATATGGGTATGTGGAACGAGCTGTGGGGAGGTAGTTGAGGTAGGTACTAGAACAACATTTAAAAGACAGGTTCATGGATGGGAATGATTTGGTGGGATATGAGCTAAACTCAGGCAGGTGGGACTAGCTTCAACTCGAGAGCGGTTCTGACCTACCATCTACCTCATCAGAGACTCATGAACTACCTTTTTTCGGACTTTGCTGGAATTTAATTTACATTAAACATAATTCCATTATCATGTATCTGTACACTGTGGATAGTTTGATTGTAATCGTGTATAGTCTTTCTGCTGACTGGATAGTACGCAACTAAAAAGCTTTTCACTGTACCTCGGTATACATGACAATAATAATAGTCAACAATTGTAGTCAACGATAATAGTAAACTAAACTAAACCAAACCTAACTAAACTAAACTAGACTTCCACTAAACTAAACTAACCCAACCTAAACTAAATCTAATCTAATCTAATCTAAACTAATCTAAACTAATCTAAACTAAACTAAACTTTACTCAACTCAACTAATCGAAACTAAATTCTACTAATCTAAACTAATCTAAACTAAACTAATCTAAAATAATTTAAATTAATCTAAACTAATCTGAACTAAACTAAACTAAACTCTAAGAAACAAAACTAGATGGGGCATCTTGGTCAGCATGGACGAGTTGGGCCGAAGGGCCTGTTTCCATGCTATGTGGCTCCATGGCTGTCTGAATGTGTTCGGAAAGCTATCAGTGTGATGATCCCTCATGCTCGATGTGAGCTGAGTGGCCCGCGGATCACCAAAGGAGAAGGCAGCTTTCGGGACTGGGGATCAGATCAGGCGATGAAGGTTATGCCTGCGTTTGCCAACTTAAGCACATTACCAGAGTCATTAAATCACCGAGTGTGGGCTGCAGGAAAATAGAATCAACTTACTCTCCATCGCCAGCTGCAGCTTGACGCCGTGGGACATGGCAAATTCAACTCACCACTTTGAAAGTCAGCAGCAGGACTGGAAGAACACATGGAGTGGATGCAGTGGGTCCCTGCACGCTAATTATTGTGGCTGTATACGTTAATAATTGGCCGACTCTATCCCCTTTGACATTTGGCAGGTGTCCATCCATGTCTGCTTATCATGCCCAGCGCAGTGATTGCTCTTTCTTGCTTATTCAGGCTCAAGCACACACGTATCAAAGGACATTGCGGCTGACTCCGTGGCCTCTTCTGGTCTCTGGCAGGTCAAGCAAGGAAACGCCAATTATTTTCTAAGGTTCAGGCTCCACGGCTCAATAACCTTGCCTGATGCGCCAGTCACACAGACACACGGGGACAAACAAAAGCTGGCACTTTGCGGCACCTTTATGGAAGGGGGACCATTTTACCTTACAGTTAATTTAAGATGGACCCCACCACCATTATTCAGCAACATAAACATACTGGTGTCTTCACCAGCAAGCGAGCTGTTCTACTCTGAGGATAGACACAAGATGCTGGAGTAACTCAACAGGTCAGACACCATCTCTGGAGAAAAGGAATAGGTGACATTTTGGGTTGAAACCCTGGGTCATCGATGTCGGTTCTGATTTCTTCTCTACCCTTTCACACCTCTAGATTCCCACTCCCCTGACTCTCAGACTAAAGAAGGGTCTCGACCCGAAATGTCACCCATTCCTGTTCTCCAGAGATGTGGCCTGACCCGCAGAGTTACTCCAGCATTTTGTGTCTATCTCCAGTGTAAACCAGCATCTGCAGTTCCTTCCTACACAGGCTGTTCTACCCCATTCCATTGCACAGGAACAGCAAGAAGGAACTGAGGGTTGAGTTCTGAGAGGAACATTCACTTTATTCAACACCTCCACACCGGGGCAGATCTATTCCACGGGCTGCAGCAACGCACCAAGGCCAATCTGCCAGCTCGTCCCATGGCAGAGCTCCTCTCTCCCCAAGGGGCAAAGGGAGGAGATAGAGGAAAACATTGTCACTTGAAAGAAAAACTGCTGGAGGAACTCAATGGGTCACGTGCTGCCGGTGGAAGGAAATGGACAGACAATAGTCAATAGACAATAGACAATAGGTGCAGGAGTAGGCCATTTGGCCGTTCGAACCAGCACCGCCATTAAATGTGATCATGGCTGACCACAACGGCTGACTGACACAATGGCTGACAGACAACGGTTCGGCCTGGGACCCACCCCTGTCCCACTGTACGAAGTAATTCAAGAGTTCTCCTAAGTTTTCCCCTGATTCGAACTCGGAGAATGTCCGTAGCGGGTCCGTACGAGTTTGTGGATGTCTCTTAGCGGCTCGTAATGCTAACGGTAGGTACTCGGGACATCCGGTAATTCGTGACGTTTATTCACCCCTGCAAGAAATGTCCACGAGTAAAAAAATACTCGTGATGAAAAAGATTGTTACTTTTTATACCTACCGTTAGCATTACGAGCCGCTACGAGACATCTACGAACTCCTCCAGACCCGCTACGGACATTCTCCGAGTTCGAATCAGGGGAAAACTCTTAAATTGCCTCGTACAGTGGGACAGGGTAAAGAGGAGATGGCAGGTAGAAAGAGGTGAGAAAGAGGTGAGGGGAGGGTTGAGGCAAGTGTTATAAAATGGTAGGTTGAATCACATAAGGAGGGGTTGATTGGCAAATGTACAGGGTGGGTGAGAGGTGGAGATAGTGAGAGGGTGAGGTAGACAGGAGGTGGAGACTACAGAAGGGTGTAAACAGTGGCATTGGTGAGTTTAAGATAATATATTGCTGCTTTGAATATGCTTCTGTGCAAAACTAGTGTGTGCTTGTGCGTCTGTGTGTGGTTTTGTATGTTTGTGTATGTTTGTGTGCGTGTGCTCTAGTATGTGTGAGTGCACCGTGAATGTGTACATATATATGTGTGTAAGATTTGTAAACCCCTGACATACTCTCTCTCTTAGACATCAACATGCCTTCTCATTTCCTTGTTCATGTTCATAAGTTCATGTGATAGGAGCAGAATTAGGCCATTCGTCCCATCAAGTCTACTCCTCCATACAATCATGGCTGATCTGTCTTTCCCGCTTAACCCCATTCTCCTGCCTTCTCCCTATAATGCCTGATAACCTGATACCCGTACAAATCAACGCAAACTAATATTGATGTTGTGTAAATAATGAATCTAACTGCATTTATGAATCTGTCAAAAATCAGTTGTGTATTATGATTGATGTGCAGGTGCTGAAAAGTGTACAGAAACAGCAGAAAATAGTATGTGAGTGTGTGTGTGTGTACATGCACGTATGTGTGAGTGCGTGTGTGGTGTGCGTGTGTGTGGGCATGTGTATTTAAGTGTGTCGGTGTGCATGTGTCGGTGTGCATGTGTGTGTGTGTGTATGCATGTGTTGATGTAAGTGTGTGTGGGCATGTATATTTACGTGTGCTGGTATGCCTTTGTGTGCGTATGTGTGTGTGCATGTGTTGGTGTGCATGTGCTGGTGTGCTTTCGTAAGCATATGTGTGTGTGCATGTGTTGGTGTGCGTGCGTGTGTGCATGTGTATTTACGTGTGGCGGTGTGCATGTGTCGGTGTGCATGTGCGTGTGCGTGTGTGTTTGTATTTGTGCGTTTGTGCGAGATTCAAAGTCAGGTCGGACATTCCGTTGCCACAGATACCGGCGGTTCGCCAGTCACAGTGAAACTGATTTAACAGCAACCTGAGTGTAGGAGATTACAGTGGGAAACAGCTACATCGAACGGAGAAACTGAACACGATGAAGTCAGCACTCTAAACCCTCTCTCCATCTCCAATCACACGTACACCCTCCTGTATCCATTGGGACTGCAAATCCCCTACTTGCCCAGGTGTTCCATGTTCAGACCATTGTTCACTGACAGGTGTTTAGAAATGGCAATGCTCATAATTCAGTATGTTGGTTGGAAGGGTCTCCTTGTAAAGGTGTGTGACCCTGGTCCAAACAAGCTGTTCATATGTGTTCAAGAAGGAATTGCAGACGCTGGAAAATCGAAGGTACACAAAAATGCTGGAGAAACTCAGCGGGTGCAGCAGCATCTATGGAGCGAAGGAAATAGGCAACGTTTCGGGCCCGAAACCCTTCTTCAGACTGATAGGGGGTGGCGGGGAGATGGAAGGAAAAAGGAGGAGGAGGAGCCCGAGGGCTGGGGGATGGGAGGAGACAGCTCGAGGGCTAAGGAAGGAGAGGAGACAGCAAGGGCTAACATAATTGGGAGAATTCAACGTTCATGCCCTCCGGATGCAGGCTCCCCAAGCGGAATATGAGGTGCTGTTCCTCCAATTTCCGGTGTTGCTCACTTTGGCAATGGAGGAGACCCAGGACAGAGAGGTCGGATTGGGAATGGGAGGGGGAGTTGAAGTGCTGAGCCACCGGGAGGTCAGGTAGGTTCTTGCGGACCGAGCGGAGGTGTTCGGCAAAATGATCGCCCAACCTCCGCTTAGTCTCACCGATGTAGATCAGCTGACATCTAGAGCAGCGGATGAAGTATAAGCTGTTCATATGTACTGCAGTGACTCCAATAATTTCCGGCCTACAAGATTTGAGAGAAAGTAGGATTAGGTTCACTACTATTCCCTTACAAAATGTGACAGGCAATACGCTGAGTGCAGGACTTTCATTTTAAGTGTGCTCACTCCCTGTAGAATGATATTGCTCCCACACAACTTCATTTGGCCATTCAGCCCATCAGAGCTTAAGAGTCTCATCACATTCGTTCACTGTGGAAACATTCTTTAAACTATAGTGTGGCACGGTGGCGCAGCGGTAGAGTTGCTGCCTTACAGCGCCAGAGACCTGGGTTTGATCCTGACTATGCATGCTGTCTGTATGGAATTTGTATGTTCTCCCCGTGACCGTGTGTTTTTCCAGTGTATGGGGTGCTCACTGGTCGGCACGGACTCAGTGGGCCAAAGGGCCTGTCTCCACGTTGTATCTCGAGTCTAAAGCATCACAGGTTGAATCTAATTCTATTCCCTAGAGTGTCAGGGACCTGAGTTCGATCCTGACCTTGGACATCTCCCTGTGACCACGAAGGCACAGCCAGTGGAGCTGCTGCCTCACAGCACCAGAGACGCAGGTTCTATCCTGACATCGGGTACTGTCGGTGTGGAGTTTGCATGTTCTCCCTGGGACCACATGGGTATCATCTGGGTGCTTCGGTTTCCTTCTACATCCCAAAAATATGTGGGTTTGAAGGTTAATTGGCCTCTGTAAATTGTCCCTGCTAACCATTGATCACTCATCGACATTGGTTCAATGATATCCCACTTCCACATCCTCTCTCTACACACTGAGGTCGATTTACTGAGGTCAATTAACCTTCAAAAGCTGCATGTCTTTGAGGTGTGAGAGAGGAAACCCCTTGCGGTCACAGAATGAACACGTAAAACTCCACGCCGACAGCACCCGAGGAAACATTCGCACAAAGAGGACAAATGGGGTCTCTCTCAACAATTTAGCAATCCTTGGTATTACACTGGAGCATCAGTCAAAACTACTGGGCTCAAGTCTCTGGAGTGGGTTTCAAAAGCCCACAGGGCAGATGACGTTCACTCAGTCAGAGATGGTGTTACTGTCAGAGCAGAGAGACCACCCCATGGAGGAGGGTGGGGAAATATTCTGGCTGTGGAGAAAGTCAACAGTCTCTTTTATACTTTGACCAATATTCATTTTTGTTGTACAAAAGTAAAATGATCCAATAATACTCTCCAGCCCAAAGGCAATATTACTCCCACTGTGCCTAATGATGTTTTATTTTTGCAAATGCATTCATAAAATGATTTATTTGCAAAAAATGTCTACCTTAGCATAGTTGTGCAGCAGAGTGCATTCCTACTGTGACAGAGCTCGCTTAAAGGCATGTGGATTTGACTTAAAACACATGGGCGGCAGATTCATCACCCACATTAAAAGGAGACCCAGTCCCCATGTGTTTTCCATTGTTATCCAGATTTATTCTGCTGTATTTCACTGCCAGGGCAAGGCTTTGAGACGTGGATCAGCCATTCCACAACACTGCTGTACTCTGTTGGTTTAGAAAGAACTTCGCCATCAGAATTCCCTATGAAGTCAAAACAGCACATAGATTTCCTTATTGTAAAATTATGCGCCAGTCGTCAATTTTAGTTTAAAAGTTGCTTGTGAGTTGCATCGAGAAAACGGGTGGGGATTTTTTTAAGTAAGCAAGTATGAGGAAGGCAATTTAATATGGAATCCATCAGATGATTGAAAGGACTGTCAAATTATCCCACTCACCTGCTCTTGTCCCCTTAGCCCTGCCTGCAAATATTTCCTTCCACAACATGGCCCAGTTTGCCATTAGTAGTGAGATCCCCACAATCATCGTTAGCGTGCAAGGGCAGTTTCAAGTCCAATCCGTTACATCCACCAAATCCCTAAGAGAAGCACGCCTGGTCTTCACTGTGAGGGAAAGAACTGCAGATGCTGGTTTAAATCGAAGATAGACACAAAATGCTGGAGTAACTCAGCGGGACAGGCAGCATCAATCTCCAGAGTTAGTTGAGTTACTCCAGCATTTTGTGTCTATCGTCACTGTGAGGTCCAGTCTGGTGGCAGGGACTTGTGAAGACCGATTTTTTCCATGGCGCCCTTTTTTTACTCGCAAGCATTTTTTAACATATTGAAAAAAACCGCCGGGACTTAGCTGAGGCCTCAAGTACGCGGAGACCACTCTCGAGCATGAAGGAGAGTTACGAAGACCTCCTACGACCCCGTGTCGACCATGCTGCGAATGTGAGACGAGGGCAAACTTGCCAGAACTCGCGGATTAGGTCGCCCAAGAGGGACAGGCCCTGTGGCGTGGGGAGTGGACTGGAGATATCACAAATAATACACAAATCAGCGCATCTTTTTGGAACATGGGAGGAAACAAGAGCACACTAACAAGGACGACATGCAAACTCCACACAGACAGCATCCGAGGTCAGGATCGAACCAGGTGCTGTGCCACTGTGCCCCCTCATAATATATTTCTTCCATCAAGTTTATCCTTAAAACCTAGCATTTTGATCATCATATTTCATGATGTTGTTTGCCATGATGTTTTGGAGATAGTCTTCTTATATTGTGTGCTTACCAATTAGAAACATAGAAATTAGGTGCAGGAGTAGGCCATTCGGCCCTTCGAGCCTGCACCGCCATTCAATATGATCATGGCTGATCATCCAACTCAGTATCCCGTACCTGCCTTCCCTCCATACCCCCTGATCCCTTTAGCCACAAGGCCACATCTAACTCCCTCTTAAATATAGCCAATGAACTGGCCTCAACTACCCTCTGTGGCAGAGAGTTCCAGAGATTCACCACTCTCTGTGTGAAAAAAGTTCTTCTCATCTCGGTTTTTAAGGTTTTCCCCCTTATCCTTAAGCTGTGACCCCTTGTCCTGGACTTCCCCTTACATCGGGAACAATCTTCCTGCCTCTCACCTGTCCAACCCCTTAAGAATTTTGTAAGTTTCTTTAAGATTCTATATTGATGGCCAAACTCCACACAGACAGCATCTGAGGTCAGGATCAAAGCCGGGTCTCCAGTGCTGTTTGCCAGCAGCTATGCCACTGTGTTGCCATTGCATGCAGTTTATCTCCAGGTGCAAAGTAGGTGGTAGTGCTTGTGTTCCTTGCTTCTAACCTGTACCGTGCTAAGTTTGTTAAAAGCCTCAAGGAGACAAGGAGAGCACTAGAACATGTGCAATCGGTTTGTTCAGTGAACTGTTTACAAAGTGTCTGTGCATATAAACATTTGCATCATTCATGTATGTCATATGTGTCTCACCACATTGCTTTCCCCCCTTTCTTGAAAATAAACAGTCATTCATTTAATCAAACTATTTATGGACTCAAGCTATTCACAGTTTTTCCGTCTCTTTGATCTTCTCAAAGGGAACTTTGTCATTGGCATTGTTATCAGTGCTTGGCTCGACCCGATAGAATCCTATGTCATTTCTTCTGGCTTCCTGTTGATTTAGTTGTGGAATATTTTCATGATTATATAACTTCAGTATTTCCCTGCTTCTCACTTGCAGGAATCAAAAGGGTTACATGCATGCTTCCAAGTGTATCTTCAATTCTTGCAAGATATCTCTTTGTACCACATACAAAGTGGTAGAGTTGCTGCCTTACAACGCCAGATCCCGACTACGGGTGCGGTCTGTACGTTCTCCCCGAGACCGTGCGGCTTTTCTCCGGGCGCTCCTCCCACGTTCCTAAGACAGTCGGGTTTGTAGGTTAATTGGCTTCTGCAAACAAGATTGACTCTGGTGTGTAGCATAGTGCTAGTGTACGGGGTGGTCATTGGTCGGCGTGGACTCGATGGGCCGAAGGGCCTGTTTCAGCGCTGTATCTCTCCACTAACTAAACAAAAATAAACTAAACTCAACTCAGATATCAGACTGAACCAATCTCAGTTGTGCTCAGTGCCTTCATGTGAGAGGCTGTTATTCCCATTCCACCCTCAGTCCTGATGCAGGTTTCCACCTGATACATCAACCAACCCTAGGCTCTGCCTACACATATGCCGCCTAACCCATTGAGTTCCTCCAGCAGTTTGTTTATTGCTTCAGATTCTAGCATCTGTAGTCTCTTGCGCCTCCATTGGAATAGTCATGTTCCTACCTTCATTGAAGATGATATTGGAGTCTGAAATCCATGATCATCAGGCTCAACAATAGCTTCCTCCCAACACTCAGGTTCTTGAACAATACACAACACTAACCTCGACTGTGAACTTCAATGGACTGTCATTGATTGCACTAAGGACCTTGGGGGGGATTTTTGCACTAGTATTGTAGTTACTGATTTATTGAATTTTTGGTCATTATATATTATCTATGTGTATTGTGTTTATCGGCTTGTTATGCTGCTGCATGCAAGAAATTCATTCTTTGGTTGTCTGTGCAAATGACAATTGGCTTCTGTAAATTGTCCCTAGTGTGTAGGGAAAAACTAGTGTATGGGTGATTGCTGGTCAGCGTGGACATGATGGGCCGAAGTGTCTGTTCGCACTCTGTATCTCAAAGCTAAACTAAACTAAACTGAAAGAAGGGTTCCAACCTGAAACGTCACCCATCCTTTTCCCCCAGAGATGCTGCCTGACCCGCTGAGTTACTCCAGCACGTTGAGTCTATGCTGGTATAAATAAAACATCTGCAGTTCTTTGTTTATAAATTAAATTAAACACAAATCTTGGCCCTCACGAAGTATAACCTGTTGTGGGATGTGGTGGTATTCTGTAGATAGCAAGAAGTTTGTCAATAGGTTAATAGGTAAATGGCAGCACAATGGCACAGCGGTAGAGTTCCTGCCTTACAGCACCAGAAAGTCGGGTTTCAATGCAGAGTGTCTGTACAGAGTTTGTACGTTCTCCCTGTGACCACGTGGGTTTTCTCCGGGTGCTCCAGTTTCCTCCCACACTCCAAAGACGTACAGGTTTGTAAGTTAATTGGCTTCGGTTAAAATTGTAAACTAGTGTGTAGGATAGAGTCAGTGTACAGGGCGATCACAGCTCAGCATGAACGGTGCGCTGAACGGCCTGTTTCCACGTTGTATGTCTGATTGTTAAACTTGAGCAGCCGTTGCAATTCCTTGTACAATTCTCAGCAACAACATGTAGCTGTATAGGGTGTGATGAAAGACATGTTCACACTACTTTAGTTTGTCACATCTTAATATAAATGAACAATACTGAGGAACATTATCTGAGACTAGTTTCCCTGGTGAGTCATGATATAGAAAGAATATTGTGCAGGTTTCGACTCAATCCATTTTGTGTGACTATTAATCATAAAGTGGTTATGACCTTTTTCACAACATCATCAATGTGTAGGCACAAAATGCTGGTGTAACTCAGCGGGTGAGGCAGCATCTCTGGAGAGAAGGAATGGGTGATGTTTTGGGCGGAACCCCTCTTACCCAGAAGAATGATTCCAACACAAAACGTCACCTATTCCATTTCTCCAGAGATGCTGCCTGTCTTGCTGAGTTACTCCAGCATTTTGTGTCTATCTTCGGTATAAGCCAGCTTCTCTACCACGACAAGGTCTCCTGAGAACGATGCCGTCTGGAGCTGTGTTCCTGGTAGGGCCACCCATGGCGGTAAGGTCAAGGGAGAGGTCCCTGACAAAGAGAAATCCAACCAAGACCTCAATGGTGGAACAGGTGGAGGATGATGGCTGACTTTAGTGGAGCGTCACAACGGCTGGGAAGGCGGATGAAGGCTGCAGCAGAAAAGGGTCCCCGGTCGTCTTGGATTCCATGCCACTGGATCCTGACCCAGATCAGCCAAGGACCGTGTGTGTGGTGGCTGTCTGTGCACCAATCTCCCCACGTTAAACAAAGTCACGCACAGGTGTCCTCCACGAGAGGACAGTCATACTCGTTTCGAGTGACCGCTGGTGATGATAATGATAAATCAGCATCTATCTGCAGTTCCTTCATACACCTATTTGACACACCCTTTCATCAACCACTCATTTTTGTCAATTATCATAAGATCATAAATGATAGGAGTAAAATTAGGCCATTTGGCCCATCAAGTCTACTCCACCATTCAATCATGGCTGATCTATCTATCGTTCCCTCCTAACCCCATTCTCCTGCCTTCTCCCCATAACCTCTTACACCCATACTAATCAAGAATCTATCTATCTCTGCCTTAAATATACCCACTGACTTGGCCTCCACAGCCTTCGGTGGCAAATAATTCCACAGATTTGCCACCACCTGACTAAAGAAATTCCTCCTCATCTTCGTCCTTTAGTTCAGTTTTGCCACCACCTGACTAAAGAAATTCCTCCTCATCTCCGTCCTTTAGTTCTGAGGCTATGACCTCTAGTCCTAGACGCTCCCACTATGGAAACATCCTCTCCACATCCACTCTATCCAATCCTTTCACAATTCTCTACATTTCAATGAGGTCCCCCCTCATTTTTCTAAACTCCAGTGAATATAGGCCCAGTATCATCAAACGCTCATCATATGTTAACCTACTCATTCCTGGGATCATTCTTATATACCTCCTCTGGACCCATCTGCAGCACATCCTTCCTCAGATATGGTATTCTTGATCAGGATTTGTTCAATTCTGGCCTTCCCTTTGAATATGTTTCATGTACTCTCTTAAAAAAAGCATCTTTATATATCTTCCAAGCTATCTGCATTTCTACATCCAGAAAATCATCTTCGACATGAAGATAATGCACTCGCAACCTATCTCAGGATTATCAAATGGCAGCTTAATAATGCATGATGTTGCATTTTGTTTTGAGCTCCCATATCCAATAGGGTCACCATATTGCAATAAAAGAATGGCCCACATTTTATTCTCAACAGCACTGTTCTTGGTTTGGAGACACAATGTTATAGGAAAGATGTTGTCAAGCTGGAAAGGGTGCAGAGAAGAATTACAAGGATGTTACTGAGACAAAGGCATTAGCTGTAGGAAGAGGTTGAGTAGGCAAGGACTTTATTCCTTGGAGCGCTGGATGATGAGGGGTGATCTTATACAGGTGTACAACATTATGAGAGGATTAGATTGGATAAATGCACACAGTATTTCGCACAGAGTAGGGGAATTAAGAACCAGAGTACATAGGTCTTACGGTGTGTGTGATTTGATAGGAACCTGAGGGGGTAACCTTTTTACACAAAGGGTGGTGGGTATAAGGAAGGAGCTGCCGGAGGAGGTAATTGAGGCAGGTACTCTCATAACATTTAAAAGACAATTGGACATGCACATGGACATGGATAGGTGAGTTTTAAGGGATTATGGTCCAACTGTGGACAGTGTAGATGAGGCATGTTGGTCGGTGTGGGCAGGTTGGACCGAAGAGCCTGTTTCCACGTTATATGACTCTATGACTCTATTGCACCAGAAACAAGTGCAGAAATCTTGAACAAAACATCAAGTGCTGGAGGAACTCAATGGGTTGGGCAGCATCTGAGAAGGGAATGGACAGATGAGATTTTGGGTCGGGAATTGTCAAATGACTGGAGTCTGAGATAGGGTCCCTACCTGAAATGTCGCCTGTCCATATCTTCCACAGATGCTGCCTGGCCCGCTGAGTTCCTCCAGCACTTTGTGTGTTGCACATTATTGGTTTCACTGACTTAAGACCAGAATTGGATCATGACCAAAGTAAAAAGTCTGCTCAATAGGAATCTTGTGTATGTTTCCAAGCCTATTTTAGTACAGCTGACCACATTGTTTTATGTAGGTTAATTCTCACCATCAATATCAATTTCCACAATATTATGTGCTCTGAAAAGCATTTCCACATGTGCTCATGTGCATCAAGGCTTCCAACAT
The DNA here is from genome assembly GCF_028641065.1 of Leucoraja erinaceus. NCBI lineage: Eukaryota > Metazoa > Chordata > Chondrichthyes > Rajiformes > Rajidae > Leucoraja > Leucoraja erinaceus. The sequence goes on from NC_073396.1 coordinate 25,990,010, forward strand.
GCCCTTCCTGAGAGGGGCTGCCATTTTGTCCTGTTCCCGCTCGTAAAGTGATGCAGCTTCTGTACAAACATTATAATCATTTCTAACATTATTCTCTTGAATAAGTTTCATACAATGGTTATTTTTTTCTCGAGGCACTCTTCGCTACAAAACGTAAACTAAGCTGAATGAATAAGTTTAATTAATACGTTTATTGGCCAAGTATTCACATACAAGGGATTTGCCTTGGTGCTCCGCCCGCAAGTGACAACATGACATACAGTGACAGTTAGGAATGACACATTAAACATTAAACATTAATAATAAAACATTATCAATTAAACATATGAATTAAATTAAATACCAGAGCAAAAGGAGGCTGCAGATTTTTGGTTATTGAGTAGAGCTACTACTCGTGGAAAAAATCTGTTTTTATGTCTGGCTGTGGCAGCTTTGACCGTCCGGAGTCGCCTTCCAGAGGGAAGTGATTTAAAGAGTTTGTGGCCAGGGTGAGAGGGGTCAGAGATGATCTTGCCCGCTCGCTTCCTGGCTCTTGGGGTGCACAGTTCGTCAATGGAGGGAAGGTTGCAGCCAATAACCTTTTCAGCTGATCGGACGATTCGCTGCAGCCTCCAGATGTCGTGCTTGGTAGCTGAGCCAAACCAGACCATGATGGAGAAGGTGAGGACAGGCTCTACGATGGCCGTATAGAATTGGACCATCATTGCCTGGGGCAGATTGTGCTTCCTCAGCTGCCGCAGGAAGTACATCCTCTGTTGTGCCTTTTTAACTGTGTAGTCGATGGTGGCTCCCCATTTAAGGTCCTTGGAGATGATGGTTCCCAGGAACTTAAAAGACTCCACAGATGTGACCGTGGTGTTGTTGGTGGTGAGTGGGGTGAGGGGAGGGGGAGCTAAGCTGCAAGCTAGAGTGGAGTTAAAATAAATGATAGAAACAAGGAACTGCAGACGCTGGTTTACCAAGGAAAGACACAAAGTGCTGGAGTAACTCTGTGGGTCAGGCAGCATCCCTGGAGAAAATGGATGGGTGAAGTTTCTGGGCTGGAGAGGGTCTCGACTTGAAAATTCACCAGTCCGTGTTGTCCAGAGATGTTGCCTGGCTTGCTGAGTTACTCCAGTACTTTGAGCCCTATCGGATCAGAGGCCTGCTTCTGAACGGTCTCCTGTCCATATCCTCACCAGATGCTGCCTAACCTGCTGGGTTACTCAAGCATTTTGAGTATTTCCTTAAAACAAATGATTTCCCCGATATAACCAGTGAACTTTTTTCATCTATAGTTTACAACGGACTTTAAGATATTATTAACTTTTTTGGCCGATCTTTCTTAATCACCAATTTGCAATGCAAATGGCTGTTCACATGCTCCTTCCTTCCAACTCAGTCAGCATACAGTATAATTATAAACACAAGAAAACACAGAGAGCTGGGAGCTCATGGCCAACCAACTATTTGCAGCGAGCCCGTATGCATGTGCATGCATCATATCTATAGTTCATTCATTTACACACACTACATCAGTTTAGTTTATTGTCACGTGTACTGAGGTACAGTGAAAAGGTTTTGTTGCATCCTAACCAGTCAAAGGAAATACACTACATGATTACCATCGAGCCCTCCACAGTGTAACGATACATGATAAAGGAAATAATATGGCGGGCGAATAAGCAAGCCACGCGTGGTGAAATAAAGAGATCTTTATTGCTGAAGTAAAGAGACCGACATACACGAGAATTGGGGAAGGCTGACCTGGGGCTCCATACTTATACTAGGGCACACCCCTAAACCTGGTGACAACTCTTTGCCGCCATTATCCAGTCACGTGACCCGACCCCCCCCCCCCCCCCGACTGCCGAGGGTTCGCATAGCAAGTGGCCTAGGTGGCGCCACAATAAGCTGACTAAAGTTTAGTACAAGATAAAGTCCAGTATAGTCTGATCAAAGATAGTCCAAGGGTCAGGTAGATAATTGCTTAGGGTTGCTCTCTAGTTGTTGGTAAGATGATTCAGTTGGCTCACTTCACTTGCTCTGCATGTTAATAACATTGATTCACAGAGAGATACAGCATAGAAATAAACCCTTTGGCCAATTGAGTCCACACCGACCCTCAAGGACCCATTTTTACACTTATTCGACCATAATCCATTTTATTCTCCCCAACCATTCACACCAACTGCCCCCAGATTCTATCATTCGTCTACACACTGGACATGACTTGTAGTGGGCGTAACTGGAAACCCATGCGGTCACAGGGCGAACGTGCAAATTCCACAAGATGATCAGGATGGAAACAAGGTTGTTGGAGCTGTGAGGTAGCAGTTTCATCAATCTTCTGCAAGATGCAATCACTTTAGGGCGGCACAGTGGCGCAGCTGCAGAACTACTGCCTTACAGCGCTAGAGGCCTGGGTTCCATCCTGACTACAGGACTACATACATGGAGTTTGTACATTCTTCCTGTGACCATGTAAGTTTTCTCCGGGTGCTCCATTTCCTCCCACACTCCAAAGACGTGCGGGTTTGTAGGTTAATTGGCTTCGATAAAATTGTAAACTGTTCCTAGTGTGTAGGGCAGTGCTAGTGTACGGGGATCGCTGGTCGGCACAGACTCGGTGGGCCGAAGGGCCTATTTTCAGGCTGTATCTCTAAAGTCTAAAGTCACTCAACATAGCGTCAGGGCAATTAGTTTGAAGCTAGACACAAAATGCTGGAGTAATTCAGCGGGTCAGGTAGCATCTCTGGGGAAAAGGAATTGGTGACGTTATGGGTCGAGACACTTGTTCATGCAGATTGAAGCTCCTGTTTTGACACAGACAATGCGATTGTTGAATGAATTTTAATAATAGATGGTTGCCACTGATGAGCTAGTGGGAATGGTTCATGAAATATAATAAGATGAAACACCCTGTCGGTACAGAGGCTTTGTTTGCTCATGGTTCACTGCTGTCTGCTCACCAAGGAGTAGGTTCAAACAGAAACTGCAGTGTCAGGTTTACTCAAAGTGGATGAAATATTGAGTTCCGCCGTCAATGTGTTGTTGGTTAGGTTGGTGCACACCCAATAGGCCAGGCCCAGCTTGGAAGGAGCCAATTCCAGTGGGATATGGGCAGCGAGCCACATGATCTCGATGGTATGTTGGCAACGTTGCAAATTGGCTTGGGTACGATTCAGTGCAAAACACCACAGTGCAAACCTCCTCCCACATTCTTCCATTTGGACTGAATTGGTCCCACGCCAACCTTTCTCTAATCACAGATGGAAACATCTCTGGTGATAGCACGCTACATACTCGATGATCCCTGTCGCTGCTGCCAACATGGATGCACCGCTAGTATTTAAATGCATTGATGATATCAAAGAAACATCCAAGATATGGTCATCACCAGTTCAAGAGTCGAGAGTCAGGAGTGTTTTATTGTCGTGTGTCTCGCAACAGAACAATACAACTCTTAGTTGCAGCAGCGCAACACATGCGCAAGCATGGACAGACACAAAGAGTCGCAGTAACTCAACGGGTCAGGCAGCATCTCCGGAGAAAAGGAATAGGTGATGTTTCAGGTCAAGGTCCTTCTTCGGATCAGGTCTGAAGAAGGGTCTCGACCCAAAACTTCACCCATCCCTTTTCTCCAAAGATGCTGCCTGACCCGCTGAGTTACTCCAGCATTTTGTGTCTACCTTTGGCGTAAACCAGCATCTGCAGTTCCTTCTCACACAGATATGCAAGCATACTGTAGTGCTCTATAAAACCACTAATAAACAAGGGGAAAAAATGCAGTGTATACAAAATATCAAACAAATATAGTTTGGAGCCTATTTGGTGCTTGAAGTGATTAATAGTCTGATGTATAAAGGGAAGAAGCTGCAGTTTTTTCAGGCTCCTATATCTTCTTCCTGATGGAATGAATGAAATGAGAGTGTTGCCAGGGTGGTGTGGGTGGGTCTCTGATGATGCTGGCTGCTTTTTTGGAGCAGCTACTCTTGCAGATCCCTTCGATGGTGGGGAGGTCTGGACTTGTGCCGGACTGGGCAGAGCTCACTAAGAGCTGCCGAAAAACACTATCATTTACACTTGGGAAAAAAAAAACCTTTGAATTAAAAGCAAAAAATGGTGGAAATGGTGCGAATGCTGTCAGACTTGTAGAGAAAGAAACAAAAATAATATTTCTGGTCAAAGGTAAAATAAATTAATTCCCTGAAATATTTATTCAATTCATGCCTTCACAATGTGGCCTGATTGGGCACTTTCTGCTTTGATTTCCGATTTCCAGTATTTTGCTGTTTTATTTCACCGTTTGTTTTAGATATTGGAGGCAGATTGAGACTTCAGCTTGCTTATTATTGAAGACCTGAAGGGCTTATCTCTGAACAAATCACACAGATGCTGGAGTAACTCAACGGGTCAGGCAGCACCTGAGGTAGGAATGGTCGGGACACTTTTCAGGCCTCGACCTGAAACATTGCCTATCCATGTCCTCCTGCAGCACTTTGTGTTTTCCCCTAGATTCCAACATCTACAGTTCCTTGTTTAGGGGACTCAACGGGCCAGGCAGCGTCTGTAGAGGCAGAGGGATGGTTGTCATTTCAGGTCGAGGCCTGCAACAGGCTGATCTGAAATGCCTCCACAGTTGCATGGGCCGCTGTTTTTCAGATAAATTGTCTTTAACTCTAACTGCAGCACTGAAAGAAGGCTCAGTTAGCCTTGAGCCCTTGCCTACACAACTGATGTTGTTGTTTGGAAGATCCTCTTTAGCCAGAGGGTGGTGAATCTCTGGAATTCATTGCCACAGATGACTGTGGAGGCCAAGTCAATGGGTGTTTTTTAAAGCGGAGATTGACAGATTCTTGATTAGTAAGGGTTATGGGGAGAAGGCAGGAGAATGGGGCTGAAAGGGAAAGAGCGACCAGCCATGATTGAATGGCAGAGTAGACTCGATGGGCCGGCACTGGCGACAATAGCCTTCTGCTCCTATGACTCATGAACTTATGAACACATCCAAAAAAACATTCTGTGTTTGGCCCAAATGGGTTGATCTATAAAAGCAAATGGCCATTGCAGATGGTGATTGCAAAGTGAAAACCTCTGTACCACATTTATTCCATTGTCTGGCCTGAAGTTATAGGATTTGCAGGTGCCGGATCTGACTGGGAGAAATAGCTGCCAGATTTTTAAACGTATTATACTGCGGCAGAATCTTTTAATCACTGCTATCGCTGGTGCCAGCAAGCTGCTAGAATTGATGTTTGTAATACATCATTGTGTCCAAGTACAGATTCATAAATTCAAATAAGCCCACAGACGACCGATGCCAGATTAGGTAATCATTCTCCAAGCAGGAAAGGATTCTCCGTTTGTTGCTAGGCTTAACGGCTCCTGGGTTTAGTAGCTGTAAAATATGTATCTCATTCAGAGCCATGAATCTATTCTGAACTGGTGCCCAAATCAGAAACACAGCGTTGTCCATGTTCACAGACTCAGGAAGAATGGGGCAGCCACTCAGTTGCTCTTAGTTTAGAGGTACAGCGTGGAAACCGGCCCTTTGGCCCGACGAGCCCATGTCAACCAGCGATCACCCATGTCAACCAGCGATCTGAAGAAGGGTCTCGACCCGAAATGTTGCCTATTCCTTTGCTCCATAGATGCTGCCTCACCCGCTGAGTTTCTCCAGCTTTTTTGTCTATTCACACACTAGTTCAGTTTTAGTTTTACGTTTTAGTTTTAGAGATACAGCACTGAAACAGGCCCTTCGGCCCACCAGGGCAACACTAACCAGTAATCCCCATGCACTGGTTTAGTTTAGTTTTTAGTTTTTAGTTTTAGAGATACAGTACGGAAACAGCGAGTCTGCATCGAGCAGCGATCACCTCCTACACTAGCATTACCCTACACTCTAGGGACAATTTACAATTTTTAGCTAAGCCAATTAATCAACAAACCTGTACGCCTTTGGAGTGTGGGAGGAATCTAGGGCACTTGGTAGAAAATCCAAGTGGCAAATGTACAAACTCTGTACTGACAGCACCCGTAGTCAGGATCGAACCCGGGTCTCTGGCGCTGTAAGGCTGCAACTATACCGCTGTGCCACTGGGTCATTCTAGAATTATTTTATCTTGGCTAAACAATATCATCCCAAAGACATGCAGGTTGTGGACTAATTGTCCTCTATAAATTGCCCCTAACGAGGCAGGAGGGGAAGAGAATGTGGGATAACAATGAACTAGTGTGAACGGATGATCAATAGTCGGCATGGATGTGGGCCAAAATACTGTTTCCATGCTGTAGCTTTCAATGATTCAATGTCTATTTGCTCATGTAGTCATCCCTGTGCCCACATGAGCAAATAATGCTCGATATTTGTGATGCAGTATCAATATCTTCTTAGCATAGTCCTCTCCCAGCAAACTAATTTTCCAGTCCCAACCTAATCCCCCCCCCCCCCCCCCCCCCCCCACCACCATCACATGGGAGTGAAACAGTAACCTTGTGGGTTTCCTCCAGGTGCGCCAGTTTCCTCCCACATCACAAAGAAGTTTGGGCTGCTAGGTTAACTGACCTCTGTAATTGAATCTGAGTGTGAACGTTAGCGGTAGAATCTAGGGAATGGGAGTGTGGTGAGAATAACATTGGATTAGTGTAGGATTAGTGCAAATGGGTTTGGCAAGGACCCAGTTCCTTCATTGTATGACTCCTTTATTTTAATATTTCATCTGGGGATGGAGCAGAAGGCAAAGGATTGTTTCCTCTTTGTTAATACCTGAGGCAGAGGTAGAGTTGCTTCCTTACAGTGCCAGAGACCCGGTGGCTTATTTCTGACTACGGGTGCTGACTGTACGGAATTTGTATGTCATCCCTGTGACCACATGGGTTTTCTCCGGGTGCTCCAACTTCTTCCCACACTCCAGAGATGTACAGGTTTGTAGGTTAATGGCCTCTGTAAAATTCTAAATTGTCTGGAGTGTGTAGGATAATGCTAGTGTACGGGGTGATCGTATGGGGTGACCGTTGGTCGGCGCGGACTCAGTCTGTTTCAGAGCTGTAACTCTAAAGTCTGAAGTAAAGTATTTCAACACAACTCATTCTGTCTGTAAATAATCAATAGATCCAATTAGGAATTCTTTACTCAAGGAGAAAATGTGAAACTCATTACCACAACTAGAGGTTGAGGTATAAAGCGTTTAACAAGAAGGTGTGTGGGCACAGTAAGGTGAGAGGGAAAGACGAATTTGTCTGGAAAATAGGAGTGTTTGTGGAGTATAAACATTGTGGCATAGATCTGTCAGGCCGAGTGGTCTTTTAATGCTGTGGTTTCCATGAAAATCCTTCAAGGCCTGAGCTTTGGGAAGAGGTTCAGCAGACTAGGACTATTCTTTGGAGCGCAGGAGGATGAGGGATGATCTTATTGAGATATACAAAATCATGAGAGGAATAGATCGAGTACCTACACAGAGTCTCTTGCCCAGAGTAGGTGAATCGAGGACCAGGTTTAAGGTGGAAAAGATTGAATAGGAATCTGAGGGACAGGGTTGCCAACTGTCACGTATTAGCCAGGACCTCCCGTGTATTGGGCTAAATTGGTTTGTCCCATACGGGACCGCCCTTGTATTTGACTGCTACTACCTGGGTCAAGGGGACAGTCGGGTCGGAGCGCCGTGTCCGGCCCTGCCTCACCGGTCCCGACGTAGTGCAGCCCATGGAGTGCAGCAGCAGCGCCTCGCCCGTGGCCCCGTCGGTCGGCAGCTCGGCCAGCTGTCCGACCTTCAGACCTTCGCTTACCACCGACACCACCACCCCTCCTTCTCATGGCCAATCATCGGTTCATGTTGGATGGGATGCCGGAGTTTTGACCCGGGCTGTGCCCGGGCCAAAACTCTGCGGCTGGCCCGCCGGCTGGGCTTTGTGTGCAGTCCAGCACCCGGGCCAACTCATCATTCACCCAGCCACGGCCGAGTCGGTCAACGAATTGTCGTCAGGAATTTGTCCCTTATTTTGACCTTTAGTCCCTTATTTGGGAGTGAGAACGCTGGCAACCCTACTAAGGGGTAACTTTTTCAGACAAAAGGTGGTGGGCGTACAGACCAAGAGGAGATAGTTGAGGCAGGTACTATTGTAGCTTTTCAGAAACATTTAGACAGGTCCATGGATAGGGCAGGTTTAGAGGGATATGGGCCAAACGCAGGCAGGTGGGACTAATGTGGATGGGACATGTTGGTTGGTATGGGCAGGTTGGGCAGAAGGGTCTGTTTCCACACTGGACCCTATGACCCCATATGACTCAATGACTCTATCCATAATCTATGTTTTCCATCTCACTTGGTATCCTAATCTTGCTCGTGATTGAAGATCTAGCATCTGAGTTCCAGTGTCAGCCCAGGGCATTTCAACATTCAATGGCCTGACATCTGGATCATAGAACACATCCTAGCACAACATAGGAATAGGCCCTTCAGCCCGCAATGTCCATGCTAAACCTGATCCTGTTAAGTTAATCTCCTCTGTCTGCATGTGATCGGCATTCCTCCATTCCCTGCATATCCATGTGCCTATCTAAAAACCTCTTAAATGCCACTATCATATCTGTCTCCACCTGGAAGCCCGTTCCATGCAACCACCACACTCTGTGTAAAAAAAACTTCCCCTTCAAGGCCACTAGCATAATCAAGGGCCAGTCGTTCCCTGGTCATTCCTTCTTCTCCCCTCTCCCATCAGGCAAGAGGCACAGAAGTGGACAGCTTGATTGTAATCATGCATAGTCTTTCCTCTGACTGGATAGCACTCAACAAATGAAGCTTTTAGCTGGACCTCGGTACACGTGACAATAATAAACTAAATTAAACTAAACTAAAGATTGACACAAAATGCTGGAATCACTAAGGGTCAGGCAACATCCCTGTTCAAATGGAAGAGGTGATATTTTGGGTCGAAGCCCGTATTCAGTAACTAAACTACATAAACTAAACTAAACTAAACTAAATTAATCAAGGGTTATTAAGGTTCAAAAACAAATTGCTTCTATTCCTCTTATTCACCAAACTGCTGCAGACACAAACCCCCTCCCAGGGCTGTCGCAGGGTGTTCAGCAGCTGAGGAATGGGCTGATCTGCTTCAACCTGTTTTCTGTGCTTCTGCGGCAGGGATTTTGAACGATAAACTGTGCAGATTCTTGCTTCAGGCAAGGTACTCTGTGTGACATGGACAAACTCCAATCAGCAGAGAAAAATAAACCCTGTAAGACTTCTTTTTAACTGAAAGCTATATACACCAAATATGTTTTGGGCTGATTTCTGATGGTGTTTCTGTGGTTTTAGAGATAGGTGGTCTGATTTAACTTAAACTAGTAGTTGTTAAATAGTAAGCCCCTGTGTATGGAGATCAATTTTATAACCTGGTTCTTCCCACTTTGCACCATCCATCCTTCCACACTAATCCCCCCTCCCCTACCCCTCCTTCCTCCACCCTTCCTTCCTCCACCCTCAAAGGGGGGAGAGAGAGAGAGGGGGAGAGAGAAGAGAGAGGGAAGGGGAGAGAGTGAGAGGGGTGAGACAGGGGAGAGAGGAGAGAGAGAGGGGAGGGGGGAGAGAGAGAGTGTTGGAATCAGAAGCAGCGGCGGGGACAGATGCGGACGGAGAGCGGGGCTGGAGAGTGTTTGCCGGGCTGGTGAGTCGCTCACTGCAGCTCCAGCCATGGAGCAGCCTCAGTGCAAGAGTCCCGGGCCATCGGAGGCGTTGAAGCGTTGCGCCGCTGCCATGAGAGTCTCTGTGCCGAATTCGCCCAGGTGACCGGCATGGATCAGGCTGCGGCTCGGTGCATCCTGGAGGACAACCAGTGGCTGCTGGAAGAAAGTACTAAGCACTGGGTAGATACGGTGGAAGATAGTGGACTTCAAATGGGGGTGGTTGGTGAAAGCATCCTGCTTGCCTGCTAGATTTTCACTTGCTGTAACTGCAGGAAAAAAATTTCCGATGTTGGGGGCATTCAGAACCGTGGGTCACAGTTTAAGAATAAAGGGGGGGCCAGTTAGGACTGAGATGAGAACAAACTTTCTTCACGCAGTGAGTTGTGAATCTGTGAAATTCTCTGCTACAGAAGGCAGTGCAGGCCAATTCACTGGATGTTTTCAAGAGAGAGTTACATTTAGTTCTTGGGGCTAACAACATCAAGGGATATGGGGAAAAGACAGGAAAGAGGTACTGTTTTAGATGAATAGCCATGATCATATTGAATGGCAGTGCTGGCTCGAAGGGCCGATGGCCTATTCCTGCACCTATTTTCTATGTTTCTATGCTTGAGTATATGGCAATAAAACTCGATCACTTGATTTTGAAGCATTCATGCATGGTGGAGGTATAATGTAGTCATAGAGTGATAGTGTGAAAACAGGCCCTTCGGTGCAACTTGCCCACACCCGCCAACATGTCCCAGCTACGCCACCTGCTTTTGGTCCATACCTCCAAACCTGTCCTATCCATGTATCAGTCTAACTTTTTCTTAAATGTTGGGATGTTCCCTGCCTCAACTACCTCCTCTGGCAGCTTGTTCCATACACCCATCACCCTTTACGTGGATAAAGTTACCCCTTAAAAAGTTACCTCTTAAAAATACTTCATACAAAAAACATTGAAATCATACTTCTACAGTGCACTAAAACATGATTTTAATACATCAAATTTCAAAAAGTTCCTACCCTGGGAGGGGGGACACCTTTCTTCCATATCCTCTCCCCACTCGGTTGCTCCACTCCCTCACCGGGTACCCCCAAGGCCAGTGTTCAGTGATTGCACAGCCTCCCCTCCTTTCAAAAATCCAATCCAATTTAAAGCATATATATTGCATTCAAGTGTAAGTTAAAAGACTCGCTACAGTATGCACCATATTGCACAATTTCAAGCTGAAAAATGCAAGTGCAAATCCCTCGGGCTTGGTCTTTCGCAATTTTTCACTCCCAACTCTCACCCAATGTTGGCAGCCCTGCTCTATGACTCTACGACAAGTCCCAATCCTGTTGGGGAGGTGCGGATAATGAGGAGAGTGAGTGTGGTGGGGGTTAGAACAGTTACTGAGGATCACTCATGAAGAACAGACTCGTCTCTCAGCACGTCAGGACCTTCTTGAAAGCAAGAATAAACAGTGATAATGGAAATGACAGAAAAGCTCCAATTGGTTTGTGTGCAGGCTACATGCCGGCTGTAAAACCACACAGCTTGCATTTCCAACCAACCATTGCTTTACCATTTATCATCTCTCGCTGACTTGACAGGGCTCCACAACCCTCCAGCTCAGTCTTAGACATTCATCTCACTCAAGTCTTGGCAGAAGTTTAAAATGGTTTTTAATTTGGCAAGTCTGCTAAAAGATTGCAAGTCGATGGACTTGGTTAGGCCAGTTAATAGAAGAGTGGCAACAAATACCTGCAGCAATGTGAGCGAGAGTAGCTTTCTTTGTCATAGATCCATCAGGTGTAGGTATTACTGCAAGCTGACATTTACCACCAATTCTAATTTCCCCTTGAACCAGGCAGCTTGCTGAGCATCAATCATATTGCTGTGGGTCTGGTCACAGCAAGGCTGGAGGGCTAAGGATGGCAGATTTCCTTTAGACTTTAGAGATACAGCACAGAAACGGGCCCTCGGCCCACTGAGTCCACACCGACCAGCGTCCCCATACACTAACACTATCCTACACACTGACAATTTACAATTTTTACCAAAGGCAATTAACCTGCAAACCTGTATGTCTTTGGAGTGTGTGAGGAAACCTGAGCACCCGAAGGAAACCCACGTGGTCCAAGGGAAAATATGCAAACTCCACCCAGACAGCACCCGAGGTCAGGATCGAACCTGGGTCTCTGGCGCTGTAAAGCAGCAACTCAACCACTGCGCCACCCCAGATCCTGCTCTTGACCAGAAACATTACCCATTCCTTCTCTCCAGAGATGCTGCCTGTCCCACGAGTTACTCCAGCATTTTGTGTCTATCTTCCCTGAAGAACAATTAACAAGATTGATTTTCACAACTATTGGGTAGTTTCAAGATCAATGTAACTGATGCCACTGTTTTAATTCCAGATAAATGCAATTGTCTATTATTATATAAAAGTCTGTGGCTGTCGCCTGCCGTCCGTCCGTCCGGCTGCCGGTTGCCTTTCTTCGTTTTGATTTGTTCCATCGTGTGATGTCACAATGCCCAATATTCGCAGATGTCCAATCGGAATGGATCTATTTACATGAACGGCTGCCGGCCGCCTTTCTTCCTTTGATTCCCTGCAACTCTCCGAAACCAGACGCAGAATGGCCGACATCTTTTCCATTTCAGTAGAGATTTCAATTTTCTTTCTAAGTATCCGCTCCTCATTACATTTCGTCGTGTATAAGTACACGTTTTTAATCAAATCCTTCTCCCCCCCCCCAATATTTCAAAAATAAACTGGCTTCTCACCCATAGAAGCAGCACCAGCCCCAGCCCCTGGTGAACGTTCCATCGTGTGATGTCACAATGCCCAATGTTCAAAGACATTGTTGCCACAGAGGGAGTACAGAGAAGGTTCACCAGACTGATTCCTGGGATGTCAGGACTTTCATATGAATAAAGACTGGATAGACTCGGCTTGTACTCGCTAGATTTTAGAAGATTGAGGGGGGATCTTATAGAAACTTACAAAATTCTTAAGGGGTTGGACAGGTTAGATGCAGGAAGATTGTTCCAGATGTTGGGGAAGTCCAGTACAAGGGGTCACAGTTTAAGGATAAGGGGTAAATCTTTTAGGACCGAGATGAGAAAAACATTTTTCACACAGAGAGTGGTGAATCTCTGGAATTCACTGGCACAGAAGGTAGTTGAGGCCAGTTCATTGGCTATATTTAAGAGGGAGTTAGATGTGGCCCTTGTGGCTAAAGGGATAAGAGGGTATGGAGAGAAGGCAGGTACAGGATACTGAGTTGGATGATCAGCCATGATCATATTGAATGGTGGCGCAGGCTCAAAGGGCCGAATGGCCTACTCCTGCACTTATTTTCTATGTTTCTATGTTTCCCTCTCCTCACCCCGCTCCCTCTCCCACCCATCCCTCTGTGGCTAACCCCCCTTCCCTCTCTACCCCAGAGAAGGCAGGTCTACAGGATACTGAGTTGGATGATCAGCCATGATCATATTGAATGGTGGCGCAGGCTCAAAGGGCCGAATGGCCTACTCCTGCACTTAATTTCTATGTTTCTCCCCTCCTCGTTTTTTTTTTTTTTATGCTCCCTCACCCCCCCCCCTCTCCCTCCACCCATCCCTCTCTCCCCTCTCTCCCCCCCCCCCTTCTCCCTCTCCCTCCACCCCACCCCCCTCTCTTCCCCTCTCCCTCCCCTCCCCCCCCTCCCTCCTCCCCCCCCCACCTCCCCCCCCCACTCTCCCCTCCCCTTCCCCTCTGTCCCCCCCTCTTCTCCCCCACCCCCCCCCTACCCCTCTCCTTCCTCCTCCTCCACTCCCCTCCCTCTTCCACCACTCCCCCTCCCCCCCACCCCTCCCCCCCCCCTAACCCCACCCCTCTCCACTTCTCCCCCCTCCTCTCCCCTCTCCCTTCCCCCCCTCCATCCCTCCCCCCCCTCTCCCCCCCCCCTTCCCTTCCTCTCCCTTCCCTCTCTCTCCCCCCCCCCCCCCCCCCCCTATCCCTCCTCCATCACATCCCCCCCCCCCCCCTCTCCCCTCTCCCCCCCCCCCGCCCCTTCTCTCCCCCCTCCCTTCTCCACCCTCCTCTGTCCCTCTTCCATCCTCCCTCCCCTCACCCCTCTCTCCCTCCTCCCTCCCCTCTTCCCCACTCTCCCTCCACCTCCCCTCCCCCCCACCACCACCCTCCTTCTCTCCCCCTCCCCGGTCCCGTCCCCTCTCTCTCTCCTCCCTCCCCCTTCTCACCCCCCCCCTCCCCCCCTTTGGGGGGTGGTTAAGGTTCCCGCCAGGGCTTCCCCCCCTCCCCCCCCCCCCCCCGCAAACCCCGTCATCTCTCCCAGACCCAACGGGTCTGCACTTGGTCTCCCACCCTCCTTTCTCTCCCAAATCGGTCCCCGTTTAAAATTTCCTCCTCCTCCCCCCTCCCCATCCCCTCTTATCACCCCCCCTCCCCAGACCTGTGTGTTTGGGGGGGACATGTTAAGGTTAGTGTGAAGCCGCAGCCACAATGCATTCACAAAGATATTTCAGGGCAAACTTCCAAAGTTAATCAAATGTTAATAGGGTGGTATAGCAGCACAGTTGGTAGAGCTGCTGCGTCACAGCACCAGATCTGATTCATCTCAAGGCCACCAGCATAATCACTTCTGTGGCTCTCCCATTACGAGGCACAGAAGTGTGAAAACGCACGCCTACAGATTCAGGGACAGTTTCTTCCCAGCTGTTATCAGGCAACTGAACCATCCTATCACCAGCTGGAGAGCGATCCTAACCTACCATCTACCACATTGGAGTACATCAGACTATCTTTAATTAAAGGTACACAAAATGCTGGAGAAACTCAGCGGGTGCAGCAGCATCTATGGAGCAAAGGAAATAGGCAACGTTTCGTGCAGAAACCCTTCGTCAGACTGATAGGGGGTGGCGGGGAGAAGGAAGGAAAAAAGGAGGAGGAGGAGCTCGAGTGCTGGGGGATGGGAGGAGACAGCCCGAGGGCTGAGGAAGGGGAGAAGACAACAAGGACTAACAAAATTGGGAGAATTCAATGTTCATGCCCTCAGGATGCAGGCTCCCCAAGCGGAATATGAGGTGCTGTTCCTCCAATTTCCAGTGTGGAATTTAGTTCATTTTAGTTTGGAGATACAGCACGGAAACAGACCACCGAATCCGCGCCAACCAGCGGTCACTGTACACTAACACTAACCTACTCACACTAGGTACAATTTGCAATTTTTACCCAAGCAAATTTAACCTGCAAACCTGCACGTCGTTGGAGTGTGGGAGGAAACTGGAGCTCCCGGAGAAAACCCACGCGGTCACAGGGAAAAAGTACAAACTCTGTACAGACAGCACCCGTAGTCAGGATCGAACCCGTTTTTGGCGCTGTAAGGCAGCAACTCTATCGCGTGCCACTGTGCCATCCTGTGGTCTGTGGTATTATGCAATAATAGAGTAAGGCTGAGCAGAGGGGCACTAGGACCCTGCCAGAAGCCAGGCTCCAGTAACCGGTTGTGTCTGGAAAACCCAGGGTGTCGGCAGTTAGGGAGAGAGGCCTGGGCTTACACGAGGCTGTTGCAGTTGCTGTTATTGTACAGATTAAAGGTATACTCTGTTTACGTCGTGGTACGAGCCTTATTACAAGCATAACTCGACATGGTCATAGGTTTTGGAGCATAAAGGAACAACTTCAAACAGTTGGCATGAATGGCCCTATTTTTGTATTGTTGGTTTTGTGTAATACCTAACTAGGTCCTGTTTCTCAGCGATGTTAGCCAAGGGTGGATATTGGACAGGACACTGAGGTATACCCCTGGGCTCAACAAGGCTGTGGTGTTCCCAGACTTTGGTGATAAAAACAAGAGAGAAATAAAACCCTGGAAATTACTGCTAATCCTGTGAACTTTGAATGCTTCTATCAAATTTCTCTCTTCATTAGTTTAATGGGCATCGCCTGCGCAGAGGCAGCGGAGGGAGAAATTTGATACGAAGGTGTTAACTGCTCACACAATAACATCAGCGTCGGTCATTTCCAGCCTAAAATACTCTCAGTCTTGGCTTTCAGCTCTCTGCTATCAATGATAGGATTATCTTGATTCAGTTGGAGGATAAAACACTGCAGTTTCTATTTAACTAGCTGTATTTTTTCTGTCCATTTCCTCTCCTTTGCCTTTCATGTTTCTCCACCGTTCCCCTCCCCCTCCGTCACCTCCAAAACTGGGAGGGCCACAGTCCAGGAGAGATATATCTCCACAAGTGCTGTTGAAACTTTGCCATGGTTGATTAGCTAGGAGCATGCTTCCTCTAGAATGGATTGCAAGATGCATGCAAATGATTTATTGAGGGCACATTTAAGGTGATCTTGCAGCTTGGTTTTTAGTTTGCAGGCCACATTTTCTACCACGCAGCTTGGATTGTAACCAGTCACCTACATTTTGACGGGAGTGGGGAGGAGAAATTCTAGTAAATGCCCCTGAAAGTCCATTTGGAGCGGGTCCCAGGCAGGTACAAGGAACTGCAGATGCTGGAATCCGGAGCAAAACGCAAAGGTGCAGCGGTAGAGTTGCTGCCTTACAGCGCTAAAGACTTGGGTTCGTTGTTCTGTAATTGTAAATTGTCCCTAGTGTGTAGGATAGTGCTAGTATACGGGGACCACTGGTCGGTGCGGTCATGGTGGGCCGAAGGGCCTGTTTCCAGGCTGTATCTCTAAGCAAAGCTAAACTAAACATGAGTTACAATTACAGAAGATGAGCAATTTGCAACCTCACCAAGTGGTAATCTGGAGTTCATTAAAATTCTTGCATGGGGATACAAGTGAGCAAATGTTCCTGATGAAAGCATTTCTGTTTTGTGTTTTAAATGGCAAGTAGCCACAGGCAGTTCCAATCAAGAATGATGCTGCTACTAAAACACAGGGATCTGAAGCAGAGTTATGGTATGGGAAGGAGAAATAACATCCATTGTGCATCCTGGAGTTTCCAAAACCCTGAAAAGTAAGATTGACTTTGTAAACAGCTCATTACAGACTAGGAGAGACACACTGTCTTCATTTTTATTGCAATGCAATTGCAAAGAGATTGATAAAGCAATCACTATGTCAACCTTGATGAATATTATTATTTGTTTTTTATGTGTACGCATGCCTGTGAGTATATATACACACACATAGAACTTGTTTCATATTTATTATTTTGTTTACAGTGTACTATGTTTGCATATTCTGCTGCAAGTAAGAATTTCATTGTTCTATCTGGACATATGACAATAAAACGCTCTTGACTCAAAAAACCCACTTCCATTATTTGGGGAATTTCTGACTGGTGAGTCACGACACCAGGAAAATAAACAGAAACAGTGGCATCAGATCAGAAGAGAGGGTTGGGTCAAATTTAATTCTCACCCCTGGGAGGGAAAGTGATTTGAACAGCACAGATAAGAATTCCCTTGCGATTGTTTAATAGTGGAATTATTTAGATGACTCGCTCCCCACCCCCCACAGCATCCAGAGAACGTGTCCAAGGGCATCAGGAACGGATTTTAGATTTGGTGAAGGAAAAATTGCAAGTTGCTGCTTCAGTATAATCCGGGCATCAGGAACGGATTTTAGATTTGGTGAAGGAAAAATTGCAAGTTGCTGCTTCAGTATAATTTGTGTTGATTGAAAGATACATAGTGGTAAAGTAGGCCTTATGGCCCTTCGACTGAGCCATCCAATATGTCACCCTGATCATGTAACTCAGTATCCCGAAGGGCCCTCAACCCCCTGAAACGTCACCACATCCACATTTAACTCCCTCTCCAAATATAGCCATGAACTGGCCTCAACCCCTCTTGAGTTAGTCCAGAGATTCACCTTGAAAAAAGTCTTCTCATCGTTGATTAAAGGATTTCCCCTGTTCAAACTAGACCCCCTTGTGTATAAACTATTTCTCTTTATTTCTCATTCACACCACACCGGGGCCAATTAACCTACAAACCTGCATTTCTTTGCAATGTGGGTGGAAACCTGAGCCACCCCGGAGGAAACCCACGCGGTTCCAGGGAGAACATGCAAACTTCACACAGACAGCACCCGAGGTCAGGATCGAACCCGGGTCTCTGGTGCTCCTCTACGAGCTGCGCCACTGTGTTGCCCTATTTTTTGGAATTAGTACGGGTTCACAGTCACTCAAGCAACAAGCATGAGGTAGGAACAAATGACTCCTGAAATTTATTTGAAGGGACTAAAGTCAAACAGTCGATGGATGGGGTGGAAGTTTTATTCTCAGAGGGTGGAGGTGTCTGCTAATTGCAGTTGTATGTTGCTTCCACTGACTCTTCACAGAACCAAATGTCCAGGTGCTGGTGTGGTTGTTTAGTGATTAGGTTTCTCGACAGCCAAAGTTGTCGGCTTTTATCATACAGAAACAAGAATTATGACAAGCGGCACAGTGTCTCAGCAGTTAAGTTGCTGCCTTACAGCCCCAGAGACCCGGGTTCAGTCCTGATTACGGGTGCTGTCTGTATGGAGTTTATATGTTCCCCTTGTGACCACGTGGGTTGTCTCCAGGTGCTCCGGTTGCCCCCCCCACACTCCAAAGACGTGCAGGTTTGTAGGTTCATTGGCTTTGGTAAAAATTGTGAACTGTCCCTGGTGTGTAGGATAGTGCCGTGTACGGGATTATCGCTGGTCAGTGTGAACTCGGGCGGCTGATGGACCTCTTTCCACGCTGTACCTCTAAAGTAAACCCGTGTAACGTAAACGTAAATTCTAATCCCACCAGTAACGCTTGTTATTCCAACAATCTGGAATTAAAGCAAAACATAATGTTTGTAACAATAGCCAACATCCCTCAGAAAAGGGAAGCTGTACTTTGTACCCGTACCTGGTGTACCTTATGTGTGCCTCCAGTCCAAACAAGGTTTAGTTTAGACAGGCACAAAGTGCTGGAGTAGCTCAGCGGGTCAGGCAGCATCTCTGGAGAAAAGGAATAGGTGACGTTTTGGGTTGGAAACCTTCTCCAGACGGAGTTTAGTTTAGTTTATTATTGTCCCATGTACTAAGGTACAAGGAAACACTTTTGTTGGCGGTTTGCGTGCAATCCAGCCAAAGAAAAGTCCACAGGTGATTACAATCAATCTCCCCACAGAGCACAGATAAAGGGCTAGTGCAAGATAAAGTCCGATTAAAGACAGTTCATGGGTCTCCAATGAGCCAGATGGGTTAAGGACTGCAATCTATCTCTCTTAACTGTCACTTAAGGACACTTAACACTCCCTGTACATCAGTGGGCAATAAATGCCTCAATTTCCAATGACTTCCTTGTTCGATTAGTTGATAAGTAAAATTAAATTCTGGAATGTGGCCCACCTTAGTCCCCAAGGTGGATTTTGGACCACATATCGATAGTATCGCTGAGGCCACATTCATTGCCCAAATGCAGTGCATCCTCTGCTGGAATCATCATCCATGTTTTGATTGACTATTTCAATGCAGTATCTTCTGGTCGAGCTCTTCTATTCTTTGGAATCTTAAAGTCATTCAAAATGTTGTTGCCTGGTTTTCAACATACACCATGTTCTGTTCACCCACAACCCGCCCGTAAACTCTTGTTCTCCATATCTCTTTGTTCCATTAAACATTTCTTAAAACCTTTCACTTTGGAGATGGGCTAGAGGGCATAGATGATACTTTAGACTTTACTTAAGACTTTAGAGATACAACACAGAGTCAGGCTCTTCTGCCCATCCAGGCCCTTCTGCGCTGACCAGTGATCACTCTGTACACTAACACTATCCAATACACTAGGGACATTTTACAATTTACAGAAGCTCATTATCCTAGTAACCTGCACGTCTTTGTAGTGTGAGAGGAAACCGGAGCACCCGCAGAAAACCCACGGGTCACAGGGAGAACATACAAACTCCATACACACAGCATCCATAGTCAGGATTGAGCCCGGGTCTCTGGCCTGTAAGGGAGCAACTCTACTGCTGCACCACAGTGCCACCCTAATAGGTCTAAGGTGAAAGGATCAAAGTGTGGGGCGTTTTTTTGACGCGGATGGTGGGTACCTGGACTGCACTGCCAGGGGTGGTGAAGTTTAAGCTGCTTTTGGATAGGAATAGGGATATGGAGGGATATTAATCACGTATCAACCGGTGAGACTTGTTTATCTTGGCATCATGTTCGACACAGACATTGTGTGCGAAGGAGCTGTTCCTATGATGCACTTTTCCATATATGGGAAAGAACCGCAGATACTGGTTTACACTGAAGATAATCACAAAATGCTGGAGTGACTCAGCGGGTCAGGTAGCATCTCTGGAGAAAAGGAATTGGTGACGTTTCGGGTCAGAACCCCATCTTCAGACTGAAAAATAGAGAAGAGTTGAACAAAACGGGGCCGGCAAGAGATGACCTCAGGAAGGGTGTGGTCCATAAATGCTGGTGTACTCCAGCATTTGTTGTCTATCTTCTGTACTTGTCGATGTTCTATATTCTAAATGCCCTAACATCTCCTCATTTTGGCTAATGGGCCTTTTGGTTGATAAGGCTGCTGTGGAATGCCTTTGAAGTTTTATCATGCGAACAGTGTTATATTAATGGAAACTATTGCTAAAACATAATCTAGCCTTTTTTATATGACAGTCATTCTCCATTTATGACGGTTGCATTCATGGGAAAATTCTTGTTTACCGAGGCCTCATAAATCAAACAGGCTGGACAAATGGTATTGTGGACTGTTCAGTATATCCAACACATGGAGATTGGCACGCTATTTGCCCTAGTAAAAATATCTTTGTAAATTGAAGCCACATGCCTGCAGAGAGACAATGGCATCATGGCATAAATTAAACTTTTTATATATTGAAGAATTATAGTTTTTTGTGACAAATCAAACTTATTCATGATGCAAATCACTTTTGTTCAGCTCAATTAAGTCTACAGTGGCAGGTAGCTCCTCTAGTTGCACTTAGGGATAACGGAATCAAGGGATATGGGGGAAAAAGCAGGAGCGGGGTACTGATTTTGGATGAGCCATGATCATATTGAATGGCGGTGCTGCCTTGAAGGGCCGAATGGCCTACTCCTGCACCATTCTGTTTCTATGTTTCCATAAGCCTGACGTTAACATTTTGCTTCAAGTATCAACTCATTCAGCAGATATTACACCCTCAACGTCAGGAGTGAAGAGTGCGTATTTGGCATACGAACTAGATCTGAGCCAAAACAATACAATTCTAACTTGCTGCAGCTTTAGGGACACATTAGGCACAACAACAATAAATATACAATAAATGATCGGTTATTCTAAGTAAACCTGACCTTGATAGTGCAAAAAACAAAATGCATAGAGCCATTATAGTTGTTTAGTTTAGTACAGTTTAGTTTATTGTCACGTGTACTGTGGTACAGTGAAAAGGCTTTTTTTGCATACTAACCAGTCAGTGGAAAGACTAAACATGTCTACAAACGAGCAAATGTGAAGCTGTTGACTCTCACTGCAATCCCACCAGTGAAGACTGTTGCATGGTCCTTCAGCTTTCCCTTCATTTCTCCTCTCCTTCAAAAAATGTGCTCTCCAATATCTCTTCAAGTGCCTATGAATCATTAGAAAAGACAGCAAAGGCAAATCTGATATCCTCGGAGTTTATCTTGAAAGGAAAATTACCCACAGAAGCAAATGTAAACCAGCAGGTACAAACAGTTATGTGATTTTTTAACTTATCTTCAATACTTTTCAATCTGCCAGACTTACACTAGTTCATCCACAAACAAACATCATTGTTCCCAGAGACCACAGCTGGCACAGTGGTAGAGTTGCTGCCATATAACGCCTGAGACCCGGGTTCGATCCTGACTAAAGGTGCTATCTGTACGGAGTTGATACGTTCTCCTTTTGATCTGCGTTGGCTTTCTCCGGGATCTCCGGTTTCTTCCCACACCAAAGACGTACAGATTTGTGGGTTAATTGACTTGGTAAAATTGTAAATTGTCCCTTGTGTATGTAGGATAGTGTTAGTGTACGAGGATTGCTGGGTGGCGTGGACTCGGAGGGCCAAAGGGCCTGTTTCCGTGCTGTGACTCTAAACTATACTAAACTAAATAATGCTGTACGTGAACCGAAGCTCAAGAAGGAACTTGGCTTATTATTATGTAGTTCAACCAGCTGCCCACTACAGACCTGCTCATTGAGATAGATTTCAAAGGCAAGGAGCCAACTTGTATTGAACCCCCTTGCAAGTCACACACAGCTAGAGCAATGCAAATATATGAGAGGCATTTTAGCTGCATTCCTATAGTGCTATTACACTTAAAACGTAGCATCCTTGCAAAAGGCAACAGATGAATAGTGGGAGGCACCAAAAAATCTACCTTGAACCTTTCAAAGACCAGGTCTATTGAAGGGGCAATGAAGATTTTAAAAAACTGCAGATGCTGGGAATCCCAAATAGAAAGAGAAAAGGCAGGAAACACTCAACAGGTCGGGCAGCATCTGTGGACGGAGAAACAAAGTTAACGCTTCAGCGCGAAGATACTTAGACAGAACTGAATAGAACTTCTTCAAGACTGGCACCGTGAAAGTGATAACTGGAAGATCAACTGACCGTGTGTGGGCAACCAACAGCCCAGTGATTTGTAACTTCGTACGTTCACAAGTCATAGGAGCAGAATTAAGCCATTCAGCCCATCATCGAGTCTACTCTGCCATTCAATCATGGCTGATCTATCTTTCCCTCAACCCCATTCTTTTGCCTTCTCCCCATAACCTTTGATGGTCAATTTACAGAGGTCAATTTAATGTGCCTTTGTAATGTGGGAGGAAACCAGAGGAAACCCATTTGGTTTCATGGAAGACATACAAAATCCACACAGACAACACCCAAGTCCAGGATCAAACCCGGGTCCCGGCCGCTGTAAGGCAGCAACTCGACCGCTGTGCCACTGAGCCACCCATAGATACTGCTGCCACAGGGAAATGTTCCTTACTACCGATACTGTCTATGCCTCATTAATGTTTACACCTCTATCAGGTCCCTCCCACCTTCTCTGCTCCAAGGTAGGGTTCAATGACTCCTTAACATTTTGATATGTTTGTAATATAGTTAAACTTTTAATAACTAATCCTTTTTCTAATTACCTAATATCTTAATGCCAGTGACCCTTCACAGCTTTTGCTGAGCCTTGGAGACAAGGCTTTGCCCATAGCTTTGCCTGCTGTTGAAGAATATACCAGAGACAGATAATCACACACTACATCCTGATTAGGAAGGAACTGCAGATGCTGGTTTACTCTGAAGTTAGACACAAAATGCTGGAGTAAGTCAGCGGGTCGGATGGCATCTCTGGACGAAAGGAATAGGTGATGTTTCAGGTTGAGGGCCATCTTCCGACTGAGAGTCAGGGGAGAGGGAGCTAGGTCTCTCCATGTTTGGTTGGATGGGTTCCAGACAGAGAGGGTCAGTACAAGCAACCCCCCCCCCTCCCCCCCCCCCCCCCCCCCCCCCCCCCCCCCCCCCCCCCCCCCCCCCCCCCCCTCCCCCCCCCCCCCCCCCCCCCAGACCACCAAAGCCCAGGTGTTGTGAGTTGGCACAGACCAAACCTGACCTAATTTGGTCCATTGTCATTCACTGTCTCCATTGTTGACCTCGACCTCTCTTTATGTTACAGTTGCTCAAGGAAATAATGATTAACCTGGAGATCCCACGCAACATGTGGCTACCATTGAGATCGTGTTGGATGCCTTTCCTGATGGACTGCAGATACCAGATGGCCGGTATCTCCAAGGTAAGAGTGAAGTGTAACTTTTCTGATTATCTGCTTTTGCAATTGTAATGGCTTAAAACGGATTGGTGTTTAAAAGTGGTTAATGTCTGTTAAACAACATTGGCGTAGTGTGAAACATGCACACTATGGTTTATTTGGACATAGTTTGGTGGTGATGTCTACTGGTGTTTGATGTCGATCCTGTTGTTGCTACTTGAAATTGAGTACTTATTTATACTTCAGAGAAATTGGGGTTGTATGGCCTGGAATTCAGGAGTTTAATCTAATTGAATAATGAATAATATTTCACAATATTATACTGTGTGAAGATGACACTGAATAGAAACATTGTTTCTGCTGCTTGAAGAATCTGGAGTTAGGAAGCCCAGTCTGAGAACTGGAGCCAGGAATGGTTTAGGAAGTACTTGTACACAGAGATGGTAGAACTTTGGAATCTTCTCCCTTAAATGGTGATTGAAATTGCATCAACTGTTAAATTACATTTGAAGTTGATGGATTGTTAACCGAGGAGTTAAATGATAGAGGACACAAAGTGCTGGAGTATCTCAGCGGATCAGGCAGCATCTCTGGAGAACATGGATAGGTAACATTTTGGATTGAGTCTTTTCCTCTTTCTGTCTTAAACAATAGGTGTTTAATGATGGCTCATGGCGTTAACCATGGATAGTGTCTACCGCAATAAGGAACACAAAGAACTGGAGTAAATCAGCAGGTCAGGCATTTTCTTGAGAACATGGATAGGTGACGTTTCTGGTTGAGATCCATCTTCAGACATGACCCTCCAGAGGTGTTGCCTGACCTGCAGAGTTACTCCAGTACTTTGTGACCTTTTGTATATTAACCAGGATCTGCGGTTCCTTGTTTCTACTTGTTACTAATGATCCTCCTCCAGTTTCCTTGTTCTGTCTTTACCTCTGCTCCATTGTTCCTCCATTGTCACCACCTCCAGAGAGACGTGTGACCATTGACACACTTTCACCACCCTTTCTCAGTCAACACCAATCTAGTCCATTTGTCCAACCATCTCTCTAAGCTTTCACAGATATTCCCTTCAACCTCCTCACCCCTTCCCCTTTCTCTGCTACTTAAAACACGACAGTTTTCTTAACATTTTTTTTTGTTTTTTATTAAATATTTACGGCATCCGCAATTCTTGGGGCTTAAATGTTTGTTCAGGTGCAGCATCTCTCTTCGCCCTATCAACCTTTGCCTAGATCCACCTATTACCTGCAACACTTAGTCCTGCCTCTCCTCTCTCCCAACTTTCTTTCTCCCCCTCCCATTCCCCCTGACCCGTAATGTCACCTATCCATGTTCTCCACAGATGCTGCCTGGCCCGCTGAGTTACCCCAGCACTTTGGGTCTTTTCAGATGGATTCTTGATAAGCAAGGATGATGGAAGTTTACCATGGTGAGGTAAATTAGCCAAGACCATTAAATGACTGAAGCATGTTTGAGGGGCTGATTGCTCCTGCTCCTGGCTTGCATGTAAATATTTTGTCTTGTCACAGATATTGATGCTGAGTATCTCCAGTATTTTCCGCTTTTTATTTCAGACTTGTGTATTCTGCAGTATTTTACTTTTACTTCCGATTTCAAATTCTGTGTGGAAGATGATCATCTAATTTTGCACAACACTATGTTTCTAAGATGACATCTAATTTTGCAGTGTGAACATTTACATTGTGATTTCGAATGGTTTACAGGTTGTACTATTGCCGTATGGTGAATAGATTACAATGGTAAAGCAATGGTATCATTGTGTAACAGATCATGTCATTACTTGCAGCTCTAATTACACAAATCCTCAATTAAGCAGCAAAGGTCTCAAAGTATTGCTCCACATGAAAAACTTCCCAAATTACGGAAATGCCGAGGATATTAGGCTGTGTTTATCACTATCTGATCCAGTGCCGCACTATTACAGAGTAGTGCTTTGTTCATGGGTTTCATGTTTTCAAATAAACATTTTAAGCATTACCAGCAGTAGAGGCTACTTGAAGTTTACCAGCACCTTTTAACTTTGTAAAACATCGCAAGGCAATTAACTGGAGTGTAATCAAGGAAAATTGGACATGGTGACCATAAGGAGATATTAGCCTGGATTCTTCTGCTCCAATGTCTGCAGAACTTGAGACAACGGCGTAGAGTAAATAGTAAAGGGCCTGTCCCACTTATGTGTCCTTGGCACGCATATTATGCAACCTCGTGGCCGCATTGAGCCGCGACGGTCCCGCGAAGGTCGCGCGCGATTTCATTCGACCGCACAGCCGTCTGGAGCGCGTGACGTCATTTGAAGATGTACACAAAATGCAGGAGTAACTCAGCGGGACCGGCAGCATCTCTGGAGAGAAGGAATGGATGATGTTTCGTGTCGAGACCCTACTTCAGTCTGAAGATTTTGTTTGCTACAAAAATTTCTGAGCCCCGCGCGATGTCGCGCATAACTACATACCCCTCCGCGCTTCTCAGTGGGACTGGCCCATGCAGCCATATGATGCCCATGCGCCTCAACGCGACCTCTAGGTCGCGTAATTTGCGTGCCAAGGACACGCAGGTGGGACAGGCCCTTAAAGCTGCTGCCTTATCATTCCAGTGATTTAGGTTCAATCCTAACTGCAGATCTTCACTGTATAGACATGGCACCTTCTCTCTGTGACTGCATGGGCTTCCCTTGGCTGCTCCGGTTTCCTCCCACATCCCAAAGCATCTGGGTTATAGAGTCATAGACCTCAGAACTAGGCCCTTCGACTGTAGGGCGGCACAATGGTGCAACAGTGGATTGTTGCCTCACAGCGCCTGAGACCCGGGTTCGATCCCGGCTACGAATGCTTTCAGTACAGAGTTTACATGTTCTCCCTATGACTGCATGGGTTTTCTCCAGGCCCTCCAGGTTCCTCCCACACTCCAAAGACGTACAAGTTTGTAGGTTAATTGGCTTCGGTAAAATTGTAAATTCTCCCCATAGTGTTAGTGTGCGGGGTGATCGCTGGTCGACGTGGACACAATGGGCTGACGGACGGGCCTGTTTCCACACTGTATCTCAAAGCCTAAAATGAAAGCAATAGTCAAACGGATGTTTACATTTTCAAAAATAACTGCTTAATTTTCATTCTTTTACAGTAATAGTTAAAGGCCCTACAGAATGAAAGAGTGTAGAGCGGCCTTCACCCTTCCTTGCATGTTTTTTTTGGTACAGCTTGTCTTTCAGGGAAGAGTAATAAATGTGGTCGAACTTTCACATTGTACAACAGCTGAAAGTCGGCAGGGTGGTGCAGCGTTGGAGTTGCTGCCTTACAGCACCACAGACTATCCTGACTACGAGTGCTGTCTGTACGGAGTTAGTACGTTCTCCCTGTGACCATGTGGGTTTCCTTCAGGTGCTCCACTATCCTCCCACATTCCAAAGACATACAGGTTTGTAGGTTAATTGGCTTTGGTCTAAATTGTCGCTCGTGTGCAGTGTTAGTGTACGGGGTGATTACTGATCGGCCTAGACTCAGTGGGCCTGTACATCTAAAGTCTAAAGTGTAAAGTCTATTCTTGCATCCTGGTTTACATTCGTCCCTCATTCAATGTTTCCAAGCTGATTGCTCTATGCTGTAAACAGAAGTGAATCCCACAGTTTCCTTCCATCAAAATTACATCACAGGTTTTCACAAGTTCTGAAAGGGATGTGAAAGACATTATATAAATGTAAGTGTCTTCAATTATATTCATCATTGTCATAGAGTGTCATTCAGCACAGAAACTGGCCCTACATCTCTACTTGCCCACGCCGACCAAGATGCCCCATTTACACTAGTCCCACCTGCCCACCACCAGCCCAACTCTCTAAACATTTCCCATCCAGGTACCTTTATAAATGTTGTTATAGTACCTGTCTCAAATATCTCCTCTGGCAGCTCGTTCCATATATCCACCGCCATCTGTGTGATCAGGTTACCTCTTTAAAATCTTTATTAAATCTTTCCTCTCTCACCTCAAATCTATATCCTCTGCTTCTTGATTCCCCTAACTGGGATAAAACGCTCTGTGCATTTACCTTATCTATCCCTCCCATGATCTTATACACACCTATAAGATCATCGATCATTTTCTCCCATTGCTAATACAGATCCGTCTCTAAGTCTTATTAAGAGAGTCAAAAGTAATTAACTATCATCTACACCAAAAATGAACAATGAAACTTTTACTTGCAGCAGCACAACAGGCCTGTAAACACATAGATATCATAATAACCAAAACAATATATAAAACAATAGATTCAATAATTTAACCACCCCAATATTATTGCTAAAAGCCGAAAGTCCTTAGTGGAACCAAGACAGTTTGCAGTTCAGAGTTTGGTTAGTTGTTTCGTAGTATTCAAGGTTGTTGGGAAGAGGCTGTTAATGAAACATGTTTTTTAGACTCCTATACCTTGTTCCCAATGGCAGGAATGAAATGAGAGTTTGGCCAGGGTGGTGTGAGTCCTTGGTGATGCCGGCTCTTTATTGAGGCAGCACCGCCTAATAGATCCTCCAATGGTGGGGAGGTCAGTACCCATGATGGTCCAGGTGATGTCCACCGCTTTTAGCAATCCCTTTCAATCCTGGGCATTGGAGTTGCCGAACCAGGCCTTGATGCAACCAGTCTACATGCTCCCTTCCCTGCACATGTAGAAGTTCAAGAGAGCATTCGTTGACATACCAAATCTCCTCAATCTTCCCAGGAAGAAGAGGCATTGATAGTTATAGTCTGTTGGCTTCATTTCACCCACCTTATGAGGAGTATAGTGAAGAAGGGTACATTGACATGGGCATGATATGGAACCATTCTCTATTTCAAGGTTAGATAAGTCCAGATGAATGGCTTTGATGTCTTACGACATTGAAGCACTAACTGTAAGCTTTTATGAGCATCTAGCAGCAATTAGCAGTTTGGTTTAGTTTATCGTCACATGTATTGAGATACAGTCAAAAAGTTTTTATGCATGCTAACCAGTCAGTGGAAAGACTTGGCATATACAACGGACAAGACTTTACAATCGAGCTATCCACAGTGTACAGATACATGATAAGGGGAATATGTTTACTGCAAGATAAAGTACAGCAAAGTCCAATTAAAGATCGTTTGAGGGTCTCCAATAAGATAGAGATTAGCTCAGGACTGCTCTCGGGTTGTAGATGGGATGGTTCAATTGCCTAATAACAGCTGTGAAGAAACTGTCGCTGAATCTGGAGGTGAACATTTTCACACTTCTGTGCCTCTTGGGAGAGGGGAGATGAGGGAGTGACCGGGGTGAAACTGATCCTTGATTATGCTGGTGGCCTTGCCGAGGCAGTGTGAAGTGTAGATGGAGTCAATGGAAGTGAGGTTGGTTCGTGTGATGGTCTGGGCTATGTCCACAATTCCCTGCAATTTCTTGTGGTCTGGGATGGAGTGGTTTGTTGCAGTTTGGTGAAGTTTACCATTGAGAGCTTTTACTACAAGAGCCAAAGGTGCAGTGCACAGCCATCAATGCTCTGCTGAAAGATTTTACCAACGGCAATGGAAATTCAAAGGCTTCAGATAGGCATCTTTGAAAGTCCAATGCGTCTCTCCACTACTGCTGCCATTACCCACTGTAATAAAACACAGCTGCTCTCCACTTTAACACAAAGGAGCTTCGCAGGAATTGAAAAGAACATTATGCCTTTTGTAGCCTTAAACTATTGGCAACCTGGGTTCCTGTTATTTAAACATTAGCGATTGTTACTCTGCATACTTTATTTCAAAACACTCATTTTTCAACAATATTACTTGATCTGAATCTCGCTTTGCAAGCTCCTGAGGAGGCTTTTATCAGGAGGTACCAGGAGGGGGAACAGACGAACAAAATGCAACTTTGCAAGCTCGCTATTCTCTGAAAGAACTCTGCGCCCCTCCAGCTCTGGCCTCTTCACTTTATCTTTGGAGACCAAGCCTTCATTTGCCAAGACGCCAAAGTCTCACATTACCTCCCTAAAACCCCCTCTACCTCTCTTCTTTAGTGCCTTTAAAATGTGTTTTTTGACCGAGTTCTTTTGTCATCTGCCTCGCAGACTTCGTAGACTTTTTAGTGTAGTTGCTTCTTAAGGCAAAGAAGAGATGGTGCTATTATTAACAAGCGACACATTGCTGTAGACAGAAAACTCCCAAATAACACAGGCAGTCACGGTGGCGCAGCGGTAGAGTTACTGTCTTCCAGCGAATGCAGCGCCAGACAGCCGGGTTCGATCCAGACTATGGGTGCTGTCTGTACGGAGTTTGTACATTCTCCCCGTGACCTGCGTGGGTTTTGTCCGAGCTTCGGTTTCCTCTCACATGCCATAGATGTACAGGTTTGTTGGTAATTGGCTTGGTAAATGTAAAAATTGTCCCTAGTGGGTGCAGGATAGTGTTAATGTGCGGGGATCGCTAGTCGGCGCGGACCCGGTGGGGCAAAGAGCCTGTTTCTGAGCTGTATCTCTAAACTAAACAGTAGTTGTGGTACAATAATGCATTAAAAGTCATACCACATAATAAGTTCATAAGTTCTAGGAACAGAATTAGGCCATTTGGCCCATCAAGTCTGGTCCGCCATTCAAACATGGCTAATCTATCTTTCCCTCTCAACCCTATAACCCCCCTCAACCCTGAAACCCTTAGTAAATCAAAAATCTGTCATTCTCTGCCTTAAAAATATCAATCAACTTGCCTGCACAGCCGTCTCTGGCAATGAATTCCACAGATTCACCACCCTCTAATTAAAGAAATTCCTCCTCGTCTTCATTCTAAAAGTACGTCCTTTTATTCTGAGGCTATGGCCTCTGGTCCTAGACTCTCCCACTAGTGGAAACATCCACCCTACATTCACTCTATCCAGGCCTTTCACTAATTGTTAAGTTTCAATGAGGTCCTCCCTCATCCTTCTAAACTCCAGCAAGTTCAGGCCCAGAGCATCAAGTGCTCATCATAATCCTCTCAGCTCAACAGTCAGCACAGATTGTGGTCATTTGAAATAAAAATCTTGTGTAAAAAAATATCTAAGAGAAAAAACAAGTGTCCATTCAGTTCTTTGCAAACATACAAGCACTCTTTCCTTTCATTAATACATAAGTGAGTGATAGGAGCAGAATTAGGCCATTCAGCCCATCAAGTCTATTCTGCCATTCAATCATGGCTGATCTATCTTCCCCATTCAATCATATTTGGTTTCGGCCCGAAACGTTGCCTATCTCCTTCGCTCCATAGATGCTGCTGCACCCGCTGAGTTTCTCCAGCTTTTTTGTGTAACCTTATATTCTCCTGCCTTCTCCCCATAACCACTGACACCCTTACTGATCAAGAATCATAAGTACTGCAGTAAGCTCATGGAAACCATCATTCTAATCCGCACATACAGTAGTTACAATTGTACATTGTACTTGACACATTCATAGATAACATGAATGAGGCCGATGGGTTAATTGTCTCAACTGCTTTGATGTCTAAGAGGAAGTCAGAGTGAGAATCAGGACACAAGGCTGAATGAATGTGGAGACACAATAATATAACATTTAAAGATAACATTCAATTGACTGTACTTCTTCTTATCGAGTCCACACACAAGATTAGAAGCTGCTCCGCCAGAGCTGAACACAGTTCTCGACATCTGTGTACAATGGTGTCTGTCTTGAGCTTCTTGTGCTTCTTTTGCGTGGTGGTAGAAAGATTGGTGGAAACGGGGCCGCGACGAGAACGCTTTCCTTGACCCCAATTGGCGGCTGAGAGCGAGGGAGTTATTTGTGAACACGTGTGAACAGGTGACAGGAAGTGTGGGGGATAGGGATTGATGGGAATGCTCTGAACACTGGCAAAGACTTGATGGGCCAATGGTCTCCTTCTATGTCAAAGGAAATATGAAAATAAAATCTCAATCAAACATTTCAGATTGTTTAATACTCACATTGATACCAATCATTTCCTTTTTCCATCTCTCCCGCTTGACATTAATTCATTTGGTTTTCCCTTTCTCGATCATCTCCAGGGCTTTCAATCCAACCATGACTGTTTAGGCTTCAGAGATGCAACACGGAAACAGGCCCTTTGGCCCATCGAGTCCGCGCCGAGCAGTGAGTGATCACTGGGTCAATTTATAAATTTACCAAAGCCAAGTTGCTGCCTTACAGCGCCAGAACCTGGGTTCAATCCTGACTAAGGGTATTGTCCGTATGGAGTTTGTACATTTTCACTGTGACCACGTGTGTTTCCTCTGGGTGCACCAGTTTGCTCCCACATTCCAAAGAAACACAGGTTTGTAAGTTAAATGTGTCGGATAGTACTAGTGTATGGGGTGATCAATGGTCAGAGCGGGCTCAGTGGAACAAAGGGCCTGTTTCCATGCTGTGTGCCTGAAGTCTAAAGTGTAAAGGCTGAGCTCCAGGTTATTGATGTTTAGTTTATGAGATACATCATGGAAACGGGACCTTCCACCCACCGAGTCCACGGCAACCATCAATCACCCCATATGCTAGTTCAAAGCCATCCCACCCTCTCAGAGATCATAGAGAGAATGTGCTCACTCTGTGTAGATAACACCCGAGGACAGGATCGAACACTGGTCTCGGATGCAGTAAGTCAGCTGCTTTACCAGCTGCACCACTGTGTCTGTTAAAGGTGAATGTAAATGAGGATCCTGTGGTGTAAAAAGGAGCCGAATCACTATTTTAGACAATATTCATCCACCCCTGTCCACGCAGTGCAGTGTGTTTGTGGCAGATCATTCACTTTTTAAGTTAAAACAATTCAAAAATCAAGTTTGGGATTAGGTTTATTATTGTCATGTGTACCAAGGCCAGTGAAAAGCTTTGTTTTGCATGCCATCCAAACTGATCAGATAATAGTGTACATAAATACAATCAAGTCAAACTCAAGTGGAATAGATAGAGCAAAGGAAGATAGAGTGCAGAATATAGTTCTCAGCATTGTAGCGCATTAGTTCCATAGACAAGGTCCAATGTCCGCCATCTAGTAGATGTGAATCAGAGTGTACCCTAGCTTTGGGAAGGGCCGTTCAGAAGCCTGATAACAGAGAGGAAGCTGTTCGAGCAGCACATGGCAGCACGGTGGCGTAGCGATAGAGTTGCTGCCTTACAGCGCCAGAGACCCGGTTCGAAGCTGACTATGGGTGCTGTTCAGAGTCTTTACATTCTCCCTGTGACCGCGTGCGTTTTCTCCAGCTGCTTTGGTTTCCTTCCACACTCCACAGACGTATAAGTTTGCAGGTTAATTGGCTTTGGTAAAATCGCTCCGTGCGTCGGACACTGTTAGTGCTAACTGGTCGGCACGAACTCGATGGGTCGAAGGGCCTGTTCCCGCGCTGTATTTAATTGGCTTGTAATTGGCCCTCTGTAAATTGCTCCTAGTGTGTAGGGAGTGTGGTGGCATTGACCTAGTGTGAATGGTTGATTGATGGTCGCTGTGGACTCAGTGGGACAAAGGACCTGTTTCCATGCTGTATCTCTAAACTCAATTAAACTACTGAATTCCCTTGAACTGACAGAAACATAATCCATATTTTATCTTGCTACCATTACCCCAATGTCCCAACAAATAGACAATTAATTCACATAAGAAAGTATAATTCACATTGACCCAGAAAAAGGATAATTGCAAAGACTTAGATGTGAGTGGAAATGACAGTCTGCTGATTATTTTCAATTATATCCATTCCGTTTGAATTTATTTCCCAATGCCCAGGAAACAGCCTACATAAATAAAAATACAAGTACCTTCAGTTGACATATCTGCCAATGATAAGGAACTGTTTCTCTTCTGCAGGGAGCCATGCTAAACAATTTAACGAGTTTGAATTATAGCTACCTTTTGATCAAGCTCATGGATATGCCCCTTTTTTAATCTGAATCGGGAATAAAAAGTGCTGTTCCATCAACAAAACCTCCAGCCATACATTCAATAAATGTACGTTGCCAAAAACAAACTAAAGCGTTGGCAGCAACAGATCAGACAAGGAACAACTTTGAATTTTACCAACACACACACATCTGTGAAGGAGAGGCTTTTTATTTCCTGACACATTGAAGTCAGTCAGAGTTATTGCTCATAGTTTATTCACTGAAATTTGTGAGTTCTCAGCAACGCTCTGACCACATCTAGTTTGTGCTGATGTAATTGAAGTGGATGAGATGTATCTGAGCTGCTCCCTGTTATCTAGGCTTCTCTTAACTCCTGCCCACCCATTAACTATTTGAAAGCCCCTTGAGTTTTACAGACATCTCTTGTCTGGTTCTTCACCCTATTCAAGCACAACTTGTGGAGATATGTATGATTTTAAGCATAATTGTATCCGGATTTATTGTTCTCAGTAAAAATTAATCCAACCAAAGCAAGTTTGATGTGCTGTTAGTGAGTCTGGGTAGCAGTGGGACCCAGGAGAGTCAGACCATGCGGTGCATTCGCATGGTTTCCATTCTCCAGTTCTCAGCTACAGTTTAAGTCCAGCCCAAGATGATCAGCCATGATCATATTGAATGGGGGTGCAGGCTCGAAGGGCCGAATGGCCTACTCCTGCACCTATTTTCTATGTTTCTATGTGTAGGAATGTGCAGCGTGGAGGCTGTAGGCCTGTTGCTGAGCCTGGCACTCAGGTGAGGCGATGGCTCCGGCCTGCTGGTGGGTTGCTGAGGGTCGGCGGAGTCGCTGGTGGAGGCCTGTGGGGGCGCTAGAGTAAAGGTACGGGTCGGCAGAAACTGATAAGGCCTTGATCCATTTTACATTGCGTCAATGTGTGATCTGAGTGGCAGCTTGTGATGAGGGTTTTTAAGACCGCAAAAGCAATTGATTTGTGTTTTATTTTGATTAATTATAATGGGGTGATCTTCAACTGCCTTCAATTAATTTCACTCATAGTTGCCTGAGCATGTGGATTGAAGACGTTGTGTTTCTGATTCTTTTAACAAAGGATAGAATTCAGATAAAAACGTCAAAAACAATGTTGAATAATGAGCCAATTGCGGCAACTTCTATATTAGACATTTTGTGCAGAGAATAATCTGATGTTTGGCCCTGATTTGTCCCGTTTTCTTTTTCACTTCCAGTTCCTCTGGAGACACTAGGAACTGCAGATGCTAGTTAAAAAAAGACACAAAGTGCTGGAGTAACTCAGTGGGTCAGGCAGCATCTCTGGATAACATGGATGGGTGACGTTTTGGTTTGGGACCTATCCATGTCCTCCATTGAGGGATTTCAGAGGTGTCCAGACCCGAAACGTCACCTATCCATGCACTCCATAGATGCTGGCTGACCCATTGCGTTACTCCAGCACTCTGTGTTTATTTTAGTGCGAATACAATGGTGGCTGGCACCTGGGGCGAGTATTTTTTACTGCAGTTGGTATCACCAATGCATTCGAAGGACATATTTAGCCAGATTGCTTTGGTACACCATTGAGGTGAAGTTAGAGTAAACGCAGACAAAGTCAACTGGCCCATTGCATAAGTTCTAGTGAATCAACAAAAATATTTGCATGGTTTCCGTTCTCCAGTTCTCAGCTACAGTTTAAGCCCAACCCAAGTTTGACTCTTTCCACATTACATCTCAATATGCTGCAGCAGTATTTTCATTTCCAGCTGCAGTGAATGAATAATATTTTATCATCTTTCCAGCTTTTATTCCCCTGCAAGACATTTTTCACCGAGGTAGAATAATTACCTTCACTGCTAATCTTTTCCTGAAGCAATTGACTGCACTGCCTGAATCTTTAATGAAGATCCCCTCCTCTTACAGACCTGCCACAAACAGCAACTCAATTAACCCCAGCTCTGCATCGCTCCAGGTTTGCCTGATGTTGGGTGAATGGATTTGCCTTCTGATTTTGGCCTCGCTGACTGCTGTTTTGCGGTGCATTGACATTTGGATCTGTGGCCGTTTACTCGCCTGATGTATCCGAGGTGCACCTCAACACTGAAAGCCTTTGCTGTCTCTCAGAGGCTCCAGTGAAACAATGACCAGATTTTGGAATATGCTGAGTTCCTGACTTAAGGGATTTCAGGTACAAGAGATGCTGAGGATGAGAGGAAATTTTGCCAGAGGTGCACAGATTTAGACAGATGATAAATAGGTGCTATTGAGGGGCGGCACACTGGCACAGTGGTAGAGTTGCTGCCTTACAGCGCCAGAGACATAGGTTTGATCCTGCCAACGGGTGCTGTCTGTACGGAGTTTGTGTTTTCTCCCTGTGACCATGTGGGATTTCTTTGGGTGCTCCGGTTTCTTCCCACATTCCAAAGATTTACAGGTTTGTAGGTAGGTTAATTAGCTTCTGTAAATTGTCCCTATTGTGCAGGTTAGAACAAGTGTCGACACAGACTTGGTGGGCTGAAGAGCCGTTTCCACGCTGTATCACTATAAACTAAATTAAACTATAATATAATAAATTAAAATTAATTAATTACAAAAGCTGGTGGTATAATGGATAGTTTAGAATGATGCCCACATTGCCTATGCCAAAACATAATACCAAGATAAACTCATCTCATCTGCCTATCTCCCTTCATACCACTGCATATTCATGTGCCTATCTAAAAGGAGATACAAGAAACTGCAGATGCTGGTTTACAAACAAAGACTTAAAGTCCTGGAGTAACTCAGCAGGTCAGGCAGCATCTCTGGAGCATATGGTTGGGTGATGTTTCTGGGTGTGACCCTTCTTCAGACCTACGAAAAGGGTCCCAAACCAAAACATCACCCACACAGAGATGCTGCCTGGCCCACTGAGTTACTCCAGGACTTTGTGGGGTTTTTTTTGCCTATCTAAAAGTTTTCTTATTGATTTATTATTGTCAGTCTGACACCGTGAAACACTGCATGCTCTGGGCACATCACTGTGAATGAGTACACAATGTAATACTAAAGAGAAGATGAACAGTGTGCAGAATATAGCATTACAGCAACAGACAAAGTGCAGATAAAAAATGTTCAAGAGCTGCTATGAGGTAGATTGGAAGAAGGGGAATCCACCCGTAGCAAATGAAAAGCCTGTTCAAGCGTCTGATAACAGTGGGGAAGAAGCTGTTTGTGAATATGGTGATGCATTTAGTTTAGTTTAGTGAGACAGCCTGGAAAAAGGCCCTTCGGCCCACCCAGTCTGTGCTGGCCAGTGATCACCCACCCACACACTAGTTCTATCCTGGGAGAACGTACAATCTCAGTACAGACAGCACCCGTGTTTAACAGCAAACGCGTCTCTCTGCCGCCCTAAGATTTCTTTCAATCCTTGGATCTTTTGTAATGACCAGGGTGAGAGTGGTTAGGCTGGTTCGTGTGATGGATTGGTCTGCATTCACCTCTCTCTGCAATTTCTTGTGGTTATGGGCAGAGCATTTTCCATACCAAGCTGTGATGCATCGATATGATGCTTTCTATGATGGATCTGTAGAAGTTGGTAAGAGTAATTGGAGACGTGCCAAAATGTCTTAGCCTTCTGACAAAGTAAAGGCGTTGGTGTGTTTTCTTGACCGTAGATTGAAAGAGGTGGTGAACATCACAAGGAACACTGTTTCTTTATACATAAAGTGGCGGCACAGTGGCGCGGCTGGTAAACCACTGCTTCACAGTGCCAGAGACCAGGTTAGATCCTGACCTCAGGTGCTCTCTGTGTGGAGTTTGCACATCCTCCCTGTGACTCCGAAAACTCCGGGTGCTCTAGTTTCTTCCCAACATCCCAAAGAGGTGCGGGCTTGTAAGTTAAATGTTCTCTGTAAATTTCACCTTGTGTGTAGGGAGTGGATGTGAAAGTGGGATAACATAGAACTAGTGTGAATGGGTAATCGATGGTTGGCGTGGACTCAGTGGGCTGACGGGCCTGTTTCCTTGCTGTATCTCTCAACTTAACTAAACTAAAATAAACAGTGCAATAATCTGTAATTCACTGCTCGTACAGGCACAGTCAATCAAACTTTTCAAATGAATATCAAATAGTCACAAAAGTTCATAAGGTCATAGGTTATAGGAGCAGAATTAGGCCATTTGGCCTATCAAGTCTACTCCGACATTCAATCATGGCTGATCTATCTTTCCTTCTCAACCCCGTTCTCCTGCTTTCTCCGCATAAACCCTGAAACCCTTATTAATCAAAAATCTATTAAAAAATTAATCAAAAAGCTATCACGCCTTAAAAATACCCAATGACTTGGCCTCACAGCTGTCTGTGGCAAAGAATTCCACAGATTCACTACCCTCTGACTAAAGAAACTCCTCCTCATCTCCTTTCCAAGGAAAAAAGAAAGTAATGACTGAAGCAGGGGGAAAAAAAAGCAGACAACCCCGCTAACTGGAATCCCCTAGCAGAAGCTGCAAGGACTCAACGGGCTGAATAGTCTCTTCTCTGCTGGACTCGAGTAAAATCTTAATCGAGAGGGTTATTAGTCTCTTGCCACAGACCACAGCCTTGTACAAATGTACAGACTGCATTATTATCTCTGGCCAGAGGTTATTGGGACCCCGGGAAGGATTATAGGTCTACCACCCAGCTTTGTGGACTATGGATATTCTCCATGTAGTTTGTGTCTGATTTTCAAGAACAGCAACTTACATTTCTAAACCACCTTTTGATTAGTTTAGTTTAGAGATACAGCACAGAAACCGGCCATTCGGCCCGTCAAATCCACACTGACCAGCGATCCCCTTACACTAGCACTACACTAGGGACAATCTACAGATGCCAATTATCCTGCAAACCTGGGTGTCTTTGGAATGTGGGAGGAAACTGGAGCACCTGGAGAAATCCCACACGATCACAGGGAGAACGTACAAACTCAATACAGACAGCGCCCGTAGTCAGGATCGAACCCAAGTCTCTGGCATTGTAAGGCAGCAACTCTACTGCTGTGCCACCGTACTGTCCATATCTTAACATAGTTAAAAACATCCCAAGAGACTTCACATATATGATTATTATACAAAATATAAAACCTAGTTGCATAAATCTATGATCAAAAACCATTTCATTGGGAAGGTGGTGAGGACGTGGTATTTTGGCCTTCCTTTTAGTGCAGAACTGAGTGTGTTTTGCAGTGTTGTAAGTGGGAGAGTATTAAACCAAAGCTTCTGTCAGCAAAATAATTATTCAGACTTTTGACTTCAGACTTTAAGGATACAGCGCAAAAACAGGCCCTTTGGCCCATCGCGACCATGCTGACCAGCGATCGCCTCATACACACTAACCTACACACTAGGGGCAATTTTATAAGTTACTGAAGCAAATTAACTTACAAACCTGTACATCTTTTGAGTGTGAGAGGGAACCCGGGGAAAAGCCACACAGGTCACAGGCAGAACAGAAAACTCCGTACAGACAGCACAAAGTAGAACTTCTCTTTCCTTTCTTAAATTATCTTGAGGTGATACAGTGGAGGAGCTGATAGAATTGCTGCCTCATGGCCCCAGAGACCAGGTTCGATCCTGACCTCGTGTACTGTCTATGTGGAGTCTTGAACGTCCTCCTTGTGACTGCCTGGGTTTCCTCTGGGTGCTCCAGTGCCCCAAGTGCGTGCGTGTTTGTAGGTCCGTTGGCCTAGGTAAGCTGCCCCTAGTGTGTAGAGAGTGGTTGAGAAAATGGGATATCATAGAACTAGTGGTTAATGGTCAGCATGGGTAGTCGATGGTCAGCTTGGACTCAGTAGGCCAAAGGAACTGCCTCCATGCTATATCTTTAAATCAATTCAATCTTCCTGCTTGGTTATCAGATCGGAGAAACAGTTATTGTTATTGTTAGGATGATGCCCAACAAAATGCCTAATATCATTGGACGCAGAGAAATGAAGCTCAAGCCCTGAATCTGATTACTAGTTTAGTTTTAGTTTGGAGATGCAGCGTGGAAATAGGCCTTTCGGCCCAACCGTATTGTACTTGAGTATTATAATTAATAATACTTATTAAGTATTATACAATTAATAAGTGTAAACTTATTACGATTACACATATCGTACACTTATTATTATGATATAAGTGTAATTGTAATAAGTTTAGATTACACTTGTAGTGCTAGTGTAATCCCTGTATACTAGCACTCTCCTGCACACTACGCACAATTTTTACCGAAGCCAATTAACCTACAAATCTATATATCTTTGGAGTGGAGGAAGAAACCGAAGGCCCTGGGGAAAACCCGTGAGGTCACACGGAGAACGAACAAACTCCATGCAGCCAACACCCGCAGTCAGAAACCAACTCGGGACTCTGGCACAGTATGGCAGAAACTCTACTGCTGCTCCACCGTGCTGCTGCTGGAAGTTTTGTGTTGGCACAGACTGCAGTTCTGGGACATCTAAGCCCTTTGTTTTGGTTCTTAAGAGAACGTTGGGTCAGGACACATCCACAGCACACATGAAAGAAGCTGTAACTATTAGTCACGGAATTTTGCTGTTGATCTATAATAGAATATGTCACCGGGATGTGAATTACAGGAACAACAGCTTCCTGTTATTAAGATGCAATGACCAACAAAATAATACCATGAAGGAGGCCGCCACAAGTATTGCCCAGGAAGTATTGGCCTCTACTTAAAGAAATGCCTCCTCATCCCATTTTCTTATTACCACCCCTGACACAGCTGTCAAAGTGTGTTTGCGACATCATAAAAAAATAACACAAGGGATAGGGGCGGCACAGTGGTGCAGCGGTACAATTGCTGCCTTACAGCCACAGAGACCCAGGTTCAATCCTGACTATGGGTGCTATCTGTGTGGAGTTTATATGTTCTCTCTGTGATCGCGTGGGTTTTCTCTGGGTGCTCGGGTTTCGTCCCACATCCCAAAGACGTACAGGTTTGTAGGTTAATTGGCTTTGGTAATAAACTGTCCCTAGTGTGTGGGATAGTGTTAGTGTATGGGGTGAACGGTGGTCGGCGCGGACTCAGTGGGCCTGTTTCCGCACTATCTCTAAGGTCTAAAGTAAATATCAAATGGCATCATCCCCAAAGACAGATCGACTTGTGGCAGTATTGGTAGGAACTGCTACCATGCAGTCTTTGTGAACAACTTGTTGTTTGATGTCCATCGAGTTGTGTGTCGGGACCAATGTAGAGCACATCCCGCAAGTCACAGTACATACATGTAATATTATGGGTCAGTATTCCACCACAGTCAGCAAATTCATGGCAAGGCCAAGCCCTCACTTTGCCCTTACTATGAATCCAAGAAACAAATCCTGATTTGAGGAATGGTGCAGAACAGCATGCCATGCATCGGCATCAGTTCCACCTATAAACGAGGTGTCAACCTGGCAAAGCTGCAATGCCAGGCTACTTGCACACCAAACAGCTAAGGAAACATGCAAGTTCAATGGTACTTTAGTGTTGCATGTACCAAGGAATGTCTACATTGATTCTTGTACACAGATCAGTACATGTATCACTATACATAAGCACTTTGATCAAGAGGCAATTGTCAAGAGAGAGTCAAGAGTGTTTTATTGTCATATGTCCCAGATAGGGCACAGAAATTCTTGCTTGCTGCAACACAACAGAATATGTAAACATCGTACATAACGCGAGGAGAAAAAAGGTTCAGTGTGTGTGTATACACTTAACATCTTTGATAAGCATCTCGGATACAGCATGAATGTAAAACAGTAGTACACTGAGACAGTTATGCAGAGTAGCCAGGTTTGGTGCCATTTTCAAGTTCCAGTTGTTGTAAGTGCAGGGTTCATGACCTAATGTCCTGGCAGTGTTGCAGGGTTTGCCTGGCTAAGTGTGGCCATTGGTGTCCTCCACCACTCTGTGCAGCTGTAGACTGTTTCCAGTCCATACACTCGGCATCTTGGAGCGGTGCCAAGCCCCAGGCTGCTGCAGGGCCTCCAGCGCCCACTCCACCGTCGAAACCACGCACTCCCTCCCGCAGCCGGTCTGCTTACCGGTCCTCTATCCGATTCCCTCCCCTGCTGGAGGGCGAGCCAGGCCTGCTGACCGTGCAACCTCGGGGGTTACGGGGAGAAGGCAGGAGAATGGGGTTGAGAGGGAAAGATAGATCAGCCACGATTGAATGGCGGAGTAGACCCGATGGGCCGAATGGCCTAATTCTGCTCCTAGAACTCATAAACTTATGGAACAAGTGGGTGATCCATCTCTGCTTCCTACTGAGGAGCTCATTGGCACGTAAATCTGTCTTCAGCCACTTTGATCTTTCCCCTCACTTCTGTAGACTGAATATGATGACAATCAGACGACAGTCGAAGTGTGGCCCTGTAGACCTGCTTCAGCACTCTGACCAAGATGATCCAAACATGGAGGTGAATTTCGGCACTTTCTCCAATAGGCCATTCAGTATGATGGTTCCCTCCGTTCTTCAATATTCTTTAACCCTGTGAGTTTAATTCTAGTTGCTGCCGACATGACTCTAATCAAACGGGCATATGAAAGCAAAGTGACAAATGGAATGTTATTAACATGACATCCAGGATTATAAAGAAAAGGCATTCATTATGATTTATACGTCTAATAAAAGGCTTTACATGAAGAATTTCCAGGGCACTTGCATTTAATACATGGCTCTACATTGAAACAATAAATCACCATGGAGACTGTTCATTAGTTGTAGCCATATGTATTCCAAACTAGATTAAAGTAAACATTAAACAGAATGTGCTCCATTCCAATGGTATCCCGGCATAAATTGGGCGCTAGTGCTTCTTAATAGTATTTGAGTTTGAGTTCCATTTCCTGAGCGTTTTGCGGCACACTCCCACTTTCCCAGTTTTCATCCCCTTAATGGACTCGGAAAAGAGCTTAATGACCCGGGACCTTGGTCTGTCGCTGGAAATGCCGAATAAAGATGGTAATTTGCGCTCCGAGGCTTTCCATTGCGTTTTGCAGCCACCGTGTATTAGGGGTAAATTTTCTCTTTGTCCCCTCAACATCAATCCCATTTCTCAATTATCGCCCTCCAGTCCACTCACTCTCACACTCCCCTATTTCCTCAGACACGAGGATCAGTGTCCCCCACGCTTTCGCAATGGGGGAGAAAACTGGGGCACACACACAGTCACGGACACAACACACACTCACACACACACACACACACACACACACACACACACACACACACACACACACACACACACACACACACACACACACACACACACACACACACACACACACACACACACACACACACACACACACACACACACACACACACACACACACACACACACACTGTAGCAGAGACCAGCAGCAAATCCAGGTCACGGGAGCTGGGAGGCAGCAGCACTTCCGGCTGTATCACCCTGCATCTATCTGAAATACCTAAAGAATTGTAAATGCTACAATGCAAAGGTGCTATATAGGTTGTTTGTCACGCCACATGTTATAGTCAAACTCCAAAAAGGCCCTGTTCCAGATTCCAGAAACGTACAGTGCTACAGTGCTACTCCTTGATGGGGAAAATCACAAACGAACACAAAGTGCTGGAGTAGCTCAGCAGATCAGGTAGCATCTCTGGAGATCTTGGCTAGGTGATATTTCAGATTGGGACCTTTCTTCAGACTGATTGTAGGGGTGGGTGGGGAGGGCGGAAGAAAGCTGGATAACCGGAGAGGCAGGACAAAGTGGGCAGTTAATAGGTGGATGTAGGCGAGGGTTTTTTCGTGAAGGGCAGATGGTTGGAATAAA
Organism: Leucoraja erinaceus; assembly: GCF_028641065.1. Classification (NCBI taxonomy): domain Eukaryota; kingdom Metazoa; phylum Chordata; class Chondrichthyes; order Rajiformes; family Rajidae; genus Leucoraja; species Leucoraja erinaceus. The sequence continues at coordinate 26,033,073 of NC_073396.1, forward strand.
GTCCTGAGTCAAGAGCAGAAGGTGCGAGACAGGTTTGGATATGGAGGGATATGGGGAGGGGTATGAGGGAGAAGGGAGGGGGTGAGTTAGAGGAGAATTCAATGTTAATACCGTTAGGTTCTAAGCTACCCAAGCAGAATAAGAGGTGCTGTTCCTCCAGTTAATGCAGGAAATGCAGATGTTGGATTACACCAAGGATAGACACAAAATGCTGGAGTAACTCAGCGGGTAAGGCACCATCGCTGGAGAAAAAAATAGGAATAGGAACCAAAGGTTCTAACCTGAAACGTCACCTATTATTTTTCTCCAGAGATACTGCCTGACCTGCTGAGTTACTCCAGCATTTTGTGTCCAAGATCCGTGCGGGAATGGGAAGGGTAGTTAAATGGTTGGCAACCAGGAGACCCAGTAGACTTCAGTGGACCGAGCGCAAGTGTCCAGTGAAAAGGTCGCCTTGTTGCCTTGAAGGAATGCTGTGGTCACGGGATGGAGGTGAGGGAGGAGGTGTAGGGACAGGTATTGCATCTGTGGTTGTAGCGTGAGGATCGTTGTGGGGACTGTGGTGAAGGCGGAGGTATAAGGATTTATGTTGATAGCCCTGAGCCCAGGAGATGTTTGTCATCATATTAGATTGTAAATATTACTGATCTGAAGTGGAGGAGTAAATGTCAAGGTCGGCATTATTGTGGCATGCATTATTGATTTCTCTTCAAGGATTATGATGTCTGGCTGTACCACTAATTACCAATTTCTAATAAAGAGAATAAAATCCAATCATTATTTCCACATAAAGCGGCAGCAAGATGGCCCAGCAGTAGATTTGCTGCTGTACAGCACCAGAGACCTAGATTTGATCCTGACTGAGGGTGCTGTCTGTATGGAGTTTGTACGTTCTGCCTGCGTGGGTTTTCTCCAGGAGCTCGGGTTTCCTCCCATATTCCAAAGACGTGCAGGTTTGTAGGTTAATTGGCTTAGTAAAATTGTAAAACTGTCCCTAGTGTGAAAGATAGTGTTAGTGTGCGGGTATTCACTGGTCGACGTGAACTTGGTGGGTCGAAGGGCCTGTTCCTACGCAGAATCTCAAAACGAAACATTTCAATCATTTCCAGACCAAATGTTTCAAAATCAAAAAGTACTAGTGACCGCGGATAACAATCATTTTTCAAAATAAGTTTCAATGACTGTTAACACGTTCTGAACTTAGAACATAGGATAGTATAGTGCAGGAACAGGCCCTTCGGCCCATAATATCAGAGTGAATGTGAAGAAATTTAAACTGATCTTGTCTGCCTGTTTGTGATCTATATCCTGCCATTCCTGCCATTCCTTCCATATTGTGATATGAGATGAATAGTGAATATGAGGTGAACTGGACAGTGATAGACTTGGATGGAGTGGATGTGGAGAGGATGTTTCCACTAATGGGACGAGTCTAGGACCAGAGGCCATAGCCTCCGAATAAAAGGATGTACCTTTAGAAAGATGAGGAGGGTGGTGTTCTAGTCAGAGGGTGCTGAATCTGTGAAATTCATTGCTACAGACGACTGTGGAGGCCAAGTCAATAGATATTTATAAGGTGGAGATTGACCGATTCTTGATTAGCACAGGTGTCGGGGGTTATGGGGAGAAGGCAGGAAAATGGGGTTGAGAGGGAAAGATAGATCAGCCATTATTGAATGACGGAGTGGATTTGATGAGCCGAATGGCCTAATTCTGCTCCTAAACCTTATGTGCGGGGTGATCACTGGTCGGCACAGATTCATTGAGCTGAAGGGCCTCGTTCCTTGCTGTATCTCTAAAGTGTATCTCTGAAGTCAGATTCTAAGAATTAATTCATTGTGTTTTTTGGGGATTTTGAGCTGTACAAATTAGCACCTCAATTTCCTGTGGACAAAACTTCAAAAAGCACTTAAGTGGTTATCTAACTCTCCTTCTCTTTCTCACTCAGACTAGTTAGACATCCTGTGAGATGTAAAATGTGTTCCTGTTATTTTAATCTTCATCAGCAAGCTCTTTGTACCACCACCTTGATTTTACTTTTAACAGCTAATTAGTAGCTTGTGTTTACAACACAATCTGATCCCCTGACCATCACCCCTCTGTTTACTGTGGTGTCAGACTGTTAAAACTCTGTTTAAAAAGTCATCTCACAATTGACATCTGCCATATTAAAATGATTCCTCATGTGACTAAAAGAAACACAGCATTTTCGATCGGGTTCGATCCAGACTACGGGTGCTGTCTGTACGGAGTTTGTACGTTCTCCCCGTGACTGTGTTGGTTTTCTCCAGGTGTTTTAGTTTCCTCCCACACTCCAAAGACGTACAGGTTCAAAGTTTTCAAATGTTTCAAAGGTCTTTTATTGTCACATGTACCAATTAAGGGACAGTGATATTCGAATTACCATATAGCCATACGATAAAAAAAAGCAACAAGACACACAACTACATAAAAGTTAACATAAACATCCACCACAGTGGATTTCCCACATTCCTCACTGTGATGGAAGGCAAAAAAGTCCAATCTTCTTCCTCTTTATTCTCCCGCGGTTGGGGCAGTCGAACCATCCGCCGGGGCAATCGAAGCTCCCGCAGCCGGCGGTCGAAGTTCCCGTGTCGGGGCGATCGAAGTTCCTGCGGCTTGGAGTTTCCGAAGTCGGTCTCTGATCAGAGACCGCGAGCTCCGTGATGTTACGTCCGCCAGCACCCATGGTTGGAGCTCCGAGGTCGATCCCTGGCAAAGGGATTGCGGGCTCTGCGTTGTTAAATTCCAGTGTTAAAGTCCAGCTCTGAAAAGACGGTCTCCAGCAAAGTCCGCCAACTCCTCAATGTTAGGCCGCAGTGTGGATGGAGATACGACACGGAAAAAAATCGCATCTCCGTCGAGATAAGAGATTAGAAAAAGTTTCCCCCCCCCAACGCCCCCCCCCCCCCCACCACCACATAAAACAAGCTAAAGAACACTAAAAACATACATTTAACACATACTATTAAAACACAAAGAAGGGACAGACAGACTGTTGGCGAGGCACCCGGTTTGTAGATTGATTGGCTTTGGTAACATTTGTAAAGTGCCCTAGTGTATAGGATAGTGTTGGTGCAGGGGATCACTTGTCGAGATCGCTCATGCCGATTCTCCTCACTGTTCATTGATGGCCTTCAGTGAAGGAAGTCTGATATCCTTACCATATCTGTCCAATGGGAAATAATTCACCCTCCTTGGCTTTCTTCATGGAGTCAACAGCCATCTCCAGGTGTTCATCTTTCTTCAGGTTCTGAGCCCTGGTTATGGTCTAGCAAATTTGTCTTCTGATGAGGCAGCAATCATATTCCTGGGTGGCATGAATTAATGACATAGACAAAGGAGAAGGATGTACAATCATATGTTCATCGACTCAACAAGACCTTTTAATGATAGCTTCACTATTGAGATTATTATTAAGATACAGTATGGAAACAGGCCATTCGGCCCACCGAGTCCATGCTGACCCTCAACCACCCGTTCATACTAGTTCTATGTTATTCCACTTCTCTATCCACCCCCTACACACGAGGGACAATTTACAGAGGCTAATTCACCTACAAACTCACAGGTGTTTGGGGAAACGTGATTTGAAACCAGGACAGGGTCACCCGGAGAAAACCCCACATCTGAGGAAGGACATTATTGCCATAGGGGAGAGACATTCACAACTACACTGTCTTATGACATAGCACCTGAGAATTTAGGAGATTGAGAGGGGGGATTAGGATTGAGGAAGATTGTTCCCGATGTGGGGGAAGTCCAGGACAAGGGGTCACGAGTCTGAGAACACTTACAAAATTTTTAAGGGGGTGAGGGGATTCGACAGGCTAGGCAGGACGATTGTTCCGAGGTCCAGGAGATAAGGGGGAAATCCTTTAAAACCGAGATGAGAATAACTTTTTTCACACAGAGAGTGGTGAATCTCTGGAACTCTCTGCCACAGAGGGTAGTTGAGGCCAGTTCATTGGCTATATTTAAGAGGGAGTTAGATGTGGCCCTTGAGAGAAGGCAGCAGCTCTGACCAGGTAAAGAAAATATTGAAATGTGCAGGAAGGGCCGAATGGGGATAATTTCTAAAATACGTACAAGTTACAAATATTCGCACTTTTGGCATTCATATTAATTCATATTAAATCAGCCTAGTATGAGGCAAACAAATGATGAGAAAATGATGACATACTGAAACACTATCCGAACTGAAACTTGGAGGTATGCTTTCCCGTCTCAGGCTGTTTGGAGTTGTGGGCACATTCTGTAAGTGAAAGTATTTTGTTGAGGATTAAAGCAGCTTTATAGAAAGCCCTGACTTGAGTGTTGCCAAACTTTCAAGGTCAAAAGGCTGGCTCCTGTAATTCTGTGGCAAAATCAAACCAAGGGAAGCTTCATATATTGTTTTACTTGCGCCCATTGACACGGTTTAAAGATTTCTCACCCGGTGCTTGAACTTACTGCCTGAGAAGGAGATAAATACAACTTCTCTGATAGCATTTAAAAACCATTTGGACGAGCTTTTGAATTGACAACACAAGAATGGCCATGAACCAAGAGCTGCTTAATGAGATGAATATAGATATGTAAAAAAAGAGACAAAGTACTGGAATAACTAACGGGTCAGGCAGCACCTCGTCCATACATGGATAGGTGGCTGGGGACCTTTGTTCAGACTGGAAGTAGTCTTAACCCTGAAGAAGGGTCCCAACCTGAAACGTCACCGTTCTCCAGGGATGCTGCCTGACCCACTGAATTACTCCAGCACTCCAGTGAGTGGTGCAGTGGTAGAGTTGCTGCCTTGCATCACCAGAGACTCGGGCTTAATCCTGACTACGGGTGCTTGTCTGTACGGAGTTTGTGCGCTCTCCCCGTGATCGCCGTGAGTTTTCCCGCTTGCTCCGGTTTCCTCCCACGCGTCATAGACGTACAGGTTTGTAGGCTAATTGGCTTGCTCTAATTGTAAATTATCACTTGTGTGTGTAGGATAGTGCTGGTGTGCAGGGACCTCTGGTCGGCGTCGACTCCGTGGGCTGAGAGACTTGTTTCCGCTCTGTATCTCTAAACTAAACTAAACTAAACATTGGGTCAAATCAAATCATTTGCTATGTCGCTCTTCCAGGGAGATGCTAAATGCATTTTGTTGTCTCTGTACTGTACACTGACAATGACAATTAAATTGAATCTGAATCTGAATCTGAATTTTTTATTAACCAGCAACAGTTCCTTGTGTCTCCATCTCTCTGGGAACAGACAGGTATTTGTTAGTTCATGTGGGTGTGTGGGTGGCACAGTAATACAGCAGTAGAGTTGCTGCCTCACAGTGCCAGGGACTCGAGTTCAATCCTCACTACTGATGCTATCTGAATGGAGTTTGTATGCTCCCCCTGTGATGCTTGGGTTCCTTCTGGGTACTCCTGTTTATTCCAACACTCCAATGACATACAGGTTTGCAGGTTAATTGGCTTCGGTAAAAATCGTAAATTGTCCCTCGTGTTAGTGTACGGGGCGATCGCTGGTTGGCGCGGAATCAGTTAGCCGAAGGGGCTGTTTCCACACTGCATCGCTAAAGTCTAAAGACCCTATGTAGACCAGTTTGATTAATTGATTGAAAGATACAGCTTGGAAACAGGCCCTTCTGCCCACCGAGTCTATGCCGACCATCGATCACCCATTTCACACCAGTTCTAAGTCATCCCACTGTTTCATCTACTCCCCATATACTAGCGGCAATTTACTGAGGATGTTGGAGGAAACCAGAGCACCAGGAGGAAACTAACACGATCACAGGAAGAACATGCAAACTCCTCACAGAAAACACCCGAGGTCAGGATTGGCCCTGGGTGTCTGGTGCTGTGAGACAGCAGCTCTACTGTGATTTGTACCCTGAGACATGTGGGATGCAACATTCTTGTTGGGAAGCTCAGCACAACCTATGTTCCACGTCATCCTTCTTAACAGTCAGGGACAACAGATCATTTACCACCAGCTCACCTTGCCAGCACCCCTCGACACTCTCCACAGATCCCAGAATATGTGGTTTAATCAGAGCTTGGAGAAGCTCGAAGGTAAGTTTGGTCAGGGGAGAGAGGGGTGGTGCTGCCTCAAAGGATAGACTCAAGACGTGAAATCCAGCAAATGAAGAAAGCTGAAACGTTGCAGACAGTTGAGTGAATTTGGTGTCAAACATAATTCAGTCAAGCACAGTGGCGCAGCGGTATATTTGCTGCCCTAGAGCGGCAGAGACCCGGGTTCAAATCAAATCAAATCAAATCAAATACGTTTATTATCATTGCACAACAACTGTACAACAACATTTCATTGCATCTCATTCAGTGGTATACATAGAAGACACAGGATAAAAGATTAAAAGAACTAAAACACAAACAACCATTGACTCTCATATACCGGCAAGATCAGTAAATGAAATTAATAAAATAAAATTAATAAATAGATAATAGAAATATTAAAAAATATTGCCCCACAAATAGTGTTGTGTTGCCCGCAGTGCTATCTATTTGAGTTTAGTTATTTTATGGCACGTGGGTAGAAACTGTAAATTAGTCTACAAGTGCGGGCCTTCAACCTTGATTACGGGTGCTGTTTGTACGGAGTTTGTCCGTTCTTCCTGTGACCTGCGTGGGTTTTCTCCAAGATCTTTGGTTTCATCCCACACTCCAAACACGTGCAGGTTTGTAGGTTAATTGGCTTTGGTAAAATTGTAAATTGTCCCTATTGTGTGCAGGATAGTGTTAACATGCGGGGATCGCTGGTTGCCGTGGACTCGGTGAGCCTAAGGGCCTGCACTAAACGCCATTCTCTTTATCCTGCATCTGTACACTGTGGATGGCTTGATTGTAATCATGTATAGTCTTTCCGCTGACTGGATAGCAAGCAACAAAAAAAAGCTTTTCACGGTACCTCGGTACACGGGACAATAAACTAAATTTGTCAGGCTTTGTCCCACCACTCCAGCCCTCTACCCCCTACGGCAAGCAGTTTGAAGAAAGTGCCCCGACTGGAAACATCGCCTCCATAGATGCTGCCTGACCCGCTGAGTTACTCGCGCTCTTTTATGTGTTTTTTTTGTTTGTAAACCAACATCTGCAGTTCCTTGTGTCTACATCTTGTTTTAAGGTCTGTAGTGTGAATCTACTCTGGGCCCATTTGGTGCTCTTGAAAGTTCAGGTTTTAAGAATTTAAATCATTCTTCTCATTCTCAATTAATATGCCACAAACTGATTCCTTAAGAAGTACAGTTTATTTTCCTTTATTTACCCCCACATCTTGCCTCAAGCTCCTCGCTCCACACAGCTTCCTTCAAACAGAGAAGGAACAGGAGAAAACTGTAGGTGTCTCCATGACTATACCTCAGCCTTGGCGAACTTGAGGTGTATTCACTCTGGGGAATTGCACTCTTTGGTTGCTTTTTTTCCCCTCTCAAAGTCAGGCAGTTAAAGGTTGATACAGTACTTGCTGTGTCTATCAAAATAGAAGGTTGACACAAAATGCTGGAGTAACTCTGGAGAGAAGGAATGGGTCGTCTATCAAAAATCTATCAAAATAGATCTTTTTTTCCAGACTTGAAACACAGTAATTGTATCCCAAGTTGCCATTTCCCTCTTTGAAGTGGCACCATGCTGGATTATACAGCTGCATTGTACAGCTGCATATCTCTTAAGCAATTTAAAAAAGAAAAAACTCTACAAATGAATCCATCAACTGTATTATAGAGTGTTATATTGTATGAAGGGTGTTATAGTGTATTATATTGTATTATCGTGTTGTTATGGTGTTATAGGGTTGTATTATTATATTGTGTTATATTGTGTTATAGTGTATTATATTGTATTATAGTGTGTTGTGGATTGACAACAGCAATTTATTCCTGGGCTGTGTGACTCAAAGCATTTGTGGGGAGGGCGTTGCAATGAGGCCAGGTAATGTACTGCAAATTGGGCAATGTAGAGTGGGGTGGAAGTGGAAGTGGACCTTGGAATGTGGGTCTCGAGTAGCAGTGCAGGCCAATACAAGTAGATACAAGGAACTGCAAATGCTGGTTTACACACAAGGACACAAAATGCAGGAGTAACTCAGCTGGTCAGGCAGCTTCTCTGGAAAACATGGATAGGTGACGTTTCATGTCGGGACCCTTCTTCAGACCATGTCAGAAGAAAGGTCCCCTACCAAAACGTCACCTATCCATTCTCTGTACACTAGATCTATACACTATATGCTAGGGACAATTTAAGAAGCCAATTAACATTTTTGGAATGTAGGAGGAAAACGGAGCACCTGGAGTACAGCCAGCACGCACCTGTAGTCGGGAACAAAACATGGGTCTCTGGCGCTGAAGGGCAGCAACTCTAACGCTTCTTTACTTTGCTGCCCAACTCATACGGTTACAAGGAGAACGTGCAATCTCTGTATAGACAGCGTGCATAGTCAGGATCGAATCTGGGTCTCTCGTGCTATAAGGCAGCAACTCTGCAATGGGCGCTGGCCTGGGTGGTCCCACCACGGTCCTGAAAACTTAGTCAGAAGGTGGTGAATCTGTGGAATACTTTGCCACAGAAGTTTGAGGAGGGCAAATCAGTGGATATTTTTAAGGCAGACATAGATAGATTCTATCTCATAATATAAAATAACGATAGATTCTTAATTAGTCCGGGTGTCAGAGGTTAAGGGGAGAAGGCAGGAGAATGGGGTTAGGAGGGAGAGATAGATCAGCCACGATTGAATGGCGGAGTAGACTTGATGGGCCGAATGGCTTAATTCTACTCCTATCACTTATGACCTTATGAAAATGAACATAAAATAAAGGCTAATCTTTGTTTCATAGGTGAAATCCATTTGCTCCTCCGACAAAGAGATGGCAAAGTTTGATCACGCTGAACTTTGGCTGAGTGCTGATATTCATATCTCTGAGTCAGATGGTGCTCTGCCTGGCACCAATATCTCTGATGCCTCTCAGTCAGACGGTTGTGTGTTCAGAGATAGACACAAAGAGTCCCTTGGGTTAAAAAAGCTTACAAGGTGCTTTCCTTTATTAGCTAAAGCATAGAATATAAGAGTTGGGAGTTTAGTTTAGTTTATTGTCACGTGAACCAGTACAGTGAAAAGCTTTGAAATAGGAGGTAAATAGAATCACTGCAAACAAAACTACTTGTACACTTGTACAAAACTACAATTTGTGTTTATAACGAAGGTAGACACAAAATGCTGGAGTAACTCTGTGGGTCAGGCAACATCTCTGGAGAAAAGTCCTCCATGTTCTCCAGGGATGCTGCCTGACCTTCTGACATACTCTGGCACTTTGTGTCTTTCTGGTGTCGACAAATGTCGTGGCTAACAAAGCAGTGACGTTCTAAATAACTACATGAAAGAGAAACGCTTCCAAACTGTAAGAATTGAAAGAAATCATTTGAAAAGTGAATTACCTTTTTTTAAAAATAAGTACAATTAATAAAAAAACATTAAACAGACTTCTTTAAAAAAATAACCTTCTCAAGAGTCACGAGTGTTTAATTGACGTATAATTACGACAATGGAACAATGCAAATCCTGCTTGCAGTAGCATAACATACCTTTATTAGTAAGATTAAACGAGAACTTACCAGTTCGAAGTTTGATCGTTATTTTATGAGGAGTACGTTGAGGGAATACGTGAAGAACCCCGCCAGGACGCATGCGTGTCATTCTTCAAAGCAGCGGTGTGAAATCACAGATAACTGTAATGACTAAACATAGTAAGATTAGAGAAGAAGATACCAGTTGAGTATATGATCAAGGGTGGGAGCGGAGGGCACGTATTCCCTCAACGTACTCCTCATAAAATAACGATCAAACTTCGAACTGGTAAGTTCTTGTTTAATCTTACTATTTTACTTCGGAGTCACGTGAGTGACTACGTGAAGATTTTAAAGTCTGTGATTTAATGCCATGGAAACGAGTCCATGCATCACATCTGCCTTGATGATTATGGGAAAAATAGTGTTAACATTATTAGACATGAATTCGACGTTGAAATCAATGATAAATTTATTAACACCAAATTATAGCCCCTATTCATGGGGTAAAATTATATTACAGAACTTAAAATTGTTTCTGCAAATGTTCCAGCTTTAATTACTGGTTTGTGATAAAATCGTTGGAAAGTTTTCTCCGTTGACCATCCTGCTGTCTTGAGGATTTGGTCCATCGGAACATCCAACTGCATAGCTGCCGATGTAGCTGCAGCCCTGGTGGAGTGAGATTTTAAAATGTTAGTATCCACTCCAGCCTTTATTAGAACCTGTTTCAGCCATCTCGAGATGGTCTGGACTGTCACTATTTTGTGTGGTTGTTTGTGGCTGATTAAAAGTGCCATTTCTTTGCATCTGATGATTTTTGTATACTCCATATATAATAGTAAGTGGCTTACTATACAGAGACGATCATCTGTCGGGTAGGCCCTAAATCTATTTTTAGGCCTGTTGACCCGTGTCTGTTCTGCTTGACTAATTCATTGATGTGAAAAGTTAAGTTTCCAGATGAAGAAGTCATTTTGTCCAGTCTTAATTTATGTAGCGACTGTACCCTTTGTGCCATGACCAAGGCCATCAGCATGACTGTTTTCAGTGTCAGTTTCTGTAGGGACAGAGCTGTAGCTGGAGACCAGTTTCTTAGCATGGTCAGTACAATGCTCACATCCCATATTTGGGAGTACCTGGTTCTTGGGGGATTGACATTAAAAATTCCCCTCATAAGTTTAGTTACCAGGGGGTGTGTCCCAACAGAATGCTGCTCTGTTGCTTGCCATAGGTATGTTGACAGAGCACTTCTGGCGCAGTTGATGGCACTATAACTGAGCCCCTCATCGTAATGGAGGCCTGCCTGGAATTCCAGAACAGACGGGATGTTCATTGATCTGTGGTTGATGTTGTTGTTGTGACAGTACATTCCCCATTTCCTGATGTACACCAGGTACTGTTTTTTGGTGGACTGTCTGTGGGCCGCTGAAATAATGTCCACTGTTCGGTCCGTCAGTCCCAGATGCAGTAGAGGTGCTTTTAAACTCTACAAATTAATAAGATCATATGGTTATGACATGGGTGGCTTTCCCTTGTTACGGGATGAACCAGTAAATTTGGTCTATGCCGGATGGTGATGCATGGTTCTAATACCATGTCGAGTATCACAGGGAACCATGGTTGAGTAGGCCAATCGGGTACTACCAAAATACCAGACGCAGAGTCTTGCTGTATTTTCCTTAATACCTGACTGATGAGGCAGAAAGGAGGGAATGCATAAATAAACAATCTCCCCCAATGCAGCGAAAATGCATCTGTCGCTGCTGCCCCAGGGTCTGGTTCCCATGAAACATAGTTTGATAACTGGTGATTAAGCCTGGATGCGAATAGATCGATATCTGGTGTTCCATACCATGCTGCATAATATCAGCAAATACTTTTTTATCCAACATCCATTCGGTGTTTTCATTAAATTTGCGTGACCTGGTGTTTGCCACTAAATTTAGTTTACCTGGTAGGTAAGTAGCTGATATCCAAATATTTTTCTGGATACACCATTGCCAAATTGTGTTGGCCAGATTGTCACATGATGTCGATTTGTTTCCACCCATGTGGTTGATATATGCTACCACGGTGGTATTGTCAATTTGTAATCTAACATGCTGGTGATATAACCCTGAACATTATGACTTAAGGCCATGGAATGCACCCAACATTTCCAGGTCGTTTATGCCCAGTGTTTGTAATAATGATGCCCCCCTGTGCATTCCATCTACCTCCACAGCTGGAGATGGAATTGGTAGCACCCCAACCAAGTGCACTGGCATCAGTTTGTAGTACCATAGACGGGTTGCTGATAATGATTGGGTTGGAACAATGCCGAATGTTATCTTTCCACCATTTTAGTTCCATTTTGGCCTCGGTTGGTAGCTTCATTGGTCTGTCAAAATGACCACTATTAATTTTGAGTGCTCGTATTTTTGCCCTCTGTAAATTTTAATAATGTAAAGGTCCGAATTGTGTGGCTGGAAAGGCAGCCACTATTTTGCCAATTATTCTTGCTACCAATCTGATGGATGGTTTACTGATGTCAATGAGGTTACTGCAAGCCTCTGTTAAGGCTGTAACCTTTTCCTTAGGCAAAGTCACTGACATGTGAACTGAGTTAATGGTGAACCCCAGATAATCCATTGTGGTAGAAGGCGTTAATTTAGATTTAACTGGATGGATGATAAAACCCAGTTTTTCAAATAATTGTTTTGTGGCTGTTACCGTTTGTTTAGCCAATTCCAAAGTTTTGTCCACAATAAGTATGTCGTCTAGATATGCCATCACCATGTGTTTTTGTTTCCGCAGAAACGCTAGGGCTGGTTTCAAAATTTTTGTGAACAGCCTGGGGGCTGATGTTAGTTCATTAGGTAGTGCTCTGTACTGCCACGGCTGACCCATCCAGTTGATTTTTAAATAACATCTGTGGTCACCTCGTATAGGTACTGAATAGTAAGCATCTTTTAAATCGATGCTTGCCATGTAGTAACCTTTGGAAATCAATTGCTTAGCAGTAACAAAGGTTTCCATCTTGAAATGAATATATTGTACGAAAGTATTCAAATTAGTCAAATCTATGATGATGCGACAACCACCATCTTTTTTGTTTTTGATAAAGATATTGGACACGAATTCCATTGATTCGTGTTGGGTTTTTTCAATTACCCCTTTTTCATAAAGCCGCTCCAGTTCAGCGTGTGCTTTTGATTTTTCTTTGCCTGAAAGCACGAACTTTCGGTTCGGTACATGCTGAACTGGAGGGTTATGTTTATGTATAAATTCTATGGTATATCCCTGGATACTGCTTAAAATATAAGTGTCGGTAGTTAACTTATTCCATGCATCCAGATAGAAGTGTAATCTCCCACCAACCTCCATGCTCCCTTTAATTCGTAAGGAACCAGACCCACCTACCTCCATGGTTACCAGTGGTAGGTTTACTTCTTTCTCGGTATCCTTCGTGGACGTTGAGGCGCCGGTGTCTGGGTCTGTGGTTGGGTTGGTGTTGGGGGTTTGCGCATTTTCCAGGAAGGCCGGTCTGGGCCATGGCCTAAAAAAGACCGATGTTCAGTATACCTGGCCTTCGAGCTTTCACCAGTATGTTTTGTTCGACTGGTGAAAGGGTGCTGTTTGTGGCCGAAGTAGGTTTTAGCTGATGTTGCTTTGATGAGCCCCAGGGTTTTTGCCTCCTCATCGAGTTCTTTCACTTGTTTGGATAGATTACCTCCAAATAGTAGAATTGGTGGTTTAGGGGTTCCAGGTTTGCACAGACCTGCAAATTTAGGGTCTAAAGTGGGTTGGATGGCACTCTTCCTAATACTGTTTATTTCGTATTGAGTGTTACAGAATAAAGCAAGTGCATCCTGTTGATCCTGTGACATGTCTTTTTCGTCTATTGTGCGGGCGAAAGCTGTAATTCCCGCTGTTAGGACCTTCAGTACTTTTTGGAGTTTCAAGTCCCTGGCTCTAATTGCTACTCCGACGTGTTTCCATATGCACTGGTTTACAACGGGGACATTCAGTGCTGCTCCCTAAGCCGCTCCAACCGACTCCAATGCTCTCAGTCACTGGCCGCTCGCGGCTGCTGAAAGTCGGACTCATTGGAGTCAACGACTCTATCAGATTTTTGCTTTGCCTTACCGCTCGGCCGCGGTGTAGATCTGGCCGGTGCGGGGGCGAAGTCGGGCACAGCTGTTCCCATTACGGGCAATTCGTGTGCCGTTGGCCGCTGCTGGCTGCCCGCATCTCCGCGGTCCTCCCCCGCAAGCTTTGTCGCAGCCTTCTTATTTCTCTTTGTCTTGTCCATTGGCTCCACGTGTAACACAGTAAGTGGAACAAAAAGAACGCAGAGTATTTCTTACCTGCAGTTCCCGGCTTTTAAATTCTGCCGCTGAGGGGGAACGTCGTTCCACCTGCATGACTGTTTCGCAATGCGTGTAGCGATATGACACGCATGCGTCCTGGCGGGGTTCTTCACGTAGTCACGCACGTGACTCCAAAGTAAAATCAGTATTCAGTATTTATTTAATATCATTTTCACTGAGTACTTGCATACACAGAGGAAATGAAAAAATGTTGCTCGATCAGTTTCCATTCAGCGTAGTTAATAAAAAAGGATAAAAACATAGAGCTTTAAAAACAAATTAAAATGACCATGTATAAAAGTAGGCCTAAAATTTACCATTGAATAAAAACAGACATTCCGACCGAACAGTGGCTTTACTTTGACAGGTGCCTAGCTGTAAAGGTATGGACAAGGTTGAATGTGTTGGTGAACGATATTTGGGGAGGGGACACAGTCCGTTAATCAGTCTTATTGCCTTTGGGAAGAAGCTGTGGAGCATCCTGCTGGTTTTGCAGCTGATGCTCCTGTACCTCTTCCCAGATGGCAGAATGGAGAAGATGTGGTGTGATGGGTGGTAGGGGTCCTGGATGATGGAGGTGGCTCTACTGATGCTCCGCTTCTTGTAGATCTCCAACAGGAAAGGGAGTGGGGCACCAATGATCCTGCTGGCTGTCTTCACTATCCTGTTGAGTTGATATTGTTCGTAAGCCTTGCAGCTCCCGAACCAGGAAGTGATGCCGTAGGTCATTATGCTTTCGATGGTGCTCCTGTAGAAGGTCCTTAGATGAGCAGTAGGGAGACCTGCTTTCCTTAGTCTCTGGAGAGGGTGGAGCCGCTGCTGAGCTCTTTTGACCGCTGCTGTGGTGTTGGTCGTAGAGGTCAGGTCATCCGCCAGGTGGAGTCCTAGGAACTTCACACTGCTGACCCTCTCCACAGCAGCTCCATCAATATGCAGCGGAGTGTGATGTTGTTTTCCAGCCCTCCTGAAGTCGATCACCATCTCCTTAGTTTTTTCCACATTGAGAGTGAGGTTGTGGGATCTGCACCATTCTGTGAGCAGCTCCACCTCCATCCTGTACGCCGACTCATTATTGTTGCTGATGAGACCCACCACTGTTGTGTCATCAGCGAACTTGTTGATATAGTTGTTGCTGAGTCTAGCAGTACAGTCATGTGTAAGCAGACTAAACAGCAGGGGGCTTAGGACACAGCCTTGGGGTGAGCCAGTGCTCACGGCGATGGTTCTTGATGTCCGACTGCCCACCCTGACTGTCTGCTGCCGTTGTGATAAAAAGTTAAGGACCCAGTTGCAAGTGCCAGTATCCACCTTTAACAGCTTCAGCTTCTCCACCAGCTGCTGTGGGATGATTGTATTAAAAGCGGAGCTGAAGTCTATAAAGAGGATCCTGGCATAGGTATTCTTCCGGCTGAGATGTGATAGTGCGAGGTTGAGTATTGTGGAGACTGCGTCCTCTGTGGACCGTTGGCTCTATAAGCGAACTGCAGTGGGTCTAGGTCGGCAGGGAGACAATTTTTAATATGCTGCATAATCAGCCGCTCAAAACACTTCATTAATATGGGTGTGAGAGCCACTGGACAAACGTCATTGAGACAGGCTGGGTTGGGTTTCTTCGGGACAGGAACGATGGTGGCACTTTTAAGACAGTTGGGCACTACTGCCTGGCTGAGTGAGATGTTAAAAATGTCTGTAAAGACATCTTTTAGTTGCTCAGCACAATCCCTTAAAACACATCCAGGGATGTTATCCGGCCCTGCAGCTTTGTGTGGATTGATGCTGGCAAAAACCTTTTTAACTCCGGCTGTAGACAACCTGAGTGACTGGTCGCTGGGTGATGGCAGGAGTGCTTGTATCTAGGTGGTATTTTTAACCTCAAACCATGCGTACAACTCGTTCAGTTCATCTGGTAGAGAGGGGTCGTTTTGGCATATCCGCAACAGGGGGGGGGGGGGGGGGGCAAAACATACCTTTAAACAAAATACATAGAGGTAATATATAATAAACTAAAATATCAATAAATTAATGACGCCCAATTACCAATTCAAATTAGCCCAAAGTTTTTAATGCATCCAAGGATAGCCCATGGTTCATCGGTTTGTGTAGGAAGGGACTGCAGATGCTGGTTTAAACCGACGATAGACACAAAAAGCTGGAGTAACTCAGCGGGACAGATAGCATCTCTGGAGAAAAGGAATAGTGACATTTCGAAGAGTCTCGACCCGAAACGTCACCTATTCCTTTTGTCCAGAGATACTGTCTGACCCGTTGAGTTACTTCAGCTTTTTGTGTCTATCGTCGGTTAGTGTTGTGTAACGTACAACAGCCTGATGGTTGTTGGGAAGAAGCTGTCCTTGAAGCAGGTAGTCATGGTTTTCAGACTCCTGTACCTTCTTCCAGATAGCAGGATCAAAATGAAGGCATAGCCAGGGTGATGTGGGTCTTTGATGACCAACACCATTGTGGTTCCACCTTTCCTTTCCCCCATCAGTCCTGAATCAGCTGGGTTACACATCCTGAAGACACGAGGAAAAGCAGTTGGTGGGTTACAAAAAATACAAAGTGCTAGAGTAACTCAAAGGTCAGGTAGCATCTCTGGAGAAAATGGATAGGTGACTTTTCTTAGGACCCTTCCTCAATTACCGAAATTGATTTTCCCAACTCTCTCCCTTCCCCATTATACATCCAGAGGTATTTCCAGCACCATATTGCATGGGGTAAACTGATTCATAATGTGCTCACTCTATTTTGCTACCAACATGGAGAATTCCACAAATATACCAGAAAAAAATTGAATGAGTATGTTCCTGCTAATTTATAAAGTTTCATTCAGGGCGGCACAGCGGTAGAGTTGCTGCCTCACAGTGCCAGAGACCCGGGTTTGAGGTGCTGACCTCAGGTGCTGTCTGTACAGAGTTTGTACATTCTCCCTGTGACCACGTGGGGTTTCTCCGAGTGCTCTGCTTTCCTCCCACACTACAAAGACGAGCAGGTTTGCAGATTAAAGATATGCAGGTTTGTAGGTTAAATGGCCTCTGTAAATTGCCCCTGGTGTGTAGGATGGAACTAGTGTATGAGTGATCATTGGTCGGCACGGACTTTGTGGGCCAAAGGGCCTGTTTCCACCCTGCATCTGCATGAAACTAAAAAGTGCTGCTACAACCCTGAAAGGGTTAAGAAAGATTTATTCCTGTAGTTCATGTCATGAAACTCCTGAACCAGTTCACCCAGTAACAAGGCAAGCAGATGTGTAAATAACACGAGGGAGGCTTACAGCTTAAACCGCATCACTTAGCAGATTGGCAGTGTTATCAAGTCATCCACATAGCAACCGATCTTCGCCCAGTTCAATGAGAAATGGTGCAAAAAGCCTTTAGATCAACAGGCTGCCCGTGTACCTCTGTATAATGAGGCTCATTCAAGGGATTGACATCAGTGGAAGATCGGGAAATGACTGGTGTCTCGGAATAAAGGCAGAATCCGTCTGCATTTTAAAAAGGAATTTGCACCTTATGTAGCAGAGTGTGACATCCCATTTGTAGCAAGGAAATAAATTCAGCACACAAGTCAGAATCTTCCTTGAGTTAATAACAAGAAGTTACTGAATATAATAGGGGCCCAAGTCTATAAAGCACTGTTTATATAAATAATTTTTAAAGAAAATTGGAATACTGTAAAATTGTATGTAACGGGGATTATGTTCCTAAACAAAATAATTTTTCTTTCCATCAGACGAGGCGTTGACTTACAAGTATTTCTGAAAACATCCAATATTCAAAGGAAAGACTGCAGGCACAGTGGTGCGATTGGTAGGGCTGCTGCCTCATAGCATTAAGGACCCAGGTTGTGATCGGGGATACTATCTGTGTGGGGTTTGCATGTTCCCGTGTGGAGTTTGCACATTCTCCCTGTGACCGCATGGGATTCCTCCGGGTGCTCCGGTTTCCTCCCACTTCCCAAAAACATGGAGTTTTGTAGGTTAATCAGCCTTTGTAAAATTACCCCTAGGGAGTGGACGACAAAGTGGGATAACATAGAATTAGTGTGAACGGTTGATCGATGGTCGGTGTGGACTCAGTGGGGTGAAGGGCTTGTTTCCATGCTGTGTCATAAAACCAGACTGTGCTGGAAATAACCATCAGGTCAGGAAAGAGAAGCAGAAATTAACAGTTTCAGTTAAAAGGACATCAGTCCTGGGAACAAATGAAAATAATTGGTATTATATTGCAGAGAGATTTGGGGTGGATGGATGGAGTCGAGCAAGATCTACCCTCTCCACAACTTAAAGCTACTCTGTTTCCCTATTGCAAAAATAAACTGCTGGAGGAGCAGTTCAGCTCAGTGGGCCTCGCAGGGTCTTTGGGGGGGAAAGTATTGTTGATGTTTCAGGTCGAAACCTTGCAAATTCCTTTACCACACACAATGAAGGGGGAACCCGATGGAGGGGGATGGGATGGGGGTGCCAAGATCGAGGGGGGGGGGGGACTCGGGGGGGGGGGAGGAGAGGGGGCTGCTGAGATCGAAGGGGGGACCCAGCGGGGTGCTTGGTTTGGTTCACTGCTACTAGCAGAAGACAAGACTGTTTGATGAGCTCGTTGTAACTTTGTCAGCGCCAGAAAAGTGGCGACTATGGTGTACTGCCTAGCTTAGGTCTGCTGTATGATTCTACCAGGTCGTATGCAAAACAAAGCATTTCATTGTACCTCATTGAATCATTGAATCATTCAGCTGCGCCACTGAGTTCCTCCAACATAGGAGCAGAATTATGCCATTCGGCCCATCATGTCTTCTCCGCCATTCAATCATGGCTGATCTATCCTTCTCCCTCAAACACACTCTCCTGCCTTCACCCCATGACCCCTGACACTGGTACAAATCTAGAATCTATCTATCTCCATTCATTGGCCTCCACAGCCGTCTGTGGCAATGGATGACACAGATTCACCACCAGGGGCATGAATGGAACACTTGAGTCCAAGAACTTGAGTGAAAGAGTTACTTGTAGGAAGGAACTGCAGATGCTGATTTATAGCAAGGATAGACACAAAATGCTGGAGTAACTCAGTGGGTGAGGTAGCATCTCTGGGGAGAAAAAAAAAGGTCAGAAGAAGGGTTCCAACCCAAAACATCACTTTTCCTTTTCTCCAGAGATGTTGCCTAAGTTACTCCAGCATTTTGTGTCTATCGTGATAGTAACTGTCTGTGAAGATGAGGAAATAAACCTTCCGTTCCTGTTGTAGTAGAAATGACTGCAGATGCTGGTTTATACAAAAGATAGACAGGATTAACTCAGCGGGTCAGGCAGTATCTCTGGAGAAATTATTTCATATTCACATTTTCTCCAGAGATACTGCCTGACATATTGAGTTACTCCTGGGCTAAGTGTCTACCTCTCATTCCTATTGTTGAGTGAGTGCGATAGAATATGTAATGGACTGGGTATTGTGTGCATTTAGCAGGTGCGAGTCATGACAGCTTATTGTGGAATCAAATATATGTTCATTTCCTGATGAGAAGTTATTATCAGGACTCAGCAGAATAATAGACATATCACTATTTTTTCCCATTGGAGTGCAGTGATCTGTTCCAATTGCTGTAGGAAACAGATTAGAGGCAATAAAAAGATTACCTGCACAGCAATACATTTTCTTTCTTCGAGGAATGGTGCTGGTGAGCGGGCTGTGGGCTCACCTCTCGTGCCCACACTGACCTTTCTGTCCTGGGCTTCCTCCATTGTCCGAGTGAGGCCACACGCAAACTGAGGGAACAGCACATATTCCGCTTGGGTTGCTTGCAACCAAAGTTATGAACATTGAATTCTCCAATTTGAACAACCACCCCCCCCCCCCCCCCACACCTTTCTTCCCCACACTTCCCCTGTGCCTTACCTAGATTTGCATCTTTCTCCCCTCCCCTTTCCCCTCCATCTACATTCCTTCCTCTGACTTCACAATTAATAACTACTCCATCCTTTTGTATCATACCTTTTATTTCCTGCCAAGCCTTGTCCTGCCTCTCCCCTCCTCTCCTCCAGCTTTCATCCCTCCATACAATGTCTGAAGAAGGGTCCCGACCCGAAATGTCACCTACTCCAAAGATGTTGCCTGACCCATTGAGACCCAGCACTTTGTGTCTTTTTTTTTGTGTCAGAATGGCAGGCAGTGACTAGTGGGGTACCGCAAGGCTCGGTGCTGGGACCGCAGCTATTTACAATATACATCGATGATTTGGATGAAGGGATTCAAAGTAACATTAGCAAATTTGCAGATGACACAAAGTTGGGTGGCAGTGTGAACTGTGAGGATGCTATGAGAATGCAGGGTGGCTTGGACAGGTTGGGGGAGTGGGCAGATGCATGGCAGATGCAGTTTAATGTGGATAAATGTGAGGGTTGGTAGCAAAAACAGGAAGGCAGATTACTATCTAAATGGCGTCAAATTGGCGAAAAGGGGAAGCACAACGGGATCTGGGGGTCCTAGTTCATCAGTCTATGAAAGTAAGCATGCAGGTAAAGCAGGCAGTGAAGAAAGCGAATGGCATGTTGGCCTTTCTAACAAGAGGAATCGAATATAGAAGCTAAGAGGTCCTTCTGCAGTTGTTCAGAGCCCTAGTGAGACAACACCTGGAGTATTGTGTGGAGTTTTGGTCCCCTAATTTGAGGAAGGACATTCTTGCTATTGAGGGAGTGCAGCGTAGGTTTACAAGGTTAATTCCTGGGATGACGGGACTGTCATATGCTGAGAGAATGGAGCAGCTGGGCTTGTACACTCTGGAGTTTAGAAGGATGAGAGGGATTCTCATTGAAACATATAAGATTGTTAAGGGTTTGGACACGCTAGAGGCAGGCAACATGTTCCTGATGTTGGGGGACTCCAGAACTAGGGGCCACAGTTTAAGAATAAGGAGTAAGCCATTTAGAACGTAGACAAGGAAACACTTTTTCTCACAGAAAGTTGTGAGTCTGTGGAATTCTCTGCCTCAGAAAGCGGTGGAGGCAGGATCTCTGGATGCTTTCAAGCGAGAGCTAGATAGGGCTCTTAAACATAGCGGAGTCAGGGGATATGGGGAGAAGGCAGGAACGGGGTACTGATTGGGGATGATCAGCCATGATCACATTGAATGTCGGTGCTGGCTCGAAGGGCCGAATGGCCTACTCCTGCACCTAATGTCTATTGTCTATATAGTCCCGGCTATATAGTTGGGTATCCTGCTGCTACATCACCTATCCGTGTCCTCCAGAGATGCTGTCTGACCAGCTGAGTTACTCCAGCACTCAGTGGCAGCATTAGCGTGTTCTATTCTGCTTCTGATATCCACCCATTTGCTTCAATTTCAGTGGCCAAGTACAACACACCTGAGTCATAAAGCATGGAAACGGCCCAACTTGCCCCCACTGGCCAACATATCCCATCTACACTAGTCCCACCTGCCCGAGTTTGGCCCATATCCCTCTAAAACTATCCTATTCATGTACCTGCCTAAATGTTTTTTAAATGTTATACCGTCTCAATTATCTCCTTCGGCAGCTCGTTCCATACACACACCACCCTTTGTGTGAAAATGTTACCTCTCATGTTCCTATTAAATCTTTCCCCCCTCATCGTTAATGTTGCCTATTCTTGATCCCCTTACTCTGGGCAAGAGACTCTGTGCGTATTTCCGATTTATTCCTCTCATGATTTTGTACATTCACCCCTCATCGCCCTGCAATCCAAGGTATAGAGTCCTAGCCTGCACAACCTCCTCCTATAGCTCAGGACTTCGAGTCCTGTCAACATCCTCATGAATCTTCTCCGCACCCTTTCCAGCTTGAAAACATTTTTCCAATGACATGGTGCCCAAAATTGAACCTAATATTCTAAATGCGGTCTCACAATCACCTTATACAACTGCATGAACATCTTTGACTCACAGCATTGCATTTGATATCCCCGTACATGCACGGTTTAACCTGTGTCTGGCCCACTGAATATTCCCAGGATTGTCTGTTTTTGTTTAGGTTTCCTGCATTTGCAGCATTTTCCTCCTCAAATAATGATTATGAGAGGATTCGATCAGGTAAATGCACAGTATTTTACCCACAGTGGGGGAACCATGGGTTTAAGATGGGGGGGGGGGGGGGGGGGGGGGGATTTGATATGAATCTGAGTGGAAGGTTTTTTTTACACAAAGAATAGTAAGTATATGGAACAAGCTGCCAGAGGATGCATTTGAAGCAAGTACTATCACAACGTTTAAAAAACATCTGGAGAGGTGCGTTGATAGTATATCTTTTGAGGGATATGGGCCAAACGCAGGCATTTGGGACTAGCGTGGATGAGGCGTGTTGGTCGGCTTAGGCAACTTGGGCCAAATGACCAATTTCAAATCTGTATGACTATGATTAAGTCTCCATTGTTTAATTGGGTAGGATGGAAGAGTAACCAGTTCACCGGGATCAGGCAGGTGCTAACACAAAATAAACTAAAGAAGTAGAAATCAAAGAAGGATTAAGAGTACTTGAGTAATGTTTTTTAATTATATTCAAATGTTTGCAAGACTTTGCATGTGGACAATTTATCAGTTGTTTGAAAGTAAAATAACAGGGGTTTAGGTAACAAGATAAATGAGAAGCACAAACGCACACTGCAATGGATGTAAATGGAAGTTATTAAAGAATGAGCAGCAGTGCTTTCCTGCTTGAACCGTATCTACCACTTCATCGTATGAATCATAACTTACAGAATTGTTAAAATTCTAACCTGGCTACTCAACCCATTGTCTCTCTGCTTGTCATAGTTGACCCCCTGAGATAATCCCACATCCCAACATTAGGTCTGTGGTCCTGCAGGCGACCTGAGAACATTGTCTCTCTCACCCACCCATCTTTTGCCCATGTTGGTACCATGACGACATTTCAAAGACATTTGGACAGGTACATGGATAGGAAAGCTTTAGCGGGCCTAACACTGGCAGGTGTAGATTGGGCACCTTGGTTGGCATAGGCAAGCTGGGCCGAAGGGCCTGCTTCCGTGCTGTATGACTCCATGACTCTATGCCATTGATAGGTGTGCATTTATGAAGGCCGGCAAGGTAAGGATGGCTGAAGGACATAAGTCAACTCAATGAGTATAGGGCCCCATTCTTAGTCACGTGTGTGACCCCCCAAAAAATAAGAAAAATTTGTGGATTATATCTCTTCTAATTCTGGAAGCATCACAGGTGTATTGTTTTGTACTGTATATATGATTCATGTTTTTTTCAAAGTTTATCAAGTGAAATTTTTCTGTTATGCTGACAATGTCCCAAATGTGACTGGTCACGTTTGTGACGTGACACGGAAGCATTTTTTTTCATCTCAGTTTTATCTTACAAACTCAGCCTGTGAATGCGGAGCAGAACAACCGACAGCCAACCGACCATGTCATCTCTGGGTGCCCGCTCTACCACCCACCAAATGGAGCTCAGGGCCTGGCAGACATTGACGCAGTGACAACAACCTGGCTGCTCATCACCCGGCTTGAGATCTAACTATTCCTTTGGTTTATGTTTCATTCGCAAGAAGAAGAGATCTTACAAACTGTGAATATAAAAAGCTAGAATATTCATATCTTTAGCAGACATGCATTATAGTTCTGCAGGTAGGAAAAGAGCAATGAATAAGATTAATCTCTTACAATAATGTTTTAATGTATTGAAGTTATTTTGGTTCACTTTCCAAAGAATGGCCCTTGTACAACAGACTAGTTTGTGTGTGTGTACTAGTTTGCAGCCTTAAATATTGCTTAACTATTTTTTTTTTGTTGTCAAATTCCAGATTCATAAATGAATTTAAATTCTACAGCTGCCATGGTAGGATGTGAGCTAATGTCTCTGCAAAGTTGGTGCAGATAACCAGTGCAATCTAATTAGTAAGTTGAAATTTAAATGTTTTAGGTTCACGAGTTGGTCTATTTTGATGATACTTCGTCCGTTGTAATTGATAAGCTGGGAACTGAGAATTGTTTGAATTTCTGGTACACAGAGTCAGCTGTTAAAACTAATGAGCAACTTGCTGGGTGATGTATGGGGCAGATCAAGAGCCTGTCTTCATTTCTATTTAAAGTTTCTCAAATATGTAGAAAATGCATGGTTAAAATGTAAACAGAATTCATCTCCCCCAGATTGAGAAATAAATCTACCTTTTTTTTGTCACTCGTGCTTTACTTTCATTATTTTTTCCTTTCTTTCTTTTGCTTTCCCCCCCCACGGTTATCGTTACAATTGGGGTTGCTGGACACATAATTTTTACAAGACTTCCTCAGGTTCACTTTCCCTTGCAGTATTTTCTATATCAATTGGCATATTGATGGAGTTGCTCACAACTGTACAGCACCTGCAGGAATGTGCACTTTTTCAACATCAGCAGAAATGGAAAGTGTTGCATGTTTGAAGCTGCCTGTGATGGATGCATGCAGCTTTCTGTCTTGAGGGGGCCTTTGGTTGGTGTTGTTCTGCTATCTGAAGTGTGAGGCTTCCAGCTTGTCTCTGAGCTCAAACTGTGCTCTCTCGCTCTCTCTCTCTCTCTCTCTCTCTCTCTCTCTCTTTCTCTCTCTCTCTCTCTCTCTCTCTCTCTCTCTCTCTCTCTCTCTCTCTCGCTCTCTCTTCTCTCTCTCTCTCTCTCTCTCTCTCTCTCTCTCTCTCTCTCTCTCGCTCTCTCTCTCTCTCTTTCTCTCTTTCTCTCTCTCTCTCTCTCTCTCTCTCTCTCTCTTTTCTCTCTCTCTCTCTGTCTCTCTCTCTCTCTCCCTCCCCCTCTCTCCCTCTGTCCCTCTGTCCCTCTGTCCCTCTGTCCCTCTGTCCCTCTGTCCCTCTGTCCCTCTGTCCCTCTGTCCCTCTGTCCCTCTGTCCCTCTCCCACTCTGCCTCTCCCATTCTGTCTCTGTCTCTGCCTCTGCCTCTCTCTCTATCTCCCTTTCTAACTCACTTTCTTTCGTTGTATCTCTCTCTCCCTCTTACACACACACACACACACACACACACACACACACACACACACACACACACACACACACACACACACACACACACACACACACACACACAAGGGATTGTCTAGCTTGTCTGGGTAGGCAGCTTAAAACAAAAGCCCGACTCGGTGGCCCAAGCTATAGAGACAGGTTGAACGAGCTAGGACTTCGATCCCTGAAGCGCAGGAGGATGAGGGGTGATCTTATGGAGGTGTACAAAATCATGAGAGAAATAGATCAGGTAAATGTGCAGAGTCTTTTGCCCAGAGTATGGGGAATTGAGAACCAGAGGATGTAGGGGGAAGGGGAAAGATTTAATAGAAACCTGAAGGGTAATTTTATTTTACACAAAGGGTCGTGGGTGTATGGAGCGAGCTGCCAGAATAGGTAGTTGAGGCAGGTTCTATTGCAACATTTAAGAACCATTTAGACAGGCACATGGATAGGCTTAGAGAGATATGGGCCAAACGCAGGCAGATGGGACTAGTGTAGAAGGAGCATGTTGGCCAGCATGGGCAATTTGGGCTGAAGGGCCTGTTCCCACATCGTAAAACTCTATGACTCCATGACTCTATAACAGGCCCTTCGGCCCTCACTGTGTGTGCTGAACATAAGTCCTCTACATGATCCACACCCCTCCATACCCCACATATCCACGTGCCCATCTTAAACACCACTGACATATCTGCCTTCTCCCCCACCGCTGGCAGCATGTTCCAGGCACCAACCACCCTCTCTATAGAAAAAAACTTGCCCCACACATTTTCTTTAAACGTAACCCGTTTCTGTAGGTAAACCAGATTCAATTGTGTTCACTATGTAGCCTCTGGAACATAAACTGCAGGTAATGAAACTACCGGATTGTCTTAATAACCCATTCGATTCAACCATGAACTTCAAACGTGCTTTTCTTACCTGCTTTGAGCAAATCAAAACTCAGAGCAGTGTGGTTGATTTAAATATCATTTGAAATGGCCAGTAAGTCACAGAGTTCATAAGTTTTGGGAGCAGAATTAGGCCACTCAGCCCATCAAGTCTACTCCACCATTCCATCATGGCTGATCTATCTTTCCATCTCAGCCCCATTCTCCTGCCTTCTCCCCATAACCCCTGACACCTGTACTAATCAAGAATCTGTCAATCTCAAACTTAAATATACCTATTGAATTGGCCTCCACAGACGTCAATGAATTCCACAGATTCACCACCCTCTGACTAGAGAAATTCTTCCTCACCACCTTTCCTTTCTAAAGGTACATCCTTTTATTCTGAGGCTGTGCCCTCTGGTCCTACACTCTCCTGCTAGTGGAAACATCACATCCACTCCATCCAGGCCTTTCACTATTCGGTAAGTTTCATTGAGTTGAAGGGTAACGAGGAACATGCAATAAATGCATATTCACATCTGTTAGATTCTGTGCAGGAGTCTAAATAAAAATGTTATAATCTTATCTCACACGCATGTCCTGTTTACAAAACTGGGGGATGATGTAAAAGTGACGCATACCAGCAACACCACTTCTGAGACAGTAGTAGCCTCCATTTAAAGTTAACAAGGCAGCTGCCATTATAAACGTGGATGTCGGAATTTACAAGGGAAAGTCAGCAGCATGACGCAAGATTGTAGAGAGAGGAAATGCGTGCGGAATTAAATTGTGATTACCTCTCTCGTAAATCTCCTATAGAGCTGCAAACAGGAATTCAAAACCAAGTGAGAAATGGATTAGGAAGGAAGGGATTTGCCAGTCCCCATGTTATCCAGTCCCCAAGTTTGAAGGTATCCCTTCTGCCTCGGCTTTCACTGTTAATCCCTGTGTCCGCATTTGAGATAGAATTGCTTCTGTAATTTTGTTGCAACAGGATTACGTCTTTACAGTTTAAGGGTTGCTCCAACACAACTGGTGGAGATAATGTACATGAACAATACAGAGTTTGCACAGCCCATTCCCATTGACAAATGTGGCCGTTGAAACCGGCAATGCTAGAGTCTTACAACACAGAAACAGGCACTTCAGCCCAACTTACCCATGCTGACCAAGATGCCCTATCTACACTAAACACACCTGTCGCTGTTTGGCCCATATCCCTCTACACCTTTCCTATCCACATACCTGGCCAAATGTATTTTAAATGTTGTTATAGTACCTGCCTCAACTACCTTCGGAGGTTAAAAAGTAGCCACTCAGGTTCATATTTGGCAGCACATCAGCATAGCGGTTGAGCTACTGCCTTACAGCATCAGACACCCGGGTTCGATGCTGACTATGGGTTTGTACGAGTTTGCGTGGGTTTTCTTCGAGATCTCCAGTTTCCTCCCACACTCCAAAGACGTACAGGTTTGTAGGTTAATTGGCTTCTGTAAATTGCCCTAGTGCGTAGGGTAGAACTTGTGTACGGTGAACATTGGCTGGCACGGACTTGGTGGACTGAAGAGCCTGTCTCCCCGCTGTATCTTCCTGTATCTGTAACGTTTTAAACCAAAATAAAATCTGTGAACGTATCAGTTTTGTTTGGATCAAATGTCCTCAGGTCTGACATGCCAAAGATTCATCGTTCTGTTTTCCACTTTGCCCTACCATTTCCCTGCCCCTAAGATCAAATGTCTTCATCATTACGAGCTATAAATGCATGGGAGAAAAAAGAAAACGGAGCGGGGGGGACTTTTGGTTAATAAATTTCATTTGCCAACGCCATATTTACGTTTGCAGGAATTATCTGCAGGAACAATGCACAGGGAAATGAAACCGATCAGGTCAACCTTTCACTTCACATTCATTTCACACAAGTCTGCAAGAAGAGCTTTGTCCTGTTGGAACAGTTCTAGTTTTCATTAAGTGAAATCAAAGCCCAAGGGCAATATTCCTTTCAATTTGCACTGCTGCTAAGCGGAGCTTGTGGTCCGGTGGATGGTGTGAATTGTTTTTGGTGGTGTTGCCATGATTAGGAACCAGGAGTCAGCAACAAGGAGCTAGCTGTGGGCTGCACAGGGGGAGATAGTTTACTTTAGTTTCTTGTCACGTGTATCGAGGTACAGTGCAAAATCTTTGTTGCATACTAACTAGTCAGCGGAAAGACTACACGATTACAATCTAGCTATCCATGGAGTACAGATACATGATAAAGGGAATAACATGAATAACGTTGAGTGCAAGGTAAAGCCAGCAAAGTCCAATCAAAGACAGTCTGAGGGTCTCCAATGAAGTAGACTACTTCAGGACTAGTTGTGGGAGGATGGTTCAGTTGCCTGATAACAGCTGGGAAGAAACTGTCTCTGAATCTGGTGGTGCGTGTTTTCACACTTCTATACGTTTGCACAATGGGAGAGGGGAGAAGAGGGAGTGGCCAGGGTGCGACTCGTCCTTGATTATGCTGCTGGCCTTGCCGAGGCAGCGTGAGGTATAAATGAAGTTAATGGAAATGAGGTTGGTTTGTGTAATGTGTAGGAAGGAACTGCAGATGCTGGTTTAAACCGAAGATAGACACAAAGATGCTGGAGTAACTCAGTGGGACGGGCAGCATCTCGCGGGAGAAGGAATGGATGTTTCAGATCACAACCCTTCTTCAGTCTGGAGAAGGGTCTCGACCCGAAGCGTCAACCATTCCTTCTCTCCAGAGATGGTGTGTGTGATGGTCTGGGCTGTGTCCACAATTCTCTGCAATTTCTTGCGGTCTTGGAGCAATTCCCAAACCATGCTGTGATGCATCCTGATAAAATGCGTTCCACGGTGCATGTGTAGAAGTTGGTGAGAGTTATAGGGGACATGCCGAACTTCCTAAACCTTCTAAGGAACTAGAGACATTGGTGAGCTTTCTTGGCCGTTGCTTCAATATGTGTGTTCCAGGAGAAGTTGTTGGTGATAGGCACTGGGATCCATGCATTCATCAACTGTGCCACATTGCACGTACCGCTAGTGCAACAAATGCAGCTTGCAGCACATGCACTGTTGGCTGTCAACAGAAAATGTTGCTTTAAGGACATGATCACACTGTGTCAAACAACTAATAATTTTCTGGGCTGCGGTACTACTTGTAAAAAGTTAGATGGATTAATCGAGGAACACAGAGTGTGGGAGGAAACTGAAGATCTCGGAGCAAACCCACACGGTCACACGAAGATCGTACAAACTCCGTACAGACAGCACCCGTATTCGGGATCGAACCCAGGTCGGAGGAAATCAGAGGACATCTACACGGAGATAGGGAGAATGGGAAAACTCCACACAGACAGCAACCAAGGTCAGGATCAAGCAGGGGTCTCTGGCGTTATAGGGAGCAGCTCTACCCGCTGCACCACTGTGCCGCCCACTGCTGCACTGAAAGGAGGAACGAGATATGGAGTCAATGTTCCAGGTTGATTATGACTTGCGCAGGCTAGTTAAAAGGTAACATTTCTTTGTCGAAGCTGTCTCACTGTTCATTTGGAGTTTATGCCACACTGCTGCCTACATCTTCCTTAAGGCAATGGACAATGGAGAAGTGGAATTGAGGGGGTGGAGGAGGTGCCGTGGTGACTGAACCAACAGGAGGCACAGTCTTGTTTTGAAATCTCACCTGAAGCACCTACAAAAATATGTGATATTTGTTTCGGGTTGCTGAGCTTCAGTGCACAATCTTTGTGCCTCCGATCCGTGAACACCACCAGCTATTAAAAAGAAACATTTCTTTTGTCAAGCTTTAGACATTAAGATACAGCGCAGAAACAGGCCCTTTGTCCCACAGAGTCCGCGCCAACCTGCGATCACTCCATACATTAACACTATCCTATACACTATGGACAATTTACAATTTTACCGCAGCCAGTTAACCTACAAACCTCTACAAACCTTTAGAGTGCGGGAGAAAACCGGAGCATCCGGGGAAAACCCACTAGGTCACAGGGAAAATATGCATACTTCCTAAAGATAGCACCCGTAGTCAGGATCGAACCCGCAACTCTGGCACTGTGAGGCAGCAACTCTACCGCTGCGCCTGTTAACTGAAGCAATGTGACTGAACTATTTACCATGAGCCTGACTCTTAATGTAAGTTACTGAGAGAAACGGCAGTCATCGCTCAAAGATTCAAGGTTGTACTGTGGCAACCAAAGCTCCCCAGTGCCGATGCGTATCGCCTACGTGTTTATCGAGCACATTTCCGCCTTCAGTGGAAAATGTAGAAACTATAGGTTAATAAAGGAGCAAGCTGGGCAAATGATAATCACCGGGAGGAATAGCTCATTCTAAGTAATAGAGAGAGAATAACTCTAAGGGGGAAGATGAATAGGATAGAAATGATATATTTTGCAATTAATCCAGATATCGTATTTGCAGTGGACAGGGATAAACGAGGGTGTTTTTTGTTTTTTGTTGTGCTGTGTGTTCTTTCAGCCATTGCACTGAATGCTGTTTATACATATCCCCTTAAATCAGAATATTACATTAGCAGACGAGAGAATGAAGAATGTTTAGCACATTCACATGTTAATAACATGACTGATTATTATTTTCCCCCATAAAATTGCCAAAAAGAAACATAAATCAGTTGAGTTGAGACGTAAGATCTCCAGGTGGATTTTGCCTAATTTAATAATGAGAGGATTGGGGAGAAAGAGGTTTGCACTTTATCATGGGGACTAAATGAAACAGGGTAATATGTATAATTCACTCAGCACGCCATCCTTTGAATTGCTCTGCCATCTTTAATCATGCCTTGTCACAAAGACAATTCTTATATTTTTTTAATTAATTGAATCCTTCATAAATCCAAATATTCCTTCACACGGGCTTCCCAAAGAATTAAGATTCACCTTCTCCGTTCAATGTAATTTCTAAGCAGGGTTGTTTTGGGATCTTTCAAATGATAAAATGCCCTGCTTGTGTCTGGAGCTGTTATGACAACCATGCGTTGTCTTATATTATTGTGGTCTTTCTCTCTTGTCAAAAATTGATTTGTAACATCAGCCTTTTCTCAAGGTAGATTTTTTTTAATTTTAGCCAGTAAACCGCAAAAAATAAACTATTAGAATTACGTTAAAATGAATATTCAGTATGGAAAGCAAGACTTTCTGGTAGATGAAAGGAGTGTCAGTGTGTAAGGTATAAAACCTTAGCTTTTCTCCAGAGATGTTAGTCAGAAAATTCATGCAAGAAATCAAGGCTATGAGTAAGTACTGAGGTCAGCAAAAATCAAGCATAAACTCAAACTAACTTCAGAAGAAAGCTGTTTCCCTCCTCTCTTCAGAAGAAAGCTGTTTGTTCTATCTTGCTTACAGTTAGTACTAAATTCTATAAATGGCAAGCATTAATATCTATACACCATAGCAGAAATAGCAGCCTTCTAATAATCAGCCGTGCTGTAAAGTCACCTCTGTCAGACCAAGCTGTGTATAAGAGCAGGAAATGGTTAAGGCATGTCACACATAGGGCTTGCACTTCTAAGGAGAACAAGGATCCTTAACCTTGAAGGGGATGCTGGTAACAAGCCAGACAATAGACAGCCAACACTGGAGGGAATATGCTTAATTATTCCTCAGGCATTACTGAAGCTCTCGATACAGGTTGATTTGCCATTTCCCGGACCTGCCACAGTGCCATAGCATTTTGTCCAAATTGACAATTTAAAAAAATAACGTGAAGCTAGTCACCTCGCATCTGACTTGCTATTTCTTTCATGCTTTACTAGCCACTGTTATCCCACTCTGCAAATTATGAAATGTGTTCTGGCTGAAATGCCTTGTCTAATCCGTGCTGTTGAATGTGGTTGTGTTCATCTGCCCCCATTCTGACAGGGGAACCAGGGGCCTATCTGAATAGAACAACCCACTCTGTATTCTGGATGGAATTATAATTCAGATAATATCGCCAGCCGCTGCCTAGTTACACTACAGCCTTCCTCCTCAAAAACTGGATTAAATGATATTTATGTCAGCATGATATTTATGTCAAGGTAAAGTTGGTTTATTTGGAAATCCAAGTATTGTGTTGGGATTCACAGCATCTGCTTTCATTTGAATATTGTAGTGGTTTCAGCATAACTCCTCAATATTATGAAGAACCATGGCCTTTTTTTATTATTTCAATATGTTATTCAAGAGCACGTTTTTCTTTTGCATTATATTGTGAACCATTTTCTGTACTCTGATCTTTATTGCTTTTTAATGCCTTCACTGTATTTTGGCTGCATGACTGTGCACCAAAAGCTTCATTGCAGAGAATTGTGGATGTAGCCCAGACCTTCACACAACCCAACCCCCATTCCATTGACTCCATTTACACCTCACGCTGCCTCGGCAAGGCCACCAGCGTAATCAAGGTCGAGTCTCACCCTGGCCATTCGCGCATCTCCCCCCTCCCATCAGGAAAAAGGTACAGAAGTGTGAAAACGCACACCTCCAGATTCAGGGACAGTTTCTTCCCAGTTGTTATCAGGCAACTGAACCGTCCTTCCAATAACAAGAGAGTGGTCCTGAGCTACTATCTATCTTATTGGAGACCCTCGGACTATCTTTGATCAGACTTCATTGGATTTTATCTTGCACTAAACGTTATTCACATTGTTCTCTTTATCATATATCTGTACAATGTGCATGGCTTGAATGTAATCATGTGTTGTCTTTCTGCTGACTGGTTAGCACACACAAGCTTTTCACTGTACCTCAGTACGATAAACTAAACTCAACCCGACTCAATTTAGCAGTTGCAAAGAATTTCATAACAATGACTGTTCACCCATCTGTTCCATACAAGCTTTCTCTCCTCACCCCCATCGTGCTTCATTGAATCCTGTTAATCTATCCTTCTGTTCCTCTCCCTCAGTCACGTTATGTGGCTTCCTGTTAAACATACGAGAAGATATCTTAGGCTTACAGGATAGAGACATACAGCACAGTAATGCAGCAGTGGAATTGCTGCCTTATAGCACCAGAGACCCAGGTTCGATCCTGTGGTTTTTCTCCGGGTGCTCCGGTTTCCTCTCACACTCAAAAGACATACAGGTTTACAGGTTAATTGGCTTCTGTAAATTGTCCCTAGTGAGTAAGATAGTGCTAGTGTAAGTGGTGATCACTAGTTGGCGCATATGTAGTGTGCCAAAGAGCCTGTTTCCACGATGTATCTCTAAAGACTAAAGCACAGAAACAGGCCCTCTAGCCCACCGAGCTAACATTGACTATCAAGAACCCATTGGACATAGTCCTACTCTAATCCCATTTTATTCTCCCCACATTCCCGTCAACTCCCTTCTCCATCAAATTCTACCATTCATGACTCTCCACAGGCAATTTACAGTGACCGGTTAACCTTGTAACCCGCGAAGAAAGCAGAGGACCCAGAGGAAACCCACACGGTCACAGGGAGAACGGAGGACATGCAAACTCCACACAAACTGCTCAAGGGGTTAGGGTTGGACGTGGACAGTCTGTTGGACTTCAGCAACAGACTGGTTCCGCCAAGATGCAGCACAGGAGATTTTTTTTCCCTGTGGCTATCAAACTGTACAACTTTCCCCCTTCTGTCGTGTGGTAGACTGACTCCCCCTCCCCCCCCAATCTTTGCACATCCCCAACCCTGGACTTTAATTTCATGTTTCATGTATATTGCTGTGTTTTATGACTGTTGACAAACTAATTTCTTGACCTATTGATTATGGACATATTTGAGGTAAAAGTTTCCATGGAAGTAAAATGCCACCAAATTACACTAGAAATGGCATTTTCCATTGTATTATAAACAAGAATTAATTCAGCAAGGAGATTGCTATTCCCGGTAAGTTATTAATGAGATTATGATATATTGGTAGATCTATAGGAAGATACTTGCACAACCATTCAAGACCACAACTGTCTGTGGAATTCTCTGCCTCAGAGGGTGGTGGAGGTCGGTTCTCTGGATGCTTTCAAGAGAGAGCTAGATAGGGCTCTTAAAAATAGGGGTCAGCGGATATGGGGAGAAGGCAGGAACAGGGTACTGATTGGGGATAATCAGCCATTATCACATTGAATGGCGGTGCTGGCTCGAAGGGCCGAATGGCCTACTCCTGCACCTATTGTCTATTGATATTTTATTTTATTTTATTTATTTTTCACATTGAAATCTACAGTGCAGAAACTTCCCTCGTATTAAAACATATGCACAAAAAGCTGGAGTAACTCAGCGGGACAGGCAGTATCTCTGGAGAGAAGGAATAGATAACGTTTCGGGTCGAGACCCTTCTTCATATGCTGCGTGTTTGCATAGGAAAGAACTGCAGGTGCTGGTTTACCCCCAAAATAAATATAAAATGCTGGAGTAAGCGGTTCAGGAAGCATCTCTGGAGAAAGGGAATAGGTGATGTTTCGGGCCATTTCTGAAGAAGGGTCTCGACCCAAAACATCACCTATTCTTTTTCTTCAGAGATGCTGCCTGACCCACTGAGTTACTCCAGCATTTTGTGTGAAGGCAAATGGATTCTGATTTTTAATTTCTTTGACAGTCAATTTCCTTTTTCAAAGTTCTAACTCACCCATCATGTGGATGACACGGATTATGTGACTTGAATAATTGCTCTCCCTCCTTCATTCGCTACAATTTAAACACATCACTGTACACACATTCATGGAACCAGAAATCAAAATCATTATGAGTGCAGATTGCTTCTCAACTTATACAGCAACTAATGGTTGATTTTAAAATGAATTAGAGACATGGAGTGCGGTACAGTGATGCAGCGGAATAGTCGCTGCCTTACAGCGCCAGAAACCAGCGTTCGATTCTGACTACACGTGCTGTCTGTACGGAGCTTGTACATTCTCCCTGTGATCACGTGGGTTTTCTCAGAATGCACCCGGTTTCCTCCCACACTCCAAGACGTATAGGCTTGTAGGTTAATTGGCTTTGGTAAAAATTGGAGTTTGACCCCAGTGTGTAGGATAGTGCTAATGTGTGGGGTGATCACTGGTATTTCAAATGTTGTTATTGCAACTATTTCAACTACCTCCTCTGGCAGCTCGTTCCATACACCCACCACCCACTGAAATCTCCAGTATGGGAACCTCCCTAATATTAGATCATTTAAATCTCTGTAGACGTGACAATATTAAACTAAACGTATCTAAACTAAAACTAAACTAATCTTGAAAATGTTGCTCAAGCTCCTATCTTGCCCCTCTCACCATAACCTACGACTTTAGACTTTAGAGATACAGCGCAGAAACAGGCCCTTCGGCCCGCTGAGTCCACACAGATCAGCGATCACCAAATACATTAGCACTATCCTACACACTAGGGACAATTTACAGAAGCCATTTAACCTACACACCTGCACATTTTTGGAGTGTGGGAAGAGATCGGAGCACCCGGAGAAAACCCATGCGGTCACAGGGAGAACATGCAAACTCTATACAGACAGCACCCCTTGTCAGGATTGAACCAATGTCTCTGGCGCTGTAACACAGCAACTCTACCACTGCGACACTGTGCTGCCCTATGCCCTCTAATCCACAACGGTTACATCAGAACTATATATATACTGTATATTGAGCCAGCATTTTTACAATTGGATTGGCATTTGGAGCGTTCACTAGAACTATTCCCAATATGTTTATTGTGACCATAGTTCGCAATATTAACATTTATAGTCCATTCCTAATTCTCCTTGAATCAAAGAAGCAATTAAGAGCTAACATTGATGGGCTTGGAGTCAAACATGAGCCAAACGAAGTAACAGCAACAGACTTCTTTCTCAGAAAGATGTAAATGAACCAGATAGGACTTTTAAGGCAATCTGTTAGTGTCATTTTGACTTTACTTATTCATTCACGATTGGTTTGAATTTAACATCCCCAGCTGCTATGAAAGGATTCAAACTCATATCTCTAGATGAATTAGACTTTAGAGATACAGTGTGGAAACAGGCCGTTCGTTCCACTGAGTAAGTGCCGACCAATGATCACCGGTGCTCTAACACAATCCTACACATTAGGGACAATTCACAATTTACCAAAGTCAATTAGCCGACAAAGCTGTGTGTCTTTGGAGTGTGGGATGAAACCAGAGCACCTGGAGAAAACTGACGGGATCACAGGGAAAACGTACAATCCGTACAGACTGCACCCATAGTCAAGATCGAACCTGGGTCTCTGGCGCTGTAATGCAGTAACTCTACCACCGCGCCACTGTGCTGACTGATTGTTCAATTCATTCTTTCGTATGCAGCTTGAATTTGTTCCAACAACAACTAAAAGTTAAAATTCTCACCTTAATTTTCAATTTTGTCCATGACTTCCTAGCTTTTTTCTTAAGATCATAAGGATGAGGAGCAGAATTAGGCCATTCGGCCCATCAAGTCTACTCCACCATTTAATCATGGCTGATCTATCTTTCCCTCTCAACCCCATTCACCTGCCTTCTTCCTGAAACCTCTGACACCAGTACTGATCAAATCAGATAATACTATACATCAATACAAACAAGCCGTACACAAGTACAGTTTTATATTTTTTTTATTATTTTATACAATTTTTTTAACAAAACAGAACAAAACAAACAAAACAAAAAAAATATATATATATTTTTTTGTTTTTGTTTGTTTTGTTCTGTTTTGTACACAAGTACAACAGGCAGATTGAAGAGAAAATTA
Organism: Leucoraja erinaceus; assembly: GCF_028641065.1. Classification (NCBI taxonomy): domain Eukaryota; kingdom Metazoa; phylum Chordata; class Chondrichthyes; order Rajiformes; family Rajidae; genus Leucoraja; species Leucoraja erinaceus. Next base: position 26,069,582 of record NC_073396.1, read on the forward strand.
CCAGAATGCAGATGTAGATTTTCAGCATTGTAGCATTGCATGTCCTGAGAAATTTCTTGCAATGAGGTAGGTTGGGCTAGCTCATGACAGGACCCATCATAAGTCTCATAATAGAGGGATGAAACTATTCCTGAGAATGGTGGTAGTTGCTTTAAGCTTTTGTTTCTTCTTTCTGATGGTAGCGGGGAGAAGAGGGAATGGACGGAGTGAAAAATGATCCTTGATTATGTCTGAAGAAGGGTGTCGACCCAATATATAGATAGACACAAAATGCTGGAGTAACTCAGCGGGACAGGCAGCATCTCTGGAGCGAAGGAATGGGTGACATTTCGGGTCGAGACCCTTCCATGTTCTCCAAATGCTGCCTTGCCCGCTGAGTTACTCCAGCACATTGTGCCCTCTTGATTATGTGGGCAGCTTTCCGAGGCAGCGTGAAGTGCAGATTGAGTCAATGGTCGGGAGTCTGGTCTGTGTGATGGAGTGGGCTGCATCCATAATTCTCTGTAATTCTCTGCAATGCGTAGCTGAATAAAACATTACTGAGATTTACTTACATTGTTCTTCCTGTATTTCTAAAATTGGATGCATAACTCACTAAGATTTGTCTTGCCCTGCCCCTCTTTGCGTATGCAAAATAACCTAATAATCTTTGAAGTAGAATGCAGTGAATGGTGGCCTTCTCCCTTGCTGTCTGTAAATTTTCCGTGCTATCCCTGCTCAGTAAATCCTGGAATGTCTTGCCAAGACCTGCACAGCATCTTGGAAGAACTGGTCAAAGAGTCTAGTTATTTTCCCAGAACCTTCAACAGGCATCTCAATGCACTGGAGAAGTATTAGCTCCACAAAGTCCCGCCGATAGGCTTGGTGAACAAACAGCAATGACTGGGGTATTAGTAGTAGAACGACACGGTGATGCAGCGGAAGAGTTGCTGCCTTACAGCTCCAGAGTCCCAGGTTCAATCCCGACTTTGTACGTTCTCTTGGGTGGGTTTTCTCCCGCTGCTCTGGTTTCCTCCCACGCTCCAAAGTACTGGTTTGCAGGTTAATTGGTTTCAGTAAAATTATAAATTGCCCATATTGTATGTAAGATAGTGCTAGTGTATGGGGACCACTAGACGGCCTGGATGTGTTGTTTCTGCGCTGTATCTCTAGTCTAAAGTCTAGTACAATGGTTGTGTTACTAGATTAGCAGCCATATGGGTTTTCATATCATTTCTCTGGCCCACAGTGCCACACATCTTTTTTACACATATCCTTCACTGAAGGAAATCAGTTGCACTAGTTTCACCAGACCAAGCCAAGAGTTCAATTTAGTTTAGTTTAGTTCAGAGATACATCATGAAAACGGACCCTTTGCCCCTCGAGTCAATGTCGACCATCCATCAATGTTCACACTAGTTCTATGTTATCCCACTTTGTCATCCACTCCCTACAAACTAGAGGCAATGAACAGAGGGCCAATGCATCTACAAACCCGCACGCCATTGGGATGTGGAAGGAAACTGGAGCACCTGGAGAAAACCCATGCGGTCACAGGGAGAACATGCAAACACCATCCAGAGAGCACCCATGGTCAGGATCGAACCCGGGTCTCTGCCGCTGTAAGGCAACAACTCTACCTGTAAGAGGTTGACTCTTAATGGCTTCATCTATTTGGGCTTACCACAAATAGCAGCCTTGCATATCACATTCCTTAAGCCAATAATTAGAAATATTCTTAGTATCGTACCTTTGCTTGGATGATCCCAAAGTGAGCAACTTCTGGGGCTTCAGCTTCCTTAGGCTGGAGGCAGCAATTTCCTCTCTCTCTCTCTCTCTCAGCAAAACAACAGCCAATTCCTGGAAAGCAAAACCTCCTGAAAATCCCGAAGCAGAATTCCGGTTTCGTGGAAGCCCCCAGGTTTTCTTCAAGTTAGCCTTTGCCTCAGTGACCGCAGAAATAGGCTGGAGGGACCGAATGGACCACTCCTCTTCGCTGAGTCCTAAATGATGTTTTTCTGGCCATTTATACTACTTCTCCAGCCATTAAAATGCAATACGATCCTTTAATCACAAGCGCAAGGCAGCTTCCCTTAGGATTTACTTGTGAATAGTAAATGGAGTTCAAGCCTTGTCCGATTGTACAGAAAATATCATGCTAATCCAGTTATATCCTCTATCACAGTTAAACAAAGGCACAGTTGATCTTTATTTTTGGCTTGGGAAGACTACTGTGTGTCGGCTCTTGAAAAGCTCCCTGCGCCAGACATTACTACTCTGCTTAGCCACGTGGCTGTGAGCCCAGATTCCTAATATCCCACACTTGCATTACACCTGCCCTTTCAGCTTGACTGGAAGCCTCCCCCTTCCATACCCTTAGGAAACGTCCTCAGGATGGAGACTGGAGCGGGAGGTGTCAGACCAGCGTCAGATCCATGAGCCACAAAAGGAAGTCATTAACGATGGTGTGGGGTGTGATCATTTGGAAAGGGGATTTGAGAGTGCGGAGATATATTAGTTGATTAATGATTGCAAACACTTCCTCCGCTCCATATGTTCCCAGGCGCATGATCCATTTTAAGTCCCCCTGTGAGCTAGTCTTCAGCCAGCTTGATTCATGAAACAGTTGGATAGAGCAACGTACTCGGGACCAGACAATATCAGGGCCGGAGTGATTGAAGATGTGTTGCAGAATTGGCTGTGCTTCTTTCAAAGCTGCTCCATATCATTACAGCATCAGCGTCAACCCAACTAAGTTGTGTAGGAAGGAACTGCAGATGCTGGTTTGCCCTGAAGACAGATGCAAAGTGCTGGAGTAACTCAGCGGGTCAGGCAAACATCTCTGGAGAAAAGGAACAGGTGACGTTTTGGGTCAGAACCCTTCTTCAGCTTCTTAAGGCGGTGTATAAGATGACAGGATTAGTTTAGTTTAGTTATACAGCACGGTTACAGGCCCTTCGGCCCATCGAGTCTGCACTGACCAGCGATCCCTACACATTAACACTGCCCTACACACATTAGGGACAGTTTTACTGTTGCACCAAGCCAATTAACCTACAAACATGTACGTCTTTGGAATGTGGGAGGAAACCGAGGATTTCAATAAATCAAAAAACTCAATATCGTGCGAAAACAAAAACAAATCTCAAAGTGCAACCCAAGCAGTTCACAGTTCGCATTTTAGTTGGAAGGTGTAGTGTATAATAGCCTGATGTTTATATGGAAGAAGTTGAACCTAGACGTTACAGGTATCCGCCTCCTACACCTTCTTCCCCTTGGCAGGAGTGAAATGAGAGCGTTGCCAAGGTGGTGTGGGTCTCTGGTGATGCTGGCTGCCTTTTATAGACACCCCCTCGTTTATAGATCCCTTCAATGGTGTGTACGTGTTGAAGGACCTTAGCGCAATAAATCTCAGATGAAATTGATTCTCTATAAGTTCTGGAAAGTACTGTCACTGCGATAGATGGATTTCTGGGACTGTTACGTTTACTGTAGCTTTTAGCAGACAGATTATCTGCTGTATTCCGACAGTACATTTTTCACTTCAAAGGTGCATCATTGACTGCATCATGCTTTCAAAGATATTTGAAGAGGGAAATGGAAAGTAAATCCCTCCCCTTTCCCTTTCTGTCTTTCCCAAGTGGTTTCCATTCTCTTTTTTCTTCCTCTGTACCACGGACATGTTGAAAGATCAAAGCTTTAGCCAATTTGCAGCTATTAGTTTGGTTTTAACTTCTTCCTGATTCCCCGAACTTCCTCTTTGTTGCAATTAGCAGCCTTGTTGAACCAGCAATGGTTCAACGGTGCTTTTTATTGTCACATGTGCAAAGTGCTAACACAGTGAAATTCTTTATCTTACAAACTGTCCAGTAGAATATTGCCATACCCCCGATCCTCGATTAGCAAGTGTACAGAAATAGTCCAGTGAGCCCGCATGCAAGAGAAGCCATGTTTTTGCCACATGTTCAAAGTCCACGCTGCGGTTCTTATGAGCGGTGCCTGTTCCAGGCAAGTCCCAGGCTGTTGTGGGGGCCTCCAGCCATCGCCTTCCTTGGACACCACGTCCCTCTCCTCGCCCGTCCACCTTTATTCCCCGGGGACACCTCCCGCAGCTGACCTCGAGGGCGCGGTAGGCCAGAGCCTGGTTCCCTCTCCTCTCCTACCAGCCTCGCTCCTCGCCCGTCGCATTTGTCGTCGTCACCTTGCTCCATCCTCCCGGTCTCTGGTCCTCAGGGGACGAGCAGGGTCTGGCACGTGGGCTCCCCCTCCCAGGCCGCCAGTCGGCCGGGTCCAGCCGGCAGGGGACCGGCTCAGCGGCTTCCTCCGTGATCCGCTGTGATCTGCCGGGTCTATCAAAGATGAACATGCCGATGATCACATAGGCCCAGAGACCCAGCTTCCATTTCTCCCTCTATCCTGCCTCCCTCCCTTTCCCCTCACACCTATATCTCTTTCTCTGGCTTCACATTCCACTCCTCTTCTCTCCTTATCTTACACCATTTTGTCTCCATTATATCTCTAACCTTTGTCCACCGATCAGCATATCAACCCGTCACCCCCTTTCACCTGTATCCACCTATCACTTGCCAGGCTTTGTCCAGCTCCACCACTTTCCCACTTTTCTGCCTCCTCTGTACAAACAATCTGAAGAAGGGTCTCAACCTGAAACATCACCTGCAACATCCTCCACGGTTGCTGTCTGACCTGCAGAGTTACTCAGGCATTTTGTGGGATTTTTTCAACAGTATCTAATATATTTTAGATCAGTAAGGGCCCTAAAAACTTTCAGAAGCAAGGAGTTAAGATACAGATCGACCTCTACTTTCAGTAAGAAGTGTTCCGACCCGAAACGTCGCCTAAACGTTTCTCCAGAGGTGCTGCCTGACCCGCTGAGTTACTCCAGCATTTTGTGTCTATCTTCAGTATAAACCAGCATCTGCAGTTCCCTCCTACACAGATCATCCATGGTGTATGCTGACGGTAGATTAAGTTCAAAAAGCCAAATGATCAATTTTTCTATTGCCCCACTGATATACGTATCTGTTTGGAAAGGTTGTCATTCATGGTATTCAAACACAATGATTAGCTTGACAATAGAACATGTTAAGTGTTCTATTCACCTATCATCTCTGACCTTCCACTCTATGATCCATATTAATGTACACTATGCTGCCACCAATATGAATGCCCAGCCCAGTTTAGAGATTTATTTTAGAGATTCAGCGGAGAAACAGGCCCTTCGGCCCACCGAGTCTGCACCGACCAGTGACCACCGTACATTGGCACTATCCTACACGCTAGGGACAATTTATTTCACCAAAGCTAATTAACCTGCAAACCTATACGTCTTTGGAGTGTGGGAGGAAACCGGAGCACCCGGAGAAAAGCCACGCAGGTCGCGTGGGGAATGTACAAACTCCATACAGACAGCACCCGTAGTCAGGATCGAACCCGAGTCTCTGGCTCCGTAAGGCAGCAACTCTACCGCCGTGCCGCCCAAAATGCCATCGGGCTGTGACGTGTACGTTTCCACTGATTTTGAAGCTGAAACCGATCGGATTCCCACAGCCCTGTGTCACCACATGGGGGCAGTTAGCCCGGATTTGCACTTGTCGGAAAGGCTTAATGCCTTATTCCACGTGCCCTCCCTAAAACGTAACAGCCTGCACGGTCACACAAGGCTTTTGTGCTGAGACTTGATTTGACTCATTTTTTCCCAAATCTTCCTCGGTATGAGAAGCCGCATCCATCATCCCACGTTCAGTCGGCGAACAGAGGACAGCGGGAATGGAAATTCCTCTCCGGACATCCCCCCTTTGTGCCAGTCTCATATCAGTCGCGTGAAATGTGTAAGAGATTCAACCAGAGGTGAAACCATCTGATTACACGTAGCCCACAGTGATTGGCAAGCGTGTAAAGCAGACTTACTTTCAGAATGTACTGCTGCTTCTTTCTGTCATTGTTCGAATTTTTGGAGCAAGACCCCAACGGCATGAGTTGAGAAAACAATCTGTCCGTCCACAGCTCGTGATCCCCATAACCTATCTCTTTTACTTCAATGTCCACTTTGCCAGTGGATATAATAATCATGTTAATTAAACTCGAGTGAGTAGCACAAAACCTGGTCACACTTCGAATTCCCATTCTCTCCGTCATCAATGACTGTGCAGACGGTCTCATGCTTCCAAGGTACATTGTTTACTTCTTGAGCATCCGTTCCTAAGTTATTTTTGCGTCCTTTTGCGAGTGTTTCTGCCAGGGGTCTGGCTAAGTAGAGGTTTGCTCATCGCTTGACGATCGGACGAACTGGGGAAATCAATAACACTTGCGCTCGCTCTCGCCGTTGCGATACAAATGTTCAGCAACGAAGGGGTTAAGCGGAGAATTAAATATCCATCGCCGCTCGCTGTTTGGTCCAAATCAAAGAATCGTTGACTGGGCAAATTTACAGGGAGCGCAGTACTCCCGCCAGCTACTGTACACTTTCTACAAAGCAGGCGGAACCACTACAAAGAGCGACCCCCAGCTAAGCTGTTCTCTCCACTCAGTTGCCTGCTTCTTGATTAAAGTTAGAGTGACCATAGTGGATTCTAATCCTCTGCGAGTCTCAAATAATTGAGATGAATCAAATCAGTGCACAAAAGGAATACATAACAGAACGAGGCAGGGCAGCGATACTCCGGGAAGAAGCCAGAAGCCGGGGAAGTGAGGCGAGCGACAAGTGCAAATCCCAATCAGCTGCCCCCATGTGGTGAGGCAAAGCTGGAGGAATCTGCGGCTCTTTGCGTCCAGCGCGGTGACATGCAAAATCAGCGACCCATTTGGCTCTCAACTCCAGTCCTCTTGTTCTTACTTGTTGTGGAAATTATAAGCTTTGCGATGAATGTAATTTGGCATTTACGTCGTCCATTACAATAAATGACGGAACTTGACTCAGTTCTTGTCGATCCCTTGAAGTATGCATCTTTTAGATACATCACATGGTTATTTGTAGACATGCCAGGGTCACAACCCGAAACATCACCTATCCATGTTCTCAGGTTGCTGCCTGACTCTCCGAGTTACTCCAACACTTTCTGTCTTTTTTTCAAACCAATCTCATATCCTGCACATGATCCATTTCCCTCTATATCCATGTGCCCATCTAAAAGCCTCTTGATCACCATTATCTTGGCTGCTTTCTCCACCAACCCTGGCAGTGTGTTTCAGAATATAAAAAATGTCAAAAGGTTTTTGCTTTGTTTGTAAACCAGCATCTGCAGTTCCTCCTGGTTTGTACTTCGATCATAAGACACAGGAGCAGAATTAGGCCATTCGGCCCTTAATTATGTTGGCTGCTTTCCTGAGGCAGTGTGAAGCATTGATAAGATCTGGGTGGAGAAGGTTGGTTTGCACTGAAGATAGACACAAAAAGCTGGAATAATTCAGAGGGACAGGCAGCATCTCTGGAGAGAAGGAATGGGTGATGTTTCAGGTCGAGACCCTTCTTCAGCGGGCTAGCTGTGTTTTATATTTCTCTGCAATTACTGTAATTTGGCCAAACATGAAACAATTGTTTTTTGCGATTCATTTTATCATTAGATTCTGTGTTCATTATTGTATGGAATTATAAGACATAGGAGCAGAATTAGGCCATTCAGCCCATCGAGTCTGCTCCATTGTTTGATCATGGCTGATCTATTTTTCCATCTCAATCCTATTCTCCTGCCTCCTCCCTGTAACGTTTGATGCCCTCAAGAACCTAACAATCTCCTCATTAAAAATACCCAATGACTTTGATGTTTTGACATTGCTATTTCACTGGTTCAGGGATTTCCATGTTTAATTTGCTTTGGAAATAAGGTGTATGCAGCCTTAAGACGGGTGTTGGCCATGTAATGTGCAAGCAAACTTTTGGAAACTGTCAAAGTTCCAGGTACAGAGTGAGTGACAAAATAGTTGGATCAGAGAGGATGTCCCTCCTCCCCTTCCCTCTATACATATCACACTATCAACCTAGTTCAAAATGAGAACTTTATCCCACCATCTGTCTACCAACCCCTCCCCCCCGTATTCATCTAGTACCTGCCCCTCCTTTGCCCTGCCCCTACCGCTTCCCCCCCACCCCCACCCCTCGCTACAATCAGTCTGAAGAAGTGCCTCAACCCAAAATGTCACCTCTCCACATTCTCCTGGACTACTGTCTGACCCGCTGAGTTACTCCAGCACTTTGTGTCTTTTTTTGTCAACCAATATCTGCAGTTTCTCGTTTCTTTAAAATGAGAACTGATTGCTAAAGAAAATTGCTTTTTTAAAACAAATTATATATACATTTACACACACACATATATATATATTCATTTTATAAAATGATTAGTGTGACTAAGATATTAGGAATGATAGATACCGTTGCTAATAAATCAAACAGTGCCATAGGAGACAATTAAAGTGTTTTCTTTCCATTTCATTAAATTTTGTAGTTTAAATTTAAGACAACTTCAGTCTGAAGAAGGGTTCTGACCCGAAATGTCACCCACCCATTTTTTCCAGAAATGCTGCCTGACCCACTGAGTTACTCCATCACTTTGTGTCTATCACCTACGATACTACTGATTTATAAGCAAAGGCAGCTACCATCTTTAATATCTTAACCTCCCTGATGATTTTTATTAAAATACTAGTCGCTTGGTCCCTATTACATGGGAGAACTGGTCCCCCAACGCAACCCGTTCCCCCAACGCAATATTCCACCACTCACCTATGCCTCCCACGGGAAGCCTATTCCACCACTCACCCATTCCCCCAACGCAACCTTCCACCACTCACCCATAGCCCTCAACTATGCAGGAGCGGCTCATTTCCCCTTATTCAATCGGATATTACTTGCTGCCAGGACTCAGTATCCTGTGATTGCAACATTGTTGCAGGCAGGGCCAGCAATTGGATTTGGATTATTCACAGAGAAGTTGTGAAAAGCAACTTTTTGAAAGTTTAAAATGTGAATAACTTGTACAATTTACCATCAATCTGAACAAAACTTGATACACCACACCACAGGACAATGGTGAGTAAGGTGGTCCAAACATCGTAGCGTTATTGTGTACCATTTTGCCATTGTTCAGGCCATGAAAAGCACGAGCACAAACAAACACGCAAACTCACTCACAGACAAGCTGAGAGCTTTAGTAATATATAGATAGATATATACTTTAAGGTGCCATTCCTTTTGGCAATCAGTTCTCATTTTGAGTTTGGTGAATAGCGTGATATTCAGGGCATGGCACACACACACGCACGCACACACACGCACACACACACACACACACACGCACACACACGCAGTAATATACTAGACCAAGTGGGACCCTGTCACACGGAAGGCTTGGTCCCCCTACGCAACCCGTTCCCCAAGGCAATATTCCACCACTCATCCATAGCCCCCAACTGCGCAGGGGCTGCTCATTTCCTCTTATTCAACCTCCCTCATTTTAAACTTTAAAAAAATGCAATTGCACTTGGTAGGGCTGGCAGGATTCAGTGTCCTGGGATTGCAACATTGTAGCGGGCAGGGCTACAATCCCATTGTGATGTCATAGCTGTAAATGCCAGTGCAGAGGGAAGAAATTTTCCTCAAATTTGGATTTTGTAAAGTTAAAAATGTGAATAACTTGTAAAATATGACATCAATCTGAACAAAACTTGATACACCACACCACAGGACAATGGTGAGTAAGTTGGTCCAAACATCGTAGCGTTATTGTGTATAATTTTACCGTAGTTCAGGCCATGAAAAGCACGAGCACAAACAAACACGCAAACTCACTCACAGACAAGCTGAGAGCTTTAAGGTGCCATTCCTTTTGGCAATCAGTTCTCATTTTGAGTTTGGTAAATAGCATGATATTTGCCGATGGAAGAGGAGGGACATCTCTTTCAATTCTAAAAAACATAAATTTATTAAAGTTTAGTGGAAGATGAGCAAAAATATTCTCACCAAAAGAATAGTGAGGGTCTGGAGATCATTGGTTCGGAGGGCCATGGGAATAGATATAATTGAAGGAAGAGTTGAAGTGCTGTAACCTATAAGGCCTGGATGCTAAGATGATGGGGATAATCAAAATAATCCTTTTTGTCTGTCTGGATATGATGGACTGAATGGCCTCATTGTGTGCCATAAATTTCCGTAACGTCATGTTCAATATTTTCTGCTTTATTTAAAATCAAACACATCAGGATGACACACAAATTTGGCAGCACAGTGGCACAGTAGTACTTACAGCACCAGAGACCCAGGCACGACCCTGACTACGGGTTGTGTCTGCACATAGTTTGTACGTTTTCCCTGTAGGTTTTCTCCAGGTGCTCCAGTTTCCTCGTACATTTCAAAGACATGCAAGTTTGTAGGTCAATTGGCTTCTGTAAATTGTCCCTGGTGTGTCAGATAGAACTAGCGTACAGGCGATCGTTGGTCGGTGTGGACTCGGTGGGCTGAAGGACCTGTTTCCACGCTGTATTTCTAAAACTAAAACTAAAACATATATGCAGTGCAGCTCTCTTTAGTAAATCTCAAGTTTCCTGCATGAGAAAGAGAAAACAATATATTTAATTTTCCTCAGAACAAACACAATGGATATCTTTAGTACACATATTAGATTTGGCATTAGAAACAAGGAAACAGAATGCCTACTCGATCCTTCTTATTATAACTGACAGAGAAACAATCAATTAGACAACTCCTTGTTATGTAATATCCCTTATTCATTTTATGGATGTCATCGGCAATTGTTCACACTGGGATTCTTGAATCCAGATCTATTGAAAAGCCCAACTTCTTTTCACATCACCAAGTACTAGGTGCACATCGAGTTAACCCAGCTATGATAATGACTTATATCTGAAGGGTTTTAATTAGCTCATTCAGAACTAATCAGTTGGAGAATTGAAAGACAATTATATCTGATTTTCTGCTGCAGAGGAAGATTTCTCAAATGATTTCTATAATTATTTTGATCACCGTTCTCACGACTCTTTACTGCTTCATTTCAACATCCCCATCTCCACCCACTCCCCCCTCCAGACTTGATGAGATCTTGTACCAGCGGGTCTTCTTGTTTCACAAGTGTCCATTTCTTTTCTTTTCTAGATCTCCAACAACTGTTTCAAATACTTGTAATGTGTCTGAAAGAACTGCAGATGCTGGTTTAAATCTAAGGTAGACTCAAAGTGCTGGAGTAACTCAGCGGGTGAGTCAGCATCTCTGGAGTGAAGGAATGGGCGATGCTTCGGGTCTGAAGAAGGGTCTCGACCAGAAACGTTGCCCATTCTTTCTCTCCAGAGATGCTGCCTCGCCCGCTGAGTTACTCCAGCGTTTTGTGTCTATCTTCAAATACTTGTAACTCGTATTTGTTTAGCAAGGTAAGAGATGATTGTATTGCCGGTTTAAACTCTGCCCTACATCGCTCTCCTATTACTAACAGTTGTCCGGTTCATTATCATTAATAAAGCTGAATTCTTTATGATAGGTGACAGAACAAATCAAATCCTAGACAATAATGGCGGCTGCCAATGATAATATCAGCAAGGGCAATTTTATCTCAAAATCCAGGAGGAACAGAGGTAGAGTTGCTTTCGAACAGCACAAGAGACCCGGGTTCGATCCTGACTACAGGTGCTGACTGTATGGAGTTTGTATGTTCTCCTTGTGACTGCCTGGGTTTTCTCCAGGTGCTCTGGTTTCCTCCCACATTCCAAAGACATGCAGGTTTGTAGGTTAATTGACTTCTGTAAATTGCCCCTAGTGTGTAGGATAGGGTATGGGTGCTCATTGGTCAGCGCGGACTCAAACACGTTGTATCTCTAAATTAGACTAATCTACCTGTCCAGCATGTTGATGGATCTGGTAGAGCATAGACCTTCCACCACACCTGAAAATGCTCACTATTATAATCAAAGGGGTTAAGTATTGGAGGGTAAGTGTCGGGCAAGAATGATGGGGAGCATGCGTGAAGAAAATCAATCCTACGGAATCCTCTCCTTGACAAACTGGGTTAAAATCCCTCTCATCTCAGAACACTAAGTCTCACCAAAGAACTCTGCTGGCAGGAAATGGAAGAAATAGACATGCAGAGTCTCTTACTCAGAGTAGTGGTCGAGAACCAGAGGGCATAGGTTTAAAGTGAAGGTGGAAAGATTTTATAGGAATCTGAGGGGCAACTTTTTCACATAAATGGTGGTGGGTGTATGGAGCAAGCTGTCGGAGGAGGTAGTTGAGGCTGGGACTATCACAATACTTAAGAAGCAATTAGAAAGCTACATTGATAGGACAGATTTAGAGGGATATGGGCCAAACGCAGGCGTGGGACTAGTGCAGATGAGATGTTGGTTGATGTGGGCGTTGGGTTGAAGGGCCTGCTTCCACACTGTGTAACTATGATGCTATGACTAAGTCAGCATATTCTTTGGTCACATTCTTTTGGGGAGTCTCTTACTCAAAACAAGTGGAGATAAAAAATACGTGGCACATCCCTACAAACCATGTGGTTTCTATTGAAATTAATGAATCGGTACTTGGTCCCTTTGAGAGACTCTCTAGGTAATAGTAAATTTTTTGTTAGCAAAGTTTCATTGGCATCTTATTCCATGGTGATAGACAGGGCCTTATGTTCAATGACTCACCTCCACGGCGCAGACTGTTGATGGCAACCTTTCAGCTTTGCAAGGTTACTTGGAAAAGAATGTTGCTTTGTGAATTTGAGTTGCTGATTTGCCTCGCTATCTTACATGAAAAGCCTTTCTCCTCTCGGTGATATGAACTGCTGATGAAATGTTTGCTTCAATGGTACATTGTGCTCCATTCACAATAACCTGCTATTGCAGAAAAGGTAGAACTCATAAACACAGCCACAACTAGAAGGATGGAACAGGTGCTAGTGGATCACATCATCTCCACCTACTAAATTACTATTATAACTTATCCATAATAATATTTGGAGAATTGCAAATGTCTCTATTCCATCCTGTAATTATTTGCAGAATTTCATAGGAATCTAAGTGGTAACTTTTTTCACACAAAGGGTGGAATCACCTACATTTGATTCTAACGTAAAATTTGTTCCTGCCGTTCCCATAAGGGTTTATTGTGTTTAACACTCAGGAAGAAAATCCTCACCACCTTTCCAGAGATTTCACATCAATATGAACATTTACATTTACCATGAAAAGTTGCAGGTCCATTAATAAACATTGATAAACCACTGCAAAGACCTACTTTAAGATTAGCATTATAATAGCCCCTGCCCATTATATTTGTTTTGTTACGTCAAATTTACTTTGATTTTAATAATGAGTATTTGTTAACGAGGGGACTTGCTGGAGGACCTGTCGAGCTGGTAACAGAGTTGGCATATGTTTAACATTAATATGCAGTTTGAAAGTACAGGTGATTTAATCATTACTAATACAGGGCAGCAGAGTGGCACAATGGTAGAATTGCTGCCTTTTTGTGCCAGAGACCCGGGTTCGATCCTGAGTATGGATGCTGTCTGTATGGAGTTTGCACGTTCTCCCTGTGACCGTATGGGTTTTCTCCGGTTGCTCCGGAAGTGCAGGTTTGTAGGTTACTTGGCTTCTGTAACTTGTAAATTATCCCTAGTGTGTAACATGGATCTAGTGTACGGGATGATCGCTGGTCAGCATGTACTCGGTGGGCCGAAGGGCCCGTTTCCACACTGTATCTCAAAACTAAACTAAACTAAATTATTGGGTAGGTAACATTGGATAACACCACATAAACTTAGGCTTGTATGGTGCATTTATGCGGTTTCAAGAAGTTTCTCCACGTTGTTCTTGAAGGTGCCAGTTGTTGTTGAGCATGGTGTGGTCCATGAGGAGGGAACATGAAGGCCTCGACTTCCTTAGTAGTCCAAGGAAATTTGGCATGTCTCCAATGGCTTACAATCTTTCACAGATGCACCATAGAGGGCTGAGTATAGAAGTTGGGAGGTCATGTTGCAGTTGTGTAAGACGTTGATGAGACTGCATTTGTGTTGAGTTCTGGGCACCGTGTTATAGGAAAGATATTGTCAAGCTTGAAAGGGTTCATTAAAGATTTACGAGGATGTTGAGGGTGTGAGCTATAGGGAGAGGGTGAGTAAGCTGGGTCTCTATTCCATGGAGTGCAGGAGGATGAGGGGAGGTCTTATAGAGGTGTAAAAAGTCATGAGAGGAACAGATCGGGTAGATGCACAGTCTCTTGCCCCCAGAGTAGGGGAATCGAGGGCCAGAGGACATAGGTGAAGGAGAAAAGATTTAATAGGAATCCGAGGGGTAACTTTTTCACACAAAGGGTGGTGGGTGTATGGAACACGCTGCCAGATGAGGTAGTTGAGGCTGGAGCTATCCCAACGTTTAATAGACAGTTAGACAGGTACATGGATAGGACAGGTTTGGAGGGATATGGACCAAGCGCAGGCAAGTGGGACTAATGTACCTGGGACATTGCTGGCCAGTATGGGGAAGTTGGGCCGAAGGACCTGTTTCCCCACTGTATCTCTCCATGACTCTATAGTGTTGGGTTGGGTCACATAGACCTAACTCCCCACAACTCACTCCAAATTCACTTCACGATGCCTCGAAAAATCAATATAATCAGACTTGTCCCATTCTGGTCATTTCTTCTTCTCCCCATTAGGCAGAAGATACGGAAGGTTGAAAGAGCACACCACCAGACTCAGGAACAGCTTCTTCCCCTCTGCTGTTGGGCTACTGAATGGTCCTTGCATAGGCTAGGCTACTGTCCGATTCCCTTGTATTTTGTCTCTGGAAATAATGTACAACAATGTTGAGAACTATATTCTGCATTCTGTATCTTCTTCCCCTTTGCTTTACCAATTGTCCTTGAATTTGACTTGTATTATGTATAGTATCATCCAAGAAGATTGGACAGCGTTCAAAACCAAACTTTTCACTGTACCTCAGCACACGTGACAATAATAAACCTACACCTACACCTAATGCATGCCTGAAAACTGTGTATAGGTTTTCTCCAGCATTACCTCAGTCGCCAGTGGAAAATCAACTTGGAGAGTTGGCGGTTCCCATGCACATAATTCCACTGCACATTACTGGGCATCCCAGGTAGTGAACATTTCATTATCCTGCCCCTTGAGGTAAATGTAAATAATTCCCTACTCACATTTGGCGAAGATGTAAGGCGTTGCCCCAAATGTTCAAGCCAATGTTTATCAAATAATAACAGGGCGCAGTGGTAGACCGTAAGATCATGTGATAAGAGTAGAATTAGGCCATTCGGCCCATCTCATCTACTCTGTCAATCAATCATGGCTGACCTATCTCTCTCTCCTAACCCCATTCTCCTGCCTTCTCCCCATAACCTTTGACACCTGTACTAATCAAGAATCTATCTATCTCTGCCTTAAATATATCCACTGACTTTGCCTCCACAACCTTCTGTGGCAAAGAATTCCACAGATTCACCACCATATGACAACTAAGTAAATTCCTCCTCATCTCCTTCCTAAAAGAACATCCTTTAATTCTGAGGCTACAACCTCTAGTACAAGACTCTCCCTTTAGTGGAAACATCCTCTCCATATCCATTCTATCCAACCCTAATGCCAGAGATGCTGTTTTTCAGCACCAAAGACCCACAATTGATCCTGACTATGGGTGCTATCTATATGGAGTTTGTATGTTCTCTGCATGACCTTCATGGGTTTTTTCCGAGTGCTCCGGTTTCCTCCTGCACTCCAATGACGTACAGATTTGTAGGCTAATTGGCTTGGTATAATTGTAAATTGGCCCTAGTGTGCGTTGGATAGTTGGTGTGTGGGGATTGCTGGTCGGCGCGGACTCAGTGGGCCGAATGGCCTGTTTCTGTGCTGTATCTCGAAACCAAGCTAAACTAAAAATAAGCATTTCATTTGGTTATTGGCTCGATTGTCACCATGTGTTGTCTTTCCGGTGACTGTGGTTTTACACTCAACAAAAGCTTTTCACTGTTCCTTGGTGCACGTGACAATAAACTCAACTATATTAAACTAGTTATATAAGTGTTCTTTCTGGGATCATGCATTACACAAATTGTCCATCACATTGAATACAATGCTCAGTGACTGTGTTTGAAGAACAAATACTTAATTTGATGTAAAGTGATTTGGGAATCATAAGAGCATGTAAGGAGCTGAAACAAAATGCATGTTCTCATTCTTTTTTTGTGTAGACACTGCACTGCAGTGAAGATAGTTAGCATTACATCCATAATGATGGAGCATGATGCCAAAGCAGTGCAGTGCAATAAATGTACATTTTTTAAATTCATTCAGGGGATGTGGGATTCACAAAGCTGATCGGGTGCTTAATTACCATTCTTCTTCATTGTTCTTGAGAAGATGGTGGGGTGATGCCTTTTTGATCCAGTGCAGTCGTTCAGCAGTAGTGATGGTAGTAGTTTATTGTCACATGTACCTCGATACAGTGAAATGCTGTGTTTTCCATGCAATCCAGTAAAATCCTACTGTACATAAGCACAATCATAGAAACATAGAAAAATAGGTGCCCTTGAAGCCAGCTGATCAGTACCCCGTTCCTGCCTGTTCCCCATATCCCTCGATTCCATTAGCCCTAAGAGTTAAATCTAACACTCTCTTGAAAACATCCAGCACTTAAGTAAAAGGGTGCAGCTATTGGGATGGTTTCTTGTGAGGCAGTACACAAAGAGTCACCATATTTCCGGTGCAATGTGTGGGTGTGGGGACCCTAATAAATGAGACATACTGTGTGTGGGTGTGGGGAGACACAATGACTGGGACACGCTGTGTGTGGGTGTGGACCCAGTGACTAGGACACACACTGTGTGTGGGTGGGGAGACACAATGACTGGGACACGCTGTGTGTGGGTGTGGACCCAGTGACTAGGACACACACTGCGTGTGGGTGGGGGGACACAATGACTGGGACACGCTGTGTGTGGGAGCAGGAACCCCAACGCCATCTTGCCACTTTCAAGTATCAAGTTGAGAACTTTCCCAGAGAAAGGACTGTGCAAAATAATGTTGTACATTCGTTTAAGACAGCACAGTGGTACAGATGGTGGAGCTGCTGCTTCCCAGCACCAGAAACCCGAGTGTAATCCTGACCTTGGGTGCTCTCCGTGTGAAGTTTGCATGTGGGTTTCCTCCAGGCACTCGGGTATCCTCACACATCCCAAAGATGCGGCGAGCTGGTAGGTTATTGGCCTCAGTAAATTGCCCCTATTGTGGGAGTGGATGCGAAAGAGGGATAACATAGAACTAGCGTGAACGGGTTATGGTGGTTGCAGTAGA
The DNA here is from genome assembly GCF_028641065.1 of Leucoraja erinaceus. NCBI lineage: Eukaryota > Metazoa > Chordata > Chondrichthyes > Rajiformes > Rajidae > Leucoraja > Leucoraja erinaceus. The sequence goes on from NC_073396.1 coordinate 26,086,882, forward strand.
TTCAATGGGCTGAAGGGCCTGTCCCCATGCCGTATCTCTAAACTAAAACGGAACTAGGACATCAGTTTACAGAGACAAAGGTTCGATCCCGACTATGGGTGCTGTCTGTATGGAGTTTGCATGTTCTCATCCTGACCGCATGGGTTTTCTCTAGGTGAACCGGTTTCCTCCCACACACCAAAGATGTACAGGTTTGTAGGTTAATCTGGCTTTGATAAAAAGTGTAAATTGTCCCGAATGCTAATAGTAAATAGTCCCAAGGACAGTGCACGGGGTGATTGCTGGTTGGCACGGATTCGATGGACCAAAGGGCCTGTTTCCCCCTTGTATCTCCAAAATAAACTAAGTCCGTGGTAATGCAAGAGGCGGTCAATAATGTTCCGTCACCAAGGTGGGATTAGGGTTGTGCTTTTGCTGCCCTTGACCTTGTAGCTGGTAGAGGTGATGCAACTGGAAGGTGTCATGTGAGGCATCTTGGTCAGATACTGCAGTGTATCCTGTAGAACTGCTATCAGTGTGCCTCAGTGGTGGAGTGAGTGAATGGTGGTGGATCAAGCAGGAAGCTATGTCCTGTATTGTGTCGAATGTTGTTGAAGCTACACTCATGCGGGCAAGTGGGGAGGATTCTATCACTCCTGATTTGAACCTTGTAGATGATGGACAGGCCATTGGATAGTCGCTGACTATGTTCAGCATGTACATCAGATGCCCACTCAGAGACTTTTGTGTCTTTACACAGGAACACAAGCTGACTGGTTTGCCCCTCAAACCGGTATCACTGCTGTATGCATGAGGGAATGAACTGTGATATAATTTATTTCTGCTTGGTATCAAGAACCTATTATACTTAGAAAGTAATACTATGTTACATAAAATTAAAGCCCTGTCCCACGGTACGAGTTCATTTAAAGAGCTCTCCCGAGTTAAAACAAATCAAACTTGTGGTAAGCGCGGAGAATGAACGTAGCGGGTACGTCGGAGCTCAGGGACGTCCCCTAAATTGAGGGAGTTAGATGTGGCCCTTGTGGCTAAAGGGATCAGGGGTTATGGAGAGAAGGCAGGTATGGGATATTGATTTGGATGATCAGCCATGATCATATTAAATGGCGGTGCAGGCTCGAAGGGCCGAATGGCCTACTCCTGCACCTATTTTCTATGTTTCTATGTTTCTATGGCACTTAGCGGCTCGTAAAACTAACGGCAGGTAAGCTCAGGAAGACTCGTGAAGATTTTTCAACATGTTGAAAAATGTCCACGAGAGCCCCGAGTACCAACGAGTGGCCATTACCGTAAATCTCCAAGTTCGAATCAGGGAAAACTCGGGAGAGCTCATGAAATGAACTCGTACCGTGGGACAGGGCTATTAAACATGAGGAGTTTCACTCACTTCCAGGTATCTGAAGAAGGTCCCGACCCGAAACATCACCCATCCATTTTCTCTAAAGATGCTCCCTAACCCGTTGAGTTACTCCAGCACTTTGGTATAAACCAGCATCTAAACTTCTTTGTTTACACATTGTGAATTTAATGCCTTTGCCATGTTTGGCTCAATAAGTAACCAAACACAGAACACAGAACAATAAAGCACAAGAACAGGGTCTGAAGAAGGGTCTTGACGCCAAATGTCACCTATTCCTTTATCTCCAGAGATGCTGTCTGACCTGCTGAGTTGCTCCAGCATTTTGTGTCTATCTTTGGTTCAAATCAGCAGCAAGAACAGGCCATTTGGCCCATAATGTCTGTGCTGAACATGATGCAAAGACCAACTCTCACAGGCCTGCACATAATCCGTAGTCCTCCAATCCCTGCACAACCATGCAGCTATCCAAAAGTATCGTTAATGCCACTTTCATGTCCACCTCCACCACCACCCTATCGGCACCCTAACACACGTCACCCTCTGTGTGAAAAATTCACAACCATTCACAATTTTGTAAACTTCCGCCAAATCTCCTCTCAGCCTTCTTTGCTCCAAGGAGAACAACCTCCAAGAGTGGTTGCTTCAGTCTAAGTTTCTAATTGAAATCCCTCATCACTTGGAGACTGTTTAAAGGGGAGGGGGTTGGAGAGGGGCTGCTTTGCTTCCTGTTAAACTAATGAAAGGAATATTTAATTCCCAGTACCTGTACTTCCTTGTCATGTGAAGACAAACAGGATTTACCATTATGAGAAAATGGTGTGATCAACTGAAAATACATCTCGTTTGTATTGGGAAAATAGAGTCGTTAAATTGTTGACCTTTGTCTTCATCGGATTTAAGGCTTTAAATAACACGTTGTGAGTTTTCAGCCTTTAGCTCTTTTGCCTTACAAGAGGAGCGAGTAAAAAAGTTTTAAGCCTGCAGAGACTTCTTAACTACACTCAACATTACCATTTAGTTGTTCGGCAAACACACAATTAAAAATTGTCAAGCAGCGTGATGGGTTTAGTAAAATATTTGAAGGTTTGCATTCGAAAAGCAAAGCAAAAGTGTTCCTTACTTTGTTGTGGGTAGCTGGAGGATATATTCCAATGCCTGCTTTGCTGGGTTAGGAGTTTTTGCGCTAATAATAACAATCTCATCGTCTGCTTAATAATTATAGTACAAAGCATGTTGGAATCTTTAATCACTGCTGTGAGTCGGAGAGACAGAGAGTCGTACAGCACGGAACCAGGCCCTTCATAAGTGCACAAGTTACAGGAGTAGTATTAGACCATTCGGCCCATCGAGTCTACTCTGCCTTTCAATCATGGCTGATCTCTGCCTCCTGATCCCATTTTCCTGCCTTCTCCCCATAACCCTTGACACCCGTTCTAATCAAGAACGTGTCTATCTCTGCCTTAAAAATATCCACTGACTTGGCCTCCACAGCCCTCTGTGGCAATGAGTTCCACAGATTAACTGCCCTCCGACTAGAGAAGTTCCTCCTCACCTCCTTTCTAAAAGGACGCTCTTTAATTCTGAGGCTATGACCTCTGGTTCTAGATTCTCCCCCCAGTGGAAACATCCTTTCCGCATCCACTTTATCTGTGCCTTTCATTATTCTGGAAGTGTCAATGAGTTCCCCCCTCAACCTTCTAAACTCCAGTGAGTACAGGCCCAGTGCTGTCAAATGCTCATCATATGCTAATCCACTCATTCCTGAAATCATTCTTGGAAACCTCCTCTGGACCCTCCCCAGAGCCAACACATCCTTCCTCAGAGATGGGGCCCAAATTTGCTCACAGTGCTCCAAATGTGGCCTGACCAGTGCCTGATAGAGCCTCAGCATCTGTTTATGTATTCCAGTCCTCTTGATATAAATGCTAGCATTAAATTTGCCCTCCGTGCCTAACTTGCCCCATCCGTGCTAGTCCCACCTGCCCGCTTTTGGCCCATATCCCTCTAAACCTTCCCTAGCCATGTACCTGCCCAAATATCTTTCAAATGTTAGAAGCAATGTGCTGGAATAACTCAACTGGCCAGGCAGAAACTCTGGAGAAAATGCATGAGTGATGTTTCGGGTCAGACCCTTCTTCAGACTGAAGGTAAGTGGGGGGGGGGGAGGGGTCTTTTCTCACCTACAGTTCTTCCCCCAACCCCCACCCCACTTTCAGTCTGAAGAAGGGTCCCAACTCAAAACGTCACCTATCCATTTTCCCAAGAGATGCTGCCTGACCCGCTGAGTTATCCCAGGTAACAAGCATCTGCAGTTCCTTCTTATTACATTTTGTTGTTTAAATGTGGTTACCCTGCCTATGCCCCTTGTGATTTTATACACTGAAATAATTGTATATGATTTTAGTGAGTGTACTACAAGACTGTGAAACGTTTGTGGAGTTTGGGTGACAACATCACTCACATGAGCACATGAGTGTTGTTTATTTGATTGATTAAATGCCATGTGTAAGGGAGATGGTTCTGGGTGCATCTTTAAGTCACTGCTTCTATTTTCCCCTGTGTCCTGCAGACTGAACACATACAAAAACAGAAGGGAAATTGAGTTGGAGGATGATCGATGTTTCTGTGAACACCTCTTTTGAGATTTTCAAAGTGGTTCTGATGTTCTGAAAGTTTGATATTGTTGTGAATGTGGAACCATGCTACCATATGCAGATCAATTTCCCATGCCAACGAAGGGTCTCAGGCAGGCAGGCAGGTAGCATCTGTATAGGGAAATGGATGATCAAGACCCGATATCTGGGTGGCGCAGTAGTGGACTTCCTGCCTTACAACGCCAAACAGACCCGGATTCAACCCTGACTATGATAGCTGTTTCTGTATATGTGGTTTGTACATTTTCTCTGTGACCTGGTTTTCTCTGGGTGCTCTGCAAAGATGTGCAGGTTTGTAGGTTAATTGACTTCAGTAAATTGTCCCTTGTGTGTAGGATAGTGAAATTCTTTGTTTTTGCATACAGTCTAGTTAAATTATACAGGAGATCTCACCGAGGCAGAACATTAAGAGTTGCCATGATTCTGGCACCGACAAAGTTTCAAAGGTGCTTAGTATGGTCTTACCTTCTCGCAGCGGCAAACCAGGCATGTCGCCACACATGGCCACAAGCAGCCCATCGCCGAGTCCCTCTTTGCTCTCTGCGGCCCCACCACCACATCCCTCACTGCTCTCGGCAGCCCCCTCCGCTGGGTCATAGAAACATAGAAAATAGAGGCTCTGACATTGTGAAGCAGCAACCCTACTGCTGCATCACTTGCCACCTTGTTTTTTTTTTCTGTTATCTATACCAATCAACATTTAGAAACATAGAAAATAGGTGCAGGAGTAGGCAGCACCACCATTCAATATGATCATGGCTGATCATCCAAAATCAGTACCCCATTCCTGCTTTCTCCACATATCCCTTGATTCTCAGCGCTAAGAGCTATATCTAACTCTCTCTTAAACATCCAGTGAATTGGCCTCCACTGCCTACTGTGGCAGAGAATTCCACAGATTCACAACTCTCTGGGTGAAAACGTTTTTCCTCATCTCAGTCCTAAATGGCCTACCCCTTATTCTTAAACTGTGACCCCCTGGTTCTGGACTCCCCCAACATCGGGAACATTTCTCCTGCATTTGGCCTGTTCAATCCTCTAAGAATTTTATATGTTTCTATAAGATTCCCTCTCATCCTTCTAAATTCCAGCGAATACAAGCTCAGTCGACCATACTTTCATCATATTGCAGTCCTGCCATCCCGGGAATTAACCTGGTGAACCTACGCTGCACTCCTTCAATAGCAATAATGTCCTCCCTCAAATTTGGAGACCAAAATTGCACACAATACTCCAGGTGCGGTCTCATGGGGGCCCTGTACAACTGCAGTAGGACCTCCTTGCTCCTAAACTCAAATCCTCTCACAATGAAGGCCAACATGCATTAGCTTTCTTCATTGCCTGCTGTCCCTGCATGTTTACTTTCCCTCTTTGCTCTCTGCAGACCCCCCCACCGGGTCCCTCTTTGCGCTCTGCGGCCCCCCCACCGCGTTCCTCTTTGTTCTCGGCGGCCAGCCGGTCGTCTGGTTCATGTTTGGAGGCAGATGAGACTGTAGATGCTGGAATGTGGAGCAAGAAACACAGTGCTGGAGGAACTCAGCCAAAACATCAACCATGCCTTTCCCACCACAGATGTTGCCTAACCCGTTGAATTCAGCTTTTTTATGTTTGCTTTGTCATACATTGTCCTGTTGTGGATGAACCATCAGATTCCTGTCACTAAAACTGTCAGGAGAGGGTTCTCTGAACATGGTGCCAACAGCTAGGAGAAAAGTACTTCTATCTGAGAAACAAAAGATCAGCTTGGCCTTGTATGATATTTCTTTTCTTTTTTCGCTCATGGGATGAGGACATTGCCAGTAATTAAGGAGAGAGACACGGAGACATTTCTTCACCACAAAGGCAGTGAATCTTTGGAATTATCTTCCCACGAGGGCTATGGGAGCTCAGTCACTGAGTTTGTTCAAGGCAGTGTTGATAGAATTTTAGATACTAAGGGAATTGCGGGATGTAGTGTTTGAGCAGCAGTATTGTTTTTAGGGTAAACTATTTAGTTTTGTTTTAGTTTTCGAGATACAGAATGGAAACAGGCCCTTCAGTCCACCGAGTCCACGCCGATCAATGATCACCAGTACAGTAGTTCTATCCTACACACTAGGAACAATTTACAGACGCCAATTAACCTACAAACTTGCACGTTTTTGGGATGTGGGAGGAAACCGGAGCATCCGGAGGAAACCACGTGGTCACGGGGAAAACGATACAAACTCCTTACAGACAGCACCCATAGTCAGGATTGAACCCGGGTCTCCGGTGCTGTAAGGCAGCAACTCTACCTCTGCATCACTGTGCTGCCCATCTGATATTTATTGATTGGCAGAGTTGACTTGAGGATTGAATCATCTACACCTGCTTTCTTTCCTAATATGTTAATGGTCAATGTCTATTCCGAACTGACTGAAAGGAGAAGATGTAATTAATGGTCAAATACTTTGATGAGCATGGAGTCATATGGAGGCCAGACCACACAAGGTTCGCAGATATCATGAGGCGGCACAGTGGCACATTGCTAGAGTTGCTGCCTTATAGCTCCAGAGGCCCGTGTTCGATCCCGACGATGGGTGCTGTCTGTACAGAGTTTGTACATTTTCCCTGTAACTGCTTGGGTTTTCCCCGGGTGCTCCGGATTCTTCCCACACTCCAAAGATGTAAAGGTTTGTAGGTTAATTGGCTTCGGTAATATTGTAAATTATTCCTAGTTTGTAGGATAGTGCCAGTGTACGCGATGATAGCTGGTCGGCATGGACTCGGTGGGACAAAGAGTCTGTTTCCGTGCTGTTTCTCTGAGTATTAGTCTAAATTCATTCCTTGCTGGACACTCACGGAAAAGAAACATTTATCTGATAGTTTCATGGCTCCTGTCTAATAGACCAGATTTTCCTTAAAATTCAGGTTTGCTTATTTGAATTTACAGCTGACGTTGATGCCTGTGGTCCAGAACATAGGCCACTTAGCATTAACCTAACCACCACCCCAGATTGTGCCTCTTGGGTGGCACTCTGGTAGAGTTGCTGCCTCACAGCGTCAGAGACCCCGGTTCGATCCTGACCTCGGGTGCTGTCTGCCTGTGGGGTTTGCATGTATTGCCTGTAACCTATTGCATGTGTTTCCTCCGAGAGCACCGGTTTCCTCCCGCATCACAAAGATATGCCGGCTTGTGGGCTACTTGGCCTTTGTAAAATTGTCCCTAATGTGTAGGGAATGGATGAGAAAGTGGGATAACATAGAACCAGCATGAACGGGCGATCGATGGTCGGTGTGGACTCAGTCGGGCCGAAGGGACCAAGAGTCAAGAGTGTTTTATCGTCATATGTCCCGAAACAGAAGAACAAAATTCTTACTTGCTGCAGTACAATCCATGCTGAATCTCTAAACTAAACAGAACATGAAGATTCCGTCTGTGGAGGACGGGGCTGCAGATGCTGGCGTACACCGAAGATAAAATGCTGGAGTAACTCAGTGGGTCAGGCAGCATCTCTGGAGAAAAGGAATAGGGTCGAAACCCTTCTTCAGATGAGAGTCAGGGGAGAGAGAGAAACTAGAGATATGGAAAAGTAGGAAGAAGAAATGAATGAAAGGTATGCAAAGAACAAATCAAAGCCAGCAATGATGATCAAGCATTCAGTCAGTTGCTGCATTTCTCTCCAGATTTAGATTTATACACCTTTCACACATTTATTCTATATTTCACAATATTACCGTCTATATCTCTTGTTTCCTTTTCCCTAGTGCAATGGCAAGGCTTGAATGTCTGACTGAGCACCGGGTGTGGCACTGAAGTAGAGCTATCGAGCCATCTGTGTTTGCAAACATTTTTTAATTAATCTAATGACATTGAACAAATACGTACAGAGTACAAACCAAGATGTATGAAGGCGGGAGGGAATAGGTGACGTTTCAAGGTGAGATCCTTCTTCAAACTCAACCTGAAACATCACCTACATTTTTCTCCAGAGATGCTGCCTGTCCCGCTGAGTTACTCCAGCATTTTGTGCATATCTTCACTGTAAACCAGCATCTGCAGTTCCTTCCTACACATATTTAAAGGCAAGGTATTAAAACAAAAAATCTGAATTATGAAACGCCCGAAACGCACACGTAATTTTACCTGAGAGCAATAAGGATTAATATTCGGCACAAAACCTGAAAACTATTTCCTCAGCCTTCCTGTATTACAGGGAATCTGCACACAGGCACGGGTTGGTTGTGCCTTTTGAAAGACCCCAGACTGATGCCTTCAGTAAAATCTTTCGGAGACTATTTTTATCTGCCAAGACTTCAATCACAGACACTCCAGCCCATTAAAGCAAATGCTACCTGCTTCTGAAATATTTATTTGATTGACTGGTAATTCTGCGAGTGCTTTTCATGAATTTTGATTGAGGTGTAGAAATGCTATGGCTGGAACACCACATGGGGGATGAGTGTGAAGCAAAACACCTCCAACCTATTTTCTGATTTGCAACCCTTGCGGTTTTTAGAGAATTTTTAATGCCGTAAGAAGAGGATTGCAGCAGGTGGGGCTGGGAGTTTGAACGCATTGCACTGCAGAACAGCAGGGTATGGATCTGCAGATGGTTGCAGGATGGAAAAGACTGCAGTGTTTCAGCAGCCGTTCCTACTCCTTCTCAACCTGCCTCCGCTTCAGAAACCAAGCTTGCCACTACTTAGCCCCTGCTTCCTGACTTATCTCATCCGCGCTTTGCTTTGTTAACGAGCTGCCACATTTATTCCCACTGCAACTATAAGGCCAATATAAGCAAAGACCGAGAATAGCTCCGTCGGTTGCTATTTAAAATATTTGGGAATATTTTTGTCGAAAGCGGACAAAAAGATGCTGGTCCCGGTAATCCTAGCTCACTGCCTGAATGAAGATCATAGAGGCCTGTCTATGGACTCGCCTGCCAAGCTGAAGCATATACAGTGCATGAAGTACATTATGGAGAATAAAACAGAAGCATTTTGCCTGTGTGTACATGTGTGTGTACATGCATGTGTGTACGTGTGTGTGCTTATGTGCGTGCATGTGTGTATGAATGTGCATGTGTGTGTGCATGAAACGTTATTCCCTTTATCGTGTATCTGTACACTGTGGAAGGCTTGATTGTAATCATGTATGGTCTCGTTGATGACTGGTTAGCATGCAACAGAAGCTTTTCACTGTACCTCAGTACACGTGGCCATGAACTGAACTAAACTAACGTGTGTTTGTGCTTGTGTTTGTGCGTATGTGTGTGTGCGTGCGCATGCATGTGTGCGAATGATTTCTGATCATCTCAATCATATTAGTTCACTGGAAATATACCCCCAGAAATATCACTGAGATTCCAGTCTTCCATCTTAACTGGGAACAGTTAAACAAAACATCTTCCAGCCTTTCCCCCCCACCAAACCAGAGAAATCTCTCACACAGCTTGGTCAGCAGATGGAGTCAGGTGAGAGAGGGGCAGGTGGAGAGAGCGACACAGGCTGCCGTGCAATGTGGAGTCAGCCCAGGGCTGAAGATAAATAAGAAAGGAAGAGTGCAAGCAAATAATGGGCAGATTGTGTAGGTGGAGGTCGGGGAAAGAAACAGTGGAGGTGGCTGGGGGGGATGGAGGAGTTGTGTGAGAGGACCTGCGTGGATTAGAAGGAGAGAGCAAGGGATAAAGAGGAAAATGGATACAAAATGCTGGAGTAACTCAGCGGGTCAGGCAGCATCTCTGGTGAAAAGGAATAGGTGACGTTTTGGAACATAACCTTTCCTCAGACTGTGAATCAGGGGAGAAGGAAACGAGAGGTATGAAAAGGTGTAAAGAACAAATGAATGAATGGTATGAAAAGAACAAATCAAAGCCGGTACCGATGATCATAGGTGGAGCCCACACTGGCCCATTGTTGGCTGTGGAATAGATGATAACGAGGGGATACAAACAGTGAATCTCAGCGGGATGGCAATGAAACTAGTAGCGTGACTAGTGTGGAGAAAGGACAGAGAGGGAGGGAATGCAAGCGTTACTTGAAATTAGAGAAATCATACCTGAAATTACCAAATTACTGTTGACCCACTGAGGAGTTTGCAGTTTATTTAATGTGCCAGGCATAAAGGCTGAAGATTCTGGAATATGGAATGGAAAATTCCATCTATTCTGAGGCTTCCCTACTTAAATGTTTGTCTAAATGATTGGCGTAGATAGGGTAGACAGTCAGAAACTTTTTCCCAATGTGGAAATGTCCAACGCTAGAGGGCACAGCTATTAGGTGAGAGGGGGAATGTTTAATGGAGATGTGCGGTGCAAGTCTTCTGCACAGGGAGTAGTGGGGGCCTGGAGCGCACTGCCCAGTGGAGGAGACAGAGACGATAGTGTTGGTTACAAGGCTTGGGGATAGGCACATGGAAGTGCAGGGAATAGAGAAATATGGATCACGCACAGGCAGATGGGATCAGTTTAACTTGGCATCATATTTGGCACAAATATGGTGGTTCGAAGGGCCCGCTCCTGTGCAGTACTGTTCTGTATTAAATGTCTCTAAAATATAGAGATTGCACTTGATGCTGCCAACTGTACTAGCAGTGTATTCCAGGCATCAGTCACACTCCATGTAAAAAGATAACTTTCTCCTCAAATCCTCTTTAAAACTTCCCTTCTCCCATCTTAAACCCATACCCTCTTGCTTTTGAAACTCCCACTATGGGAAAAGGATTTGTATTCCCTGCACCATCTACAAAACCATGGGGAAGCAGTAAGAATGTAGAAACAAGATACTGCAGATGCTGGTTACACAAAAAAGCTGGAGAAACTCAGCAGGTGCAGCAGCATCTATGGAGCGAAGGAAATAGGCAACGTTTCGGCCCGAAACGTTGCCTATTTCCTTCGCTCCATAGATGCTGCTGCACCCGCTGAGTTTCTCCAGCTTTTTTGTGTAACCTTCGATTCTCCAGCATCTGCAGTTCCCTCTTAAATGCTGCAGATGCTGGTTTACCAAGGAAAAGCACAAATGTTGGAGTAACTCAGCGGGTCAGGCGGCATCGCCGGAGAACATGGATAAAATGATGTTTCAGGTTTGGGTCCTTCTTCAGACTGACGGCAGGGAAGGGGGAGAAAGAAAGCTAGTAGAACTAAGCAGTACTATGAATTTCAACCAAACCCTGAACAGCAAACTGCTTTGATTGCATTAGGGACTTGGGGCTTTATTTTTGTTTTGGCCCCATATTGTTTTCGTTCTGCTTTTATGTATTATACTTCTTTTATCTACTGCAGTACTATGTTTACATATCTGTTGCGCTGCTGCAAGTAAGAATTTCATTGTTCCGTTCTAGGACATATGACAATAAAACACTCTTGACCCTTGAGCTCCATCAGAGCAAGACATCAGTAGGTCAACAGAGAAAACGTTTCAATAATGTTCCCAAAGCTTCTTTCGAAAAAATGTAACCAATTCCCAGGAACGCAAACTCTGTGACTTTACTTTACAGATACAGCGTGGAAACAGGCCCTTCAGCTCACCGAGTCTGCGCCGACCTGCTATCACCCTGTACACTAGCACTATCCTGGGGACAATTTACCATTTTGTATTACCAAAGCCAACTAATCTACAAACCTGTACATTTTTGGATAGCGGAAGGAAACCGAAGAGCCCGGAGAAAACCCACGCAGTCACGGGGAGAACGTACAAACTCCGTACAGACAGCACCCGTAATCAGGATGGAACCTGGGTCTCCGGCGCTGTAAGGCAGCAACTCTACCGCTGTGCCACCGTGCCGCATCTCCTATGCTGGTCTGTGGAACAAAACTACAATCACTCTACATATTTATTTCTCATTGTTTTACTTTCAATGGAGCATGCATACTGAGCAGTCAGTGATATCCCATGACCTACAATGACCTACTGATTTATAAGAGACAAAATTATGAATGAATTATAATCAGTATTAGGAATGGAATATGATTGATTCCCATAGCTGCTTATGTATTCCGTCTATACCATCATTAGAATAACTATTTGAAATTATACAACTTAGAAGTCAGTTTTATTTTGAAATGGTAACAGATCTGATTCACAGCTTTCCCGTTCTCTTTGAACCTTACTGCAGCATGCTGTTCTACTCTCCATTTGACATCACCTGTAAGAAATGAGCCATTTTGAAAGCATTTTTCAAAAATCGGCAGGAGAGAGAGAGAGAAGGAATTGTTTTTTTTGATTGAAAAGCAGCTTTTTTATTTCAAGGGAGGGTAGGACATTAAAAAAAGCAGGTGTTTGATTTGCTTGAGGAAGAGGCACAGCAGCCAATAAAAGGAAGGAGACATTTAGCTGAGTGGCCTTTTGGGAGTGGCTGTGTTGAGGGTAAGTAAGTGCAGCACTAAAGTGTTGGCTCAAGAGGCTTTGGCGAGAGGGCTGAGGATAGGGTAACAGCAGATCAAGGTATGGTCTATATTCCTGTGTGATTCTTCCTAGGCTTTGGTGTTGTTAAGATAGAAACATATAAACAAGGAAACATAGAAAATAGGTGCAGGAGTAGGCCATTCGGCCCTTCGAGCCTGCACCGCCATTCAATATGATCATGGCTGATCGTCCAGATCAGTATCCTGTACCTGCCATCTCTCCGTACCCCCTGATCCCTTTAGCTACAAGGGCCACATCTAAACATTGTAGATTGCTCTTCCTGCCAGGTTTGGGAAGTCAAGGGGATTCCCAGTGCCCTTGAGGACGACACCTGCAGTAAGTGCATTCAGCTGCAGCTCCTTAGGGATTGCATTATTAAGGAACTATAGTTGCAGCTGGATAACAGGGTTATCTCGGGGTGAGCAAGCATCATAGATAGGCATTACAGTGAGGTGGTTAAAACCTAAGGTACAGGCTGGAAGGGAGCAGACAGAGAGTGTGGGAACCCTCTGGGGTGTTCTGCTTGATGCCAGGTGAGCTCCTTTGAATGCTGTTATGGGGAAGGACTAGTCAAGGGAGAGCAGCAGTGGTCTGGTCTGTGGTATCGGCCCAGCTCTGAGACAACCAGGAAGGAAACAGTCAGACAGAGCCAACATTTTGTGTGGGAACATTTTGTTTTAAAAACACAGAATGTGCTGCTGGGGTTTGTGGTTGAGGCGGGTATGATTTATGAGACTCTAGGAATGGGGGGATATGGATTATGTGCAGGGTAGATAAGAGATGATCCTGGCATCATTTATGGCACAGACATTGTGGGCTGAGGGTGTAGAAAGGAATTGCAGATGCTAGTTTACACTGCAGATAGACACAAAGTGCTGGAGTAACCCAGCGGGTCAGGCAGCATCTCTGGAGAAAATGGATCATCCAGAGATGCTGCCTGACCTGAAAGTTACTCCAGCACTTTATGTCCATCTAGTGAGCTGAAGGGCCTGTTCTTGTGCTGTACTGTTTTAGGTTCTATGTTCTATGTAAATATAGAACATGTTTCAAAATAGTGAACGATCTAGAGAAGCCATTTTGGTATTGCTGTTGGCCTTGTTAGTAATAGTTCCACAAAATTAGGCTGCAAGTCAATTAAATCTACTCACGTTCATTGACCAAAGCTTTAAATATCATGTTAATCATTTTATTATATGGTAATTTTATTGATGGTTTACCAATAGCTTTGCATTGACAAAGCAAGTTTGTTGCATTTATCTGAAAATATGGACATATTGGATAACTTGATTACTCGCTTTCAGCTGTTGTGGTAAATCAGAAAAACCTTGTCTCCCACACTCGATAGTTTTGCCACCCGATAATCTTGAAAAGACCATCAATTCACCAATGACCACCAAGATTTAGAAAATTCTGTGACTGACACCACCAAAAGAGTGGCATGGTAGTGCAGCGGTAGAGTTGCTGCCTTACAGCGCCAGTGACCCGGGTTTGATCCTGACCACGGGTGCTGTCTGTACAGAGTTTGTACGTTTTCCCCAAGACTGGGTGGGTTTTCTCCAGGTGCTCCAGTTTCCTCCCACACTCCAAAGACGTGCAGGTTTGTAGGTTAATTAGTTTTGGTAAAAATTGTAAATTGTCCCTAGTGTGATCGTGCTAGTGTATGGGGATTGTGGGACTCGGTGGGCCGAAGGGCCTGTTTCTGCGCTGTATCTCTAAACTAAACTAAAAATGTTTGTACATGCATTAAAAAAAATTGTGCTTACATTTTAATTTTAATGATTAATTTAATGAAAACATTTTAACCTCGTGTACCAAATGATCTTTTGACCCTCGATGAAAACCAATGCTTCTGTCAAGAAGTTGTGTTACAATGCATAAAGGGTGACAGAAAAAATATACTCCATTTGACTTTAATATTGACATTTCAACTTTGGTTATCCAAAGCAGTTAGATATTCAAGGGGAAGGGTAAAGCCAAACTAGACTGCTCAATAATACCATCTTGTAAGATCTATTGCAAAATGTATTTAATTGACACTATTTTAAATAAATTTAGCAGATAACTATTTAAATTGGTTTTAGTAACGTCAATTTATGGTAAGTATTTCTTCCACCTGACTGATTCAAATTGGAAAGTAGGTCTGAAGCCTTCAGCGAGTGACAGTCAAGTGAGATAGCGGTGCCTGGACTATGAGGGAAGTAAACCACTGTACAAGAGTCACTGAAATGTTTGACTTATTTGAGAGTATAATTAAGTCTAATAATTACCATAAAATCCAGGTTGTGTCATTGCTGACAACCACTTATTCGTATTCATTTACGCCATTGCCCCGAGGCCTTCATTAGCCTCCCACCTGGATTTATAGCAAGAAAAAACCAGGAAAATGCAGCTTGAAATTTGGGCCCCATCAGATATGTATTTTTGCAGCAGCCAGACTCCATGAGAAACTTGGCCTTATAGCCATGGGCACTAAGCATAGGCAATCAAGTTGACCATTGGGACATAAAGGGTCTTGACCCAAAACATCACCTATTCCTTTCCCCCAGAGATGCTGCCTGACCTGCTGTGTTACTTCAGCATTTTGTGTCTATCCAAATAGACTCGATCATTTTCAAAACTTCGACTTTCCCTCGATGAATAATAACCAGGAGTGGGAAACGTGTAGGAGCCCACAGATGGATCCAATAAAAAAAGACATAACCGACTGGGGCGACACAGTGGCACAGCGGTAGAGCTGCTGCCTTTCAGCGCCAGAGAACTGGGTTTGATCCTGACTACAGGTGCTGTCTGTACAGAGTTAGTACATTCTCCCTATGACCACGTTGGGTTTTTTCCAGGTGGTCGGGTTTCCTCTCACGTGCCAAAGAGGTTTGTAGGATAATTGGCTACGGTAAAAATTGTAAATTGTCTCTAGTGTGTATGATTGTGCTAGTGTATGGGGTGATTGTGGTTGGCATGGACTCGGTTGGCCAAAGAGCCTGTTTCACTGTTGTATCTCTAAAGTCTAATGACTGTGTAGTTGTGGTAGATCAATGGAGAACTGAAAGTGTAAGTTTGTTTGAAGAAGAGTCTCGACCCGAAACGTCGCCTATTCCTTTTCTCCAGCGATGCTGTCCGACCCACTGACTTACTTCAGCTTTTTGTGTCTATCTTCGGTTTGAATGAGCATCTGCAGTTCTTTCCTACACAGTTTCCAATCAGTGTTGGGCCTCTTGGTTAGGAGCGGAGAAGGAAGTAAAAGCTGGGATTGGATTTTAATGATGAGCGTTTACCATCATTACATTTTGAAACCAGTAGCAACATTTGCAATTTCCCTGCCTGTGCAGCTTGCAGTAAAACATCCATAGGTTGCATCTGGGAAATGGCATTCCTCCATTGAATCCTTTTCCACTGTAATCAATTGGTTTCACAAAACAAAATCATGTATTTGTAAACTGGAGCCCCCCAAAATTTACATTAATGCTGCCTCAATGTAAGGGACATGTATATATAGATATTTTACCATGGATATTTATGCAATTGAAAGTCCCTTACATTGAAGCAGAGTTTTCTCATCACGCAAATCCATTGACCATCTACACTTCACTCTGCCTCGGCAAGGCCACCAGCATAATCAAGGACAAGTCTCACCCTAGTCACTCCCTCTTCTCCCTTCTCCCATCAGACAAGAGATACTGTAGACTGAAAACTCACACCTCCAGATTCAAGAATAGTTTCTTCCCGGCTGTTATCAGGCAATTGAATCCTCCTCTCACCAACTAGAGAACAGTCCTGTCCTACAGCAGCCTCATTGAAGACCCTCGGAATATCTTTATTCGGACTTTATTGGACTTTATCTTGCACAAAACGTTACACACTTTGTCCTGTATCTGTACACTGTGGTAATTGTGTATAGTCTTTCCGCTGACTAAATAGTACACAAGAAAAACAATTCCCACTACACCTCGATACACGTGACAATAAACTAGACTAAAGGAGTGTGCAGACTTGGGGAAGAAATCTCAAACTCTGGACAATAGAGAAGGAAAGCAATCGGTGTGCACCCGACAGTTATTCACTTGCTCCTTTCAAGAAGTGCGTGTGCTTATGTGTTCTGCGTGGATACTTAATTAAACCAAGCTGTGACATTGCATCAACCCCACCAGCCCCAGCTTCCAACACTTACTGCATCACAAATCACCACTCTTCCCTTCTGCTCAGGAGTCAGGGTTTCAAGTCACAGTCCAGAGAGAGAGAGTCATAGAGTGTGGAAACAGGTCCTTTCCCATGCTGACCAAGACGCCCCATCTACGCTAGTCCCACCTGCCATATCCTTCTAAACCTTTCCTATCCATGTACCTGTCCAAATGGCCTTTAAATGTTGCTGTAGTGCCTGCCTCAACTGCCGCCTGTGGACTTTAGATATACAGCACAGAAACAGGTCTTTTGGCTTGCTGAGTCTGTGCCGACAGAGCTCTGAAAGATAGCGGAGTCAGTGGATATGGGAAGAAGACAGGAACGGGGTACTGATTGTGGATGATCAGCCATAATCACATTGAATGGCGGTGCTGGCTCATGGGGTCGAATGGCCTACTCCTACACCCATTGATCAGCCTTCATCCCGTATACCAACACTATCCTATACACTTGGGACAATTTCCTTTTTATCAATTTTATCAAATCCAATTAACCTACAAACCTGCATGTCTTTGGAGTGTGGGAGGAAACTGAAGCAACCAGAGAAAATCCACCTGGTCAGAGGGAGAATGTACAAACACTGCACAGACAGCACCTGTAGTCAGGATGGAACCTGTGTCTCTGGCGCTGTAAGGCAACAACTCTACTGCTGCGCCAACGCCCGTCTATGTTGTGACAGGGCTTTTTGAAATATTCTTTAATTATGACAACTTTATTTTTCTCACCTTGTAATCCGTTTTTAGAGCCATTATTTTTTACTGTTGCTTTAGAACGAGTACAAAAATAAATTGACGTGTACAAAAAAAACTGGGAGAAAAATAATCATGTGGGAGAATCTGGATATGGGTGTGAGGGAAGGAAAAGGAACAAGAGGGTAGGCTGTAACATGCTGTTTTATACCAAAGATAGACACAAAATGTTGGACTAACTAAGTGCTAGTTATCTAGTTGTCATGTGTTAGGCAGCTTATCTGGAGAAAATTAATAGATGACATTTTGGGTCAGGACCCTTCTTCAGTTTAGAAGGTGCTCCGGTTTCCTCCTACATCCCAACAATGTGCAGATAATTGTCGGTTAATTGGGCTCTGTAAATGACCCCCTAGTTTGTAGAGAATGGGATAACATAGAAATGGGTGATCTAGTCAGCATGGACTCGGTGGGCCAAAGGACCTACAGTATTTCTATGCTGTATCTCTGCACTAAATTGAACTAAACTAACTGAAGATGGACACAAAAAGCTGGAATAACTCAGAGTAACTGGAGTAAGAGGCAGCATCTCCAGTCTGAGAGTCAGAGGGACTAACTCTCTCCCGACTCTCAGGCTGAGGAAGGGTCTCGTCCCGAAACGTCACCCATTCCTTAAACTAAGATAAGGCTTTGACCTCCATCTGTGCCACATGTTTCTTTGGCTGTCTGTATTTAGTGTTAAGTGGTTTCGTGAACACAGAAAAATCCCGAAAGGATCCACACTGAAATGAGAAAAGCTTTGACAACTTGTAAATTCGCTAAACTGCAATAATTTGTCCCATTTCTGATTTAGCAAGACATGCTCAAGATGCAATGATGGGACCTTCATCTGCAGTCAGCTCAGTCTTTTCAAAGCTGCATTTTTCTGCTGATAGGAGGTAAACTGCTTTGCTTTCAGGATGAGAGCTTCTCGTTTCAAAAGCCTTTTTGCAGAATAAAAGATGACAAGAGGGTCTCGTTCTTAATTTCAGGCCTGAAAGGGAATGAACTGAATGCAATCATGTACTTGGCAGCTAATAAAGCCCCGTTTTGAATAGATAAAAAGAGAAAGTGTTTCCTGACCTTTCCTTTTAACCAGAACCATTTTTGAAGTGGCATATTCCTGATCAATCAGATTATTTTGTAATAGATCGCGAGCAAGAATTAAGAATTAAGCGCAGGTTTCAGTTCATTGATGTTATCACTGAATGTCGTGCTACAGTGGCTTCAGTAAAACTGAACAGCCTTCATAGACTGCGTGATGAGCTTTTCCAAGACAAAAGCACAAAAGAGCAAAGATTTCATTAAAAGAAATTGGTTCAAATTTCAGATCTTATTTGCCAAGGACATCAAAGCCTAATTTATTTGCATCCAAAATGGAACTGCTTGAGTACTTGGATATAAAAGTGTACATTGTGTTGAAGTAATTACTTAATGCCCTCTTTCACTATTTTTCTTCACTAAAAGATAAAATAAAATTTCTTAATATTCTTTATAATTTGAAAACTAAACTGTTAATCTTTTGCGGGGTTTGATTCCGCTTTGTTCGAAAATCTACACCCAAATGACCACTTTGGTGGTAAGTCGGGCACCAGCAGATCATTTCATCATGTACAACTCCATAGGGTTTACAGCTTGGAAACAGGCCATTCAGCCCAACGAGTCCATGCTAGCATTTATGCTCCACTCAAACTTTCTCATTTCTTACTTAATTTACATCTACAGTACCAGCATTATCCTCAAATCCCCTCTTCCTCAAATGCTTGTTCAGTCTCCTATTTGCTGTACATTCACTTCAACTAGTGCCCATGATACCCAGTTGCAGATTGTTATAATTCTTCAGGCAAAGACGCTTCCTCTGAATTCTCCACAGAATTTCTTGGTGACTTTCGTATAATAGTGCCCTCTAGTTATCCTTTAACCAACAAGCGGAACCATTTCATCGGCATCTTTTGCATCCAAAACCTTTCATGGTTTTAAAAGCCTCTGTTAAGTTATCGCTCAGCCTAGTGTTCTCAAGGGGAAAGAAGCCGACCCGGTCTAGAGTTTGGAGATCCAGTATGGAATCAAACCCTTAGACCCATTGTGTCCATGTCGACCATTGGTCACCTGTTCACACGAGTTCTACGTTATTCCACTTTCTCATCCACTCCCTACACACCAGGGACAATCTATACAGAGGCCAATTAATCTACAAACCCACACGTCGTTGAGATGTGGGAGGCAACTGGACCACCCGGATTAAACTCACGTGGTCACAAGGAGAACGTGCAAACTTCACACAGACAGCAGCCAAGGTCAGTATTGAACCTGGGGCTCTAACATTGTGAGGCAGCAACTCTACCGCTGCATCACTGTGCAACCTGTGGTTTATTTTTTGTTTCTGTTATCTATACCAATCGACATTTAGAAACATAGACAATAGGTGCAGGAGTAGGCCATTCGGCCCTTCGAGCCAGCACCGCCATTCAATATGATCATGGCTGATCATCCAAAATCAGTACCCCGTTCATGCTTTCTCCACATATCCTTTGATTCCCTTAGCCCAAAGATCTATATCTAACTCTCTCTTGAAAACATCTAGTGAATTGGCCACCGCTGCCTTCTGTGGCACAGAATTCCACAGAATCACAAGTCTCTGGCTGAAAAAGTTTTTCCTCATCTCAGTCCTAAATGGCCTACCCCTTATTCTTAAACTGACACCTGGTGTTGGCCTCCCTTATCATGAGGAACATTGTTTCTACATCAATCCTGTCCAATACCTTAAGAATGTTATATGTTTCTATAAGATACCCTCTCATCCTTCTGAATTCCAGTGAATATAAGCCCAGTCGCACCATTCTTTCATCATATATCAGTCCTGCTATCCCTGGAATTAAACCTGGTGAATCTACGCTGCACTCCCTCAATAGCAAGTATGTCCTTCCACAAATTAGGAGACCAAAACTGCACACAATACTCCAGGTGTGGTCTCACCAGGGCCCTGTACAACAGCAGTAGGACCTCCTTGCTCCTATACTCAAATCATCTCCCTAAGAAAGCCACAAACTATTTGCTTTCTTCACTGCCTACTGAAACTGCATGCTTACTTTCAGTGACTGATGTACAAGGACACCTAGTTCTTGTTACACCTCCCCTTTTCCTAATCTGACACAATTCAGATAATAATCTGCCTTCTTGTTCTTGCCACCAAAGTGGATATCCTCACATTTATCCACATTATACTGCATCTGCCCACTCACCCAACCTTTCCAAGTCACCCTGTGGCCTCATAGCATCCTCCTCACAGCTCACACTGCCACCCAGCTTTGTGCCATCCACAAACTTGGAGATGTTACATTTAATTCCTTTGTCTATTTCTGGTTTAATTCTTGTAAATGTCAGCTCGAGCCTGCCCAGATTTTCTCCTTCATGATTCAACCCTGCCATCTACATTATGGCTCAGCCGAGAATTCATATTCAATTCAAACTTTATGACTCAACTCCATTATTCACCTTTTCTGATGAACAGACATTTTGAAAAACCAGAAGAAAAATACTGAAAAAATCGTTGAAAAAGTATTTTTTATTTAATCTGAATGGCCCCGACCCAAAATGTCACATTGATGTTCTCCTGTAATGTCTGAAGAAGGGTTACCACCCCTGAAACATCACCTATTTGTTTTCTCCAGAGTTGCCTCCTGAGTTACTCCAGTATTTTGTGTCTATGCTGCCTAAAGGGCCTCTCCCACTTACGCAAATGTTTTTTTTCGCCAACTTGCCGGCACCCATCATGGTCGCAGCAAGGCCGCGAAAATTTTCAAAATGTTGAAACTCCAGCGGCGCCCAGAGAAAGGTACGACTCTTTGGTCGACTACTCACGACCGTACAGGTGTCACCCCGCGACACGTGAGTAGTCGCCCAAAGAGTCGTACCTTTTTCTGGTCGCCGCTGGATTTTCAACTTTTAAAAAATTTTCGGCGACCTGCTGCGACTATGACAAGTGCTGGCAAGACCCTAAAAAAATTGCGTAAGTGGGACAGGACCTTAACCTGCTGAGTTACCTCAGTATGTTGTGTCTTTCTTTTTGTAACCCAGTATCTGTTGGTCGTTGTTTCTACATTTAAAATTAGTACTTTTATTAGGAAACCACTTTCAAGTAAGATTAATAAAAATAAACTGATATAAATTAACTTTACTTCCATCTGTAATGATGGTTGGAATCCGCATTCAAATGAATGAGGGGCATTGGATACACGCGGTACATCTATGAAGAGCAACAAGTCCCTCATCTCAGTGCGATGCAGGATTGGCCTGGAATCAGTGCTGAGTCCAAGAAGTTGGGTTTACCAAGAAAAATCACAAAATGCAGGAGTAACTCAGCGGATCAGGCAACATCCCTCGAGAACATGGATGGGTGACGTTTTAACATAGAAACATAGAAATTAGGTGCAGGAGTAGGCCATTAGGCCCTTCGAGCCTGCACCGCCATTCAATATGATCATGGCTGATCATCCAACTCAGTATCCCGTACCTGCCTTCTCTCCATACCCCCTGATCCCCTTAGCCACAAGGGCCACATCTAACTCCCTCTTAAATATAGCCAATGAACTGGCCTCAACTACCTTCTGTGGCAGAGAGTTCCACAGATTCACCACTCTCTGTGTGAAAAAAGTTCTTCTCATCTCGGTTTTAAAGGATTTCCCCCTTATCCTTAAGCTGTGACCCCTTGTCCTGGACTTCCCCAACATCGGGAGCAATCTTCCTGCATCTAGCCTGTCCAACCCCTAAGAATTTTGTAAGTTTCTATAAGATCCCCTCTCAATCTTCTAAATTCTAGAGAGTATAAACCAAGTCTATCCAGTCTTGGGCTGGGACCCCTCTTCAGACGGGTTTAATAAGCATAATCTGATCTCCAGCATCTTTATACTGCCGTACAGCAGACCACTCTCACAGATGTTTTGGGTGCATAGTGCAACTAAAAAGTATCTTTAATAAAAGTACTAATTGACCATTAGGACGGCCCAGCCAATTGACCCAATGTCTTGTCTGTTATCTGCCAGTAATGGTTTGGTTAAAATGAAAGGTCTCAAGTGTTATTCAATGACCCAGAGTCTTGTCTCTCAGACCAATGGTTCAGTTGAATAAAAGGTCTCCAGTCTTATTCAAAGAATGGCAAAGTGTTCTCCATGTATCTTGGCTAAACATTCCTCCGTCAGTCATTCACCTTGTTGCTATTTGAAGGACTTTGCCAAGTACTACAGTAACTCCGTTAAATTGCTCACTTATATAACAGATGCACTAACATCCATTACGTACCAATCCCTTATATAAATCCACTATCCTGGCAATGTCATCGACTACTAATTGTCCTCTAAAATTGCTGAGAAAACAAAGTTTATACGAATAACCAAACAAACCAAAGGTGAAGAAGACTCCAGCCTGGTACCAACAGGATAATCTCTCCAGGAAAATGCAGTGAGTGGGGAATGCAGTGAGTGCAGTGAAAGGCTAGTCAAATGACGTGAACAAAGTCATTCTCCGCAGCTTGTCACCAGATTTAATTGACAAGGAAATTGCTCAATCATCTCCATTCAGTCCTGGTTTATTCACCTCCAACAAGCCCTGGAAAAGCAAGATCCATTAGCGTGCCAGTTTTTTCATGAACAATCACATCTGAAAATAATTTTGTCTGAGTTAAATCATGCTGCCTATCACTCCTGGGTGAAAACACATCCATTTGGAAAAAGATGTCTGTGTCCTTTCATAAACAACTTGCTTTTGAATTGTACACAAAATGGCCCACACCAATATCCCTGCATCAGTCACCAAACCTAATTTATTTTTAGGTACACAAAAATTCTGTAGAAACTCAGCGGGTGCAGCAGCATCTATGGAGCGAAGGAAATGGGCAGCGTTTCGGGCTGAAACCCTTCTTCAGACTAATAATAACGAATAAAATTAAAATGTTTTTTTATTCACTCTTTCACAAGATGCAGATGTTACTGATAACTTGGGCATTTATTGTTCATCCCAAATAGTCCCTGGACTCCAGAGCAGTTAGGAAGCAACATTGGTGGGTCTGGACTGGTATATAAGCTAGACTAGGCCAGTAAATTGATTAGTAAGGGTTATGGGGACAAAAGCAGGTGAATGGGGTATAGTGGTAAAGATCGGCCAGCCATGATTGAATGGTGGAGTAGACTCGATGGGCTGAATGGCCTCATTCTGCTCCTAGAATGTATGAACATAAACAAATTTCACTTGTTGAGTTTTACAACAATCCAGAGGTTTTGTGTTTATTGTTCCTGCAATGAGTTTATATTTTAATTCCACATTTATTGAATTACTTGCTGTTAGTTTCTGTAATTCCCATGCTGGGATTTAAACTCTTATGTCTGGATCAATGCTCCAAACCTCTAGACTTTAGAGATACAGCACGGAAACAGGCCCTTCGGCTCACCGTCTGTGCCGACCACTGATCCCCTCATGCACTAACACTATCCTAAACACTAGGGACAATTTACAATATTACCAAAGCCAATTAACTTACAAACCTGTCTTCAGTGTGGAAATGCAGACCTGCAGATTTGCAGGTTAATGGACCTCTGTAAATTGCCCCTAGTGTGTAGGGATGGATGACAAACTGGGATAACATAGAACTGGTGTTCAATGGTCGCATGGACTCGGTGGACCGAAGGGCCTGTTTCCATGAAGTATCTCTAAAGTAAATTTAGACTATTCATGAATACAACCAAGCCAAACTCATGTACAAGAGGCAGAGTGAAGAGAAAGATATCAGAGTATAGAATGTAGCATTGTTGTGTAACATTATCGGAGGAAAAAGTCCAAAGTCCACAATGCAATAGGTTGGAAAATCGGGAATGCACCCTAACTTGTTTAGTTTAGTTTGGAGATACAGCATGGAAACAGGCCCTTTGGCCCACCAAGTCCACTCCGACCAACAATCAGCCATACACTAGAGCTATCCTACACACTAGGGACCATTTACAGAAGCCAATTAACCTACAAACCTGCACATCTTAGGAATGTGAGAGGAAATTTGGAGCACCCGGAGAAAACACATGTGGTCACAGGGAGAATATGCAAACTCCGTGCAGACAGTACCCATGGCCAGGATCGAACTTGGGTTTCTGGCCCTGTGAGGCAGCAAATCTAGGTTACTTTTTAGTACATAATTCTGTGGGCAAACTCCCGTGGCATGTCCAGTATTCAAGATTCGAGATTCAAGAGAGTTTATTGTCATGTCCCCCAGATAGGACAATTAAATTATTGCTTTGCTTCAGCACAACAGAATATAGTAGGAATGAATAATACAGAACAGAACAGATCAGTGTGACCATATGCCAATGAATTTATATATACAAACATAAATAAACAGATAAAGTGCAATGGGCTATTAATGATCAGAGTTTTGTTTGAGTTGAGTTTAATAGCCTGATGGCTGTGGGGAAGGAGCTATTCCTGAACCTGGATGTTGCAGATTTTAGGCTCCTGTACCTTCTACCTGAAGTCAGCGGGGAGATGAGTGAATGGCCAGGATGGTGTGGGTCTTTGATGATGCTGGCAGCCTTTTTGAGGCAGCGACTCCGATAGATCCCCTCAATGGTAGGGAGGTCAGAGCCGATGATGCACTGGGCAGTGTTGACAACTTTTGCAGCCTTTTCTGCTCCTGGGCGCTCAAGTTGCCGAACCAAGCCACGATGCAACCGGTCAGCATGCTCTCTACTGTGCACCTGTAGAAGTTCGAGAGAGTCCTCCTTGACATACCGACTCTCCGTAATCTTCTCAGGAAGTTGAGGCGCTGATGTGCTTTCTTTATAATTGTATCAGTGTTCTCGGACCAGGAGAGATCTTCAGAGACAGGAATTTGAAGCTCTTGACCCATTGATATAAACGGGACTATGGGTCCCCATCCTACCCCTTCCAAAGTCCACAATCAGTTCCTTTGTTTTGCTTGTGTTGAGAGCCAGGTTATTGTGCTGGCACCATTTGGTCAAACAGTCGATCTCAATTCTATACTCTGACTCATCTCCATCAATGATACGTCCCACAACATTGGTGTCGTCAGCAAACTTGATGATGGAATTCGCACTATGACTGGCTACGCAGTCATGGGTATAGAGTGAGTATAGCAGGGGGCTGAGCAAGCAGCCTTGAGGTGCTCCAGCGTTGATTGTTATCGAGGGTGACACATTTCTACCAATACGAACAGACTGTGGTCTGTGAATGAGGAAGTCGAGGATCCAATTGCAGAGAGATGCGCACAGACCCAGTTCTGAGAGTTTGGTAACCAGTTTGGAGGGGATGATTGTGTTAAATGCCGAGCAGTAGTCAATGAATAACAGCCTGACATATGAGTTTTAGTTGTCCAAGTGGTCCAGAGCGGAGAGGAGAGCCAGCGAGACGCATCCACCGTTGATCTGTTGTGGTGGTAAGCGAACTGCAGTGTGTCTATGTTTTTGTCGAGGTAGGAGTTAATTTGTGCCATGATCAACCTCTCAACGCACTTCATCACCACCGACGTTAGTGCTACGTCGACAATCATTGAGGCACGTCACCTTGCTCTTCTTGGGCCCTTTTTTGATGCCCTTTTAAAGCAGGTGGGAACATCAGACCTCAGAAGTGAGAGGTTGAAAATGTCCATTTAAAAACTCCAAAAAATTATTAAGCTGCATAACATAGTTGCTTTTAACAGCTTTTTAGTCAACCTCAATATTTGCAAGGGATTGGAATGGCCATAGGCAGCGCGAGACTGGAGCGGGAAAAGTTCTAAATCCATTTTCTAAGCATATGTAATGTATTGGTATTTCCAGAGATATTAAAAGGTACCTGTATATAAAACATAGCAACTGGATTCTTAAGAGTTCTGTGTCACCTCCTATCAGCCCTCAGCAGTTCATTTGCAAGTAAAACACAGTGTTGTAGTAACTTAGCAGATCAGTTTAGTTTGGTTTAGAGATGCAGTGTGGAAGTGGGCCCTTCGGCCCGCCAAGTCTGTGCCAACCAACGATCCCCGCACACTAACACTATCCTACACACACTAGTGACAATCTACAATTTTACCAAGCTGATTAGCCTACAAATCTGTACGTCTTTGCATTGGCAGCATCTGTGCAGGGAATGGACAGTTGACGTCCCTGGTCAGGACCCATCTTTAGTCCTGACCCGAAACGTCACCTGTCGGTTCCCTCCACAGATGCTGCCTGACCTGCTGAGTTAGTCTAGCACTTTTTGTTTTCCTCAAGATTCCAACATCTGCAGTTCCATGTGCATCTGTGTTCATTTGCAAGAATAATTTTCAAAGATAACCGGTCAGAAGTGATCAGCGGTAATTTTGAGAGGCAATTTGCAATTCGCTACTCAGTAAATCCAATAGTTAACACACCAGAACTTTCACAAAGCAGTGGGAAGCTTCAGATTGTTTGCTGATAGTCAGTCTAACCCATGGTTGGAACGGTGGGAGACTAGTCTCTGATATCTACAACTTATTTAATTGTGGGCTGCATGTGAGCAAGGTGCTGACCTCCAGTGCAGTAATCTGAACACTTTTCCTGTTGCAATCCATTTTGAGCCTTTAATGAAACAAACAAATGGATGGCATGACAGATGAAAGCACATCTTCAAAGGACTTAGCACATGCCAGAAGCTAGATCCAAAACCTTGCGATGGATTTGTTTAATTGGTCTGAATATTGTGGATGCACTGAGATCAACGGCTTGCAAAACTGACTGGAATCCATCTCTCTTCCACAAGTGCCTTAGGCAAACTTCTAGCTCGTATGAACCCAATGGGACCGTCTTGTTTCAGGTGCGTGCTTTCAGTCTTGCCATCCCCCAACCCCTGCCTGTGCCACTAGTCCCAGCACCTCCAAGCCCTGACAAGGGAAGCTGTTCCTGAGTTTCCTAGGAGGCTGCATCTGTTGGTTAAGGTCGGTGGTGATCTCCCTTTGTTCATCCCGCCGCATCTCTGCAAGGTGTACACTCGCACTACAAAGCTGAGGGCATATGCGGTACTGTACAGGTGACATTTTCCCCGGCTTAGTCTTGTTTTTATTGAAAGCAAAGCAACAACGATCCCACATAAGTGGCAATTTGGTGCAGTCCTGCTTTGCGTATTGTGTATTTATTCAGAAGCCTGCAATCCTTGTGTAGTGCATCACGGTGGTCTGCCTGCGAGAGCGAGGGGGAATTGGAACTAATCTGTATGGGGATAAAACTCGTATAGGTTGTTATTTACTGATCGAATGTGAAATGTCAAATTTATAATCTAAAAATTGCATTGCCGAGTGATTGCGTTGGTAAATTACCAAATTGCATTGGTAAAAAAATCACTACATTCAATAGAACAGGCACTACATGTTATAAGTCCAACCACATTGCAGTGAGGATGCAGATAATGGTAATAGCTTTTTGCTTCAGTGATTTACCCTTACACAGTTATATAATTTTTTTTACATATATGTATATATAAATATAACATTTGGGTTCTGTGGATTGTGACTTCATTATATGTGTATATATATATATATATATATATATATATATATATATATATCTAATAGATCTAATTTACTGTGTGTGTGTGTGTGTATATATATATGTGTGTGAATATATATATATATATATATATATATATATACACAATAAATGAGATCTAATGGCTATATAGTGAAGCCACAATCCACAGAACCCGAACATTTGTGAACCTGAAATAAATCTCATTTACTGTGGTTAGAGCACAACTGTGATTAGGAAATGTTCGTAACCTTGCGTGTGAGCGGTGTCAGCGATATTAGAGGATGTATCAAAATCCTATCAAATTACCTCAGAGCTGGCAGGTGTTATGAGGGGCTCTAATGGGGGAAAGGTGAAGGGAAGAAACAAACAATAAATAGTGGTCGTAATCTTTGATCAGTGTTTTGCCTGCAGAGGGTTAGAGAGGAGATGGTACTAAAATACCAAGCACGTGATCGGTGGCATTTCACTTGGTTTGTAACACTAATGTATTGGGATGTCAGTAACGTTGTATTTCACGGCAATATCATCCATCATCAAATGATCAATTCCACAAACAGCACAACAACAGTAAAATGGAGCAGCACCTCATATTCCACTTGGGTAGTTTACAGCTTAATATGAACATTGAATTCACCAATTGTAAGTAACACCCTTCCCACTCCCACCCTCCACACCCCCGCCCACCACTCTCTGTCCTGTGCCCCTCCTACCCTATTGCGCACCCATTTCTTCCCTTGGTAGATCAGCCATGATTGAATGGCGGAGAGACTTGATGAGCCGAATGGCCTAATTCTGCTCCTGTCACTTATGGACATGAACTATAACACCCCTCTTGCCAAAGCCAGATTCGGGTAACTGAACGAACAAAATAATGCGTCTCCACCCCTACATCCACTTCCAAGATGCAACAGAACTGAGACAGGAAAATAAAACCGTGGTGCGGGACAATTTGCAGTCCCAGTCTCTTCAAAGGGCTTAGTGCAACAGGAACAAATTAACTGTAATAATGAGCAGTCCACAGACGATCATATCATCCTTTAGCTCAATGATTCATGCATCTTCCCTGGCTTTGTGAAACCAAATGAATACAGTGACCCATTTCCTATAGGGGATGGGGAGAGTGAGAGGAAGGTGAGGCCCAAGGGAGTTCACATCATCGTGAAGCCTCGGGCAATGGGTGTTCCATAAACGTAAGGTGCTCCTGGCCACTGGAACAAATTTTGTAAACCAGCATCTGCAGTTCCTTGTGTCCTACGTAATTGAAATACTGTCACAGCGACATCAGGTAGTTTTTTTTTTAGTTTCGAGATACAGCGTGGAAACAGGTCCCTTCAGTGCACCAAATCCGCGCCGACCAGCGATCACCCCGCACAATAGCACTATCCTACACGAGAGACAATTTACAATTTTACCAAAGCCAAATTTACCTACAAACTTGTACGTCTTTGCAGGGCTGCCAACTCTCACGCATTTTATGCAATTCTCATGCTCTCACGCTGATCACAAATTTCTCACTCTCTGTGTGAGAAATTCTGTGATCAACGAGAATTTCAAATAATACCAACTGCGTGTGTGCATGCCTGTTGACAAGACAGCAGCATTCTTATTCTCTCTGTTATTCTCACTTGACTGACAACCGTCACACACCTCCAAACCATGTCCCCATGCAAATTTACATTGAAAGACACGGACCGGTCACCCAGCGAGGCAAGTGAGGCCATGTCCTGCTCCCGGCGGCAGTCAGAATTTAAGGATTTGCGGGAAGCGGCTGACATGAGCGAGGCCGGCGAGCAGCAGGAGAGAGGCGTTCAGACAGAGTGCACTGCCAGACTTGAGCGGGGAACTGAGGCCAGTTGTCCATGATGTCCGGATCCCAATGCTCAGCACTTCATGTTTCGGAGTTGGCTAATGTTATTGATTAGTAATTAGCCTGATTTGTAATTAGTTGACAAAACCTTAATTTATTAATCCGGAATATCCAGGGGGATCGGATAAGTGTAATATTAAAATTACATGCAAGGTATCCTGCTGTCTGTCACACCATGTAGCCCGGATAATCCATTCTTTCCTTCTGTTAAATATTGGGAAGGTAGCACTATTGTCATTTACCACTCAATTATTATGTTTGTATACCTCACTGACTATTTCTAACCCCCCTGCTCCCCCCCCCCCCCCCCCCCCCCCAAATTCCTTTGACAGGTTGAATAGGAATGTCCCCAATCTCATGGTTTTATTAATTGAACACATAATGAACATCCTCAAGGAGTTGGAAACTGATTCAGATGTGATGTTTAAAGAAGGGGCATATTGTAAAGGAGTGACAGAGATACTTGCAGGGCAATGTGTGAGGAGGTTATTATTTGTCTTTAGTTTTAGCTTGAACCAGGACATCTGAAGATTCAAAGTTTGATGTAGTAACTGTGATGATACTGACTCCAACCAACCACGTAATGAATATCATCCATTCCGGAGGTTTTATTTTTCTGATGCCATTTAAACTTCACTTGGATTTCAATCACTTCAATGTAAAAGTAATTGGGAATGGGGAGCATTGGAACAAAAATTTGCCCTTGGTACATATTAACTGTAATATAATAATGTATGCATGTGGTAGGTGCAATCAAAACAAAGATCTTTTTATCATTGTTGTGTTATGAATACCATGGAAAATATTATGTATTGGATAACAAGGAAGCCAATGTTGTACAAAATTTGGTCCGTGAAGTGCCCCATAAAAGATTACCGCATTATATAAGCACCCGTGGACTTGAATGTAATAGGTTAAGTCCAGGGGGTCAGATATGGGGTTTTATGTGTGGGCCAGATGTATTGTCAGAGCAGAGGGGCCAGGAGAAAGGCCAAGTGTGCATTCAGAGTCTATTGATTGTTAACAGGTTTGAGTTTAGTTTAGTGTCACGTTTACCGAGGTACAAAGTACAAAGCTTTTGTTGCGTGCTAACCAGTCAGCGGAAAGACAATACATGATTACAGTCAAGTCATCCACATTGTACAAATACTAGATAAAGGGAATAACATGAATAATGTTTAGTGCAAGATAGAGTCCAGTAAAATCCGATCAAGAGTGGTCTGAGGGTCTCCAGTGAGGTAGATAGTAGGTCAGGGCTGCTCTCTAGTTGTTGGTAGGATGGTTCTGTTGCCTGATATGAGGTCTGGAGTTCAATACCACTATTTTCCAGAGGACATCCTACATAACTTTGTGTCATGATCTGATGATGCAGTTGGTGTCTGGTGTCCTGCACTTGCCTCAGAAGTGTTTAATCAACAATGGAACAATGGCATCCTTATTTGCAGCAGCATAACCGGCTGTAACCACAATACATATTGATAATATATAATGAACAACAATTTGCTCAATTAATATCTCCAATACTAGTGCAGAAAAAAGAAACCCAAGTGTACAGTTCATAGTTGAAATTTGTCTTGTGTAGAGTTGAAGATCTTGATGGTTGTTGAGAAGAAGCTATTCTGGAACCTGGTGGCCTTGGCTTTCAGGCTCCTGTTTCTTCTTCCCGATGGTAGAAGGGGAATGAGAGCTTTGCCAGGATGGTGTGGGTCTTTGATGATACTTAGTTTAGTTTTTAGTTTAGAGATACAGCATGGAAACGGGGCCCTTCGGCCCACCGAGCCCGCACCGGCCAGTGATCCCCACACACAAACACTATGCTATACATACTAGGGGCAATTTACAATTTTACCAAGCAAATTACCCTACAAACCTTTTTTGAATGTGGGAGGAAACCAGAGCACCTGGAGAAAACCCACGCAGGTCACAGGGTGAATGTACAAACTCCGTACAGACACCACCCGTAGTCAGGATCGAACCTGGGTGTTCTGGCACTGTCAGGCAGCAACTCTACTACTGCGTCTTTATGAGACAACGCCTCCAAAAGATCTCTCTGCTACCCCTCTGTTTGGCCGACCCGACTCCCCAGATGCCACTGACTCCTCTGATGCCACTTGTCCAGTGAGGATATACAAGTTGTTGATCTTGACAGATCAAATGCATCCTGTGATGATTCTGCAACTGTCTTTCAGCTTCGGCTAAACATCCATGAAACGGCCTGAAAACAAATTGGCTCCTTTATAACCAACATGATGAATGATAAAACACTGGAGCATTGCCTGCTTGATAACTGGTATTTGCTCCTTTGAATCTCAGTAAACGTTAAAAGTCATAACAGGATTGGTATCAAAAAGAGATCAGAGATTGTTTGTGAGCTTTTTTTCTGAACTCTTCCCTTTAGAAATTTGCATTTAAATCGCATCCTTACCGTTGTAAACATGTTCCATGATTTTTTTCCCCAAGCATTTTATCAGACCGAACATGATACTGGGATGCATGGCGATATAGATCAGGCAATCGAATGCCTGGACAAAGAAGAGGCAAAGGATTAAATCCAGGCCCATCTTTGATTAGGATGACACTCTAGAGACATATGGTACTGGTATAATCCACAATATCATTCAAATGACCATAAGTGATAGGAGAAGAATTAGGCCATTCGGCCCATCAAATCTACCCTGCCATTTCATCATTGGTGATCTCTCTCTCTCTCTCTCTCCCTTCTAACCCCATTCTCCTGCCTTATCCCCATAACCATTGACACCTGTACTAATCATGAATATATCTATCTCTGCCTTAAAATTATCCATTGACATGTCCTTCTGTGGCAAAGAATTCCACAGATTCACCACCCTCTAACTAAAGAAATATCTTCTCATCTCCTTCCTATAAGGAATGTCCTTTCATTCTGAGGCTATGACCTCCAGTCCTAGACTCTCCTCGACCAGAAGCCCGCCAAAATGACAATACAACTTCTAATTTTCTAAGAGCCATTGATTACAGGTATTGTAATTTCATATCAAAATAACAGGAAATAGGATGTGAAAGACTTATCTGAAATTAGGTCTCTACAATGCAGTTAACCATTTGTATGATCTGTGATCTAAGTTCTGCAACCATACAACGCCTGATAAGGCCACATAACCAGGCCTTGTTGCAACATAAACTAAACATTATTCCTTTTTTCCTGTGTCTGTGCACTGAGTGGCTTGATTGTAATCATGGCATAGTCTTTTCGCTGACTGGATAGCACACAACTAGAAAAGCTTTTCATTGTACCTCTCTTCACGTGACAATAAGAATGATCTAAACCAAATTAAACTAAACTGTAGACACAAAATGCTGGAGTAACTCAGCGGGCCAGGCATGCTTTTCATATCTTTCATTCATTTGTTCTTTGCACCTTTTCATACCTCTCGTTTCGTTCTCCACTGACTCTCAGTCTGAAGAACTGTTGTGATCCGACACGTTACCTATTCCCTTTACTCCAGAGATGCTGTCTGACCCGCTACAGGATTTTGTGTTTATCTTCAAACTAAACTGTTGATGGATGTAGGTTAAATGTACATTTTGATGGATGTAGGTTAAAAGTTAAGGCCCTGTCCCACTTTCCCGAGTTACCCACGAACTCTCCCGAGTTTTTCCCTTGATTTGAAGTCGGAGAATTACGGTAATAGCCGTTCGTAGGTATTCGGGGCTATTTTTTTAACTCGTGGACATTTTTCAACATGTTGAAAAAACGTCCCGACTTACCTGATGACCCCAGTTCCTACGGCTGGTATTACGAGCCGCTACGAAACATCTGCGGACTCCTACGAGCTCGCTACCGAAATTACTCGACATTCCCCGAGTTCGAATCAAGGGGAAAACTTGGGAGAGTTCGTGAGTAACTCGAGAAAGTGGGACAGGGCCTTAACAATATTAACCAAAAGCATTTTAATGTGGAAACAATAGCTAGATTAGCATTTCTTACGCACGTGTCACTGATCTTGTAAATGTTAAATAATTATGACTGATATATTCTTTCTTTGTATCTATACGATCTAACATACTTACAATTAATTTGCCTCGAGGCAAAGTCATTTCATACCAATCCATTATTTTTGGTAAAATCTGTAACTGCTTCAATCAGGGGAGGTGTAGCAGTAGAGCTACTGCCTTACAGCGCCAGAGACCCAGATTCGATCCTGATTACGGGTGGTTGTCAGTACGGAGTTTGTATTTTCTCCCCGTGACCTGCGTGGGTTTTCTCCGAGATCTTCAGTTCCTCCTACACTCCAAAGACATACAGGTTTGTAGGTTAATTGGCTTGGCATAAGTGTAAATTGTCCCTAGTGTGGAGGGCAGTGCTAATGTATGGGGATCATTGGTCGGTGCGGACTCGGTGGAACGAAGGGCCTGTTTCTGCACTGTATCTCTAAAACTCAAACTAAAATGAAACCATCTTAATATAGCTCCAATGATTTAGGCATTTTGTCTCCATCTCTCATGTAAACACACACACTGATATGAAAGGATACAAACTAACTTTTATCTATGCAGCAGCTATCATAAACTCAGGACATTGTCCAGCACCTGACAACCTGGTGTGCCAACAATAACCTCGTCCTCAACTCCAAGAAGACAAAGGAAATTATTGTTGACTTCAGGAAGAACAGAGGAGGCAGACATATAAAAACGGGACTGAGGTGGAGCGCGTCTCCAACTACAAATTCCTCGCGGTACACATCTCGGAGGATCTGTCCTGGTCCCTCAACACCTCCAAGCTGATCAAAAAGGCGCAGCAGCACCTTTACTTCCTGAGGAGGCTCAAGAAAGCTCACCTGTCCCCCCAGATCCTGACCAACTTTTACCGCTGTACCATCGAAAGCATCCTGACCACCTGCTTCACGGTATGGTACAGCAGTTGCACCGTAGCGGACAGGAAGGCACTACAACGGGCGGTGAAAACCGCTCAGTACATCATCGGTGCCCCGCTCCCTGCCATGGATGCCCTCCACCGAAAACGGTGTCTGAGACGGGCCGTGAAGATCATCAAAGACCCCTCCCACCCTAACCATGGACTGTTTGCCCTCCTCCCATCAGGGAGGCGGTACAGGAGCCTCAGGTCTCGTACTAGTAGGATGAGGAACAGCTTCTACAACAACACTATCACATTGCTGAACTCGGAGTCCCGCCGATAGATTTCTCCAGTCTCTCCGTCCACATTGTTTGCTTATTCTGTATTTTTATTTCTATATTGCACTATTACTACGGACTGACGCTAAACTGCATTTCGTTGTACCCATACTTGTATTTGTGCAATGACAATAAAGTTGAATTGAATTGAATTTCCAGCGTGTTTTACAGCCAATTAAACACTATCTGCTGCTTTGAAGTGAGGTCGCCATCATAAAATGAATTGTTTCAGGATATGGACACAGGCAAGGACCATCCCTGACTACAGCTGTGACATTGGTGTGAACCACTAAAGCCCATGTAGCACAGGTACTCCTAGGGTTTTAATGGGTGGGGAAGTTCCACAACTTTAAAACAGCAACAATGGAGGAACAGCAATTTATTTGTCAAACATTAGTTGCATTTTTGATGGATAAACAACTGGAGAAAATACAAGCAAGATTGAATTGTCTCGACAGAATCTACAGATTAGAACATGATTTTTGTCATAGGTTGATTGAGTTAATTACCATTAGCAGATGTGTAGGAAAGTACTGCAGATGCTGGTTTAAACCGAAGAACGACACAAAAGAGCTGGAGTAACTCAGCCGGTCTGACAACATCTCTGGAGAAGAGCCATTCTTTGGAAAGTGAACCAAAATGTCACACACGTGCCCAGATGGCATCACATAAAGTAATACATTAAGAAATTCTTGTAAGAGAATAATCTTATTCATTGCTATTTTCCTACCTACAGAACTATAATGCATGTCTGCTAAAGATATATGAACATTCTAGGCTTTTTAAAATTCACAGAATTTGTGAGATAAAACTGTTGTGGAAAGAAATGCTTCCGTGTGAGGTCACACACGTGACCAGACCTCTGACACGAGACGAACATTGTCAGCATAACATAAAAATTTCAGTTTATAAACTTCGAAAAAGATATGAATCATATAAACAGTACAAAACAAAATACATGTAATGCTTTCAGAATTAGAAAAGATGGATTCCACAATTCTCCCATATTTTTGGTCACCCACGTGACTAAGAATGGGCCAGAAAAGGAATAAGTGATGTTTTGGGTCGAGACCCTTCTTCAGACTCGTTATCAAATGTTTGATTAACTGATTTCAATTGGAGATGTACATTTATCTGGCAATGAAGGAAATTGAGGATTAATCGACTTTGTGAATAAGATCCAGTCCCTTTAGTATTGTCTATGATGAAATTAACCTTTATATTTAAATTAATGTTTGTGATTTTACTCAATGATATTCTGAAGTCGAGAAATTCCACAGATTTCCTTTCCCTACCAGGAAACGGCGCTCCACGCCCGCTGGTAGGCCACGAGGACGGGTCGACGGGGCAGCCCGGAGAAAAAGCTGCCTCACCGACCAGGTAGGGACCTAGAAGTATAATTACCTCATTCCCCCCACATTAAAAAGTCCATTCTCCAACAGACAAAGGACAGGACTTACTAAAAACTCCAAAAAAAAAAGTGAGTTAAACGGACGGCTGCTGGTTAGCAGCCGTTCCCCAAGATGGCTCCTCCTCCTCCTATGGATAAGCTTTGTAGGAAGATAACAGAAGCTTAAGTTTTACATGCAAGAAAGAAGATAGTTAAAAGTGCCCTCATTGAAGTGTTTAAAATATTCAATAATATGGATACAGAGTAAAGCTAGATTATTACTTCAAAGTAAACCACAAATGTCAGAGCAGAAAACACAAATAACAATTCCTGAAAAATAAATGATTGGACTGGCCTGAAATCAGATCGCTTTAGGCAGAGTACCGTGCCAAGATTTAAACCACTGGCTGGGTGAAAAATGGTTGGTGATTTGCTCTGTACATCAAGCCTCACAAATGCGTTGAGTTCACAAAGAGTGTGAATGACCCAACGTGTTTCTAATCTGGACCTCCTAAAATGGCACTCAACAGCTCTGTAGGAAAAGACAAAATATAAATGTGGAAAGAATAGATTATCATTGTGAATGCAACTGACAATAGTTATTAAATCCACAGAGAGGATGAAAGAGATTTAATTTGTTTTGCTGTGCGTTTAAAGCAACACATCAGTATGCAAACCCCTCCTGCAATGTCATAGTTTTTGTTTTAGAGATTCATCGTGGAAGCAGGTCCTTTGGCCCACCGAATTTATGCCATCGATCACCCGTTCAATTTTATCCCGCTTTCCCGTCCACTCTACACACTAGGGGTAATTTACAGAGATCAATTGTACAAACCTGCACAAACTTTGGGACGTGGGAGGAAATTAGAGTACCCTGGGGAAACCCACCCATTCGCAGGGAGAACGTGCAAACTCTGCACCGACAACACCTGAGGTCAGGATTAAATACGGGTCTCTGACGCTGTGAGGTTGCAGCTCTACCAACTGTGCCACCCATAGCTGGGGTAGAGTCTACCACCATTGTGGACATTGGATTTTGTCTCTGGAACAGTTGTGCGACCACGTTAATAACTATATTTCGCACTCTGTTTCTTTTCCTTTCCTCTATCTATTGTACATGAGTTTGGATTGATTGTTTGAGATGTTCTTTGCAGTACACTAGTTTTAAATAACGCTCTTTTGGACCAGAGGAGTGTAGAAGATTTCTGGAAAGGTCTTTTTAAAGCCTACTCATGATTGTCCTAGCTGGCATCTCGTCGAGTCAGATTATGCTCCAGGAATACTTTGGTGCTATTATGCCTGTTGGAGGCTGCATGTTTTGCATGTTTATGCTTTTACTTACTTGGAGAAGCGTTTTGGCCAAAAAACTGGGCCAATAATTGAGAGCCAAATAATATGTACCATCAGGAATACAGGAAACAGACGCTCAGTTCGAACAGGGGGCCTGAAATCTCTGATTAAAAATCATTGGTGCCTCACAGCACCAGAGACACAGGTTCGAACCTGACCTCGGGCACTGTCTGCATGGAGTTTGCACGTTCTCTCCGTGACCTTGTGGGTTTCTTCTGGGTACTCGGATTTCTTCCCACATCCCAAAGTTGAGGCCTTCATAATTTTGCTTTCCTGGTTATATCTTATGGGTTTCCAAGAATACTAAAAATCAGTGTTAAATTGTGGATGACGATGATCTCAAAAGGGAGCACTGAGAGGCATACAGTGAGGAAACTAGCCCTTTGGCCCAACATGCCCACGCTGACCATCATGCCCCCATCTACACGAGCCTCATCTGCCTGCGTTTGGCTTATATCCCTCTAATCCAAATGTTTCTTAAATATTGCAATAGTACCTGCGGCAGCAAAGCACTTGTGAGAAATCCAGAGCCCTGGCCACAGGGGACAAATTCGACCGCCGTTCTGCCGCGGAGGTCCCGATGAGGTCGAGATCGGCCGCCTCACCCGGCCTAGGTACCACATTTTGGGGGAAACTTCCAAGGGGGATTTCAAGTGCACTCTGGTAATTTTGTCTGGATTAAAGATGGTGCCAGGCCACCAGTTGCCGGAAAATGTGCGTAATCAAAATATGAATATTAGCTTGTACACCCAATAACTAGGCAGTCACACCTCTACCCACAAAGAGCTGGAGTCCCTGTGAAAACATAGATTTTGTTACTCCTTTCATCATTGCCAACAAGGTTCATTAACAGGCCCTTGAGCGATTGCCAGCTTTATCAAGAGTCAAAAGTGTTTTATTGTCATATGTCCCGGACGGGACAATGACATTGTTACTTGCTGCAGCACAACAGAATATGTGAATATGTAAACATTGTATATAATGGGGAAAAAAAAGAAAAAGTTCAAGAAATAACAAATATAGTGTAAATAACATATAATAATATAGTCTTTTGCAGTTCAGAGCTCATAGCTTATTTGTTGTGTTTAATAGCCTGATGGCTGTGGGGAAGTAGCTGTTCCTGAACCTGGACGTTACAGTCTTCAGGCTCCTGTACCTTCTTCCTGATGGCAGTGGTGAGATGTGTAGCCAGGATGGTGTGGGTCGTTGATGATTTTGGCTGCCTTTTTGAGGCAGCGACTAGGATAGATCCCTTCGACGGTGGTGAGGTCAAAGCCGATGATGGACTGGGCAGTGGTCTCAACTTTATGTAGTCTTTTTCGCTCCTGGATGTTCAAGTTGCCGAACCAGGCCACGATGCAACCAGTCAGAATACTCTCTACCGTGCACCTGTAGAAGTGAGATCGACCGACTGACCAAATGGCACCATTTGGTCAGTCGGTCGATCTCACTTCTATACTCTGACTCGTCCCCATCTGTGATTCGTCCAACCACACTGGTGTTATCGGCGAACTTGGTAATGGATTTCGCACTATGACCAGCTACGCAGTCATGGGTATAGAGTGAGTAAAGCAGGGGGCTGAGCATGCAGCCTTGAGGTGCTCCCATACTAATTGTTACTGAGGATGAAGTGGTTCCTCCAATTCGAACATATGTGGATGAGGATGTAGAGAATCCAATTGCAGAGGGATGCGCAGAGGCCCAGTTCCGTGAGCTTGGTAACCAGCTGGGAAGGGATGATGATGGTATTAAACGCCGAGCTGTAGTCTATAAACAACAGCCTGACGTAGGTGTTTTTATTGTCCAAGTGGTCCAGCACGGAGTGGAGAGCCAGTGAAATTGCATCTACCGTTATGTCTACTTTGTGGAGACTAATGGTCGATTTGGTTGTCATTTTTTCCCAATTAGTGTTAATTGTGACAAACATCAAAACTTTGAATTTCACAGAAAAGACATGAACAGAAATGTAAAGTGGTAAGAAACAATAATAAATATGCCAAGAACTCCTCTTCGGGGTGGAAACTTGGAGATTACTTTTATTTTAATTTCCAACACATCTCTAATAATTATCTTCCCACTTCCACACTTGTTTCCTTTATTGGACAGTCAGTGGACCTATTTCACTCAATGCTTTCAATGGCTGAATTTGAGCTCAAATGGTCCATTTGCTTTTGGATTCAGGCTTGTACATTGAAGGCTGGAACATCAAAAACACCGAGGCTCCATTCACTGACCAAATATTAAGACAATCATAGCGTAATGACAATTATTGGTCTTGGTATACTGGTATCGGCCGGTGTCATTGTGAGGTGTACTGATACAATGAAAAACTTTGTTTTTGCGCACTCTGGACAAATCATATACATCAGTTAGTGAAGAAGAGAAAATAAGTAAAATGCAAAGCATAGTTTTACAGATGAAAAGAAATTGCAGATAAAAAAAGTGCGAGTGCCACAATTAGATAGATTGAAGATCAGGGATCCATCCTTAGCATATGAGGAAAATTGTGAATACATTCTTAGCATTTCATTGTGATTGACTTAGATTTAAGCTTGAAGGGCAAGTCTGACATTTTTCTTTTTGTTGAAATGAATTCGGTTCGTGCTGATCACACCTTAATGACCAGACCATACCGGGAACCAGAAATTGTGGCTGGTAATACTGGCAGAAACTGCTTTAAAATTAGTTGGCAATAGTTATTCAGTAATGGTAAAGTTGAAACTTTTTGTGTCAGAAACCTTTCCCCTTTGTAGGGCCAAGCTTTATTGCAATTGACGTCCATCTCAGTAAGAGGTAAGTTGTAGGAGCGGAGCAATACCGACAATACCTCAGTGAGGAGCATCTTCCTCCTGTTCGGCCAAGACCTGCTGTAACATGCCTGAGACAAGCAGCTTTATGACTTGTACTTGAAGCCTTCAGATTACGAGTCCGGTCGCTTCTCTCTACGGTCATCATTTAATCGAAGTATCGACGTTAAACAGTTGGAATGTATTTTTATCGTGATATCAAACATATTGGATTATATCAGCAGGACAACGTACTTGTAACATTAGAATTTAGTTCAGAGAAACGGCATGGAATCCACACCGACCATCGATCACCCATTCATACCGGTTCTATCTTCTACACTACAAACCTACATGTCTTTGGAATGGGAGAGGAATCTGGAGCACTGAGAGGTCACAGGGAGAAGGTGCAAACTCCACACAGACAGCACCCAAGGTCAAGATCAAACCTGGGTCTCTGGTGCTGTGAGGCCACAACTGTACTGGCAGCCCCACTGTGCCGCCCTTACATTAACAAGAATATTGTTAGTACAGCTAGAAGTAGTGATAACTTAACAGGTGGAAAAGCGATTTAAGAGTGTGGAGATTGATCAGATGATGGTAGATCCTCCTCTAGGAATACAGGCAAAGAGACGCCAAGCTCTCACGCCATATTTTTTAGTTTAGTTTAGTTTATTATTGTCACATGTACGGAGGTACAGTGAAAAGCTTTTGTTTCCATGCTAACTAGTTTAAAAAAAAAGACTATACATGAATCCATTCAAGCCGTCCACAGTACACTGATAAAGGACACAGGGGACATTTAGTGTAGGAAGGACCAAAGATAGGCACAAGATAAAGTCCAATAAAGATCCCAAGGATGAGATACCAAAGGCCTAGTTGTTTGTCTGGAGTTCATTCTACCTCTGACCCTTCAGACTTTAGACTCTTGAGATACAGCACGGAAACAGGACCTTCAGCCGCAAAAACCAGCGACCACCTCGTACGCTAGCACTATCCTACACACAAGGGACGATTCACAATTTTACGAAAGCCAATTAACCTACAAACCCGCACGTCTTTGGAATGTGGGAGGAAACCGGAGCACCCGGACAGGGAGAGGGAGACAGGGAGAACAGATAAACAGCGCACACACAGCACCGGTAGTCAGGCTCGCACCCGGTCCTCTGGTGCTGTTAGGCAACAACTCAACCGCTGCGCCACTGTTTCAGTTTCAGTTCAGTTTTCCTTTATTGTCACGTGTACAGTGAAAAGCTATTGTTGTGTGCTATCCAGTCAGGAGAAAGACAATACATGATTACAATCGAGCCATTCAAAGTGTACATGATAGGGGAATAACGTTTAGTGCAAGTTAAGGCAGTAAAGTCCGATCAAAGTCCGATCAAGGGTCCCCAATGTGGTAGATAGTAGTTCAGGACTGCTCTCTAGTTGTGGTAAAATTGTTCCAATGGTTCACTGTGCCGCCCCAATAGCAACTGGACCACCCAACTCCAGTGGAGGGTCGGGGGTGGGATCGCTCAGCATTCACACATCTGAAAGAATTATGAATGGGCAGACAACAGGCTTCTTAAACCAGAATAATCCAGCCCATTGCCCACCAGATGTGTTCACCAGGGTTCCAAATCCCTAGTCATTCCCCGTCATCAGCTGGCACCAACAATTCATTATTTACAGATGAAAAATAACGTTTTTTCTAAATTGAAAAAACTTTTTTTTTTAATTAAGATGCTCCATGTAGCAAATTTGGACTGTTATATATTTTCTCTTTTTGGGAAATAACACAGCTCTTAGATATTTTTGACACTACTTTTATTTTACTTTTCCAGCTTTTTTTCTTTAACTCTATTTTAAAATCTTACTGTGACTGCTGTCATTTATTTTGGGTGAATACGAATGGATGTACTCGGATCAAATGGCATGACTATTAAGAGGGGAGTGCTTTAATCCACCTGTTGTGCAGCACTCTGCTCCAGTAACACCTGATCAGCTCAACTGGCTCTCCTAGAATCTAACTGGAGGAAGAAAATGGTACGACGAACAGTTTGTATATGACCACCCTCATTCAAACCAGCTTTCTCCTTCCCCACCCCCAATCTAGGTATTCATCTCTTTGCGGTCACATACTTCAGTTGTTTTACGCCATTCATCATATTTTACTTAAAGGTGGTCACTTAAATGCAAACACAAAGAAGGTGCTGCATGGTTTCAGTCTCAACATGATTTCCAATTTTAAATCAAAGGAAAAAGAAAAAAAAAGCAACATTCGAGGAATTTTTTGTTTAGTTTAGTTTATTGTCACGTGTACTGAGGTACAGTGAAAAGCCTTTTGTTGCATGGCAACTAGTCAGCGGAAAGACTATACATGATTACAATTAATCCGTCCACTGTGTACAGATACATGATAAAGGGAATAACGTTTAATGCATGATAAAATCCAGTAAAGATAGTCTAAGGGTCTTCAATGAGGTAGATGGTAGCTTTGGACCGCTCTTATTATAAAATATGGTAAAAATTCCAGACCACATTGTCACCAGATTCCATCCACTATTTGCCATTGACGGTAACACAAATCAAATAAAAGTTAGCATTTGCCATAGCAATAAAAACAAGAACTTCAAAAGTCCTAGAGTCGTGGTCCAAATTAAACGATGAATTATGCTGCAGAAATACCAACACAAGAAGTAATTTTGGGTGCTAGGATAACAATGAAGGGCTGTGGCAACGTATGATCATTTAAACTGGATTTACCCCTTTAAGGGAATGAAATGTTCAGGATTTATTTAAGATTGAAGCTTATTAGAGAATGTGGTTGTGGTTTGCCTACTACATTCCAAA
The DNA here is from genome assembly GCF_028641065.1 of Leucoraja erinaceus. NCBI lineage: Eukaryota > Metazoa > Chordata > Chondrichthyes > Rajiformes > Rajidae > Leucoraja > Leucoraja erinaceus. Next base: position 26,130,084 of record NC_073396.1, read on the forward strand.
AGTGATTACATTATCCAACCATTTTGGGATATAGTGGGGCCAAAATAGGTGCTATATAAATGTCTAAGAAGGAACTGCACATGCTGGTTTAAATCGAAGATAGACACAAAAAGCTGTAGTAGCTCAGTGGGACAGGCAGCATCGCTGGAGAGAAGGAATGGGTGATGTTTTGGATCAAGACCAATGTCAATGTTTTAACCTGTCACATCTGAATTTTTATAATCATTGTTCTATAACCTTGTATGGTTTATACAAACTGCTGGATTTCAAAAACACATACGTTCCACTATTTTGTTAAAATAGAATTCCAGCTACTCATCCTTAAATTCTCTAATTCCTTCCCAAAACCCATTACCCTCTCTCCTCTTTCCTAAAACGTAATCTTTAACCAAACTCCTGTCTTAATACTGTATCTCCGAATGTTGCTTGGTGTTGAATTATGTTTCAATATGTTTCTGTGAAATAGTTTAAGATGGTTTTCACTGCTAAAGAAGCTATAAGCAAGATGTAGTTGCTGAAGGATAAAAAATATCCTTCCTATCTACTCACTGTTTTACTCTGTTACTAAAATATTGGGTGGTAAACAACGGTTTTAATTGGGATTCCTCCAAACAATGTAGCCAAGCATAAAAGTTTACAGTTTCAGGCTCAAACTCATGTCCATCTCTTTCACAGTACAAAACACGAGTTATTTTGACTCCTACTTTCCTCCGTGTATCTTCAGGCATCTCTGCTGACATGAGAAACAGTCTTATTGAAATATTCCTCACAGTAACAACCTAGTCTCTTCTGGATACCAATTAAGCTTGAAGTTGAGTGAAAGGACCTTTTTCTAAGATCAATAGACTCCAGTCTCTCCAGATCCTCTTTCGTCACAGTCAATCACATTATAATGGAGAAGCCGTGTTGTGCAAGCTCCTGTACCACGGTGATATCACAAACAGATTATTTTCATTTTCTCGGTAGAGATGTTATATTTTTAAAGGACATTAATCAACTTTGCTGACCATTGTTGAAGTGAGCTCATGTAGCATTTCCTGCACATTGAATCACAGAAATCTTATAGACCATAATGCGTGACAGCAGACTTCCATCTGTGTGAAATCTTTCTGTCAAGTGAAAAGTTTTTTGGTTTTTTTTGGCACTTCAATAGAATTTATTCTTTGAGAAAGGAACAACGAAAGTCTAAAGAATGCAAAACTGGCAGGGGTAACATTTCCATGCCAGTAACCTGTGGTAAACAAATGCTTACAGTTCTTGCCTTGTACCGTGTATATCTGCCAATCTTATTGCATTAGCAGGGTGAGACTCTGCGATCACAAGCAATGAGGCAGACATAACTGGAAAACTGAGCAACTCAAAATTCTCATTGCAAAGATCAGTGATAAAGAATATCCTGGAAAGAATTCAAAAAAGTAGTCGCAATATGAGACGAGCAAATGACAGAATATACTGAAAATATGCCAATTATATGTGTCAGTGGTTTGCTTTTATTAAATCTTGTAGAGCTTTGTTTGTCAATGCACCATTTGAAACTTTCTTCCACCTGATAAAAAAGTTAGATGTAGAAATTTGTCCTTGCTTGCTTTCATCGTGGAGGTGTAGCACCAACTGTGTGTTGCACTCGGGTTATGGAATTCACTTGAGTGGATGTCAGTGATTTGGAGTATGTCATAGTGATCATCAACGGTGAGCTATTGGCATTTACTATCATTACCATGTAAATGCTAGCAAGTATGGAAAACGCACACCTCCAGATTCAGGGACAATTTCTTCCTAGCTGTTCTCGGGAAACAGAACCATCCTCTCACCAATTACAGTGGGTCCTAATCTCCCACCAAATGATTGAATCTTGAACTATCTTCAATCAGAATTTACCAGTTTTTATCATCCTCTAAATGTTATTATTCCCTTTATCCTGAATATGTGCACTGCGGATGGCTTGATTGTAATTGTGTCTAATCTTTTCGCTGACTGGATAGCATGCAACAAAAACCTTTTCACTGTACCTTGCTACACGTGACAATAGTTTAGTTTAGAGATACAACGCGGAAACAGGCCCTTAGGCCCACCAAATCCACGCCAACCAATCATGCACTAGCACTATCCAACACAATAGGGACAATTTACAATTTTATCAAGGCCAATTTACTTACAAACCTGTACATCTTTGGAAAGTGGGAGGAAACCGGAGCACTTGGAGAAAACCTATGTGGTCACGGAGAGAATGTACAAACGCCATACAGACAGCACTCGTAGTCAGAATTGAACCTGGGTCTCTGGAGCTGTAAGGCAGCAATGTTATTGCTGTGACACCCAGGAAATAATCTAAACTAAACTAAAATCTTTGGATACTACTTCAATGCAGACATCCCAAACTTGATAGTAAAGTTTCCTTGTGCCTACATGGGCAGTGTTATTTGCAGCCCTCCCCGATGCAATCAGCTAAAATCACTTGAACAGGTGAGAATTTAGGCTTCTTACAAACTCGTCCAACCTGAACAAATCCTGAAAGTTTTGCACTTGTTTACATGTAGTCCAAGTGAATTTTAATGATGTACAAAATGATAATTGCTGTTTTGCAAACTTATTTTCCTAATGGTAACTAGCTTTAGGTAACTAGTTTTAGGTAGGTATATTCTAATTATCTTTTGCGAAAATATTTTGCGTTTAAATTTCATCGCCTTTAATCATATTTTTTAATTTAGTTTAGTTTAGTGATACAGCATGAAAACAGGCGCTTTGGCCCAAGTCCACACTGGCCATTGATCACCCATTCACACTAGTTCTATATGATCCCACTTTCACATCCTAGATATTGGCAATTTACAGAAGCCAATTAACCTATAAATCTGCATGTCAAATCAGAGCACCCAGAGAAAACCCTTGCGGTCACGGGAACAACTAGACAGCACCAGTAGTCAGGATCGAACCCGGGTATCTGACCTTGTGAAGCGGCAGCTCTCCGCTGCACCACTCTGCCACCCATAAGTTCAATTCTTTTTTAACGATTAGAAAAAAATTAAAAATTAAAAATAATTTAAAAACTAATTACTTTTTTTTGTGTGTAAGAGTTAATTAATGTGAATGATTCTTCAGCTGCTTGATGACATCACAGCTACTGAATACCAACAATTTTCTCTTCTATTATCAACCAACACAAGAAAGGGAAATCAGAGATGCCGTAAATCTGAAATAAAAAGAGAAAATGCCAAAAACACTCAGCAGATCAGGCAACAGAAACAAAGTTATTATTTCAGGATTGATACCCTTAAACAGAACTAGGAAAAAGAGTCCTTGCAAAATACTCACTTTATCTTTATATATAGCTTCTTTCCCCAGATTAATTGATTGAAACAGGCCAGAGCGTCCACACTGACCATAAATCACCATTTCACACTAGTTCTATGTTATACCACTTTTGCATTCGCTCCTTACACACTAGGGGCAATTTACAGAGGCCAATTAACCTACAAACCCGCCCTTCTTTTGGATGTGGGAATAAATCGGAGCACTCGGAGAAAATCCATGTGATCTCAAGGAGGACATGCAAACTTCACACAGACAGCACCCGAGGTCAGAGTGGAACCTAGGTCTCTGGCACTGTGAGACAGCAGGACTACCACTGTGCCACCCTTTGCTGACGGCAAATTCATTGCCAATGGAACGGAGTTTTGGAAGTGGAATGCAATGTATAAATGTCAATTTACGTGAGCATACAAGCATATATATTTCTACTTCAAAGTTATTTAAAAATAACAAGCAATATTGATACAATTGTATGACCCCAATACACTATTCATCAGTGCCATTCTTGTTATCCCCATCCACACTCTCTCCTGTAAAGACAACATAAATGCAGACTCAATCCTGAAGTTTTGCCGTAAGGCTAAGTCTTTATCTTGAAACATGTAAGAGCAGCAAGCCTGTTAGTTTGAATATTGGCAAACTGTATCCATCACAACCCTACCTAATAGTTCAGCATTGCCCTTAGGCAAGTGACCGTAATCTTTTGTGCATCATTCCTTGAATCTAACTCAAAAGAGACATCTGAGTTTCCCTGCTGCATAGGCATTATGTTCCCCCTCCCTCTGTTCCCCTCCCTGTCTCTCCAGCTACACCTCCACCAACCTCTCTGCACTTCTAAGATATCCGTTAAAACCTTTCTCTTTGGCCAGGTTTTGGGCCACTGCCACTGATATCTTATCTTTGGTTCAGTTTCGAGTTATACACAAAATGTTGAAGTAACTCAGCGGGTCAGGCAGCATCTCTGGAGAAAAGGAATAGGTGACATTTTGGGTCGAGACCCTTCTTCAGACCCAGGTTCAGCTTCATTTTGTGCCTGAATATGACGCCCTGAGCCAGCCCATTTTCTATACATCATATATCATGTGAATTTGAAACATGGTTACTATACATTAGGCTGATGCACAGGTCCATCATTAGGGTTATGTTCTGGCATTGGTGGTGTTTTGCCTGCTTGCTTCAGTGGACATTAAAGACTGTGCTTTAATTTCTCTGGAGCCGAGAGAAATCGGAAATATTACAGAACACAAAAGAATCTAACCATAAGAAGTGGAGGACAAAATAACAATGTATCATCCACTGAGTCAGTAATTACAGAGGAGCAAAACTGAAAAATAAATAGATGGAAGAATGACAAAGCAAGATGCCGGGTTGCAAAAGAAAATTCATGAAAAGAACCACACAATCAGAAATCAGTTGCAACAGTCTATTTCTGCGCAGACAAAGAGCTCAGTCCCAAATGTAAAGGTGAAATCAGCAGGTGTTCACAGAAAACAATAAAGGGAAATGTGTTTTATTTGTGACAGTGACTAACGTTTTCATCTTGGCTACCTGCCTGGTATGTTATTCAGGATTTAAGTAATGCAAAGGACTCTGGTGGTTGCAGGCTTGATCAGTTCCTATATGTCAATATCTTGCCGAGACTGAGAGCCTTGTTGGTTACCTAAGTTACAGTATGTATTTGAGTTGAAACTGCAGTCTTTGTGCACAACAATACAATGATAAGCCACTGTTGCACTTGCAAAGGTATTTTGGAGAATGCAGAATAATCCAGTCCATTTTTCAATAATTAATTACCTCCATGAAATAGAACTACGTAACATTGGCATTAAAAAGTATTAGCTATTTGAGCCTATGATTAACAGAAAACTGACTACACCGAGGCTCTTTATCAGCCACCAGCAGTGTGATGTGGTGGGGAAACGGTGGCATTTCCATGTGCCTGCCGCCCTTCGTTTTCTCGGCGGTTTTGGAAGGCGGAGGTGAGGACTTTGCTGCCAAATGGCATGAGGGGAGACTGCACAATGGAGCAAGCGTCTGAGCATGATCTATCGACTCACAGCTACCCACAGGCACAGTGGTTTGAATTGATGCAGCAGAAACATTTGGAGACATCTGTTTGAAATCCAGCTACAGTTTCTGCTGCTGGGTCACCACGTTGCCGTCTGTAGTTAACTGTGCAACTAGATGCCAGAGGTTGCCATGAGAAAAAAAAAAAAGCATTTTACTAGCAAAATAAGAATTGTGGCATCCACAATGGTTGGAGTCTTCTGACAGTACTGAACATCGCACTGATCACAAAATATTATGGTTAACCCTTGCTGATCATGCTCCTGTTATATAGAAACATGTAGAACAAGGGGCATAGAAACATAGAAAAATAGGTGCAGGAGTAGGCCATTCGGCCCTTCGAGCCAGCACCGCCATTTAATATGATCATGGCTGATCATCTAAAATCTGTACCCCGTTCCTGCTTTTTCCCCCATATCCCTTGATTCCTTTATCCCTAATAACTCTCTCTTGAAAACATCCAGTGAATTGGCCTCCACTGCCTTCTGTGGCAGAGAATTCCACAGATGCACAACTCTCTGGGTGAAGAAGCTTTCCCTCATCTCAGCCCTAAATGGCCTACCCCTTATTCTTAAACTGTGACCCCTGATTCTGTACTCCCCCCACATCGGGAACTTTTGGCCTGCATCTAGCCTGCCCAATCCATTAAGAATGTTATATGTTTCAGAAGATTCCCTCTCATCCATCTAAATTCCAGTGATTACAAGCCCAGTCGACCCATTCTTTCACCATATGTCAGTCCCGCCATCCCGGGAATTAACCTGGTGAACCTACGCTGCACTCCATCAATAGCAATAATGTCCTTCCTCAAATTAGGAGACCAAAATTGCACACAATACTCCAGCTGCAGTCTCACCAGGGCACTGTAGAACAGCAGTAGGACCTCCTTGCTCCTGAACTCAAATCCTCCTGCAATGAGGCCAACATGCCATTAGCTTTTTTCACTACCTGCTGTAACTGCTTTCTTGCTTACAGTGACTGATGTACAAGCACACCCAGGTCTCGTTGCACCTACCCTTTTCCTAATTACGGTGGTGCAGCGGTAGAGGCCCTGTTCAATCCTGACCACAGGTGCTGTCTGTACAGAGTTTGTACGTTCTCCCTGTGACATGCTTGTAGGTTAGTTGGCTTCCGTAAATAGTCCCTAGTGTGTAGGGTAGAACTAGTTCGATGGTTCTTTATTGTCACGTCTGCACGGCACACTGAAATTATTTTGCACAATCTACAGATGCGCAGTCGCCATATTTTGGCACCATTAACAAGTGTATGGGTGATTGATAGTTGGCACAGACTCGGTGGGTCAAAGGACCTGTTTCAAGGCTGTATCTCTAAATTAAACTAAACTAAAAACAAAAGGGTTAACGAAGACAAGCAATTGGGAATTCCACCCGCTGCAAGTTCACCTTTAAGGCCCATCAATATTCGGAAATATATAGCATTTCCTTCATCTTCACAGGATCATAAATTCAGGAATTCTGTAATCTAACAGCATGGTAGAATAAGTCTCACCAGAAAGACTGCAGCAGTTCAAGCCAGCAGCTCTCTATCACTTTCTCAAGGGTAATTAGTGATGAATGATAAATGCTGTCCTTGCCAGTGGTGTCCACATCCCATGAAAGAATTATAATCTATCCGCAGCCCTTTCACTGTTCACCCGTTCCTTATCTAATGATTTTTTTTTGCTTCCAATGTCAGTTCATTCTGAGCACCGATAATGTTTTATAGGATGAAAAAATCTCAGATTTTGATCTTAAATTTGCCTTTGCTAATTGGAATGTGTTATAATATCGTGCTTGACTAATTTTCTACAAGGTGACACCAGTCCTTCCTTTTCTTCAGTATTTGCATTGGTTTATTATTGTCACCTGTAGTCAGATACAGTAAAAAACATTTTGAATGCTACCCGGTCAAATCGTTCAGCAGTCTGATAATCATGTGAGTATAATAAAACCTTCCACAAGTACAAGTAGAACAAAGAGAAAAATACCAGAGTGCAGAATATAGTGTTATGGCTTTACAGTGTTAGATACAGAGAAAGTACAGAAAAAAAAAGTGCAAAGGCTGCAATGAGGTTGGTTGGGAGATTGGGACTACACCTTTAGTTAATGAGAGGACCATTCAGTAGTCTGATAATAGCGGGAAGAAGCTGTTCTTGAAACTGGTGGTATTTGGTTTCAAGCTCTTGCTCGATGAGAGTGGGGAGAGGAGAGGATGACTGAGTAAATGGTCCTTGATTATGTTGCCTGAAGCAGCGTGAAGTTATGAACCAAAGCAGATTAATATTTACTTATTTTAGTCCCAGTTATTCCAAACTTCCTTGGGTTTGCCAAATTGATCCAGTCCTTACTTAATAATATGATTTGTGGTATAAATGTATTCTTGTAAATGAACTTGTCCAAAGAAAATATATCATTACATTACTGAGCACCATATAACAAATATGTAATGTAAACTGGGACTTAATTTTGGGTTCATCTCTATGCTACATGTATTTTTACAAACCCGAAGACATTGATATGAATCATTGTGTTCCTATTGTGGAAATTTGGCTCCAAAGTAACAATGTGCCAACATGTGTTAAGAGTAAGGCATTGAGCTCCAGCTCAGAATGCAATGTTATTTAGACCATTTTACCATTTATTTGCAATTCATGTACAGGTTTGCTTTACATTTTCAACGAGTCCAGCATCATATGAATCCTTTGCCCAATAGCCTTCTGAACTTGGCATGGAATGTGCCACTGTTACCATGAGAAGGAGCCACTTTACCTCAAATGACATGAGTTTTATTTGGTGTACCTCCAGGAGGGACAGCATTGTTCTTTGCTTTGTAGACCATGTGCACATATTTTGCCAGTGTGTAGATCTGTTTCATCACGGCAATAAACACCATCAATCATCAGTAGAGGGTAGGCTATTTTTTTGGTTTCGAAGACCACGCTTATAGCCAGTATAAACAGCTTTGCATCACAATCTTCCAGGCTGCACCAGTCTGCCTGAGAATCCAAGATGGAGGATATAAATAGGCCATATATTAATCAATGAATATAGGATTAATGCACCAGTCAAGCATTTTGTATTTTTTCAGAGGACACTAGGTTCAATTCATTGTCCTCTCTCCTGCACTCGTTTCTTACTAAAGATTAACATTCTGCTTTGCATTCATACCAGCAGAGCAATATGCTGGGAAGTAAATATGATACATACATTTAAGATAAAATAGAATTTTTAAATGACGTGTTTTAAGCTTAGTTTTAGCATAATCTAATCCTCCTATTAGAGGCTGCTGCTGTTACCAACAGCCGCTAATAACATTAAAGTGAATTCATGTACCCTTAAATACATCTTCTTAACACACTGGTGAACGAGTAATTTAGCATTCTGCAATGCTGCAGAGTAGCAGGATATATCTGACTCAAATCTACAAAGGGCTTGAAAACAGCAGTGCACCATATAACAGCATATGTGTATCTTACACTGCTGCCTAATGCTGCTCCACCTCTGTAAAACCAAGCAAGTAATGAAAATAATAATTCAAACCATCAAAAAATGTAGTAAACTTTCCAGTTTTAAAACACTTTCACTGGCTATAAAAACATGTGGACAGGCCATAAAATAGTCACTTTGAAAACATTTTCTACATTCCTTGGTCCCTTGCCAGATATGCTTTATTGGATTATTAATGAAGTGTCACTATCTATTGTTGTAAACATCAACCTATTTGATACCCAGAATTATTCCACATTTCCCCTTTATTTCCACGTTAGCATGGATCAAAGATTTTAATTGAAATTATCTTTGCATATGCCAGATTTTTCCAGAATCTCATTAATTCTGCAAACATAAGTGATTAAATAAACACTATGTCAAAGTTGAAACTTTGCTGTACTGTTGGCAGAGAAGCCTGTGAAGTAATGAGAAGAAATCACTGCCGACGTTAGCAAGATAAAAACAGCGACATTTAAGTACTGTGAACAGAATTTGGAACTGTAATTTTCAAAGAATATATCAAAACCATTAGTGATAAATGAATTACCCTTCTGTGTTATTGCAAACAGTTTCTAAACCTGAAATTGCAAATACTTGTGAAAAAAATTAAATGTAGTCCTCCCGTAACACAATACAACATTCCAATATTTTTTAAATGTGATTTCAAAGGAGAGCAAAATATATATTTGCAAGGATTTTTGTTTAGATTACAGAAAAAAATGTTTCAGCTGGTTGGTATTTACTTTGTTGATGTATGAAAAATACTTTGATAAATTGCTAAAATAAATGTGCATAATTTACCATATACAAATCTAAAGTTCTCCGTATAGTAATCACTACTGACAGTGCACCATATACTAATCACTACCAACAGTACACCTTAAACCGATTACTATCAAGAGCATGTCTTAAATTAGTTACTTCCAAAAGTGTACCATATACATGAATTATTACTAAATGAAAATAGATTAATCAGCAATAACCAGGCACCAATATGCAGTGCCTTTGAATACCCTCAAAAATGTTACAATAAAATCAGGCCTCTAAAAACACTTTAATTTACTTTAGAGCTACAGCATGGAAACCGGCCGCTCGGCCCACAGAGTCCATGCTGACAATCTATCACCCATTCACGCTACTTCTATGTTTTCCCATTTTCTCATCCACTCCCTACACGCTGGAGACAATTTCCAGTGGCCAATTGACCTACAAACCCACATGTCTTTAGGAGGAAACCAGAGCCCCTGAAGGAAACCCATAGGGACAACGTGCAAACTCCACACAGACAGCACACGAGGCCAGGATCGAACCCGGGTATCTGGCGCAGTGAGGCAGCAGCTCTACCAAGTGAGCCACTGTGCTGCCCTATGGTAGGCCAAGCAGATTAAATAGGGTAAGAATTGCAGTAATAATCTAAAATATCAGAACCTCAAGATGTCAGAAATGTACAGCTTTGATGCAAGAATAAAACACTGCTGGGCAACATATGATGAAAAGGAAAACAGTTGGAGATCACTTTAAGGGTGGAAGGAAAAAGTGATTATATAATAAAAATAAAGAAGGTACAAGACAAAAGATGATAGTGAAAGAAATATATCAATACATAAATAAATTAAAGGTGCTGGGGAGTAATAACTTGGGGTGCACAGTGTCGCTGCAGTAGAGTTGTCACCTTACAATGCCAGAGACCCAGGTTCGCTCCTGACTATGGGTGCTGTCTGTACTGACTATGGGTGGAGTCTGTACGATCTCCCTGTGACCGTGTGGTTTTTCTCCCGGAGCTCTGGTTTCCTCCCACACTCCAAAGACATACTGGTTTGTATGTTAATTGGATTCTGTAAATTGTAAATTGCCCGTAGTGTGTAAGATATTGCAAGTGTACGGGGTGATTGCTGGTCGGCACAGACTTGGTGGGTCAAAAGGCCTGTTTCCACACTGTGTCTAAAGTCTAAATGGTTATGGCAGAATAGTAGAGGGGGCAGGACACATAGTAAGTCTAACTTCCATGAACTGGGAATTTGTTTGGAGAGTCAGTTCCCTGGCGGGCGGCGGCCAGCACTTTTAGTACTGATAGGGATGTCCATTCTAACACCAGTCTGACCTCTTCCCTGTCAATAAATCTGGCTTAAACATCCTCTACTCCTGGCACTGGCTGTCTGAACATTAATCGTAACAGTGGCTTTGGTCAAATGGAGCCACCAGGAACTGCAGGTGTTGAAATGTTGTGCAAAACACAAAGTGCTGGAGGAACTCAGTGGCCAGGCAGCATCTGTGAAGGGAATTGACTCAGGTTTAAAAGTTGAAGGCAACCTGTTTAGTTGAGTGATGCTGCTGCTTGATATAAACCAGCATTCGGTTTAAACAAAAGATAATGCTGACCTCACATCTGTTCTTCTGCCAGTTGCTTGTATATTGTGGTAAGAGGTGAAAAGTTTGAAAGTAAATTAAATCCAGCTTAATGTCTCAAACAAAATAACTTGATGTCATGAGAGCTGTTGATTTCAACAGAACACAAAGTACCATTTTTGTTTTCTAAGACATAAGCTTTAAGTTATTTCCCAAATATACTAAACTTCTGTTAAACCAAAAATTTCATCAGGTGACTTTTTTTAACCTAGCTTATATATTTTTTATATAAAGGAAAATAAAACGAGTCGTGTAAAATTCTAAGCGTCAAATCCAAACATCAATTTAGTACAGCTAGGATTTTTGTAAATTGTAATACGATGGTAGACTGTAATCTATTGAATATCCGTGACTCGGTAAGATTGTACAGATTATTGTCTGTGCACTTTTTATGTTAACTGTCCATGAAAGTGTACCTTTGAAAAACATGCCAGGACAATTTATTTAATACGCAATCATAATACAACTAGGTGCGGCACGGTGGCACAGCGGTAGAGTTGTTGCCTTACAGCGCTAGAGACCCGGGTTCGATCCTGACTACGGGCGCTTTCATGTATAGAGTTTGTACGTTCTCCCCGTGACTCCGAGATCTTCTGTTTCCTCCCACACTCCAAAGACGTTGTACATTAATTAGCTTGGTGTAAATGTAAAATTGTGCCTAATGTGTGTGCAGGATGGTGTTAATGTGCGGGGATCGCTGGTCGGTGCGGACTCGGTGGGCCGTAGGGCTTGTTTCCACACTGTATCTCTAAATTAAACTAAGCTAAAAACTAGTTAAAAAACATGACAGCAACAATCATCTACTGCAGTCATAGTTAATAGAGGCAAATACAGAAAAATATGTTAGATTAGATTAGGTTTATTATCATGTGTACTGAGGTACAAAAATTGCTTTGTTTTGCATGGTATTAAATTAAATAAGATAATACTATACATAAATACAATTAAGGCAAACTCGAGTACAATAGGTAGAGCAAAGGGGAAGATGCAGCAGAGTGCATGATATAGTTCTCAGTATTGTAATGTACCCATTCCCTAAACAAATTCCAATGTCCACGATAGAATATAGGTGAATCGGACAGTACCCAAGCTTATGGATGGACCATTCAGAATCCTGATAGCAAAGGGGAGTAAGCTGTTTCAGTTTCGGAGTGTGTGCTTTCAAGCTCCTGTACCTTTTGCCTGATGTGTGCGGGGAGAAGAAGGGATGACCGAGATATAACAAGGTTATGTTAGCTACTTTTTGAGGCAGCATAGTGTAGATGGATTCTGCAATACCAGAATGAATTTATTATTGATAAATGCTGTAACGCAGTCATGAATGTCAGATACCAGTAGATGTTTATCACCACCCTATGGTTTCTTTGACTAACATTATAAGATGAAAATTAGATTGACACAAATAAGATCATGACTATTCAAAATAGGGACTAGGATGACTAAATGTGCGAATAAGTGGGATTAAGAATTTTGGGGCGGTACAGTGGCGCAGCAGTAGGGTTGCTGCCTTATAGCACCAGAGACCGGGTTCAATCCTGACTATGGATGCTGTCTGTGCGGAGTTTGCACGTTCTCCCTGTGACCACGTGGGTTTCCTCCAGGTGCTCCGGTTTCCTCCTACGTCCCAAAGACGTGCAGGTTTGTAGGTTAGTTGGCTTCTGTGAATAGTGTGTTACGAATGAACAGAAAAGTTTGATAACATAGAACTAGTGTGAATGGATGATCAGTGGTCTGCATGGACTTAATTGGGTCAAAAGGTCTGTTACCATGCTGTATCTCTAAACTAAACTTTAACCACTCTCAGTCACTCGGTTCCTTAATGTGCCTATATTAATTGATTGCACTAGTTTTGTGCTTTCTCTCATTACAGTACAGTGGCTTTAATCACAGCATGGTCCCTGTGGTTTCGTTCTCTTTAAGCATTGTATTGATACCAAATGGTTGAGACCTTGAAACCATTCCAATAGCCCCATATCTAACTACAGTATGCATTTCAGCTTTTTTTTTAACTCAAAGCATTTGTCCTTGGCTGCACGTGTTCATTTTAATTCAGCCTTTGAAATTCTGTCCTTCTAAAGCCCATGTTCACAGAAGATGTGATTACAATGTAAGAATGTAGCATGAAACCATCAAAAACAAATATACACAACATATGCCTAACGACATTCTGATTTCATGAAGAATTCCTTTCTGGTAGTTTTGTGAGGCATATCTTCCACCTCCAGCACACATTCTCACGATCTGATAACAATAAAGTGCAAGTATTTTGAGGAGACTAGTCTCATTAGTGTAGAAACAAGGACTGCAGATGTGGGTTTACAAAAAAGGACGCAAAGTGCTGGAAATTGAAGTCAACGGATGGAGTTTCAGAGGTAGAATATAACACATTAATGCTACCACTGACTGCTGGATCCTCAGTGGGTCAGCATCTCTGGAGGACATGGATAAACAATGTAACGGCTTGGGATCCAACTGTATAGTCGAGACAAAATAACACACAAAAAAAAAGACACAGAGTGCTGGAGTAACTCAGCAGGTGAGGCAGCAATTCTGGAGAACATGGACCGGCGATGTTTCGGGTTAAGGCCCTTCTTCCTACACAAAGTGCTGGAGTAACTCAGCAGGTCAGGCAGCATCTCTGGAGAACATGGACAGGTGATGTTTTGGGTCAGGATCCTTCTTCAGACGGGACCATTCTTCATTAGTGTGAATTTGTTACCAACGAATTGGTTAATAAAAAACAATATCCCTCATCCATGCAACACGTAAATTTATTTATTAAGAACCATCTGCATAGGACAGGTTTACAGGTTATTGCTGATGCATTCGGTCAAGGCTGTCTAATTTAAAATAAAATAAAATAAATCTGCTATCTTTTCTCCAGTCGCATCGATGCCAGTTACCAAAAATGCAAACCTTAAAACTTAAGAAACAAAGTACATGGGCAGAAAAATACATAAAAAATGTAAATCTAATGTTAAGCCTAAAATCTGGGCCTCATCTTGGGGTTGCCATGGTGTCAATTTTAAGTAATTGATGGTTCTTCATACATTCTGCTTGGTTACGTGTTGGAGCTCCGTGTAATGTTTTAGTTTAGTTTAATTTAGTTTGGATATACAGCATGGAAATAGGCCCTTCGGCAAACCAGTCTGATCATCCATTCACTCTAGTTCTGTATCCCACAGTCTGATCCACTCCCTACACACTAGGAGGGGAATTTACAGAGGCCAATTAAACTACAAACCTGCACATCTTTGGTATATGGGAGGAAACCAGAGCACCTGGAGGAAACCCACGCGATCACAGGGAGAAGATGAAAATTCCACACAAGGTCAGGGTCGAACCCGGGTTTCTGAGGTTGTGAGGCAGCACCTCTACCACCTGCGCCACTGTGCTGCCTTATCACTTGTCTTAAGAATACATTCATAGTTTTTATTTCCGAAATATATTTATAAGTGTCCATGATGGTTTAGCGTAGCTTAGGCTTGAGTCACAAAGGCAACAGGATGTAGAGCTGAAGAAGGTATGTATGAAAAATAATGTAAAGTTTGCATGGCATTAGGACCAGTTAATGGACAACTGCAGGCTGTGGAGGGGAAATGGCTCCACTGGCATAAATAATGTTGTGGATGATTATTTGAATGATGGGAGGGGGTTGAGTTATATTAGAGTACATAAGGGAGACAAAAACATAGTTGATCAAATGAAGTGAAAGCAAAATAAAAGGGCAGCACAGAGGCACAGTTAGTAGAGCTGCTGCTTCACAGCGCCAGAGATCAGGGGTTGATCCTTGTCTGTGTGGAGTTTGCACGTTCTCTCTGTGTGACTCTCTGTGGGTTTCCTCTTGGTGCTCCGGTTTCCTCCCACATCCCAACAACCTGGAGCTCATTGTAGGGTTAATTGGCCTCTGTGAATTACTCCCTAGTTTGCAGGGAATGGGATAACATAGAACCGGGTGATCTATGGTCAGGGCCGAAGGGCCTGTTTCCGTGCAGTATCATTAAACCAGAACAATAAAGTAACGATGGAAGGGGCTTTATTACACGTGCATGAGGCATTAGGGATAACATCAGAGAACTAGAAACAGCAATTACTCTCTAATTACGGACGTTCAAAGTTTGACAGAAACGGTCTCGTTTGGGTCTGTTCTAAGAACCAAACATTGCTGGCTGTAAAATGTTCAGACGAGATAGGGAAAGGAAACAGGGCGTGGGATTGTAGCGCCAACCACGCAGGCAATTACAGCATTAGAAAGAATATCATCAAAGTTCCCGTTCAAACTGTCTCTCACTGGACTGGGCTGAGAAATAATGGGGACTGTGAAACAATGCTGTGCGTTGCATTCACCGTGGGCAGCCAAAGGACGTGAAAGATAGAGGGAAACGGTACCAAAAAAAAAAAATTCAAAAGAGATTTGCGGAAGTAATAGGGCTGTAAGACTGTGAAACTTGAGGTAATTTGCAGATGGCCTCGAGCTAAAGGGGAGACAAGGGGCTTGCTAATGACAGCGATGGGGGAGAGGAGAGGGCTGGTCTGGGGAGCTCACTGGGGCTGCCGCGCTCATCATGGCCCCCGAGGAGCTCCAAGCCAAATAAAGTTCTAAAACTTCTCGTCGCTTCTGGACAGGCGGTTCTTCCTGCTCCGTTGTTGTTATGTTGGATGCAGAATGTAACGGGGTTTAAAATAAAATCGGTGCACGGCTTTAGCGATATTATCTTGCTCTTAGCGAGGAAATTCATTCGAGACCCGGCCGGCCGTTGTAAGCTATAGGATCTTTGGTTGTAAGTATCACACTCGGGACAGGAGAAAGTGCAGATGTTGGAATCTTGAGTAGAACACAAAGTGCTGGAGGAACTCAGAAGCCGGGTGGGGGAGAGAGGTCAGGCAGCATCTGTGAGGGGAGGGGAAGGGGGAGGGTAGACACAAAATGCTGGAGTGATTCAGCGGGACAGACAGCATCTCTGGAGATACAGAATGGGTGACGTTTCGGGGGAGGTGGGAAATGGGCAAGCGACGTTTCGGCTCGGGACCCTTCTTCAGACCAGTCGGGTTATGTGATTCTCGAATTTCAATCGCCCATCGTTGATTGGGAAGGGTTAATAATCGAGACCCAAGTGTCCCCATATCAGTGGAGTGGTATCAAGGGAACATAGATTTCAATTAGTATTGGAAGGATGAAGGGGAATGTTGAAAAATATTGCGTTCATTTCCTAGCAACTGACATGTAATCCCATTGAAAAGGGGATGTTATCAGTTGACTTTGTAAAGGGCTGGAGACTTCAATCCTGCCAAAGACAAGAATGAAACCGCGCACAGTTAAAGGGCATTTCGTTTATTGAGATCCACTCTCACTACAGTAACGACGGATAAAGGGATCACAACCATCGCTGTAAAATATACCAGCAGTGCAAAAAAAACGATAACGCACTGTGGCGGCTGTTGTTTGCTCAAATCATTTTTTTTGGAAGTAACAGGAAATTTGTACTGAAACGGCATCTCGGGGTTGCCTGGCTACCCGGCTTCAACACAGAACTCCGAGCAGCTGCTGTTGACAATGTAGGTACAATGTGTCTCTCGATAGCTTGTGATTGTCTTTTTCCCTGTGAAAATCGTTCCAGATAAAGCGCTGGGGTGAGATGATCATTTATATTGTTCACGTGAATTGCTGTTATGAAAATGCTATTTTTTTCCCAGGGAAACATGTCAGATGGGGTGTTATTTGATGGATGTCTTCAAACTTAACAAAAGGATAAATAATGTTGTTATTTCATTCACCCCCCCCCCCCCCCCCCCCCCCCCCCCCCCCCCCGTACTGTTCAAGTCATGCATTATTCCGTAGGCAAGAAAGCGAGCTACGCTAAAGTTGGTCCCAATTTCGTTGAAATGTGGAACCGGACTTTGAAGCGACACCTTGCAATTTAATTCCCCCTCTTTCCATGTGGGCAAGCGTGTGCGACATAATCAGGAGGCACTTTCAAGATTCAGAGCCTTGCATTAAAAAAAAACGGTTAAAGCAAATCTGCGTGTTGCTGTTATAGCGCAGAAAGGTTTCCATTTTTCGGCCTGAAAAAAATATTTGGGAATATTACGTTTTCTGCAAATAATTGTAGACCTTCCTCAAATGGAATTC
The DNA here is from genome assembly GCF_028641065.1 of Leucoraja erinaceus. Classification (NCBI taxonomy): domain Eukaryota; kingdom Metazoa; phylum Chordata; class Chondrichthyes; order Rajiformes; family Rajidae; genus Leucoraja; species Leucoraja erinaceus. The sequence goes on from NC_073396.1 coordinate 26,147,484, forward strand.
CACCTCTTTTCCTCCGAGGGCGTAGCCATCAGCTCGCCAAAATCTTGAAGATACGAAGCCAGGCAAATTTCCCCAGTTGCAATGAACCGTAAAGCAGGAATCCTTCAACTCGGCACGCGTCAATGTATTGCCTAGTAAATCGCGAAGCGGCACAAGGAGGCAGGCTGTCTATCCTCCAATTCCTGCGAGGTATAAACATTTAGACACTCCAATTTCATAAGACAGTGGGAACGTGCTCGACAAGAGAGGGGAAGGAAACGATGCAGCGTTCTGGGAAAGATTCAGAGGAACGGAACCAATGAGATAGTAACCCTTGCATCCCCTCTCTCTCCGTCCCTCCCCCACCCTAATCACTGTCTGTATAACCCGCTACCACCTAGCCTACACCCAACAATGGATCATTGTGGGCTCCACCTTTCCTTAATCATCGTTACCTTTTGCATATCTTTCATTCATTTGATCTATATCCCTCTATATCACCCGCTATAATCTCTCGTTTCCCTTTCCCCTGACTCTGTCTGAAGAAGTCACAACCCGAAACGTCGCCCGTTCCTCTTATCCAGAGATGCTGCCTGACCCGCTGAGTTACTCCAGCATTCTGTGTCCATCTTTAGCCCTTTCAAAGAGCGAGCACGGGTTGATAGGTTGAATGCCCTGTTTCTGTGCGCCCTCCGCCAATCCTTGATTACAAAACGCTTGGATTGCATGCAACACACATCCAAAACAATGCAGGTATAATTACACGGCTGTAATGTAATTGAGGATATTCACATGACAACAGAAACCTTGAAGGAATAAATCCCTGTGGTTTTTGCATCACTCCCTTCAAAGTGTTCTTTCTAAAAGCTGTCAGACCCTTTTTTTTTGTTTTTGTCAGTACTTTTGGTTTTATTGTTTATGGCTCTGGTTCCATGTCTGGAAACCGTGGACATGTTTCCTGTCAACAGTTAACAGGTTTTTCTTCCCAACAAAAGCTGAGAGCGTGCATAGCCCTTGTGTTGTTGCATTGAAACGGCTCTCCCATCCTCAGTAGCAATATTTAAAAAAGAAGTGGGTTGACAGATCCCGAGCTTTTGTATTCCCCCGAAGCTTTCTAAGATGCTGCTGTTTTCGTTCTCCGCGGGTTTCTGACAGCTGAGGAGCGGTGTGATTTATACGGAAGGATGTGCAAGCGTTTTTGCCAATAATGCAATAAGTATCTAGTTTGAAGAAAATAATGATAATTGCACCTTGTGGACTAAACCAGGAGTAAGTCTGAAGAAGGGTCTCGACCCGAAACGTCACCCATTCCTTCTCACCCATTCCTTCTCTCCAGAGATGCTGCCTGTCCCGCTGAGTTCTACAGCATTTTGAGTCTAAATCAGGTTTGCGAGCAGCTGATGGTCGACTACACTTAGTCTTGAACATTGAATAATAATATCTAATAGGGGGATCGAATAATCTTAAAATCATTGTATCTTCAAACCAACTTTGATGTGACCATAAAATACAATGCCTTCCATAATGTTTGGGACAAAGACCCATCATTTATTTATTTGCCTCTGTCCTCCACAATTTGACATTTGTAATAGAAAAAAAATCACGTGTGGTTGAAGTGCACATTGTCAGATTTTAATTAAGGCCATTTTTATACATTTTGGTTTCACCATGTAGAAATTACAGCAGTGTTAATACATAGTCCTCCCCATTTCAGGGCACCATAATGTTTGGGAAACGTGGCTTCACAGGTGTTTGTAATTGCTCAGGTATGTTTAAATTTCTCCTTAATGCGTGTATAAGAAAGCTCTCAGCACCTAGTCTTTCCTCCAGTATTTCCACCACCTTTGGAAACTTTTATTGCTGTTTATCAACATGAGGACCAAAGCTGTGTCAATGAAAGTCAAAGAAGCCATTATGAGACCGAGAAGCAAGAATAAAGCTGTTAGAGACATCAGCCAAACCTTAGGCTTACCAAAATCAACTGTTTGGAACATCATCAAGAAGAAAGAGAGCACTGGTGAGCTTATTAATCGCAAAGGGACTGGCAGGCCAAGGAAGATCTCCACAGCTGATGACAAAAAAATTCTCTCTATAATAAAGAAAAATCCCCAAACACCTGTCGGACAGATCGGAACCACTCTTCAGGAGTCAGGTGTGGATTTGTCAATGACCACTGTGCACAGAAGACTTCATGAACAGAAATACAGAGGCTACACTGCAAGATGCAAACCACTGGTTAGCAGCAACACTAGGAATGCCAGGTTACAGTTTGCCAAGAAGTACTTAAAAGAGCAAGCACAGTTCTGGAAAAAGGTATTGTGGACAGATGAGACGGAGATTAACTTATATCAGAGTGATGGCAAGAGCAAGTATGGAGGAGAGAAGGAACTGCCCAAAATCCAAAGAATACCACCTCATCTGTGAAACACAATGGTGGGGGTGTTATGGTCTGGGCATGTTTGGCTGCTGAAGGTACGGCTCACTTATCTCCACTGCTGATACAAATGCTGATGGTAGTAGCATAATGAATTCTGAAGTGTATAGACACATCCTATCTGCTCGAGTTCAAACCAATGCCTCAAAACTCATTGGCCGTTGCATGCAAAGTACATGCAACAAAGTACTAAACATGACCACTTTCATTTACATGATATTGCTGTGACCCAAACATTATGGTGCCCTGAAATGGGGGGGACTATGTATAAGCACTGCTGTAATTTCTACATGGTGAAACCAAATGTATAAAAATGGCCTTTATTAAAATCTGACAATGTGCACTTTAACCACGTGATTTTTTTAATTATTTTACAAATCTCAAATTGTGGAGTACAGAGGCAAATAAATAAATGATGGGTCTTTGTCCCAAACATTATGGAGGGCACTGTATTAATAGTATTAAACAGTATCTGTTATGTGATAGAGAATACCTTTTAATAACCTCTCACTACTAATGCTTTTCATATTTGGAACTTTTGAAAGCAGGTTCCCTTTATGTGATGACCGGATGAATTTATGCAAATGGGATTCAGATCAACAGAAATTTTAAATTAAAGAGTCAAGATATGTATTATTATTATCTCTAACGTAAAAATAAAAAGATTTAATGTAAGCAGGCACTAATGAACCTCATTTCTACATAAAGTTGGTGGTGTTGTCCAACCCAATAAGCAGACCCTTTCAATCATGCTCTGATGTCTTAGGTTGAGCATAAACGTTTAAAATGCTTGTGGATTTTTTTTAAATCCCCCCCCCCCCCCCCCCACGAGTTATCCCTTGGAGCTCAATTTATTATTTTAGCGATTTGGAGGGGTTGTGTTGACTCTGAAATTGATTGGGATCAGATGCAAAATATGCGATTGTAGGCTCCATGCACTCAGCACTTCACAAATGAAAGACCTGATGTCGTGTTCACACCGCACAAATAAATAGTAGGTTTGAAATGTCAGGAAGGCGTGCGCTCTCCTCCTTGAGATTCAGCAGCAGGCATAGAACAGCTGAGGCAGTTTCCAACAAGAGACATCACCCGCTGTAGCAACTTGTACGCTCTGGTTAGCTTTGTATGTGAATGGATGGCGCTGAAACCCAGCAAGGACCTTGTCCAAGATAGACACAAAATGCTGGGCCAGGCAGCATTTCTGGAGAAAAGGAATAGGTAACATTTCTGGTCGAGACCTTTCATCAGACTGTCAGGGGAGAGGGAAACTTGAAATGTGAAGAGGTACAAAGAACGAATGAACGAAAGGTAAGCAAAAGGACAAATCAAAGCCAGCAACGATAATCAAGGAAAGGTGGAGCCCACAATGGTCCATTGTTGGCTGTGGAGAAGGTGATAACGAGTGGAACTCACAAGTGAAACAAAGCAGGAGGCCAATGAAACAAGTAGGATGACTAGAGTGGGGGAGGGACAGAGAGAGAGGGAATGCAAGAGTTACTTGCATCTCAGCCGATTGAGCTGTTGACAAACACGTTGTTTTGGCCATGGATGTGATGTGTAATTTTACAAATGGACGATCATTTTTAATTGATGGCATAACTGGCAGTCAACGGGATTGGCAGGTAGAGGCAATTATGTTTTTAACTAGAAATGTACTTTTGGAGGCTTTCAGGAATCGAATGTGAAAACTGTTCAAAATGTCATATTTGTTTTTAAAAAAAAGCATCCAACTCACTTTGATCATTTCTTTTTTGATCCAAATTAATAAAATGTATTTGCCATCATAAAGCTAGCACAATATCTTCACACCCTTTTGAGTTTAGAACAATCAAACAATATTTACCTATTGTTCTATGAATCAATATTAATTCACAGGTTGTTGATTTCTCTAATTTCAGGTAACCCCTTCATTTCCATTCCCCCACCCTAGTCGTTCTACTAGTTCCACTATTCCCATCCTTGTATCCCTCTTGTTAACACATCTTCCCCAGGCACCAATGGGCCATTACGGGCTCCACCCTTCCCTTAGTCATTTGTTTGCTGACCCTGATTTGTGTCTGACCTTTTCCTACTTCCAGTCCCCCATCCCTGCCTCTACTTTCAGGCTGAATAAGGGTTCCATCCCGAAACGTCACCCGTCCTTTTTTTTCCAGAGAAGCTGCCTGGTTAGGAAGGAACTGAAGATGCTGATTTTTTTCAGGTCCTTTCAGGTTAGGCAGAGATTTATTGCACCTCCTCCAAAGTCGTTGTTCTCGGTGTGGTCTCCTATATATCGGCGAGACCAAGTGCAGACTGGGCGATCGTTTCGCTGAACACTTGCGCTCAGTCCACTGTTGGCCAAACATTTTAACTCCCCTTCCCCTGACCTTTCTGTCCTGGGCTTCCTCCACTGCCGTAGAGAGGAAACACACAAATTGGACGAACAGCACCTTGTATTTCACTTGGGCAGCTAACAACCCAGCAGTGTGAACGTTGATTTCAAGTAACCCTTGCATTCCCTCCCTCCCCCACCCTAATCGTTTTACTAGTTCCATTGTTCGCATCTTTGTATCCCTCTCCGTATCACCTCTTCCCCAGACAATAATTGGCCAATGTGGGGTCCACCTTTCCTTTGTCATCTGTTGTCGGTCCTGTTTTGTTCTGGCCTTTTCCTATCTCCAGTCCCCCCCCTCCCTTTACTTTCAGTCTGAAGAAGGGTTCCAACTCCAAAGATGCTGCCTAACCCGCTAAGTTACTCCAGCATTTTGTGTCTATCTTCGGTATAAACCTGCATCTGCAGTTCCTTCCTACACACTTAATTGATTTCCTATTTTTAAAAATGAACTTGTATCTAATTATATCAGGTCCATCGTTCTTTAGTGAAATAAGAAGAATCTGAAGTCGTCGTAGCAACTTTGTCCATTTTTTCATATAAGTTTTAAGATGGTAACCAGTCAGTGTGGAGGGATGTGAGGCATAGTTCAGGAGAGGTTAATGTGCTATTTTAAATAACTATCCATGTAGGACCAGGTGAATATAGACTCATGCTAAACCTGCAATTGTTCTACTAATTGAATGATGTGGTAATCTTAATGTATAAATTAAATCTAAATTAACATTCTGAAACAATTTGAACCACAGGGCATCAGAAATAGAATACATCATTTAAGGAAGTGGTATGATAAACGTACGGAATCAGTAGATAATTGACCTCGGAATTGCAAGCACTATAGAAATATAACTTTGCCTATCCAAATAAGATATCTTCAATTTACTACAGGTCTATGGTGCACTAACCGTGAAATTAGCATCATAGGTCTCCGGTATAGTGTTATAGAGTCATACAGTGTGGAAACAGGTCCTTCCGCCCAACCTACCCACACAGACCATCTACACTAGTCCCACCACTTGCCTATGCTTGGCCCATATCCCGCAAACCCTATCCTATTCATGTGCCTGTCCAAATGTCTCTAAAATGTCATGATAGTACCTACCTCAACTACCTCCTCCGGCAGCTCATTCCACACACCCACCACCCTTTGTGTATAAAAGTCACCTCTCAGTTGTTTATTAAATCTCTTCCTCCTCACCTTAAACCTGTGTCATCTGGTTCTCGATTCCCCTACTGTGGGCAAACGACTCTGTGCATTTACCCAACCTATTCCTCTGATGATTTTGTATACCTCTATAAGATCACCCCTTATCCTCCTGCGCTGACTAAAATCTTAAAATAACAATTAGACATAACAACATTGATAGATCTCGGGACCACCAATGAAAGCATTGTGGAAGCACCCATTCTGGAATCATTATTTAATTGGCATTTATGTCTGGCCTTCTCAGTTGAATCTTCTGAGACTTTGAAAATAGACATTTAATTTTCCTGTCACTGGCAGTAGGTTAGAAAAATTAAGGTATTTGATCTCAGTTTATAGAAGATTTCATGTGGCTCTTTTGGGATATTAGAAGTTGTTTGTTCATGAGTCATGGTTCAAGCTTCTAGATGGATTACCCGACAGATTATAAAGGATGATTATATTGAGTTTGGTAGAATAAAATTATAAATATATTTTCAGCAATTGCCTCATAAAACATAACATTTGCGAATAAAGGAGATAACTTATTTTAATCAAGATCTAATCATTTTTAAATTACTCAATTTGGTTTACAAGCTACATTAAATATATACATTTTAGATAACTTGCAGCTTTTATGGTGGACAGCTCTTCATTAAAATTCGATATTCTTGGAGCTGCTTCCTAGCTCAATCAAATATTTGCCCACAATAGTTATAAAAAGTTGTTAGTGGAAATAATATACATTTTAGCTGGCCACATCCATTTATAAATGTGTTATTATCATCGACTTGTTTAGATAGCAATGTTAAAAACTTACTTAGGAAATTATTGATTCCTTGGCTTGGCATGTTTTTCATCTTATGTATTGTCATAGAGTCATAGAAACATTCAGCACTGAAACAGGCACATGCCAAACAAATTGACCCATCTAAGGTAGTTCCATTGGCCCACATTTGGTCCATATGCCTTTAAACCTTTCCTATCCATGTACCTGTCCAAGCATCTTTTAAATGTTGTTATAGTACTTGCTGTTTGTCCCTTAACTAATTAAGTTGTTCGGCCTGTTTTTTTATTATCCTCTGGCAAACAATTAGCCTTGAAGTGAACAACAGAAGGAAACTATTTAACACCTTCCTTATCTGCATCAGGCTTGGAATGAGAACTATCTACATAAAGAGAACAATTCAATTATGGTGTCAGTGAAGGAACAAAGATAAATGAAAAAGAAAACAAACACAAAGCTGGTTAGGTAGCATCTCTGGAAAGCGAAGTTTGGGTTGGGACCCTTCTTCAAATGAATTGTTGTAGGGAGGGAGAAAGCTGGAAACTGAGGCAGGGCAAAGTCTGGCAAGTGACAGTTGGATAGACACAAAAAGCTGAAGTAACTCAGCAGCTCAGCCTGCATCTCTGGAGAAAAGGAATGGGTGATGTTTCGGGTCGGGACAGGTGGATACAGGTGAGTGGCGCTTTCAATGGCAGATGGGTGAACAAAGGCCAGAAATGAAAATGACAAAAGGCTGTAAAAATAAAAAGGAAAGGAGTTAAATGTGTAGCCAAAGGAAGGAATATAGGTGGAAGGGGAAAGAGGGGGGGGAAGGAAAACAAATTCCCTCAACTATTGACCTTGTTGCACAGTAGGATTGAACAGAACATAACAAATATGCTAAGGTGGAAATAAATTAAGTGGCTAAAAATAGTACATTCATGTATGGATTGGTTGTGATCTTCCACAATTAATTGGATTCAAGAATGGTTCTCAAAGTTTAGCAGGAAGTGAATACAATCCCACTATTTAATAAAGAAGGGAAGGAGAAAACCAAAGAGAAGACCAGTTAGTCTGACATCAGTAGTTGGGAAAAAAAATTGGAACAGCATAATTAGAACATAATAACAGGATGCGGCAGATCAACTTGGATTTACAAAGGGAAAATTGAGTTTCACAAACCTGTTGAGAATTTTTTTTGAGGTTGCAACCCTCAGAATAGATGATAGGAAATCAATGGAAACCAGATATTCAGTAAGCTTTTGATAAGATGCCAGACAAGAGGCTATTAACTATCTGCATTGGGGCAATATATTGACATAGATTGAGGATTGGTTAAAAGATACAAAACAGAGAGTGGGAACAAACATTTCATTTTTGGTTAGGGAGATTGTCACTAATTAGGTGCCACATTGGTGAGATTGGTACTGCGCCCCCAGTTATTCACAATATTTATCGATGTTTGCATAAAAGAACCAAATATTGTTTACTGATGATACAAAACTGGGTGAGCAAGATGCAGAGAATCTTCAAAGGAAAAAAGGGCAATTTAACTGGGTGAGGACATGGCAAATAGTGCATAGGTATCACGTGGGGAAATACTAAGCAGAAACCGTAGCATTGTGGAGTATTTGTTAAAATGTGAGAGACTGAAAAGGGTTGGTATTCAGAGGGATCTGGGCATCTTCTTATATTAATACCTGAAAATTCAAATACAGCTGTAGCAAGTGGTTAGGAAGGTAAGTGGTACATAGGTCTTCAATACAATATTTACATAAGAGTAAAGATTGAAATTTATATAAAGCTCCAGTGTATATGAATAACTGAAAGTTAAAATGCAGTATTAATGAGTGGTTATGGCGGCAAATGGTACCTAGGCCATTAAAGTAGTATTTATACAAAATAATAAATATTGCAATTATATAACTCATCCGTGAGTGCAATTTCAATGTTGTGTACACGTTTGGCATCGCTGCCCACGAAAGGTTATACTTGTAATGGTGGAAATAGGTCAAATGTTCGCCAGATCCCCAGGATGGGAGGATTGTCCTGGACAGCGAGATTCATACTGGGCATATTAGAGTTCAGACGACTGAGAGGTGATCTCATTGAAATGCAGAAATGTTTTATTGCATTTGTCAAGGAAGGCCTTTAACCGAGGACAGTAAATCCACGGAGTTCACTATCCATGAAAGTTGTGGAGGCTCATTGTTGAGTTCAGTTCAGAGATTGGAGACACAATGATGTGCAGCTGCTAAAATCTGGCATAGAACACAAAGTGCTGTAATAACTCAGCGGTTGTAGGCAACAGCAACATGTCTGGAGGACTTGGATGGGGACATTTTGGGTCCAGGCCCTTCTTCAGACTGGGTCTAGACCCTTTATCAGTCAGAGATTGATAGACTTTTGGAAATTAGGAATTCAAAAGATATGTATAAATGATGCTGAGGTACAATATTAGCCATAATCTTCATTGAATGGTGGCACAAAAGGGATGTCTGACTGTTCTACTCCTGCTTCTAATTCTCATGTTCTTATTAATAATACCGTCATAAGAATTTTTGCAGCCCACCTGAAGTAAATTGGTCTCTAGTTCTCACAGAAGAGCAGGCAGAAACATTTATTTCATGCCAGTAACTATTCAGATTTACACATAGGCATCCCATCTTTCACAACCAATTTCAGAATTTCTCCCCAATTCCTTATATTTAAATATTTGCCCATTAGAAATCTAGTTATCACCTATCATGTGCATTCTGCATGTCCACCGCATATTCATCCTTATTTGTTATCAATGCACAATACAATAGCAAACCCTCCTATCTAACCCTTGCCACTCCTCCATGGCTCAACCTGGAGTGACATAGAGTCTGTCAAAGTGGTAATGAAATGGTTATGGTCATACAGCACAGAGACAGCAGGCCCTTTGGCCCAGCTTGGCCATGCCGACCAAGGTGCCCCATCTACACTAGTCTCACTTGCCTGCGATCGTTCCATATCCTTTTAAAGCTTTTGTAACAATGGACTTGTCTAAATTTATTTTAAATGTTGTTAAAGTTTCTTGCTCAACTACCTTCTTTCGCAGCTCATTCTATATACCCGGCACCCTCTGTGTGGAAAAAGTTGCCCCCTCAGATTCCTCTTTGGTGCAAGAGATCCTCAAAACACTGAACAGTTGTGTTGATTGATTGGTGGAAAGATATAGCATGGAAACAGGCCTATTCGGCCCAACAAGTCCACACCATTCATTGATCACTCGTTCACACGAGTTCTACGTTACACACGTGGGGCAATTTACAGAGACCCATTAACCTACACCAACGTCCAAGGTGCCCCATCTACACTAGTCTCACCTGCCATATCCTTCATTCCATCCATATCCTTTTAAAGATTTCGTAACAATGTACTTGTCTCATTTTATTTTAAATGTGGTTAACGTTTCTTGCATGTTTTTTTGGATGTGGGAGGAAACCAAAGCTCCTGGAAGAAGCCCATTCGCTCACAACGGCAATGTGCAAACTCCATACAGACAGCACCCAAGGTTAGGGATTTACTCAGTTCCCTGGCACCGTGAGACTGCTGCTCTACCAGCTGTACCAGTGTGTGGTTTTCCTCAGTTTGGTCACAGCTGCTTACCAAGTACAACTTTGATTATAACTTCCAGTATAGTGAATAGCTTTACATAACAAAGCCAAACTGGAAGGGTTTGAGGAGAAGCAATATTGTTTGCAAATGTTATGTCATCAGATATCACATGGCGAGGTGTTAGAAGTCCAAACAGTTGGACATTTTATGATAAAATCTCCAGCAATGCCTAGAACTAGAAAAACCCTCCCTTCACCAGGCAGAGATCAAAACAGGAAAAATCAATGGCTTTGCCCTCCTGGGAGAAATCAGGCCACCTTTAACACCTCTGTAGCTGAATGGATACAGTAGTCAAGCACAAACTGATAATGAAACTCGGACTTCAGATGATTGTACATTTTCTAACGGATAAGAAAGTCCATATTTGTTTCATCAAGCAGCAGTATCCTAAACATTTTATTTGTTCTTTTTTTTTAATTAAACAGATTTTTTCTGCCTCTACTCTACCTGTAAATTCATTCCATGGATTTAATATATGTCCCAAAATATATATTTTATTCACCTGAGCACCTCCATGTTCTTCTATCTCTTTAATTTAGGTTTAAATATATTTTTGGATTTATATTTTCCATAATGTTCACATAAATCATTCACCAATTAATTAGTCTGGCAGTGATGGCAAATTGTTAGATTATGTCAAGTGATTGTGAAATATTTAATATATTGTAGAAATGGCATTAATTAGACAGAAAAATTTGTGTTTTCAAAGAGCCTCCAAAACTATTAGTTCACATTTTCAAAACTTAAATGGATTATAAAGCATCACTGCATATAAGTGTCGGTATGGCAACTGCTCTGTCCAAAACTGCAAGAAACCACAGAGAGTCATGGACACAGCCCAGTCCATCCCACAAATGAACCTCCCCTCCCATTGATTTCTCATACTGCCAAGGAAAACCAGCCAAAATTATCACTCACACCCCGGTCGTTCTCTCTCCTCCCCTCTCCTGTCAGGCAAAAAATACAAAAGCTTGAAAGCATGTACCACCAGATTCGAGAACAGCTTCTTCCCCTCAGTTATCAGACTCTTCAACAGACCTCGCATATGCTAAGCATGTGTACTTGATCATTCAATGAATATTATTGCATCTCTTGCACTTTTTCCCTGCACTTTCTCTGTAGCTGTAACACTATTGCAGAAGGGTTGGGCGGGGGAGCAACACAGTGGTGCACTGGTAGAGCTACTACCTTACAGTGCAATCCCGACTTCGGGGGCTGTATGTGCGGAGTTTATATGTTCTCCCTGTGACCTGCATGGGTTTTCTCCGGTTACTTCCACTTCCTCCCACAATCCAAAGACGTACAGATTTGTAGGTTAATTGACTACAGTAAATTGTAAATTGTCCCTAGTGCGTTGGATAGTGCTAGTGTACAGGTTGGCACGGTCTCCATGGGGCAAAGGACCTATTTCCACGCTTTATCTCTAAAGTCTAAAAGTCTAAAGTCTACCTGCTGTACTAATATATGGCATGATATGCTTGGATAGTATATAAATAAAGTTTTACACTGTATCTCATTACATGTGACAATAATAAATCAATGCCAATATCAATGAGGCCAAAGTTAATGCCTTGCCTGCGTCAGAAGGATTAAAGTCCTACAGGCAGATTTGGACTGATGGAGTTGCTTTTCAACTGAAATTTTAAAATTAGGCCCCATCCATTCTTTCAGATAGAAGTAAAATAACTCATGACATTATATTCAAGAATTTCAGTTCTATCCCTCCAGCCCTAGCCAATATATGTTCCATAACAAACCTCACAAAAAACGTTTATATCACACTGTTGCTTGCTGGAATTTGCTGCATACAGGTTACCTGTCTGTTCCAAAATAGGGCTGTTTCTCCATCTTGAAAGGGTTGCAGAACTAAAAGGACGTACCTTTAGAAAGTAGATGAGGAGGATTTTCTTTGGTCAGAGGGTGTTGAATCTGTGGAATTAATTGGCACAGATGGCGGTGGAGGCCGAGACATTGTGTATTTTTGCAGAAATTGAGATACTTGATTGGTAAGGGTATCAAGGGTTGCGGGAAGAAGGTAGGAGAATGGGGTTGAGAGGGATAGATCAGCCATGATCGAATGGTGGAGTAGACTTGATCGGCCGAATGGCCTAATGTTGCTCCTATGACATGAACTCCCTTTCTCCATCACAGCAAAGATGCTGAAATTGTGAACCTTTTGCCTACTCGGTCCCCTTCCCACCCCATTGTCACCCCTCTTCTAAAATAGTTTGGAGACATCATCAACTAATATTCTCTCTCTCGCTCCCTGAGTGAACAGTTCACTTTCTACCCCAAAATATTTTAAGAGAAATTTGGAACTCTTCCTCCTCTAACTCACTCTCCCTAAAAGGCTAATAAAAATGCAACTCTTTTACATGAATAATGTTGGGACACCAATGGAGTACTGTGTTTAGTACTGCTCTCCTTATTTAAGAACGTGAGTGTACTAGCAAATTGAGAGACGGTTTAACAGAGTAATGCCTTCAATTGGTGGAAAGGATGGATAGCCTAAGCTTATATCTGTTGTAGTTTGGTAAAATGAGGGGTGACTTGATTGAAACATTTAAAATCCCTGATGGCTCACCACAGGGTGGATGTGGAGGTTTCTTGCTGGAGGACAATGTAGAACATGTTTAAAATTGTGGAGTCACCCATTCAGGGAAAAATAATTTTCTCCACATGGTTGCAAGCATTTCCCAATATTCTTCCTTACATGGCTGTGGAAATGAGACCATGGAAAACTTTTAAAGGAGAGCTAAATAGATACTTGCTAGGGGAGGGGGTAAAGGGTAACTAGGGGAAGGCCATAATGAAGAACTGCAGTTACAATTTGATCCGATTTGATCTTAAGAGTCCTATAGCATGGAAACAGACCCTTTGGCCCAACTTGCCCATGCTGACCAGGATGCCCCATCTACACTAGCTTGCACTAGTCCTACCTGCTTGCATTAGGCCCATATTCCTCTAAACCTTTCCTAATCATGTACCTGTCCAAATGCCTTTTAAATCTTTAAATCTTATTCAATAGCTGGTTCAGCCAGCATCTCTGGAGAACACTGATAGGTGACATTTTGGATCGGAACTCTTTTTCAAACTGTTTATTGCCCTGTCAGATAGAAGACCTGGCCTATTCTGATAGAGACAAACAATTTACCTGAATTTGTACAATTCATTATTATATCTGGTAGGACTCGACATAACCAGGGAGGTTGTGAGGTGATGTTCATCAAACTTGGACCTCCTCATGCAAGGGGCCACTAACAGCTAGGTAGGTGTGGGAGTGGTTGGTGGACATGGAAGAGAGTGGACAGCAAGCAAAATGCTCGCTTGGAAATGCTGAAAGGGGTGAGGTTATTGGCGATTGAATCCTACGAAATTGAAAAAAATAATCAATTGAATGCATACTCGTGGCGAAGAGGGGAGCTCTATCCTTGCCCTGTCCATGAGAGAAGGGGCGATAGCCGAAATATGGGAAATAAATAAGATGCAGACAAGGGCACTGTTAACGATGGTGGAGGGAAACCCATGATTCAGAAAGAGGATAATGGAAAATCTCATCATCAGAGCAAATGTGATGGAACAGAGACTCATAGGTTTATGTCATAGGAGCAGACGTAGGCCATTCAGCCTGTCGAGTCTACTCCGCCATTCAATCATGGTTGATCTACCTTTCCCTCTCAACCCCATTATCTGGCCTTCTCACAACCCTTGACACCCATTTTAATCAAGAATCTGTCAATCTCCACCTTAAAAATACCCAAGGATTTGGCCTCCACAACTGTCTGTGGTAATGAATTCCAGATTCACCACCCTCAGACTAAAGAAATTTCTCCTCATCTCTCTAAAGGTGCGTCCTTTCATTCTGAAGCTATGCCCTCTGGTCCTAGACTCTCCCACTAGTGGAAACATCCTCTCCGCATCCACTCAATCCAGGTCTTTTACTATTCTGTAAGTTTCAATGAGGTCCTACCTCATCCTTATGACCTCCAGTGAGTGAAGGCCCTATGCTGTCAAATGCTTATCATGAGTTAATCCAATTATCCCGGGTGATTCAGAGTAGAATCCATGCAGGAATCAGGGTGGCACAAACAGTAGATGACATAGTTGTGGGGATACAAGTCACTGCAGATGCTGGAATCTTTCATAAATACAAAGAGCTGAAGGAACTCAGCTGATCAGGCAGCATTTATGGAGAGAAATGACAGACACCATTTTAGGTCAGGACGCTTCTTGAGATAGCCGTGAGAGTCTGCAGGTTTGTAGTGAATCTTAGTTGCTAGCTTATCCCCCAAGATGGAGATAGAGATTCAGGAAAGAGAAGGAAAAGGCAGAGAACGACCATGAGAAGGTCAGAGCTGGGTGGAAATTTGTAGCAAAATAATGAAATTTTGAATTCTGCAAGAGTACAGGATATACTGAAAAATTAGTTGAGATAGGGTGCTCAAGAACCAAAACAAAAGCCATTCCATGTAATCCACAAAGAGGAAGGGTTATATGGGCCTACACAAGCTTCCATAGAGACACCTTTGATTGGTGAAGTCACTGGAATTTAGAAGGATGAGGGGGAAATCTTATAGAAACGTATAAAATTATGAAAGGACTGGACAAGCTAGATGCAGGAAAAATGTTCCCAATGTTGGGCGAGTCCAGAACCAGGGGCCACAGTCTTAGAATAAAGGGGAGGTCATTTAAAACTGAGGTGAGAAAAAACTTTTTCACGCAGAGAGTTGTGAATTTATGGAATTCCCTGCCACAGAGGGCAGTGGAGGCCAAGTCACTGGATGGATTTAAGCGAGAGTTAGATAGAGCACTAGGGGCTAGTGGAGTCAAGAGATATGGGGAGAAGGCAGGCACGGGTTATTAATAGGGGACGATCAGCCATGATCACAATGAATGATTTCTTCCTGCACCTATTTTCTATGTTTCTATGTCTATGTTTCTAAGTGAAAGTGGGAGGAGTTGAAGAAGTTATTCAAAGCATGATCAGGCAAATAATTGCATTGGTGGGGAACTGATGAGGTTTCTGTACACAGAAGAGGCGGACGGTGTGAGAAGGAGGACTATTGGAACTGGATGTCCATGATTAAGGTAGGCCAGAAGATGGGTTCCGTCTCAAAATAGTGTGCCCATTCCATCGAGATTACTGCTCAGTTGATTACACCAACACTGAATTACTCCAGTACTTTGCGTTTCATTCACAATTCCAATATTTAAATTTCCTTGTGTCTCCATAGAGATAGGCCATTTGGGACCAAGAAATTGGAAGCTGCCTGTGGCAGAAGGTATTAGATGTTTACAGATGTAAGTGGGACAGTGCTGAAGAAGAAGGCAAGAGGAAATAAGTTCAGTGGAGCGGGAGTGGAAACAATGGGTCTGCTTGTGGACCTTGGACAGGAGGTGTAAGCATGCTGTGTAGAGTAATCAAAGTCAAGAGTTGAGGACAGATCTCCAGATTGGGGAAAATGACTGCAGAGCTGAAAGAGTTTTAAGGGTAGCATAAGCTAGGGTGGTGTCCGATTCACCTCTATCCACATTGCCTGACATTGGACTTTGTTGCCGAGAACTATATTTTGCATTCTATCTTTTCTTTCGCTCTACTTGTGTTTGGCATGATTGTATCGCTGAATGGTATTATCTCATTTAATTGGCTAGCACGTAAAACAACGTTTTTCTCTGCACCTCGGTACACGTGATAATAATTAACCGAAACGGGGAGGAGAACTATTTCCTTTAGGGTTACACAGAAAAAGCTGGAGAAACTCAGCGGGTGCAGCAGCATCTATGGAGCGAAGGAAATAGGCAACGTTTCGGGCCGAAACCCTTCTTCAGACTGATCAGGGTGGGGGTGGGTGTGGGGACAAGAAAGGGAAAAGGAGGAGTAGCCGGAAGGCTGGAGGGTGGGAGGAGACAGCAGGGGAGCTGAGGAAGGCTACTCACCCTTTCTTGTCCCCACCCACCCCCACCCCCTGATCAGTCTAAGAAGGGTTTCGGCCCGAAACGTTGCCTATTTTTCGCTCCATAATGCTGCTGCACCCGCTGAGTTTCTCCAGCTTTTCTGTATAACCTTCGATTCTCCAGCATCTGCAGTTCCCTCTTTAACACTATTTCCTTTATATTGTTAGAAAGGAATGTGCGTCGGTGGATGGGCCTGGGCCGTTCTCATATATACATTATCACATTATATATATTATCTCTATTATTCTTTCATGTAGTTTATAATTACCTAGAGTCAAACGTTCAACCTGTGCGGTGGGTATGTATGCTCTTGGGGGAAGGGGGAGGGAGTGAGCCGGCTAAATCCAACATAATCACTACCTGGGCTCCAAGATCAACTATGCCAACTCTCCTCCAGACGCCGCCGTTCCAATGCGCTTGCGCCCAATTCGCAATGCTCGCTGGAAGCTTTCGTCCCCCCTGTTCCTCCGCCCCCTCCCTGCGTCGTGAACAACATTCACCGGGAACTACATCTCCCAGCATGCCCCTCCGCCACCTCCCTGCGCCGTGAACAACATTCACCGGGAACTACATCTCCCAGCATGCCCCTCCGCCACCTCCCTGCGTCGTGAACAACATTCACCGGGAACTACATCTCCCAGCATGCCCCTCCACCCCGACCGGCCAATCAGCAACCTGGGAACCGCAGGGCGTCGATGAGGTAATGGGTCGCCGAGCGCTTTCAGTGAGAGAATGCTTTGATGAGGTCCGACCTGATGAACAGATGGAATTTTATTCGGGGAGGAGGGAGAGTGGATAGAGGAGGGAAACTTCTCTTCCGCTTCACCCCTTTTCCGGCTGTTGCTGGAATATAGGCGCCTGTGTGAGAGATATATATATATTTGTTTTTTTCCTGGAGCATGGGGGGAAGCAGAGAGAGGAGGGAAAGGGAAGTAGTGAGTGAGGTGTGCGGTGAGCTGCCAGGACCTGGTGCTGCTGGCGGCGGCGGCGGCGCGCTTTGATGTCGGCTCGCGGTGCAGGGGCTTCGAGTTAAATCGTTGGAGGCGGTTAGTCGCGAGCGGGCGGGCGGGAGGGCGGGCGGCGGCAGCAACGGCAACGGGAGGCAGAGGCGTCGACATTTTTCCTCAGCTCCAGGCAAAGGGAAAAAAAGCTCTCAACCCCCACCCACCCCCCCATCAAAAAAAACCCTCTCTTCTTCAAGATTAACGCCGTTCCGGGAGGGTGTTTTAGAAAAAAATCTGCTCGGGTCTTTTGTTCATTTTTTTTAGTTAATCCGGGGGGGGGGGGGGGGGGGTTTTTGATAAAAAATAAATATATATCTGTACACTAAGTATCATGCAAGAGCCGGGGCGGAGGCGGCCGACGCCGCCGTTTCTACCCGGCCGTCGCGGCGGATCGTCGTCCTGGAAGAAACTTTGCAACAGATTCGGCTGGATCGAGGAGTTGCTGCTGCTCGCCGCCGTACATGTGTAGGACGGGGAGGGTGAGAGTGAACAGGTAAATCCGACCCTTTCTGTGTTTGTTTGTCTATGTACGTGCGTGTGCGAGAGAAAACATAGAAGGGAGAGGAGCTGTGAAAGTGGCTCAGCCACTCTGCGGCAAACTATTTTTTGGTGGTGGCGTGGGGTGGAGGGAGGGAGATGAGGTTAAAACAACTGCAAAAAGTAGTTATACTGCTGAAAAGTCTTGGATTTGCACTTTGGAGAAAAAAAATGGGACTTGCACTTTACCGGGGAGAACATTTTGGCACGTACTTTGGGGATAGCATTTTGAGACGTACACTTTGATGAGCAGATCATTTTGAGACTTGCACTTTGTTGGGTAGAAAAATCTGGGACTTGCAACTTTCTTGATCGGTTTACATAGATCTGGTTTGAAATGCACTTTTTTTTTCCTGACGAGCAATCTTGCGCCATATGCCAGATCTTTCTACTTTATAGCAACAAAAGAGGAAAGCTGCAGTTCTTCCATAAAGGAAATATTAGGGTTTTTGGAAGGCGAACGGCAAATAATCCAGTTATTTAATGGCTGGAAACTTTGCCCAACTTCACAGTTGTTGGTCCAAATAGTAGTGACATCTGTTTGCGTTCCTGAGCTGAATTAGCTGTTACATTGCATACAAAAACATTAGCTGAACACAAAAGTGGTGCTTCAGCGTTTGTTCATTGGTGTTAACGTTACTCTTCGTTGACAACTAAACATAAAACCATTGACCTGTATATATTTAGCTTTTCAACGGCAGTTTTGGCAGGTGCTCTCCGTTTTTTTTTTTTTTTTTTTTGCACTGATCAGTCTGCATATTGCCTACATTTTAGCTTCCTCATCAAAATGTTTTAATTACAATTTAGTATGTATTCAAAACATTGGCTTTCCTTCTCTCAAACCCTCCCCTCCACCCGACGTCTGTTTGGACCATTTTCGGGGCGGTGGGGGGAGAGGGGAGCTTAACAATTTTTTAAGGAAAATAGATTGCTAAAGATATTTCATTTGTAATCAAGTAGTTCAATACAATTATTTCACTGACAGTACTGGAAGTGTTAAGAATTGAACCTGTTGCGAACAAGGTGTAGTTACGATTTGATTTTTTGGCGTGGTTTAAGCATTAATAGGACATTTGACCTTGGCTGACCTTTGAACTTCGAATATAAACTACTCCTTTGCCTAACAAGTCGATCCAGAAATCATTATAGCCCCATGAACATAGACACATTAAAATGAGGGATCTCGAGTTCTTAATTCAATTGTTATTAAAAAATATATATACAGAGGATGAAGTGGACAAGTTTAGGGTATGAAAATCAAATATCTGGAACATTTTGCCTTTAAGTAAGGTTTTTATACAGAACGCATTAATGCCCACGCTAGAAGGGGTAACTTGAATCTCGTGTAAATATGTAAGGTCTCTATAACGGGTTAAATTAAATATTGTATGTGCTCACCCATATTGTAATTAATTCTGAAGATGGATACTTTATGTTTGGATGGTACTAATTGGTTCAAAGTACTGATTGTTTAAAGGATAATAAGTACCAATGTGTGTAAAAATGCTCCAGTGACATGAACGATAAAACTTCTGAGGACTGCTGATGGTATTTTGAGATAACTGCAATTTTTATTTGATAGTTAAGAGATTTTAACATGTTCACTATTTCGAATCAGATATAATTACACACGTAGACCTTTTAAGTTGTTTTGCATTCCGGGATTTGACTTTCTTACAGACTCTGCTGAATGCCTTGCACCCTTAATCATTGTATTTTGGTATACTAACATGAAAATCTCAAATCCAATGCAGTTCGGATGTTGCAATTTTGGTAAATAAATATTGTTACTTCCCCTAGAGTGAGTTGGTGTAAGCCCCAATTTATACATTGTAGCATTTGGCATGGCGATGGAAAATTATTTGTATCTACCAATGATCCATACCTGTTTTCTTTGGGAATATAAATGTTTTGTGTTTTAACCCTGTCTAGTATTTAAATCATTTTTTTGTGCAAATTGGTTTGATTGCGAGAATGACATTGTGTGGAATACAAAGGCATTCTGCTAAAGGTGATTGACATTCACGGGAGCATTGAGACTTTGCTTTGTTCTAAATACATATCACGATCAACAGAAAAAGTTGAATTTATAATCTTTAGATTTTTTTGCCGGGTACAATTAGTGGATTAGGCCAAAGGATTTCGGTATGTACGATGTACGTATCTGGATGTTTGGTGAACTCCATGCAGTATCTGTACTAAGGCAGGGGGCGCTCTCTGGACCGTCTTAGAGGGGGCCAGGGAATGTGTATGTCTCCTGAGTGTGCGAGAGATTGAAAATAACAAAGAAAGTGTTTAAATATTTTCTTGTTGTTATTAATATTTGGGCGTTTGGACTTTAAAGATCCCCGATGCACACGTCAGCTGAGCACAGATTTTTAAAGGTAGGACGCGAAGCCAGGAGCGTGTTTAATTGCAGTGTGAGGTCGCTGTGCCTGAAAATGTGCAAAGGGTGAGTTGAATCGTACTTGGATTTTATGCCAATCATTTCTAGATCAAGTTTAGATGAGATTTGTTTCTAGCGAGATCTTCGTAGATTGGTTAACGCTGTGATATTCGATATTGGAAAGTCGTACAACATGTAGTGTGTTTAAAACGGGGAGCTTGGACCGTTTCTATTAGAAAAAAACAAGAACAAGTAGCTTAAAGGGGTCTCGTTTGCACTTTCCCATCCCCCCACGTTGTTCGAGAGGCCAAGAAATGAATGTGATGCGGGCTGCAGATGCATCAGTCAGATTGAGAGGACTTGTGCAGAAACATCTCGCAAGTGCAAGGTATAGCGATTCTGTTCCAGCCTGATCTGCAATCGCTGCAACTAGCACATTTAGATATATCTATTTAACTATAGTTTGAAGGTGGACGAATAAAGATTTGCCCTTCAGGAAAGGATTCAGTAGTAAAAGTATCTAAGGAATAATAGCTTAAACATTGCAGCAGATTAAACAGCGATTGTAGGTGGTTTCAAAACATCAAACGGGGAGGCTGCTTTTAAATGAAGGTCGATGCCTGCGAGGAAAGAGTATCGTTTGATTATTTTTATATTCGGTATATGCCAGTGGAATCGGGTTTTTTTTGGCTATTTTAATGGCTCTTTAATTTTAAATATTGCCTAAATATATCTGGATTTTTTTCGAGCCGTGATGGGTGTTTAATTTTTTTCATGGTTTCATTCTGCAACACAAAATATGTTTTCAAGCAGGATTTAAAAAACAGAAAATGAATATATTTATCAGCAGTTGGTTCCCCCATGGAGTGCATCATTGAAAAGTAGGCCACTCTAAGATCTAATGTAGATTGTTTTTTTTTAATCCTGATATTCAGGTCTTCCCAATTAGCACAATGCAACATCTTTAATCAGATAAATTAATTCTGCAGAAATGCACCAAATTTGAATTGTATTTTGTTGGAGATTTGCACTAATTCAAGTCTGTGCCCACAGTTTAATTTGAGATTAATGGGATTGACACCTTTGCAAAAAGTATTGTGTTATGTCATCACAATTGCAAAGTTTACTTTAGATTATCAAACTGATTGTGAGGTGCCTGGGGTGGGATTTCCCAGCAAAATGTGGGGCTTTCATCTGAGATGCACCTCCACACTTGAGGGAGGCAGATTGTTACAGCCGCTCATTATACTTGCGATTCTCTCATTTTCATTTAATGTCTTTTGCTTCCCTAAAGAGATCCCGTTATGTATTGTAAGGTGTTCATTAATGTTGTACATTTATGTTGGTTAATGTTCAATTTAGTCTTTGATTAAGGGACTGAAGTTTAGGGGTAACATGAGGGGGAACTTCTTTACTCGGAGAGTGGTAGCTGTGTGGAATGAGCTTCCAGTGAAGGTGGTGGAGGCAGGTTCGTTTTTATCATTTAAAAATAAATTGGATAGTTATATGGAAGGGAATGGAGGGTTATGGTCTGAGCGCAGGTATATGGGACTAGGGGAGATTATGTGTTCGGCACGGACTAGAAGGGTCGAGATGGCCTGTTTCCATGCTGTAATTGTTATATGGTTATTCCATTATACATTAAACACTGGTTTAGTTTGAGTTGACAGCCAGCTTTTAGGAAATTTTGATTTGCAATTCTGTCATCTTGGAGACAATTTCAGTCTTAAAAGAGCTCTCCGTTGGGGTTTATTTGGTACCTTTCACAATTTTGTGATAAAGGAATTGCAGTAGTCATTTTGCACGTGGCAAGTTCTTGCAATCAGCAAAGCAAATGTATACAGAAATAGCAGGAGAAATAATCATGTTGCATCTAATGTTGAGAGTTGATGTATGGTTCTGAGTACAGGGAAGTGTAAACAATGTTTAGAGTTTGAACAGAATGGGTATCGCTTTAGCAAGTAGCAAATCTGCGGGGGGGGGGGGGGGGGGGGGGATGTCATTTATGAGTAAATGGGACAGTTTGACTGACAGTTTGGATTTCTATTTCTGTGGATGTTATGCAGCAACCACTGATTTATACTGTTGAAAATCTTTTTTTAATGGATGATGGAGCCGAGAAGTATTCTAGTCACCCTGAGAAATTTAACAAATAATCATTGATAGGTTTACATTTTCATCAAAGGTAGGATTTTTCATTATGCTGAATTTATAGTTATGTATAATGTCTTAATGTTATTGGGTGTGAAGACCATGAAATTAAAATTAAATTAGTTCAGTTCATCTATAGGTGAAAATTGTGATAGAAGGTATCAAGATACAAAGGATAGAAGCAATCGTTTAAAAAAAAAAACATATTTGTCATTTGGATTATTGTGCATTGAAAATTTGAGGTAATTTAAAATACTGACAGACCATAGCTTGAAAAAAATTGCAAGCAATATCTTCCATTGGAGAAAAATGCTTAAAGAAAATTTGATCAATAAGCCCACACCTCATGTAATATCATATCTCAATGTACTTTGGGCCAAATCATTTTTCAGGTGTAGTCATAATTGTAATGTGAGTAATTAAGCTGCAATTTGCATATAATCTAGAGGCAAACATTTTGTTATCATATGCTCTGCAACAGAACAATGAAATTATTACTTGGAGTAGCAGCCCACAGATTTGTAAACATAGTATTCAATAGATAATATAATAATCAGAAAAACAACTTCAATAAATTTAAAGAAATCAAATGTAGTACAAAGCAAAGCCTGAACACTCTAGGATCTAATGTAGATTGTTTTTTTTGTTTTTTAAATCCTGATGTTCAGGTCTTCCCAATTAGCACAATGCAAGATCTTTAATCAGATAAATTAATTCTGCTGAAATGCACACCCATGCAACCCAGGCAATTCATAGCTCAGTTTAGTTGGAGTTCCTAGTATTTAATAGGCTGATGGTTGCTGGGCTGCTCCTGAACCTGGACGTTACTGTTTTCAGGCTCCTATATGACCGTCTTGAGAGCTTGACCAAAGTGGTGTGTGTCTTTAATGATATTGGTTGCTTTTTGAAACGTCGCTCTTCTAGATCCCTTCGGTGGAGAGGCCAGTACCTGTGATGGATTGAGCAGTGTTCATTGTTTTTTGTAACCTTCGTTCCTGGCATTCAAGTTATATATAGTTAGAATGGAGGAACTGCAGTGAAACAGATCTGTGCAGCATGGAAACCAGCCCCTCAACGCAACTTATCCATGCCAACCAAGTTTGCATTCTGGGCCAGATGCATTTGCCAACATTTGACCAACATCTCTCTGAACCCTTCCTATCCACATATCGGTCCAAAATCTTTTCAAAGTTGTTATAGTATCTGCTTCTGTAGCCTCCTCTGGCTCAAGTGAATTGTGTGATACGTTTTGTTTTACTGACCGTAGAACAGTTAATGTTGCTAGAGTCGAGGAGAATATCACCCCTCTAGATTTTTTAATATGCACCTGATAAATCGGGGTTTAATGGCATTTTTGAAATTTTACACCTTGGTCTTCTGAAACAGTTTGTGTCCACTATTTTATAATGTGAAGCAAAGCACATTGGATTGATTTTGTTTTACTTTTACTAAATTGTAAACACCAATCTTTGTTCATTGATAAATTAAGTTTCTGCCAACGTCTGAAGAAGGGTCTGGACCAAAAATGACTCCCATCTCTTCTCTCCAGAGATGCTGCCTGGCCCGCTGAGTTACTGTAGCATTTTGTGTCTACCTTTGATTTAAACCTGCATCTGTAGTTCTTTCCTACACTTTCTGCCAGAAATATCTGACTTAAATATTGCTGCAGTTTCTCAAACTATGTCGCAACCAAAAGAACTGACACTTAATAGTACCTCCCTAGACTAAGGGTTGGATCAGTTGTATATATGTGGTCTGACTCTCCTGGGACAATATAATTTAACATTGCTATTTTACAATTCATTAGCTGTTCTTTGTACCTTTTATAGTATTTCAATGCAAAATTAGAAAATATCTTGCTTTAACATTGATAATTTGTGCTATTCCTTTTTAGGGAAAATTGGTAATGTTAAGTGTAAGCTTTATCGAATTATCAGAAGTTTCATCTTTCAGAGTGCAAAGTATTTTTCAATTGAAGTAATGTTTGCTTGTAATTCAATAATAGGATATGAATTTTAAAGAAAGGGGTGAGGTGATGTTTATATAGTAGGTGATGACATAGTAGGTGATGGACCCTCATCCATTGTTTTCATTTGCTCATTTTGTTATGGAGGATAGGGGATCAGAAAATAATATTTTAGCCTAATGCTGTGATTTATAGCTTAAGTAATTTCCTCCTGATCTACAATAGCTTTGAATTAAAGCACATTATATTTGCTTTTTTTAAATTGCAGAATTTAACTTTTTGTCTTTGATTACAGGAAGAATACAATACTACCGATAATTGTTTTCTGCTTGAATATTTGACCTTGCGAAGAATTGTGATTGCACTGGATTTGGTGCTGTGTATGTGGTTGCTACAAAAATGAGTGCAAGAGGAAAGGCATATTTGGCAGACCTAGGGGGAAGCTTCACAGAAGATGCACCAAGGCCACCTGTCCCAGGTGAAGAGGGCGAACTGGCATCCACAGACAGTAGGCAATTAAACCACTGTTTCTACCCCATAAAAAATGATGGGCTTAAAAGTGAGGCTTCCACAGCAACCCCACGGAGACCAGATTTGGATTTGGGTTATGAACCAGAGGGGAGTGCTTCGCCAACACCCCCATACCTGAAATGGGCTGAGTCGTTACACTCTTTGCTGGATGATCAGGATGGAATAAATTTATTCAGGACTTTCTTAAAACAAGAAGAATGTGTGGACCTGCTGGATTTTTGGTTCGCATGCAGTGGATTCAGGAAACTGGAACCTAATGATTCTAATGAAGAAAAGAGGCTTAAATTGGCAAAAGCCATATACAAGAAATACATTTTGGACAACAATGGTATTGTGTCTAGGCAGATCAAGCCAGCCACAAAATGTTTCATAAAGGATTGTGTTATGAAGCAACAGATAGACCCTGCTATGTTTGACCAGGCACAAACTGAAATTCAGACAATGATGGAGGAGAACACCTACCCTGTATTCCTGAAGTCTGATATTTATTTGGAATATACAAGGACAGGTGGCGAAAGTCCAAAGTTATATAGCGATCAGAGCTCGGGATCTGGGACAGGAAAAGCATTATTAGGATATTTACCTACTTTGAATGAGGACGAGGAATGGAAATGTGACCAAGACACAGATGAACAAAAAGGGAGAGATTTGGCTACTGTAAATAGGCTTACACAGAAATTGCTCATGGAAACAGCACCACAACGTGCTGGTCCAACCAGACGATTCGATGAGGCTCGGGAATACAGGTAAATGATGTAGTATTAAATCAAGTGTGAAATATTGAATGAAGCAAAATTCACTATTGTCGGTGTAATTTGTGATAATGCAACATTGAGCAGAAGTAGGCCTTTAATGTTTTTAAGCATTCTGTTATTCAGTAAGATCTTAATTATAATTTGTTATTGTTTCAGTGGAAGTTTTCATCTTTTTGTCTCTTTAAAACTTTAGCTATATTTTACTTGCTGAAATGCTCCTTTATGAACTTTGTTTCCTCCATTACAGCAATGATAATAGTTGTTTTCTTGTTTACTCATCATTTAACTTACTGGACTTGAAATTAATGTATACTTTGCTGTTGAAAAATGTGTTAATCAATCAGATATTTGGTGTATAAAATCAGTTTGTGGTGACTCGTATGCAGTCACAGTATGGGATTAAATTCATCAATTTAAGTTATCGAGTTTAGATTTAACATCTCCAAACCATTGGTGTAATTAAACTATTGTTTTGCATTTTGTTCTTGCAACTCAATGAAAACTTTGCTCAGTCTAGTCTGTTTATAATAATGTAATATGGACAGGAAAATAGTATTTCTCTGAATTTGGTTAGATTGGTTGCAGTCCAGAGCAGCCTTGCAGCTTTAACAATTTTGGAATTATTAGCCTTGCTAGCAATAATCACCAGAAAAGATAGCATGGATTACAAAATAATACATTTGAACTAGTTTATCAGATTTTATATGTTCCTTTTTATTGAGAGATATGTTACTGAATTAACTATCTACTCAATAAGGTAAGCATCTTTTTTATTTTTATGATCGTAGTGTTGGAGAAAAGGGGGGAATTACGGGGGGGGGGGGGGGGGGGGGGGAGGGTGAGAGGAGGTTTGTTAAACTGTCTTTGGAGAGAGGAGGAGAATTTCTTCAAAGTAGGCATACCTTGAGGAGATTTCGCAGTGGAGTAGACAAAATGTTTAAGAAGGAACTGCAGATGTTGGAAAATCAAAGGTAGACAGAAATGCTGGAGAAACTCAGCGGGTGAGGCAGCATCTATGGAGCGAAGGAAATAGGCACAATTACTTGTAAATTCTAAGACCTTGAGCCAATTTTATGTTTGTGGTATGTAATTGCAGATGTGCATTTCAAATAGAATGTGCTTTTTTTTTTAAGTTGGAAATTTTGGTTTTAAGATTTATTCTATTTTTTAAGAATTATCCTGTCTTCACAATATCATATTTGTTACTAAGGATTAATTGGAAGCAAACTGTGTGAAAGTTCACTGTGGATTTTTCAAGAAGTTATCCTGTCATTGAAGACAGAAGGTGTTGGGGAGACTCTTGAGGTCATGGGTTGACATACACCTGGCTTTCTGCTGGATGTGAAATTGATTGAATAAATGGACAAAATCTGCATTCTCTTGCATCACGCAAACGTTTTGATAGGAAGCCAATCTGAATAAAAGGAAATGCAAAAGTATAAATATTTCAGGAAACTGCTGAAAGTACCAAGTTTGCATTGGTCAATGCATTGGTTCATAGTTGGCAGATTAATGAGGGCAATACTGAAACAAACAAAATTGTTGACTTTAATATTGAGTCCCAAAGGCTTCCCCTCTGACTGAATGAAAGTGCTTTACGCAACTAGGTGTGGTTTGCCAATGTGAAGGAGATTTTTTTTAATTAATCTCTAATTTCCATCATTAATCAATCAAACTGATGGCTTTGTAATCAACATATTGCCCTGGCCTTGCTGCATCGTAGCAATTCTCTTTCCATTGTCACTTCTGCAATTGGAAACTTTAATTTGGAAAACAAGACAGTCATGATATTTTTGTTTTTTTTTCTTCTGGTGAGTCTGTGACCAGAATAATTATTACTTTCCACACATTCTGGTTGATCACTTTCATTTTGTTTCAAATTTATTTTTACATGTAAAGTAATTTGAGTTGGATCATTTACTCAACATTTCCCAACACTAATATAAATGTGTACACCATCCTTGCTGTCAAGGGGGGGGGGCGGAAGATTGCAACCTTCACCTGTTTCGACGAATGCAATCA
This sequence comes from Leucoraja erinaceus, assembly GCF_028641065.1. Lineage (NCBI taxonomy): Eukaryota > Metazoa > Chordata > Chondrichthyes > Rajiformes > Rajidae > Leucoraja > Leucoraja erinaceus. Next base: position 26,175,169 of record NC_073396.1, read on the forward strand.
ACCTGGCGTGCACAATCAAATAGAACAAGTTGTCCTACAACTTTAGGCTGTGCACGCCATACACAAGAAGCTGTCAAAGGGAACAGGTTCAAAAGTCAATACTCTTTTGTCTTGATTCCTGCTGCCAGTTAGGTGCCTGTATAACATTTTATCTTTTCCTAGTCATGAGCAATTGGCAAAATGGGCAAAATAAAGAACTTTGTGCACAATATGTGTGAACATATTATTTTGAGGAATATGTTAGAGGTGTTCCAACTGTTGAAACTTTAATTGTTTTGAGACTATTGGATTAAATAATTCATTCAGATTAACCCTATTTTACTAAAGGGCTGAAGTGATTGTGTGTTGACACAAGCCAATTAACTTCAAGAACATGGTTCAAATAAAGCAAAGAAAAATCGGATTTAATTCATTAGTTGTATTCATATTTTCGACCAACAAGCACAGTTCATGTGGCGGTAACGTTATGCAACCACATGCTCCTTAAATGCCTTTTCAAAACAAGCCATTAAATCAAGCAAAAAATAATTTGAGAATAGGCTCAATGCGCATTTTGTTTAAGCCATTGAGTATATGCCATAAACCGAGCTAATGTAGCATTGGCCTAGCAGTAGGCAATGGACTGCCTGTGACAAACTACCCAGCTGGGGCAGTAAACGACACCAATCCTCACAAATGTATATTGCCTGGTGTATTTTTATTTTAAAATTGTCAATTTAATTTTTTTTGCAAATGGTGTCTAGATAGATCGTTGTTAGTTCCCAACTGGTACTTGTGGTTTGAATGATGGAAGCATTTATTTATGAACTCCTTTCATCAAATAAGAACTTGACGGAGAAGGTCCATATCAATTGTATACCTTAGGACAAAGTGCAGTTTAAAAAAAAAAAAAAACGCAACAAAACATGCATGAAGAAAATTGTTTTTTTTGTAATAGTTGAGATTATTTGCTCATGCAATGTTTTCAAAAAGAATGATTTGGTTCCTCAAGCCTGCATTTATAGTATACAAGCAACCTCTGTGTTGCAGTATTTTGGTGATGGCAATTCACCCTTGCAAAATTCTCAAATCATTGTAACTGTGGTACACAATAAAAATTGCTCTGTAAGCAGACTTGAAGTTACTGCAGGCTTGAAGTTAATGTGGAAAAAGGTGAATACAATTTACTTCAACTCATTTCCTGATGTACACACAGATGTCATGACTTTGAGCGGCAGAAAATCACAATACGGACCGTTTTCTGGGAATGTCATCTGCCCATAGGTCTCTGTAAAGATTAGGCGCAAGCTTAATTACGAAACAATCTCACATGTTATGAACACGCTTTTCATATCCGTGTGATATTCCACAATGTATCAAAGTTGAAAAAAAAGACACTCCATTGATATTTGAACAGGGCCCACCCTATTCAGTAATGCAAATTGATCTAGTGGCTGGGGAACACCAGCCATGAGTGCTTCACTAGCTGAAACTCACTGTCATTTCACAGAAGTAGTTATACAATGTAATGAAAAAGATTAGATACGAATGTATGTCTATTAAAGTTGCAGGACAGATTTTAGACCGTTGGTGGCAGAAGAGAAACGTGCATGTGCACAACATTTTTATTTTAAATGCCTGTGATTAGTGGAACCTGTTTTTGAATTGGTGGCATAGAATTTAGTCTGGGGGATGGAATTGACCTAAATTAGATTCTGTTCATTTTCAGCAGTTGTATACAAATGTTCATTGTGTCTTGCATCTTGTATCTTCCATTTGTGTTTCTATATTTTGTCCTTTGTCCAATTTTCACCAATTACATTGGTGGATTGGATTATAGTGGAAGACTGTTTTGCTACATTGTGGAGCTTTTAGTAGAAATAGAACTTTATCATGTAGGTCAAAATAAGTTCAGGAAAATTCTACACTCTAGAAATTAGGAAGATACACTAGACAACATGTTAGACTTTTGTTTCATAAAGATTAGAATCAGATTATATTGTGTTAAAGGATTTTACAGATGTTTGCAGCAAGCAACTGATAAATCTGGAAGGTTTTGAAATGGATTAATTTAATTGGATAGTTTCATGATCTGTAATGTATCTAAAATAACTGCACTGGGCTCAATTCCTAATTTTTGGCTTGAGCAACTGACTATCAGTTGAACAAAATATTGTTATTTATTAAATATATAGAATGTTAAAACTATATGTAAAGCTGTAGAATATGTAGTCGGTGGCCAGACTACAGTGGTCACTTTTGAGCTCTGCACATTTGTTTTGCATTTTTCTTTATAACTACAAGTTAGAATTATAATACACTAGACAACCCGTTGGGACCCCGTTGTGATGTCAGAGATCCTTGAGATGTTCAGTTATTTTAAATTCCGTCAACTGCGTATGCGCAGATACTGGGCCCGGCAACCCTCCCCCAACTGTGCAGGCTTGGCTGACGGGCCCGGCAAGTGGGAGCGCACTGCATCTTGTTTGTCTGCATGCATGCATGTGAGTGAGTGAGCTCAAGGAACTACACCAAAACAGTACTCAATAGCGTGAAAAAATTTGCTCCGCCTTACTCACCTTTGTCCCGTGGTCATTTGTATAGTTACGTGCAGATTGATATATTTCACGTTATTGACATTTAAATGTTTAAAAAAGCCCCACTTTGAGAAGAATAACTGACTGGGCTGTGAGAATTTTCTGGTAGTTGCAGCTATGATGTCACAATGCCATCTCACAGTAGTCCAATCACAATGGGATCTCATTTACATACACTGCCCTGAATATTCCGCCACCCGACAATGACATCGCACTGGGATCTCAGCTGCCACCCACCTTGCTCATCTTTGTACCTAGTGAGTGGTATTAGAGAACAGCATTATATTCATTCCAACTCCAGCCCGTCAGTGTGGGTGTGGGCTCGTGCGGGCAGGCGTGAACTCGTGAGGGCACGCGCAGGCTAGTGTGCGTGGGATAGTGTGTGTGTGTGAGGGCATGAGCGTTGTTTAGTGTGGGTGTGGGCATGGGCCAGTGTGGGTGCGGGCGTGGGCCAGTGTGTGCGCGTGGGGTGGTAGGGGCTAGTGTGCTTCGGGGAGGTGTTTTTATCACGATTTTCATTGGGGGGTGGGATACGGGAGCTTTTATTAAAAATAGTCGCAAATTTCATTGTGGGGGGTGTAAGTTGGGCGGTGGTGAGGAGTGGGGGAGCAGGGGGATAGAGGGAGAGGAGGGTGGTAAGGAAGGGAAAGTTTTGGGGGAGGAGGAGGGCGGTGGGGAGGTCAGGAGGGAGAGTGGCGGGGTGGGATAGGGAGCAGGGAGATAGAGGGAGAGGAGCTGGGTTATGGAGGAAGGTAGTGACTGAGCGTCTGGAAGGGAGTGGGGAGGAGAGGACGAGAGCGCAATGAAGATGAGGGGGTGGGAGTGTTGGGGGATGAGGGAGAATAGAGGAGGATAGGGGTGATAGGAAGAGGGATGGCAAGGCGCAGTTGGGGGAGGGTTGCCCTGACTCGCATCGCAACTGGGATCTCTGGCATCACAGCGGGAACCCGTCAGCTGTGCCTGAGCAGTTGGGGGCTATGGGTGAGTGGTGGAATATTGCGTTGATCTGGTATAATTACTAAAACTCTCATCTTGTATATACCTACATACATACCTATATTTGTGTATATACCTATATTTGTTTCTGAAACTGCGCAAAAACGGTACACGATAGTGCGGCAATTTTATGCCCACCTTGCTCGTCATTGTCCTCGGATGTGCAGTAGCAATTTTCGTTCAGATTGATGTTATATTCTATAAGTTATTGACGTTTAAAACGTAAAAAATTAAAACAGCGCCTCCATTTGCCGCCTTTACTTGACTGGCGTAACAAAGGGTACCCAACGGGTCCTCAGTTGCACCTGCACAGTTGGGGCCTTTTCCCATTTTCAGATTGCCATCTTTTTCCTTCATGTTTACCAGCCTGGCCTCACAATGGGGATCCAACGGCTACAAGGGTAAGTTTCCTTTTATTTTACAAACGCCTTCATGGGTCCTTTCAAATTGGACAAACCTTGGGCTTTTCAAACGGGAATAGTGGTGTTGGTGAAGGAAATTCTTGTACAAGTATAATAAAATAGGAGCTGGGCTAGGTCACTTTGGTTTATAATGCTGCACTGTACTTTGCGATGATTATGACTGATCAACCTCTGACCTCCTTTGCTGTTCCAGTTTCCTATAGTCCTCAGTAGTGATGTACACAAGGTAATAGAGATGGTAAATCGATGGTACTTCAAATTCAGTTGTCAGATGCATGCCGCAGTTAAGGTTCATACAAAAGATACAATCTTTCCATGTGAAGATTCATAATACACCTAAGTTGGCTATGTCTACCAGCTGGATTAAAGGAAATTGAATATATAGATTGCAAGAAGGGACATTTAGAGTCTTCCTGAACATTTCACACCATTACAATATACTTTATTAATTCTATTTGTTCCTCAAACACAGAAACAGGCCAGTAGCGTAGAGCTGCTGCCTCAGTGCTGGAAACCTGGGTTGGATCCTGACCTCGGATATTGTCTGTGCGGGGTTTTCACATTCTCCCTGTGACCCCATGAGTTTTCTGACTGTTACGGATTCCTCCCACGCCCTAAAGGCGTGCATGTTTGTAGGTTAATTAGCTACATTGGGTTACCATTTGCTCTTACTGTGCATGGAATGGATGAGAAAGTGGGATAACATAGAACTACTGTGATCGGTGGTCTGCGTAGACAATAGGCTGAAGAGCCTGTTTACATGCTGGATACCTAAAATAGAAAACCTGATCACCTTCACTTTGTGGGGGCTTGCTGCATGGTAATAAGCTAGAATGAGTACAGCAGGATAATCAGTGGCAAGACCAGTGCATTAGCATCCACAAGTATTTGAGAGATTTCAGCAGGTCCTCATCTTGAACCTGTGGGAAGATTCTGGTCCAGAATATGCAACGAGAATTGGTTTTGTATTTTAACTCAATGTTCTTTGACTATCAGGTTTTATCTCTAGCAGGGTCTCGACCCGAAACGTCACCCTTCTCTCCAGAGATGCTGCCTGTCCTGCTGAGTAACTCCAGCTTTTTGTGTCTATCTTAGGTTTAAACCAGCATCTGCAGTTCCTTCCTACACATTTATCTCTAGTTCTGATAGAAGGACATCAATCTGAAATATTAACTGGAGGCTGCCTGACTGAGTGCTGGCATTTTCTAACTTTTCATATTTCCAGTTTCCAGTTACTTGGTTTTGACATAAAGACTAAAGTGCGTGTAGAATGTCCAAGAGGTGTAAATGGTACCAAGTATATTCTCCACGTGTGAACTTGTACGGGAGTGAATTTTGGAATTATTAGCTTGCAAGCAATTATCACCAGAAAAGATAGTCTGGATTACAAATAATACATTTGAACTAGTTTATTTATCAGATTTTATATGTTCCTTTTTATTGAGAAATATGTTACTGAATGAACTATCTAATCAATAAGGTAAGCATTATTTTTATGGTCGTAGAGTTGGAGGGAAGGGTCAATTACAGAGGGGGGGGGGGGGGGGGTGCAGTGAGAGGAGGTTGTTAAACTGTCTTTGGAGAGAGGAGGAGAACTTCTTCAAAGTAGGCAGACCTTGAAGAGATTTCGCAGTGGAGTAGACAAAATGTTTAAGAAGGGACTGCAGATGCTGGTAAATCGAAGGTAGATAAAAATGCTAGAGAAACTCAGTGGGTGAGGCAGTATCTATGGAACGAAAGAAATAGGCGACGTTTCGGGCCGAAACCCTTCTTCAGACTGATGGGGGCTGGGGGGGAGAAGGAAGGAAAAAGGGAGGAGGAGGAGGAGCCCGAGGGCGGGGGGATGGGAGGAGACAGCTCGAGGGTTAAGGAAAAGGAGGAGACAGCAAGGGCTAGCAAAACTGGGAGAATTTAACGTTCATGCCATCCGGATGCAAGCAACCCAGGTGGAATATGAGGGGCTGTTCCTCCAATTTCCGGTGTTGCTCACTCTGGCAATGGAGGAGACCCAGAACAGAGAGGTCGGATTGGGAATGGGAGGGGGCGTTGAAGTGTTGAGCCACCGGGAGTTCAGGTAGGTTATTGCGGACTGAGCGGAGGTGTTCGGCGAAACGATCGCCCAACCTCCGCTTAGTCTCCCCGATGTAAATCAGCTGACATCTAGAGCAGCGGATGCAGTAGATGAGGTTGGAGGAGATACAGGTGAACCTTTGTCGCACCTGGAACGACTGCTTGGGTCCTTTAATGGAGTCGAGGGGGGAGGTAAAGGGACAGGTGTTGCATTTCTTGCGGTTGCAACGGAAAGTGCCCGGGGAGCGGGTGTACGGGAGGAAAGGGAAGAATTGACAAGGGAGTTGCGGAGGGAGCGGTCTTTGCGGAAGGCAGACATGGGGGCAGATGGGAAGATGTGGCGAGTGGTGGGGTCACGTTGGAGGTGGCGGAAATGGCGGAGGATTATTTGTTGTATTTGCCGGCTGGTGGGGTGAAAGGTGAGGACTAGGGGGAACTCTGCCCTTGTTGCGAGTGCGGGGATGGGGAGAGAGCAGTGTTGCGGGGTATGGATGAGACCCTGGTGCGAGCCTCATCTATGGTGGCGGAGGGGAATCCCCGTTCCATGAAGAACGAGGACATTTCCGATGCCCTGGTGTGGAACGTCTTATCCTGGGAGTAGATGCGTCGTAGGCGGAGGAATTGGAAGTAGGGGATGGAGTCTTTACAGGGGGCAGGGTGGGAAGACGTGTAGTCCAGATAGCCATGTGAGTCAGTTGGTTTGTAGTGTATGTCGGTCAGAAGTCTGTCCCCTGCGATGGAGATGGTGAGGTCAAGGAATGGTAGGGAAGTGTCGGAAATGGTCCAGGTGTATTGGAGTGCCGGATGGAAGTTGGTGGTGAAGTGGATGAAGTCAGTCAATATTAATCTGGTTGAGGTGATGGTGCTCTGACTTCACGACTGAAGTAAACTAGTGGAACCCAGTTCCTAGTGTGAGCATGCAATTTGGTCTATTGGGTAATATATTTAACCATTTTTTTCCCTGCCCGGTTTAATGTTTTTGGAGAATCAACTCTTGTAGGAATTTCTCTTTGTCCAGGGTGACATTTATCCCATGTGCCTTTGGGGCATACTCTACTGTTTATCTACATTACATCCAAAAGTAACTAGTAACATGTGAAGCACTATAAAAGCAGAAGACTCGTCTTCTAAGCCCTTTTGTCCCGATTGCTTTTCAGGCAATAAAAAACTTTTGAGATCTAATTTGGGGGATGTTTCAAGGAATGTGCCATGGTATTATTTCCAAATACCTTTCAATTTCCTAGTCTGTGTTCGTAGTATTAAGGGAATCTAAAAATGGTGTGATCAATTCACTTAAACTGTGGATGACACACGTCGTCTTCAAGGTTGTTTTATGTGAAACAATAGCGCCTATTTTAAAGTCCATTGATGAGTTCTTGTGCAATGTTCAATACCAGTACTTTACATCCACTCTTTCTTTGACCCTGGTTTCTAATATCTGAAAGAGTTCAAATAAGTTCTAAAGATTACTGAATTCTATCGGTTCAATTATTTCAAAGTTTTTAAGCACCTAGTCCCAGATATGTGATACCCTGGTCCAGAACGTTCGATTATTTGGATGGCGTAGTTAATTTATGCTCAGTAAGCATCAGTACAATATTTTTGACCATCTTTTAGAAATGTCTGCTTAGAATTATATTGGATAATAGACTGCATCTTTTATTTTCTACAATCTTTTTCATCATTGTAATTTCTTAATACTTTTCTAACATTTTGGTTTTGTTATTAATTCCAAACTATTTCATTCATTCCTGCTAAATGGTATAAGAACCCGGAGGAAACCCGCAAGGTCAACCTGGATCTCTGGCACTATAAGGCAGCAGCTCTACCAAGTACCTCTGCCAATTACATACATACTGACTGTGGGAGATTTGCAAGATTAATTTTCTGGCTGCTGCAGGGCAGCAACCATCTTCTGCCTTGTTTGAACTCTGGTTACAGCCACATTTCTGACTGGCAGGCTATTTGGGTTGCAGACCATTCTTGGGAATGGAATCCTGCTGAGAAGCGGGGATGACCTGTAAACTTGTCTATGGTATGTAGAAATTACTAGATGCCAGTCTTCATTACATATTTAATAGAAACATAGAAATTAGGTGCAGGAGTAGGCCATTCGGCCCTTTGAGCCTGCATCGCCATTCAATATGATCATGGCTGATCATCCAACTCAGTATCCCGTACCTGCCTTCTCTCCATACCCTCTGATCCCCTTAGCCACAAGGGCCACATCTAACTCCCTCTTAAATATAGCCAATGAACTGGCCTCGACTACCCTCTGTGGCAGAGAGTTCCAGAGATTCACCACTTTCTGTGTGAAAAAAAGTTCTTCTCATCTCGGTTTTAAAGGATTTCCCCCTTATCCTTAAGCTGTGACCCCTTGTCCTGGACTTCCCCAACATCGGGAGCAATCTTCCTGTATCTAGCCTGTCCAACCCCTTAAGAATTTTGTAAGTTTCTATAAGATCACCTCTCAATCTCCTAAATTCTAGAGAGTATAAACCAAGTCTATCCAGTCTTTCTTCATAAGACAGTCCTGACATCCCAGGAATCAGTCTGGTGAACCTTCTCTGCACTCCCTCTATGGCAATAATGTCCTTCCTCAGATTTGGAGACCAAAACTGTACGCAATACTCCAGGTGTGGTCTCACCAAGACCCTGTACAACTGCAGTGGAACCTCCCTGCTCCTATACTCAAATCCTTTTGCTATGAAAGCTAACATACCATTCGCTTTCTGCACTGCCTGCTGCACCTGCATGCCTACTTTCAATGACTGGTGTACCATGGCACCCAGGTCTCGCTGCATCTCCCCTTTTCTTAGTCGGCCACCATTTAGATAATAGTCTGCTTTCCTGTTTTTGCCACCAAAATGGATAACCTCACATTTATCCACATTATACTGCATCTGCCAAACATTTGCCCACTCACCCAGCCTATCCAAGTCACCTTGCAGTCTCCTAGCATCCTCCTCACAGCTAACACTGTCTTTTTTTTAAATCTTATTTCCCTCGTAGATGACATTTCCAATTCAAGTACATCTATTGCATTTGTATTATGTCACTTTACCTCTCCTAAATCTCATTGCATCTTTGTCATGGATTAGTTTTCAACCAAACCTTTATGTCAAGAAACTTGTATAGATTATGAACGGTCCCGGGATCCTTTATCTGAATGATTTAACATGGACTGTAAATTATGAGGTCCGAATACATATTTGTGTAGTGTCGTGAGTTAACTAATGGTTAATCCTTTCTAATGTAATGCCTGCAATTCAATGAGTTCTAACTTGATGTAGGGGTCCACAAGAATCTATTGTGTATATCACAATTAAATCTTGTTTGCCCTATATCTACTTTGCTAGGTAAAAACTCCATCAAACTTTTTTCTTAGATCTTTGGCTCTGCTTAATGTTTGAGTGCTCTAATACTGTCCTGAATAATCAGTAGCGATTGCTGCTGGTGCTGTCAGGCTAATTGCTTATTTGCTCACTCCTAGAACAGCGGGCATATGTTTACATCTTTCATTGTGAAGTCTATTCTAAAATCATACTTAACCCAGCCTTGGGTTTTCATTTGGGTAACAAGGCTAATTGTTTTGGTATATGATAACTAATTGTATATTGATCTTGTGGACCATTTGATTTTTCGAGCAATTTTAAGTATGGCTTCAGGAATCATTTGTATATTTAGATTTGTGGTTTACTGATTCACTCATCTATGGACCTACAGGCAATCTTGAAGATTTCAGTTACCCTGGCCTTGACATTCAGATAATCTATCAGTTTATTGCAAATAAATCCAATTGTAGCTTTATTGGTGTGTATCGTAAAATTGTTAATGATTAAACTGTTTCCCCACAAAGCCAATTCTAAGCATGGAATAGAAAGGTAGAACATTTAGTATTTCTAGATTTCTTTAATGTACGTTTAAAATATACAGCCTGGTTTAATGTAACATTTCTCCATTCTAACCGTAAATTGAAATATTTTCTGAATGAGTTTGCTGAAGAATGAGCTGTACAAATATGGTATCTGCACATCTAGGATCTAAGGAAGATATTGTCAATCATACATTGAAAAATGGCTAAATTAACAGCATAGGGCTAGATTGAAGTGTAAAACTCTGGTGAATTTCATGTAAAAAAACCTGGGTCAATAGGAATTGGACAGAGCAAAAATAAATAGTTGGGATGGAACATGGTTTAAAAATAAAAAAACAAGACACAATCTGCTGGAGTAACTGGTCAGGTAGCATCTCTGGAGAACGTGGATAGGTGACGTATTGGGCTGGGACCTTTCAGATTGTGGTGATGGGGGAAGAAAGCTAGAAGACAGGAGGGGCACGACAAAGCCTGACGGGTAATAGATTGATGCAGGTGAAGGAGGGGCTGGGGGGTTGGTAGGCAGATGGTTGAACAAAGGCTGCGGACGGACGAAAATAGGAGGTGTAAAAGTAAACAATCCCAGATCACTCCAACAGTTAAAATGAGAAGAATGAGTATTAGTGGCAAATTGACGAGTCGATACAGTGCCCTCCATAATGTTTGGGACAAAGACACATTTATTTATTAGCTTCTGTACTCCAGAATTTGAGATTTGTAATAGAAAAAATCACGTGGTTAAAATGCACATTGCCAGATTTTATTGAAGGTGTTATTATACATTTTGGTTTCATCCTGTTGAAATTACAGCAGTGTTTATACATAGTCCCCCCATTTCAGGGCATCCTTAATGATTGGGACACGTGGCTTCACAGGTGTTTGTAATTGCTCAGGTGTGTTTAAAATTCTCCTTAATGCAGGTATAAGAGAGCTCTCAGCACCTAGTCTTTCCTCCAGTCTTTCCATTGGAAACTTTTATTGCTGTTTATCAACATGAGGACCAAAGTTGTGCCAAAGAAAGTCAAAGAAGCCATTATGAGACTGAGAAACAAGAGTAAAACTGTTAGAGACATCAGCCAAACCTTAGGCTTACCAAAATGAACTGTTTTGAACATCATTAAAAAGAAAGAGCACTGGTGAGCTTACTAATCACAAAGGGACTGGCAGGCCAAGGAAGATCTCGACAGCTGATGACAGAATAATTCTCTCTCTTTCATAAAGAAAAATCCCCAAACACCTATCCGACAGATCAGAAACACACTTCATGAGTCGGGTATGTATCCGCAGAATACTTCATGAACATAAATACAGAGGCTACACTGCAAGATGCAAACCACTGGTTAGTCACAAAACTAGGATGGCAAGGTTACAGTTTGCCTCGAAGTACTTAAAAGAGCAACCACAGTTCTGGGAAAGGTCTTGTGGACAGATGAGATGAAGATTAACTTGTATTAGAGTGATGGCAAGTGCAAAGTATGGAGGAGAGAAGGAACTGCCCAAAATCCAAAGCATATTACCTCCAGTGAAACACGGTGGTGGGGGTGTTATGGCCTGGGCATGTGTGGCTGCTGAAGGTACAGGCTCACTTATTGTTATTGATGATGCAACTGCTGATGTAGTAGCATAATGAATTGTGAAGTATAGACACATCCTATCTGCTAGAGTTCAAACAAATGCCTCAAAACTCATTGGCCAGCGGTTCATTCTACAGCAAGACAATGATCCCAAACGTACTGTTAAAGCAACAAAGGAGTTAATCAAAGCCAAAAAATGTTAAATTCTTGAGTCGCCAAGCCAATCACCCGATCTGAACTCAATTGAGCATACCTTTTATATGCTGAAGAGAAAACTGAAGGGGACTAGCCCCCAAAACAAGCATAAGCTAAAGATAGCTGCAAAACAGGCCTGGCAGAGCATCACCAAAGAAGGTGCTGTCCTCACCAGAGAAGGTGCTGTCCATGAATCGCAGACTCAAGCAGTCATTGCATGCATGCCCGGGACCGTTGGAGCGAGTGGAGGAGGGTCAGGGCGGTGAGTATATAAATCGGGCACAGGGCTTGCTTTTACAGAGGCCCGGGACCGTTGGAGAGAGTGGAGGAGGGTCAGGGCTTACCGAAATCTGTAACGTTCCACACTCCATAGGGAGGGTTCTGGTGGAAGCCGCTGATTGGCGGAAGCAGACTAGAGGAAGCAGCTGATTGGGTGCAACCTCGGGTTAGCATTTCTGTTTTCTGGTTAAAGGTACAGTGCTTTAGTAAAGGTACAGTGAGCTAAGGGTACAGTGGGCTAAAGGTACAGTGCTTTTGTTTATATAATAAAGGTGCAGTTTAAAGGGCAAGAGGCAGCAGCTGTTTGTGAGCCAGATACCTGCTGATTTCTCCCAGCAGTTTCTATTCTATTATACTGGTATCGGATCCAGGGTAAGGCGAGAGAATGACAGTCAGAGCAGTGTACTGTTCTGGATGTCAGATGTGGGAGGTCATGGTGTCGGATGGCCCTCTAGACGTCCACATCTGCACCAGGTGCAGAGAGATGGGGCTCCTAAGAGACCGTATTAGGATCCTGGAGCATCAGCTCGATGACCTCTGTCTGATCAGGGAGAGTGAGGAGGTCATAGAGGGGAGTTATAGGGAGGTGGTCACTACAAAACCACGGGAGAGAGACATGTGGGTCACGCTAAGAAAGGGCAAGGGGCAGAGGCAGGAACGAGTGAGTACTCCAATGTCGGTACACCTTGCAAATAAGTACGCCTGTTTGAGTACGAATGGGGGTGACAGCCTACCCGGGGGTAGCGACAGCGGACGGGCCGCCAGCACAGAGACCGGCCCTGATGCTCCGAAAGGTATGGAAAAAAAGAAGAGGGCAATAGTAATTGGGGACTCTATTGTTAGGGGGTCGGATAGGCGTTTCTGTGGGCGCAGTCGGGAGACCAGGATGGTAGTCTGCCTCCCTGGTGCCAAGGTCTCGGACGTGTCTCAACGCATCCAAGATATCCTGAAATCAGAGGGAGAGGAGCCTGAGGTCGTGGTACATATTAGGTACAAATGACATGGGTAAAAAAAGCGAAGAGGTCCTGAAGGGAGGATTTAGGGAGTTGGGAGGAGAGTTAAGGAAAAGGACCAAAAAGGTAACAATCTCAGGATTACTGACTGTACCACGCGACAGTGAGAGTAGGAATGGAGCGAGGTGGAGGATAAATGCGTGGCTGAAAGACTGGTGCAGAGGGCAGGGATTCCAGTTTCTGGATCATTGGGACTTCTTTTGGGGAAAGTGGGACCTGTACAGAAAGGATGGGTTGCACTTGAACCCGAGGGGGACCAATATCCTGGCGGGGAAATTTGCAAAGGCCACTGGGGAGACTTTAAACTAGAATGGTTGGGGCGAGGGACTCAAATAGAGAAAGCTAGTAGACAGAATGGGAGGCAGGAAGCAGAAAAGGGAAGCACTCGGACACAAGAGGAGAAAGAACAAAAAGGAAATAAACAGAGAAGAAGAGACGGGGGGTTTATTAAATGTGCATATTTGAATGCTAGGAGCATTGTAAGAAAGGTGGATGAGCTTAGAGTCTGGATAGACACCTGGAAGTATGATGTTGTGGCGATCAGTGAAACATGGTTGCAGGAGGGCTGTGATTGGAAACTAAATATTCCAGGATTCCGTTGCTTCAGGTGTGATAGAATTGGAGGGGCAAGAGGTGGAGGTGTTGCATTGCTAGTCAGGGAAGATATTACAGCAGTGCTTTGGCAGGATAGATTGGGGGGCTCGTCTATGGAGGCTATTTGGGTGGAACTGAGAAGTGGGAAAGGTGTAGCAACACTTATAGGGGTGTATTATAGACCGCCAAATGGGGAACGAGAATTGGAAGAGCAAATATGTAAGGAGATAGCAGATATTAGTAGTAAGCACAAGATAGTGATTGTGGGAGATTTCATCTTTCCACACATAGACTGGGAAACACATTCTGTAAATGGGCTGGATGGTTTGGAGTTTGTAAAATGTGTGCAGGATAGTTTTTTGCAGCAATACATAGAGGTACCTACTAGAGGAGGGGCAGTGCTGGACCTCCTGTTAGGAAATGAGACGGAACAGGTGGCGGAGGTATGCGTTGGGGAGCAATTCAGTCCAGTGATCACAATACCATTAGCTTCAATATAATTATGGAGAAGGTCAGAACTGGACCTAGCGTTGAGATTTGTGATTGGAGAAAGGCTAACTTTGATGAGATGCGAGATGATTTAAAAGGAGTGAACTGGGATATTTTGTTTTATTGGAAAGATGTAGAAGAGAAATGGAGGACATTTAAAGGGGAAATTTTAAGAGTACAGAATCTTTATGTTCCTGTTCGGTTGAAAGGAAACAGTAAAAATTGGAAAGAGCCCCGGTTTTCAAGGGAAATTGGACCTTGTTCGGAAAAAGAGGGAGATCTACAATAATTATAGGCAGCATGTAAATGAGGTGCTTGTGGAGTATAAGGAATGTAAAAAGAATCTTAAAGAAATTAGAAAAGCTAAAAAAAGATATGAGGTTGCTTTGGCAAGTAAAGTGAAAGTAAATCCTAAGAGTTTCTACAGCTATATTAATAGCAAAAGGATAATGAGGGATAAAATTGGTCCATTGGAGAGACAGAGTGGGAAGCTATCTGCAGAGCCAAAAGAGATGGGGAGATATTGAACAACTTCTTTTCTTCGGTATTCACCAAGGAGAAGGATATTGAATTATGTGAGGTAAGGGAAACGAGTAGAGTAGCTATGGATACTATGAGTTTCAAAGTAAAAGAAGTACTGACACTTTTGAAAAATATAAAAGTGGATAAGTCTCCAGGTCCTGACAGGATATTCCCTAGGACATTGAGGGAAGTTAGTGTAGAAATAGCCGGGGCTATGACAGAAATATTTCAAATGTCATTAGAAACGGGAATAGTCCCCGAGGATTGGCGTACTGCGCATGTTGTTCCATTGTTTAAAAAGGGTTCTAAGAGTAAACCTAGCAATTATAGACTTGTTAGTTTGACTTCAGTGGTGGGCAAATTAATGGAAAAGATACTTAGAGATAATATATGTAAGCATCTGGATAAACAGGGTCTGATTAGGAACAGTCAACATGGATTTGTGCCTGGAAGGTCATGTTTGACTAATCTTCTTGAATTTCGTGAAGAGGTTACTAGGGAAATTGACGAGGGTAAAGCAGTAGATGTTTTCTATATGGACTTTAGTAAGGCCTTTGACAAGGTTCCTCATGGTAGGTTGGTTAAGAAGGTTAAACTGTTGGGTATAAATGCAGGAATAGCAAGATAGATTCAACAGTGGCTGAATGGGAGAAGCCAGAGGGTAATGGTGGATGGCTGTATGTCAGGTTGGAGGCAGGTGACTAGTGGGGTGCCTCAGGGATCTGTGTTGGGTCCTTTGTTGTTTGTCATGTACATCAATGATCTGGATGAAGGGGTGGTAAATTGGATTAGTAAGTATGCAGATAATACCAAGATAGGGGGTGTTGTGGATAATGAAAAGGATTTCCAAAGTCTACAGAGTGATTTAGGCCATTTGGGAAAAATGGGCTGAAAGATGGCAGATGGAGTTTAATGCTGATAAATGTGAGGTGCTACACCTTGGCAGGACAAATCAAAATAGGACGTACATGGTAAATGGTAGGGAATTGAAGAATACAGTTGAACAGGGGGTCTGGGAATAACCGTGCATAGTTCCTTGAAGGTGGAATCTCATATAGATAGGGTGGTAAAGAAAGCTTTTGGTATGCTAGCCTTTATAAATCAGAGCATTGAGTATAGACGCTGGGATGTAATGTTAAAATTGTACAAGAAACCAAATCTGGAGTATGGTGTACAATTTTGGTCGCCCAATTATAGGAAGGATGTCAACAAAATAGAGAGAGTACAGAGGAGATTTACTAGAATGTTGCTTGGGTTTCAACAACTAAGTTACAGAGATAGGTTGAATAAGTTAGGTCTTTATTCTCTGGAGCGCAGAAGGTTAAGGGGGGACTTGATATAGGTCTTTAAAATGATGTGAGGGATAGACAGAGTTGATGTGGACAAACTTTTCCCTTTGCGAATAGGGAAGATTCAAACGAGGACATGACTTCAGAATTAAGGGACTGCTGAGTCGGAGGCTGCTACTGCGGGTCTGCGGACGGCGGCACCGGGAGCCCGCGGATCCCTGGAGGGAGACCGCTTTTCGGGGCTCCTGCAACGGCGAATTCTCCCGCCCGTGTTGCGGGGTTGAAGAGCTCCTGGAGCGGGGCCTGACACCACTGCCCCGCGCGGCTGGAATGGCCGCGGGACTTTGCGAGCGCACACCGGGGGCTCCAACACCAAGACCCGGTGTGCGACCTCGCACCACCCGGCGTGGCTTCAATGGCCGCGGGACAATCGCCATCGCCAGCCGGGGGCTTTGACTTTGACTCTGACATCGGGGGGGGGGGAGAGTGCAGTGGAGAGATAAGTTTTTTTGGCCTTCCATCACAGCTATGTGATGGATGTTTATGTAAAATTTAATTATGTTGTGTCTGGGGTCTATTTGTGTGTAATGTATGGCTGCAGAAACGGCATTTCGTTTGGACCTCCAGGGGCCCAAATGACAATTAAATTGACTCTTGACTCTTGACTCTTGAAGGGACAGAAGTTTAGGGGTAACATGAGGGGGAATTTCTTTACTCAGAGAGTGGTAGCGGTGTGGAATGAGCTTCCAGTGGAAGTGGTGGCGGCAGGTTCGTTGGTATCATTTAAAAATAAATTGGATAGGCATATGGATGAGAAGGGAATGGAGGGTTATGGTATGAGTGCAGGCAAGTGGGACTAAGGGAAAAAAGTTGTTCAGCACGGACTTGTAGGGCCGAGATGGCCTGTTTCCGTGCTGTAATTGTTATATGGTTATATGATATGCAACAAAATACTAAACATGACTACTTTCATTTACATGACATTGCTGTGTCCCAAACGTTATGGTGCCTTGAAATTGGGGGACTATGTATAAACACTGCTGTAATTTCTACATGGTGAAACCAAAATGTATCAAAATGGCCTTTATTAAAATCTGACAACGTGCACTTTAACCACGTGATTTTTTTTCTATTACAAATCTTAAATTGTGGACTACAGAGGCAAATAAATGATGGGTCTTTGACCCAAACATTATGGTGGGCACTATTAAGCATGTCACTCAAATAATGCTCGGACTCAAAAGGATACCATTATGGTGAAGTACATGAGCTGCCCATGCAATACAAAAATCTCACTCTTTCCGTGCATTTCAGTGGTGAGGTGGGCTGTGTCATTTTCACAACAGTAAAGGCAGGGCCGACTTAACAGCATTATAGGCCCCCGGGCAAAGCAGTGCACTGGGGCCCCCACAGTTCCAGTTTCTTTATGCCGAATCAAGTATGCCGTCATGCACTTGGGATGTTCTTCTCCGTTTTCATGTTCTACAATAACATTCCACAATACCTATTATTGTGTCCCGGGCAACTGCCAAGTGTGCCCATGCGTTAAGACGGCCCTGAGTAAAGGTACACTTTGGATATCATGCTTAATTGTATTTGCCTTTGCATGATGTTTCTACTGCATTTTCACATAACAGAACCTTTACCTTAATGTATGTTAGTTAATAGATTAGTGGTGTTGAGACTCGAATGATCAGTCACAAATTTAGGCCATGTGCAGTTTGTTATTTAAGTTTATTTGGTGATTTGAATGTTAAAAAAACTACGGCTTCACCCTATTTGATATTAAATTATAAAATATTTTGATATCGAATAAGGTAGACACAATGCTGGAATAACTCAGCAGGCCAGGCAGCATCTCTGGAGAGAAGAAATAGTATAGAATAAGTTGGTATTTTAAAGTGCGTCTGGGAATATGGATACTTTTAAAATTGTAAATTATATAAAACATTTGGTGGATGATATCTCAGATTTTCTTGGATTTGGAACATGAACAGTAATTGTTTTGTCTGAGCAAAAACTAAAAAATGTAACTTGTTTGAAGCAGATTTCAATTTTTTTTAAATGAGATTTAATTAACAGCGAGTGTAATTATCAATGGATATTCTGCTACAGTCCTGTTTGAGTCCTCCAATATTTTGAACTAAAATGTTTGTATTTTTAACATTGTGGAATGTGTTCAAGAATTAGCACCAGGTGAGAATGGAGCTGTAATGTATTTTTTAAGTTGAGATAGAATGTGACTTGGAGGGGAACCTGGACTTGGGATGATTGCCTGATGCTCCTTTCTTTAGTAATTGGGCTAAGGTTAATGTAGTCTATGTAAACAACTTCAGTGTATTTTGTAGATGGTGCTTACTGCAGCTACGTTTCTACGTGATGGTGGAGGAGGAAATAAATATTTAGTGTGGGGATTGAGATATCAGTCCAGTAAACTGTTTTGTTCTGGCAAGTTGGCACAAGATTACACACCTAACATGTAAATTGTGCATGTAAAAAGCCTTTAAAAGTATCAGAGGACGAGTCATACTGCAGATTTTCCAGCCTGCTATCTTTTCTACCCCTTGGTTTCATGCTGTTCCCCCTTCTATCTGCAGTGTCAAGGGTGAGTGGTTACTGATCATCAGTAGAGGTGTTCATTGCCTGACACTTTGCAGTGTAATTTGGTGTGGCATCCAGTTCACCAGGCTTGGTTTCCTGTGCTTGCTTTAAATCAGGGGACAGCAACCTACGGCTCCCGGAATTATCTGGCCCGCAGGCGGATTTTTTTTCCCCGTAATCATCCGGCCCGCCCCGAGTGTAGCCGGGCGCCCAACCCGAGAGCGCGGCCGAGCTCTGGCTGTACCGCATCCTGTGCAAAGCTGTCAGCATGGCCTCGCACCTTTTGTGAACACACTTAAGAAAGAACTGCAGATGCTGGAAAACTCGAAGGTAGACAAAAATGCTGGAGAAACTCAGGGGGTGAGACATGCAAGGATTGACTTGACTAAAGAATCAAAATTGCATACATTCAGTGACTTCAACATGGCAATGCTACTTGCAGATAATTCCAATGTAACCATTGTTTGGTGTCATGAGTTCAATGCTGGTAAACTGTTTTAATTTCAGTAGCTGTAGTAGTTTAATAGCAGCTATAAATAAATCAATTCTCTCAGAGCAATAACTTTCATCATTCCCATGGAATAGCACACAAATCTGTTTACATTAAATGCATTTGGATATCTTAAGATGCATTTGGTACTAACTGTAAGCTACCAGAGGGTAGGTTTGGTATAAAATCTATTGACACTGCTCCATTGCACTTTAATGATCATATACCTCTGCTGTCCAAAAGCCATGAAATTGAAGGCTTACCTCCAGATTTGCAGACTTTTAAGTTTTGACTGATGTATATTTGAGGCTGATGTATATTTTGGATCACTGTATCTGAGAATCATGGGAAAGAAATAGGCCTACAGGAGTCTATGAGCATTATTTTCAAGATGTCTTTATGGTTGGGAGATATACTAGAGGGCAGATATGGGAAATATAACAACACTGCAAATTGGGACACACGGAACTGGACGAGGTGGGTTAAAGGCCTGTTTCCATGCTGTATCTTTCAATTCAATCAAAACATGGATCTTCGGTTAAGCCAGACAATTTTTGGAGACTATTAAATGTAATGAAATTGCTTAAACCTCGGACCTCATTTACGTACATTTTGAGAGGATATTTGAGTTTAATATTGTCGAATGGTTAGAGAAGAACTTTTCGTATTCCATTTTGGCTATCCCAAGAGTAATATGGCCAGGCCCAGTCACTGACTTTTGCTCTAGCCCTGACTTTTTTCAGTTACTGATCCAGTTCCCTTTTGATGCAAGAATGAATTCACCATCTGTCTGGTGTTTTCTCAATGTTACTTTTGTGAGTCGCCTTAAATGTATCTAATTGTTGGCCCTTCAACCGTAGAAAAAACATTCCCTCTGTTCACTTTGTCTATGATTCCAACTTTTTTTGCACATCAATCTTGGCTTGGAGAATGGAGGCGGTGGCGAGGAATTCCCAATGACCAAGGCAGCGGGCGATGTTGTCCGAGGAGCGCTGACCTTCCTTCCTCCCCATCTCGCCCCTTTTCTCTCTCTCTCTCTCTCTCTCTCTCTCTCTCTTGTACACCCCCTACACCCCTTATCCTGGGACCCCTCTACATCCCGCACCGATCCCCATTCCCGCCTCTTCAGTTCTCACTGACATGCCCTGTGCTCTCCCCCCCCAATTTATTCATCCTGCGCTGATCACCCTATCCACCTCGGATTAATTATCCTGCCGCCATAACCCCCCCCCCCCCCCCATCCATCCTACACTGGTTCCTCAATCCACCCTGTACTTACTACTTTCCCATCCATCCTGCACCTCCTCCGCCCATCCTGTACTGATTCCCCCATCCATCCTGTACTAATCCACGCATTTTTCCAGTACTGACCCACCCTCCATTTACCTTGCACCTTCCCCCATTCATCCTGTGGTGATTCTCCATTCATCCTGCACAGACCCTCTGATCCACACTGTACTGACCCCCCCCCCCCAATTCATCATGCGCTGATCTCTCCCCCCCCCCCCCCCCCCCCCATCCTGTACTGATCCTCCCATTCAGGAAGAATGGGGGGAACAGTCTGAAGAAGGGTCTCGACCCGAAACGTTGCCTATTTCCTTCGCTCCATAGATGCTGCCTCACCCGCTGAGTTTCTCCAGTACTTTTGTCTACCCCCATCCATCCCGTACTGAACCCCCCCCCTCCCCATTCAACACCACTGACATCCCCCATGCTCTCCCCTCACAATTTTAGCTACTCCAACGAACACGTACTAATTCACCTGCCTCAATCCATTCATTCTGCACCGACTGCCTTCTTAAACCCCCGCCATCTATCCACCCCGCACTGATTCACACACACCCCTCCCTGACCCTATTGTCCTGGAAATGTCTTCAGAACGAATATTGACTATGTTTGGTAACGGAATGCAATCAAATGTGTTTTAATTCACAATGTTATTATTTGTTTTAATCCATAAAGATGGATTAATTAAATTGTGAACACGTGAAACATTAAAACCGCAGTGTTCGATTGTCACTGCTACGGTTGACACGTTATTACATAATTCATTTTAACGGAAAATCAATGCTCTTAATATGGAGTATCAGTACTGTAGTTATTTAATGAGCAACATTCACATCTATACGTACGCATATATGTTACCATGGTCCAGGATCTATTGACACAGGTTGATCATACGCTGAATAATCCAACCACATTTTTGTTTGGAAGTGGAAAGTACTAATAGAAATTGCATTAATTGCAATGTGTAAAAAGGGTTGAGATACTGTCTTATAATTTTGCTGCATGTCATTGTGGTATATATCATGTCTTGATTGGTGAATGTTTAGTTTGTGACTTTATTAGAAGCAGAAATAATATGTGAATGCTTCATTGAGTATAATTCCGACTGGTAACTACACGCTTCGTCCGAGCACATTATCGCACGCGTCATGCAAGCCATCTTAAATGACCACCTAAACTGTAATTTGGCAACCTAAAAAGCTGCCAAGGTTGCCCGGCTGGCAACAGGGAAAAATGTTAAGCGAGAACCCTGTAGTATCAGTGAAAGAGGTATTATTTCTACGGAGGGATGGTGCATGACTTGGAGGGCATTATGTAGATGCTGATATTTCCAAAATACAAAACCCAAGTCATCTTCAGTGGTCGAGGTTGAGAGTTTGGGAGTGCTGTTGGTGCTTCTATCACGTCACATCTGGTCCTCCTTCAGTACAGGGAAAAGAAGCCTGGTGTCCTTCTAACAAAAGTCTTCCAATATAGGAAAAATCTTCATGAATCTCCTCTGCAGCCCCTCCAGCGAACTGCATTATTCCTATAATTGCAGTGACTAGAATTGCACACTGTTAATTACAATCTAATTGATGTTTTGTAAAGTTACAGTAAATGTACGTACTGCATAATGTCCCAACCTTTGTATTCTATTCCGTGACCTTTGAAAGTAAGCATGTCATATGCTTCCTTCACCCTATATACCTGTATTGCCATTGGCAGGGAATTAGTAACTTTAAACTAATGTCTTGCTGTTCATCATCATTGCTTAGTGCCTTACCATTTACACTATATACCTACCCCTATTTGGCTGCAGAAAGTGCATCACATCTCTCGTAACAGAGTTGTGTTTTGGAGTTCTTGACATTTCATTGTGATCTATCAAGGCAATGCATAATTTATATTTGAAAGCTTACCATTTGAATTTTAAATTCAAAGAAGATAAAATAAACTTAACGGGTGAACAGCATTTCAATTGTATTCACACTCTTAATTTTACCTTCTGTCCAAAGGTGAAAGTTCATTTGAAACATCTAAGTGCTTAAATTTAAAACTTAACAGAATTTTTCAGATTAAAACATTTAAAGTTTGGAATTTGAAATCCTGTATTTCTGGTATTCATGGGATTTGTTTGATTTCTAATGAGGCTAGTGAATAACAGCAAGACATGTCTTTCTATGTTATGCGGAGGAAGGCTTTCGGCATAAGAATCTGCCACTTTAATGATAAAACAGGCATTTCATTAATCTGATAGCAGAGCTCCAAGCAAGTGACAAAAGCAAATCACATTATTAGTTTCTACCTATTATTGGGCCAAAATCTATTTTGCATTTGTGAATTAAGATTTATAAGCAAAGCATTGGTATGAATGACCCACGGAAAAATGTGCCAAACATTCAAGGCAGAAATTAAAATATGTTTCCACAAAAAGTATTAAGACAGCAAATCTTTGAGGAACGTGAGCAGGCATGACAAAGGAGTAATGATTAATAACTGAATCCTGGAATAATTCATCTTGAATCCTACTCCCTAAGTGTTTTACAACAATATAGCAATCTGATTTTGGAGTTTTCAATCAATACCTCCACCTATTCGTAACTTTTTAAGTTAAAATTGTTTCCACAGTGTGGTAAATTATCAAAAAAATTTAAGTTATGGATGCTGCCAAAGCAAATATTAGCCCCCAGGATAAATGTTGAAAACAACCCACCACCTGGTGAGGGCTGCTATGCCAAAGCCTCCTTAGGAGTAAAATGCAACTGTGGCCAACACTCTAGCCAACTTCCGAGTTCTTATTAACCTCCACCAAGATGGTGTTGCTGTTTGAACATTCTGAACACAAACTCAAACTTTGTTTTAAACCTCTTCCAGCTACCTTTTTACTATTCCTGGGCTTGAGTGCACAAGGTCCATTTAATACTTAAAATAGTTGCTCTCTGCAATTAGTACATCAAATGGAAAGTTTGAAATTCTGCATGATATATACAAATAGCATATTAATTTTTAAATGAACAGCAAGAATTTACTTGTATTAATGAACATATGTTGTGTTTCCCCTCAAACTGAAATATGAAGTGTCGCATGAAATTTTAAACATCAGCTACTTAAACCATTTTAGGTGTTAAGAACCAGGTTTTTTAGTTAGCATTTATTCTTGCTGGGTGTCCATGGGCTCTAAAACCAGCTAGGTCAGTTGTATGGGAATCTTGTCAGTACAGTTTTGAACAATTTGTAGTTCAAGTGCATTGGCTACCTTTTTGTAAAATAAAATCCATGTCTGACTGAGGAAGTTTAAATCTCCAGAAAAGTGTAGTGCATTCCTTCATTATAAATACATTGCATTGTCAAACTGAAATGTTTGGAGTTTCCCCTTTGTCTCAAAGTCAATTTTTGGGAGAAGATCTTGGACAGTTAATCCAAGTGCTTACACAACAGTCTTTCCGACACAGATAGCCAAAGATCAATTTAGGCAGGAACCAATTCATCGGTGATCTGAATTGCAGGAAATAGTTTTGGGTCACTAGTCTACATTTCAATTGTATCCTTATACTTGGGTGAGGGGAGATGGTCAGATAAATGACAAGATACAGGATTAAAAAAAAATTACGATCTAAGTTTTTCAATTGATTCATCAAAACCATACTCCTGAACAAATGTTTGAGACCATAGATCTGCAGCCTGGTAATCAAAGTTGCCGTTGATTTTTATCTCTAGCATTAGTGCTACAATCTTCTACGTAACACAAATGAATGTGCATACCACCAGCATCTTGTAACTGTTGGTTTGTGAACACATGGGATACTTTGCAAGGAAGGGTACAGTTTTCTACTAATCATCAATATCAGCAATAATTGTTTTCAAAACATTAATCTATATTTATGGGCGTTAGTCCTCATCAACTTGTGACACTGTTGTTTCTGAGAAAGCCTGGTGGGTGAAATAGAGATAATGAACTGCCTATCCACCAAGAACCTGTTTACAATCATAGAGCCATACAGCAAGCCAAATTGCCATGCTGACCAAGTGGCCTAACTGAGCAAGTCATACTATCACATCCCTGCCCGTGTAAATGGTGGAAAATTAATCCATTCTTTATAGAATTGCTATGTATATAAATGTGGAAAATGTCCTATATGAATGCATCAAACTTGGTGAGACGGCTGCACTCCCCAACATAGCAAGAAATTGCAAGAGTTGTGAATGTAGGTATGTTACAATACTTACCTTCAGCGGCGCTGCAATTCTGCCACTGGCCGTGTGCACGTTTTGGCGCCTTTGAGGGGGGGGGGGGGGGGGGGGGGGGTTTAAACGCGTTTTTTTTCCTACCTTGTCCTGGATTATATTTGGTTGGATTATATTTGGTTGCTGATGAATCATTCCAACGGGCGTTTTTTTTAAAATTATTTTTTTTAAATTAGAAGTACGGTAAATTACAATAATACACAACACATATCTTAATACATTTTTTGTACCGCTTCATTTTTTTTGAGCTTTAAGAAAAAGATAGAAGTAAGGAAAGTAAAGAAAGTGCGCAAGAGTCGTGAAGAGCAAGACTGTTGGGAAAAGAAAGCCCCTTAGAAAAGAAGTTAGAGAAAAGGAAGTAAAGTGAGAAAGTAGACCCTAGAAAAGAAAGAAAAAGAAAGTAGGAACAATCGCTCTATTATAACATTAAACTCCGCAGAAAGGGGACTACCAACCAAGTCTGTTTTTGTTGTTTTACCTCCCGTTACCAGGTCCTGATACCATTTATTTATTTATTTATTTTTAAAATTACTATTGCACCTCATGCTTGTAATAGGTCCAGAAACGTAGACCACGTCTTTTGGAATTGGTCTGCTTTACCTGCTAAGAGGAATCTCATCTCTTCCAGGTGTAATGTTTCAAACATATTTGATATCCACATTTTTATTGTTGGTGTGGGCGCATTTTTCCAGAATTTAAGTATAAGCTTTTTTCCCATTATTAGCCCGTAATTGAATAAATTCTTCTGAAACACGTTTAGTTCAGGGTTACCTTACGATATTCCAAAAATGATCCATTCTGGTTTTGGTACCAGTTTTATTTTGATTAATTTTGAAAAAATATCAAATATTTCATACCAGAATTTTTGGATTTTTGTACAAAAAGCAAAAGAATGCGCTATGGTAGCTTCTTGACACAGACATTTATCACAGATTGGTGAAACATTAGGGAAGATTTTATTTAATTTAGTTTTTGAATAATATAATCTATGTAATGTTTTGAATTGGATGAGCGTATGTCTTACGTTGATCGAACATTTATGCACCTGTAGTAAATGATTATCCCAGCTCTCTTTTGAAATTTTTATAGATAATTCTTGTTCCCAGTCTCTTCTAATTCCATCTGTTGTGGGTATTTCTATGCTTAAAATGATATTATATAGGTGCGATATTAGATTAGCTGATTCTGCCTTTGTCTTCATTGCTTCATCCAGTAAGTCGGAAGGCATATTATGAGAGTCTTTTGTGTATTTTTTCAGATAATCACGAATTTGAAGATATTTAAAATATTGGTTATTTTTCAAATTATATTTCAGTTGTAGTTGTTGAAATGATAGTAATTTTCCCAATTCATACAGATCTTCGAGCGTTTTGATTCCCATTCTTTCCCATTGTATAAATGATTTGTCTATGATTGATGGTTTAAACAATGGATTATTGACTATTGGTATTAAAAGAGATAGGTTTCTTAATTTTAGATTCTGTTTTATTTGTTTCCATGTTCTAATTGTGCTATGTATAATTGGATTTTTATTATAATTTTTATTATTCAAATTTATTGGTGAGAGGATAGTCGCTCCTATATTACTCGGGGAGCAGTCCCCTTTTTCCATTACCATCCAGTCCGCCTGCTGGGCAGAATTGTCCAGCAGGTGAATCATATTTTTAATATTTACTGCCCAATTATAATACATAAAATTAGGGAGCGCTAGACCCCCCAACTCTTTTCGTTTATTAAGGTGTGCTATTTGTATTCTATGGGATTTATAATCCCATATAAAATTTGTAATGCCAACGGGCGTTCTGTATATATATTTTTTAATCGCCCGACTCGTTCAGCGCTGGAGTCATTTTAAAATCGGCTTCTAAAGCCTTCAACGCCGACAACGGGGACGGATTTCATGTAGGTGACAGGTAAAAAAAAAAAGCTGTTTATTTTTATGTATAAAAGTGGTCCTTAAGATGCCTTTAATTCACATTTAAAGGTGCAAAACGGTGATTTAGTCCCCATACCAACTGGCAGTGTTTTTCATGCCGATATGGGGGTATAAATCACTGCAAACCGCAACGTTCCAAGTGGTCGCGTTCCAGAAAAACCCACTCGCAAGTTGATTTAAAAGGCCATTAATTTATAGGTATTAAACATTACATTCCTTCCATTTGGCCTATAAATCCATGACAATGAGATTTAAAAATTATGTTATATTGTGAATTCTTGTTTGAATGTTATTTGGACATTTAGGCTATTTAAAAATGTTAATCTATTCTTAAGAAATTGATAGATGTTTAGATCTAGTAATTGAATTTTATAATTAGCTCCAATTAGGTAACTAACTAATTATATGCTTTAATTTCAAGTCATCTAAGTAAGATTGTTTCAGAATGCTTCATACTATAATAACTGATCATTTATTTTAGTTCTCTTAATTTTTAAGAAAGTTTTGGCCATTTGGCTGTCCTCGATCACAGCTTTTGTGTTGGAATGGAAAATGGAAAAGCAATAGGGAACAAGATGCTAATTCCAGAGTATGAAAATGACCAAAACATTTTTAATACTTAAGATATGAAAGTGAATTAGATGACAAATGAAACTTCTTTTTATGCTTTATCTGATGGGATAAATTATAGACTTGACTTTTAAAATCTCAAAATTTTGTAACATTGCTAGTGAATGCAGCTTAATCCATGATTCAAGCCAGCCTCAACCCCCATTGACTTGATCTATACTTCACAATGCCACGAAAGCAGCCAGTATGATGAAGGACCACTAATACCCCAGTCATTGCCTCTTCCCTCTCTTATCGAGCAGAAGATATAAAGCTTGAAAGCATATACGACCATGTTCAAGGCCAGCTTCCTCCCCACAATTATCAGCTCTTGTCGGATCTTTTGTATGCTAGGGATATGTTTCCTGATATTACAATCTACCCCGCGGTGTCCCTTGCACTCTTTCTGTAATTGCACTTTCTTTGTAGATGTAAGACTATATTCTGCAAACCTTTTTTCTCTCTGCACCACTTGATGTACTTGAGTATAGTATAATTTGCCTGTACAGTACACAAAGTTTTTCACTAACTTGGTACAAGTAACGATAAACCAATACTTGTTTTCTGTATTTGTGGGAGTGTGGGGAGGGATATATCAGCTGTATATGGAGTTTGATGAAATGGCAAGTGATCGAAGCAAATTGTTGGTTAATTGATTAGAATACCAACTTAATGGCCTATTTTTAAACTAAAAGAAATACTAAGGCATGATTGGGATTTGTAGACTTGAAGATTCATATAGCTGTAAATAAAGGTAACACAATATCTGTCCAAAAATTCTGAGTATTCTAATATATGGTTAATGGAATGTAATACTGCATGTGAGTGATGAAACATTTTTGTGAATGCTATATTAAGTACTCGAGTGCTAGCATTATCCTTAGTTATGTGTTAATGGTTGTATTTAGTACAGCATTCTGTATTCAACTATCTCAAGTGCTTCACATCCAATGAAACACTTGATGTCTGGAGGTCATAGTAGGAGCTATATTATTTCAATTTTATTCAATTTATATGTAGCCCTACACAAGTGAATTGATGATTCTCAAATGTTATGGTTATTTTTTTGAAAATAACACTCACTTTTCTCCGTTTTGAAAAAATGCTCTTAAGTAATTTTGATGGTACAGATGCACAACCTTTTATCCGGAAGCCTTGGGACCAGACACTTGTCAGATTTCGGACATTTTCGGATTTCCGAATGGAAGATTTTTAGCGTAGATTAGGTAGGTAGCGCGAGCGACTGGGGAATCATTGTAAATCATTGCATAAATGTTCGTCAGTTAGTTTGGAGGGATTTTATGTGGTGGTGGTGGTGGGGTGGGTGGGTGAAGGGGGAAACTTTAATTCTTAGTCCCCTACCTGGTCGGCGACTCCCAACATCGCGGAGCTGGGGGCTCCGTCCGGCCGCGGGCGGCGCCGGTTGTAGCTCCGACCTCGGCAACTCTACCCCTGGCTGCGAGGCGCTCCAAATCCAGCGCGGCACGCGGTCGGACGCCCGCAGCCCCAGCTCCGCGAATGTTGGGAGAAGGCGGCCTCAGCGCCCTGGAGCTTACCGCACAGCGACCCGGTAAGGCATTGCCCGCTTCCCGCTGGTATCCCAGCGCTGCGACGCCGCCGACTCCCAACATTGGGCGGGCGTCCGGCCGCGGGCGGCGCTGGATTTGGAGCGCCTCGCAGCCAGGGGTAGAGTTGCCGGGGTCGGAGCTACAACCGGCGCCGCCCGCAGCCCCAGCTGGGAGTTGGCGGCCACAGCGCTGCGGAGCTTACTGCACGGCGACCCGGTAAGGCATTGACCGCTCCCCGTCTCTCCGACCAGGTAGGGGACTAAGAATTAAAGTATACCCCTTCACCCCCCCCCCCCCCTCACATAAAAGCCCTCCAAACTAACTGACTAACATTTAAGCAATGATTTACAGATGTTTAAGTGTCTCTTAAGGAGGAGGCAGCCGCTACAGCTGAGGAGGCAGCCGCTACAGTAGTACAGACCTGGGTTGACCGTGGGTCGTTTCGGGTCAAGTTTGACGCCAAACGCGAGCTTTGGTGTGCAGACGACATCCTGGAAAAAATGGCCGGTTTTCGGAGTTTTTCGGTTTCCGGAACACCGGATATAAGGTTGTGCACCTGTATAGTTGCTAATTATTGAGTAAATGGCAGCTGTTTTTTGAATTTGATAGAAATTCCATAGTGCTCGTAGTTATGTACAGCACAGATTCGGGCGCTTCGGCCCATCTTGTTGGCTTATAGGGCTGACCAAGTTGGCTTAAAGGGCTGGTCCCATTTGCCTGCATTTGGCCCACAGCCTTCTGAACACCACCCATCTGTCCAAATATCTACCAAGTCAAGTATCAAGTATCCTATATTGTCATTCAGACTTTCCAGTCTGAACAAAATTTCGTGCCTTGCAGTCATAACATAGAGTAAAATAACAAAACACACAATAAACACAGATTTAACATCCACCACAGTGAGTCCACCAGGCACCTCCTCACTGTGATGGAAGACAATGGTCTTAAAGTCCTTGTCTCTTCCCTCCTTGTTCTCCCTCTGCGCTGAGGCGATCCAGGCTTCCGATGTTGTGACCCCGCCGGGTGATGGTAAACAAGTCCCGCGGCTGAATCCGAGCTCCGTGAACGGGCCGGTTCAAACTCCGCGGCCTGGGGCGGTCGAAGCTGCCGCCTTCCAGTCCAGCAGACGAAGCTGTTGTTGAGGGAGCTCCAGAAAAACAGGTCACCAACCTGTAACTTGCGAGCTCCCGACGATGTCGTCCACTGCGCCAGCGGCCGAGCCTCCGAAGTCAGGTCGTCGCCGCCACAGCCCTGAATTCGGGTCCTGGCTGGCTCTGCCTCCGGAGCCTCGAGGTCGGTCCCAGTTGGAGGCCTCAGCGCAGACGGAGACGGGGGATATGACAAGAAAAGGTTGCATCCCCCCGAAGGAAGAGACCAAAAACATGTCTCCCCCCCCCCCCCCCCCCCCCCCCCCCCCCACACACACATACACAACCTAAAAAAACTAAAATTAACTAAAACAGGACCAAAGAAATCAACAACAAAGAGAAAAAACTGACGGACTTCAGGCGAGCCGCAGCTGCTAGGCCTCTTCCGGACGGAATCCATGGTCGTTTACTGGATAATGTATGTACATGAGATCATTATCCTATTGCTTTTACAGGAAAGCTTGCTCTGCACAAATTAAATAGTTCAATAGTTCAACGGCTGCAAAGTATTGATTTGTAAACGACTTGAGGGTGATCTGACACGGAAAGACATCATATAAAGGCAAATCTTTAAACATTTGTAATGGAAATGCACACTGGGGCCCTTAAAATAGCATTTTGCAATAGTTTTGCATTAAGCTGAGGTGCAATATTGCTGAATGTTTAAAATAAAATAGTGATGTTTAAAAGTGCATAGTAAATTTACTGCAGGTTAGATTCATTTGCTCAAAGCTGAGAAATTAGTACTATGTACATGTGGGTACAGGTGCACAACCTTTTATCCGAAAGCCTTGGGACCAGACGCCTTTCGTAATTCAGAATTTGTCGGTCTTCGGAATGGAAATTTTTTTGCGTAGATTTTAATGGCTGGCTCAGTGGTAGAGTGCTCGGCTCATATCCGCAAGGTCGCGAGTTTGCGCCTTGATCCCGGCAGAAGAAGTTGGAGCGGGGCTGGGCTGGGCTGCTGCTGGCTGTGGGTCTCTGGGATCTCTGCTTGCGGTGGGCCTGGTGGTCGACGTCCAATTGGTCCTGACGTCTCCGGTGACTGCACTGACCTGCAGCCATCGCCGTCGTGAAGACAGTACAAAGCCCCCACGCCAGTGCAATGAGCGGGGAGCTGGAGAGGGGAGGGAAGGGGTCACACACATGGCCGGGAAGCAGAGGGGTGTAGGTGGGGTGAAACTGAAGGGAGCGACAATCTGCTGCTGCCTGCACGCTGAGTTAAAAAGTTCCCACGCAAGACTCATGATACACTGTGTATCGTGTCTACCGTGGGAACTTTTTAACTCGGCAGGCAGCAGATTGTCAATTATTAACCCTCCCACGCAATATACTCTCACCTTCCCTTTTATGAATGGGGATTTAGTTCCCCTTTCTTCGAGGACTGACCGGAGGTTCCGCTGTCACCTCTGCGGGCCGCCCTCGGTGAACGTCCTGTCTCCCTGTCCCTGGGATAGTAGGGGGCGATCAAACAGCACAATACCCCCCCCCCCCCTCCAACTCCAGACGAATCCGCTCCCCGATGGGCCGCTACGGCGACAAGTGGCAGTTCGCCCACAGCCCGAGCTGCGCGACCCCAAGAACAAGAAGTACCTTCCACACTATCAGCTTCTGCCCATACACTGCGTGTTCCTCTGAAGTTGGAACGGGGCTGGGCTGGAGTTGCTGATCTGGGATCTCCGTGCTTGCAGTGGGCCTGGGGGGTCAGTGTCCCAATGAGGGGGCGCAGCTCGGGCTGTGGGCGAACTGCCACTTGTCGCCGTAGCGGCCCATTGGGGAGCGGCTTCTGGTGGTCCTGACATCTCCGGCCAGTTTGCAGTTTTCCTCTGGAGTTGGAACGGGGCTGGGCTGCTGCTGGCTGTGGGTCTCTGGGATCTCCGTGCTTGCAGTGGGCCTGGGGGTCGGTGTCCCGTTGGTCCTGACGTCTCCGGTGACTGCACTGTGCTGCTAGCATCGCCGACGTGAAGACAGTGCAAAGCCCCCGCGCCGGTGCAATGGGCGGGGAGCTGGAGAGGGAAGGGGTCACACACATGGCCGGGAAGCAGAGGGGTGTAGGTGAGGTGAAAATGAAGGGAGCGACAATTTGCTGCTGCCTGCCCGCTGAGTTAAAGTTCCCACGCAAGACTCACGATACACTGTGTATCGTGTCTACCGTGGGAACATTTTAACTCAGCGGGCAGGTAGCAGCATATTGTCAATTATTAACCCACCCGCGCAATATACCCTCAACTTCTCTTCTATGAATGGGGATTTAGTTCCCCTTTCTTCGAGGACCGACCGGAGGTTCCACTGTCACCTCTGCGGGCCGCCCTCGGTGAACGTTTTCAAGGACCTTTCTTCAAGGACCGAAAAAATGGCCGCTATTCGGAGGTTGTCGTTATTTGGATCGTCGGATAAAAGGTTGTGCACCTGTATTGTGAAAGGACAATGTAGGCACTGTAAGGAAAGCAGTTGTAAAGGGCTGAGAAGCTACAAAGTAATAGAAATGTGTGCATCAACTAAATGAGATCAGTAAAGGGCCTGTCCCACTTTCACGACCTTTTTTACTCGTGGACATTTTTCATTGGGATAGAAAAAATGCCCCGACCCACGTGATGCCACGAGTACCTACGACCTACCTATGACCTCCTACGACCATGCTGCGAGTATGAATCAAGGGTAAACTTGGCAGAGGTCGTGAAAGTGGGACAGGTCCTTAACTTATAGCAATGTGATTTCAATGTACCCGTTTTGTTCAATTTTTTTTGTTATGTTTCTTCAAAATGCAAGAAATAGTAATTATGATGCCATTTCCCATTGTTTCTTTAAATTAAGTGCATTTGTTAATTGTGCTATATATTACAAATAGTATAATCAGTTGAAGCAATTCACAAGTTATCAAGCTGGAGTATTTAGATTTCTGAAAAAATGTTGAAGATTATTGTAGAATAAAAATGATAGACTTGCCCACGGTCTGATTTTACCACTGGCTGAAGTAACATGGACAGTTTCATGGTGAATTTTACTGTACATTTCTTTGAGTGGAACATTTTAATTTGGAGATTTTACAAAGCACCAAATTTGCATTTGTTGGTAACTAAGGGTTTGATAGTGTTCTAATTTTATGGCCTTTTGCTACCTTTGGTTTTGCATCAATTGAAGATTTACTTTGAAGTCCATACTGCAGTGATGTTCAAGATATGTCCGACAGGCAGTATGCAGACTGCAAGTTGCTTTGCAGTCTGCAAATCTCCTGTCTGTTTCTTTCTTAAAGCCTTAAAGTTATGTACAGCTCTTGGGACTGAAGTAGTGGAAACTGTTGCTCTCTGGGCACATCAGGAGTAGCCTTTATAAATTGCCAGGTCTGGCACTTTTTAAAAGCTGAGACATTTGCTCTGTTGTCTCAAACTTCTATAGTGGACCCAGCCAGATCTCTCCTGCTGTTCATGTACACGGGGCAAATTTCTTTTGAAGCAGGGATTAAATTCTTGGAAGATGAACTCTTTAAAGCAATATTGTGGCTTAGAAGTGCTGGGGTGGAGCACAGGACACTGCTGTGAGGGAAAGAGAGAGTACTATTAGGATCCTGGTAAAGGACAAAAAGAGAACTAAGCTTCAAAGGAGTATGGTAATGGGACCAAAACACAGTAGGAGCCTTGAGCTAATTTTGAATATAGAAGCTTTTATTGTGATATAATTATTCACAGCTCTTATTGGGCTTAATATGTACATCTAGATGTTGTTTAAAGAGATGGATATCTGCTCTGTTACTCATGTTTTTTAAAAAACAGTTCAATATATCACTTGGGATTCTATCTGCCCAAGTAATGCTTGGCTTACTCCATGGCGCCTTTCTCACAGCAATTTGGTTATTATCAGAAACCATAGCAGAATTGAAAGAGTTGTACCTCATCCTACAATTCTGTAGCATCTTGCATTTGGTTCCAGTGTGCTATACCATCCAACAAAAATGTGTGCTGCATTTGAGGATTGAGCTAGTCATAAATACATAGTTACATGCAGATTCCAGAAACTGGTGTGCAAAGTCCTAAATTTCATGACCTTTGCATAATTCAAATCTAGCCCCATTCTCTTGCCTTCTCCCAATAACCTCTGACACCCGAACTAATCAAATTTGACGGCATGTTCAAAATTTGTGCTCAAAGCCCTGTAAGCGTTGGAATATGGTGTGAGAAAAATAATGGCCTGACTCATTTAAATGCCACGTTATTGTTGCTTTTATTGTATAAATTATTTTGGGTATGTTGACCTCCGAACATTCTGTAGAATTGCACATTTAGCAAGTTAAAATCTGTCATTAATCCATTAGCAGATTTTTCTAATGTTTGTGTTGAATGGACAAAATCAAGATTACTTAATAGCCTGTCAAATTTGTTGCATTTGTATCACATTTGCCTTTGTCTGCTTGCAATTCTTTTAATGTCTTTCATCTACTGGTTTGTATATTCCAAATCTGAATGTAACATGGGTAATAAAGTGATAATTGGGGCCTGGGTGCTTGCAAATTTATTTTTTTAAAGGGGAAATTTGAATGGCATGCAGATGAGTAAATATCTCCATTTCACCTTCTCTCTGAAGTTTACAGACCATTTGAAAGTTGACATTTGAAAGTTCACTTTAATTGCCATCAAGATAAATTATTAGAATGTTAGACCGCAAGAAAGGAGGAAGTTGAAACCAATCATAAAAAATACCACATGCCCATGTTCATTTGACATGTTTGTAGCATCATTAGTTTGAAGACTTCAGGCAATTCCAAATTATTAGTCGAAGCTCACTACTCAAGAACTCTCGTCAACTCCTGTACCTTGACGCGGGTGTCGAGGACAAATGGATCATGGTGACAGCATAATTGACTTTTAATAATTAACTTTTTCACAATAAAATTAAGCAGTATTGTCATTGCACATTATTTAATGTGTTAACAAAACTATCTATTTATATGACGGGTCCATTGACAGCGAGATGTACTTGTATATTCCATCACAAGCAAATTTCCTACCAATGACTTGATAACACAGCAAACAAAACCTTTGGGTTTTAATGTTGTATAAGCTGATTGGTGTGCAAGGCTGGCCAAGCAATTACTCAAGATGGTTTTTGTTTTCGTCATTTCTTTCAGATGAAATTTCCAATTAATAAACCTTTTTTGTATGGCACTCGGAAATATGTTGCATTCGCTTTTAATATTTGATGTTTTATTTTTCAATGTTGCATCCAGGCTCAAAAACATACCTCTCAGCTGTGAATGTTTTCCTAGCATGATTAAGGGTTTGCTAATCACATCTAATGTGGTCTAACTAAAGTGGTCTAAATAAACACTTTTTTTGCATAGGGGTAATTTTCATTGCTGTTCTTTAGAAGTGCATTATTCCAAAATAAACTTGTTATTATTTGTTTTGAGAACTCTAGTTCTGATGGCACTGATTCTGAAGCATTCATTTCTGATTTTGTGATCAAGTGCAAATGCACTGAATCCAATTCAGCAGAATTTAAAGGATATACATATCTTGAGGTCTCAACTTCCAGCAGAAAAATTACAAATGTTTATGAAGTACAGTTGAAAGCTAAATTTTGCCAAAGATATAAATTCCATATTTCATTCCTGATAAAGTTGTGGCTCATTTGAGCATCTGAACTTTGAGAGGTGGATTTGTGAGCCATTTGAACTTAATCTGTAAAATGTGAAATTAATGCTTGTAACGATTGTACAAGACTTGCCTTACTGGCTGTTTTTTCTTGAAGGTATAAATACTCTTTATTTACTCGGAAAATAAGTTTAGTAATGCAATTGTGACATTAACTATATTCAAGACACTCTCTCACTGACGACTGTTACGTGCGTTCCCAGGATGTAGGTGATTATTTCCAGCTTAACATGATTTTGCCTAATTTATGTTTCTTTTTTTTATCCAGACATAGTTCATGGCGGGAACCAGTAAATCCTTACTACGTGAACACAGGGTATGCCTTGGCACCAGCAACAAGTGCTAATGACAGTGAGCAACAGAGTATGTCAAGTGATGCAGATACCATGTCACTGACAGACAGTAGTGTGTAAGTATATTCACATGGCAAAATGCTATTTAAATGTTTTACTGTGCAATTATTGAAGGATATTCATTTGTGCAATATTGAATTTAACAAAAATATAGCTTTTTACTAGGGTTCTTTTAAATGTGACTTAATTTCCTACCTTTATAGTCAATTAATTGTGAATGTTTTCTTTGGATCTTATATTGTTTTGCTGAGTAATAAATAGTATTAACACATTTTGGTGCTGTGACGTTGAAACTGCTGTTATGCAGCAGCTTGTTAGACAGGTATTGCAGGTTTGATTCAGATACTAGAAGCTGAAGATACTGAAGTAAATTCCATATGATGAAAAGTACAATTTGGTTTTATTTTTTAGAGAGTTGTTGGGAGTATATCTTAGAATTTTTTTTTGCCAAATCACTATTCAGTCTGTTGAAATGTGCATAGAACTTTGTTCTAACCTTTTCCATTGTATCATGTATGTATGGAAGAAATATGCATCTTGTGTAGAAGTGTTTTTTTACTTTTTTATATCATCAGTGCCTTGCTTGTTGTTCAACCTCTAACAACAGTGGTTAGGTGTACTCTGGTTATAGGTGGTAATAACTCTGTTTTAAAATTTGAATTAAATTTCAAAAACAATAAATGTCATTTGTATGGAACTTCAATGCTCTGTTAAGTTTTGTATTCTTTGACTCTATTTAAGGACTTACCCAAGCATGCTGTTTACCTAAAAGCACACTTGGGTTATATCCATCTCGTTTAATCGGTATGAATGTGTACAGATGAAAAAAATGGGGACCAATGGTCAGAAGCTTAAGTCACATGGGGTCCACAGTAAGTTGGTAATTTGGCTTGGTCATAGACGGCATGTTTTTCGGACTGGAGTTCTCTGACCAGTGGTGTTCACAAGATTCACCATAAAGGCCTCTTGTTTGTAAATATGTAATGTATTTTGCTCATTATATAAATGATTTGGTTGATTAGTAACTTTGCAGATGAGACAAAAATGGCACATCAGGATCGATCAGCTAGAAATTTAGGTGGCAAAATGGCACATGGAGTTTAATGTGAGGTGAAGTGTTTTGGTTGGCAAATGCATGAGATTTGACCAATAAAGAATAGAAGTTTTAACACTGTGGTACAGTGGGATCTTGGGGTTTTGGTCCATGTTGCCTCAAGTGACAACATGAGTGGATCAGGTGGTAATAATGTCATGCAGTATAAGCCTTCATTGCTTGAGGTATTGAATATAAAGTTGGCAAGTCACATTGCACCTGTGTAAAATTTTGGTTAGGGCACATTTGGAGCATCGTGTGCTATTCTGGTTGTCACACTATATGAAGAATGGGGAGTGTTTAGAGAAGGTGCAGAAGATGTTCATAAGAATTTTGTATGAATTGGAGATTATTAACTACATGGAGAATATGGACTTTTTGGATTGTTTTCTCTGAAGGGTCGAAGGCCGAGGGGCAGTCTGATAGTGTATACAATTGAGCCATAGATGAAGTAGAGTCTTTTTCCCCAGGGTGGAAATGTCAAACGCCTGACAGCAGAGGTTTCATGTGAGAGGGGGGAGGGGGGCAGGTTTAAGATGACTTAAGAAGCAAGTATTTTGAGAGGTCCCTGAAATGCCCTGGTTGGAGAGGTGGTAGACGCAGGTATGGTAGACACTGGAATGATGGAAGAATATATTTAAGAGGCATTTAGATGGACACGTAAAGGCAGCGAATGGATGTGAACCATGCAGATGGGATTAGTTTGATATCAAGGTTAGGATGACGTCTTCAGTGGGCCAAAGAGCCTGTTTCCATGCTGTATCTCTAAACTAAAAATAAACATGATGACCTGAAGGGCCTGTTCCCTTGCAGTACTGTTCTGCTCTGTTCCTCCATACATATGTCTATGCAATATTTTATATATTTTTAATATATACATGCAGCACAGTTGCCATTTACTTGTCAGCTCATCAGGACAATTGATCTTAATGTGTAGGCCATTGTTTAATGTAATGTCCGATGGTTAGATAGGTAGGTAGATGGATAGATGGATAGGTGGATAGATAGATAGATAGATAGATAGATAGATAGATAGAAAACTTTATTTGATCTCTTGTGCTGTAGCAGTGGGACAGCATTTCTGGAGAGAAGGAATGGGTGACATTTTGGTTTGAGACCCTTCTTCAGACTGGAATGAGCCTGGGGAACTTATTTTTGACCAGCATTAATTTCTGCTGCTTTATTCAGGTCCCTACTAAGTTACTACCATCCCTACCATAGACCAACATATCTTTCCTTTTCGAAGAAAATAGCATATTGCTGTGCAGTGAATTTCTATAAATAAAACTTGTTGAACAATTTTTTCCCCCACAAGTTATCTGCTTGCATCTTTCAACTAATTACCTTTCTGGGGGAAGTTTATCATTTATTCCACTGAAACCCTTCAATAAAGTTGGCAAGCTGGATCCAAAATTGGTGAGATGATGGGAGGTAGAGGGTCGTGCTGGGTGGGTGTTTCTCTGACAGGAAATCTCCAACAAGTAGTGTACTGCAGGGATTGGTGCTGTAATCTTTGCTTGCAATATATTTAAATGACTTGGATGAGAATGGAGGTTTTGATTAACAAGTTTGCAAATTATACAAAAATTGGTGGTTGCAGATAGTGGATAGTGGAGGTTGTTTAAGAATACAGCAGGGCACAGATCACATGGAAAGTTGGGTGGTGAGTTGGTTGATTGAAACCAGAAGAGTGTGGTAATATATTTTGGGATGTCAAATCCTGGTAGAAAGTAGAGGAAATGGTAGGAATATTGCTGTTGAATTGTAGCAGGGCCTTGGGGTGCAAGTGCATAGTTCTCTGAAAGTGGTGAAGAAGGTGGATAGGGGAGCAAAAGAGGTATTTGGTATATTTGCCTTCATAGATCAAGGCATGGAGTATAAGAATTGGAACCTAGAGGTTCACTTGCAAAGAAGTTGGTTAAACTGTATTTAGAGTATTGTGTACAATTCTGGTTGATGCACATAAAGTACAGAAGAGACTCACCCGGATATTGCAAGTAATGAGTGGGTTTATTCTTGGAATATAGAAATCTGAGTTTTATTGCGGGGGAGTAGGAGGTGGATAGATAAAAGAAGCATAAATTAGGCAAAATCATGCTAAAGTTGGCAAGTTAGGTAGTTGCAGTCTTTTTTTCCCCCAAGACGAAGGAAAATATTTGACGGCCATCGAAGGGTTAAGTTTTTCCACACTAGCTATTTTGAATGAGTTGCCAGAGTAGGTGCCAGAGGCAGATATAATCGCAATGTTTAAAAGCTGTTTGGCTAGGTACTTAAAAAGGAAAGGTGTAACACGATAAAAGCCTAAGGTGGACAAATAGACTTGGCGTAGGTCAGCATCACAGCCAGTGTGGGTGGAGTGATGTACATTTTGATGACTATGAATACCTCGAACAAATCTCATCTTGTCCACCCTGGTTGTAAGGTAAACAACCTCGGCTTTACTTTGAAGAAGGGTCTTGACCTGAAATGTCACCCATTCCTTCTATCCAGAGATGCTGCCTGTCCTGCTGAGTTACTCCAGCATTTTGTGTCTATCTTCATCTTTAGTTTCTCTACCTGTTGCTGTACATCATTTCTGGTGTAATTCTGATCAATCCCTCGTCCATCCTGTTGAATGAAGGTTTTGCATTTCATGGAGGAAGATGCCTAGAATTGGCCAGGACTGGCTTGCGAAGCAAAAAGGGCTGTTGGGCCAAAACAAAAGAGGCAACGCCATTGTAGTTGGAGACTTCATTGTGAGGGGTACAGACGGGGGTTTCTGCGGGAACAGACGGGATTGGAGGATGGTGTGTTGCCTTCCTGGTGTCAGGATCCAGGATGTTACGGACAGAGTGCAGAAAATCCGCGAGGGCGAAGGTGAACAGCCAGAAGTGGTAGTGCATGTCGGCACAAACGATGTCGGAAAGAAAGGGATGAATATTCTGCAGCGTGATTTTAGAGAGCTCGGAAAAATGCTGAAAAGCAGGACCTCCAGGGTTGTTATCTCCGGTTTGCTTCCATTTCCTCGTGCTGGCGAGAGCAGGAACAGGGATATATGGGACCTGAATGTGTGGCTGAGGAACTGGTGCAGGGGGCAGGGATTTAGATTCTTAGATCACTGGGATCTGTTTTGGAGTAAAGGGGAACTGTACAAAAGGAACGGATTGCATCTTAACAGGTGAGGGACCAGCATTCTGGCAGGCAGGTTTGCCACTGCTACACGGATGGTTTTAAACTGAATAAGGGGGTGGGGTGTCAAATGGGATAGTCGAGGACAGAGTTACGGGGAAAGAGTAAAGGGATGGTTAATGACCCCAGAATTAACGGGAAAGGAAGCTCACAAAGGGATAGGAGCGTATGGCCAAGTGTAATAAGGATCGATGTGAAAGGTGAGATGCGTAAAAAATTAAAAGTATTGTATATGAATGCGCGAAGTATAAGAAGTAAAGTAGATGAGGCTCAGTTAGAGGTTGGTAGATATGACATTGTGGGGATTACTGAGACGTGGCTGCAGGAGGATCGGGCCTGGGAACTTAATATTCAGGAACTATGCATCCTATAGAAAGGACAGGCAGGTGGGCAGATGGGGGGGGGGGGGGTAGCTCTGCTCGTGAGGGATGGAATTCAGTCCCTTGCGAGGGAAGACATAGGGACTGATGAGGTAGAGTCACTGTGGATTGAGTTGAGGAATTGTAAAAGCGTGAAGGCACTAATGGGTGTTATCTCCAGACCCCCAAATAGTAATCCGGATGTAGGGTGTACGTTGGAGCAGGAGTTAAAACTGGCATGGTAATGCCACTGTGGTGATGGGAGATTTCAATATGCAGGTAGACTGGGAAAATCAGGTTGGTTCAGGACCCCAAGAACGAGAGTTGTAGAATGCCTCCGAGATGGATTCTTAGAGCAGCTTGTAATGGAGCCGACCAGAGAAAAGGCAATTCTGGGTTTAGTGTTGTCCAATGAACGAGATATGTTAAGAGAACTCAATGTAAAGGAGGTAGTGATCATAATATGATTAGTTTTAATCTGCAATTTGAGAATGAGAATGTTAAAGTGTCAGTGATGCAGTTGAACAAAGGGGACTATGAAGGCATGAGAGGGGAGCTGGCCAAGGTAGACTGGAAAGGGATCCTAGCAGGAATGACGGTGGAACAGCAATGGCAGGAATTTCTGGGCATAATCTGGAAGACGCAGGATCATTTCATTCCAAAAAGGAAGAAAGATTCTAAGGGGAGTAGGAGGCAACCGTGGCTGACAAGAGAAGTTAGGGATAGAATAAAACTAAAAGAAAAGATGTATAACACAGCAAAGAATAGCCGGAAGCCAGAGGATTGGGAAACTTTCATAGGGCAACAGGCAATACAAAACGGGCAATACGGGCTGAAAAGATGAAGTACGAAGGGAAGCTGGCCAGGAATATAAAGAAGGACAGTAAAAGCTTCATTAGATATGTTTAGGGAAAAATAGTAGCAAAGTCAAATGTGGGTCCCTTGAAGGCAGACACGGGTGAAATTATTATGGGCAACAAGGAAATGGCAGAAGAGTTGAATAGGTACTTCGGATCTGTCTTCACTAAGGCAGACACAAACAATCTCCCAGATGTGCTGGAGGACAGAGGATCTAAGGGGGTAGAGGAACTAAAATACATTTTCATTAGGCGTGAAATAGTATTGGGTAGGCTAATAGAAACATAAAAACATAGAAATTAGGTGCAGGAGTAGGCCATTCGGCCCTTCGAGCCTGCACCGCCATTCAATATGATCATGGCTGATCATCCAACTCAGTATCCCCGTACCTGCCTTCTCTGCATACCCCCTGATCCCCTTAGCCACAAGGGCCACATCTAACTCCCTCTTAAATATAGCCAATGAACTGGCCTCAACTACCCTCTGTGGCAGAGAGTTCCAGAGATTCACCACTCTCTGCGTGAAAAAAGTTCTTCTCATCTCGGTTTTAAAGGATTTCCCCTTTATCCTTAAGCTGTGACCCCTTGTCCTGGACTTCCCTAACATCGGGAACAATCTTCCAGCATCTAGCCTGTCCAACCCCTTAAGAATTTTGTAAGTTTCTATAAGATCCCCTCTCAATCTTCTAAATTCTAGAGAGTATAAACCAAGTCTATCCAGTCTTTCTTCATAAGACAGTCCTGACATCCCAGGAATCAGTCTGGTGAACCGTCTCTGCACTCCCTCTATGGCAATAATGTCCTTCCTCAGATTTGGAGACCAAAACTGTACGCAATACTCCAGGTGTGGTCTCACCAAGACCCTGTACAACTGCAGTAGAACCTCTCTGCTCCTATACTCAAATCCTTTTGCAATGAAAGCTAACATACCATTCGCTTTCTTTACTGCCTGCTGCACCTGCATGCCTACCTTCAATGACTGGTGTACCATGACACCCAGGTCTCGCTGCATCTCCCCCTTTCCCAATCGGCCACCATGGGACTGAAGGATGATAAATCCCCTGGACCTGATGGTCTGCATCCCAGGGTCCTCTGGGAGGTGGCTTTAGAAATAGTGGATGCATAGGTGATCATTTTCCAATGTTCAATGATTCAGGATCAGTTCCTGTGGATTGGAGGATAGCTAATGTCATCCCACTTTTCAAGAAAGGAGCGAGAGAGAAAACGGGGAATTACAGACGTTAGCCTGACTTTGGTGGTGGGAAAGATGCTGGAGTCAATTATTAAAAAGGTAATAATGGGGCATTTGGATAGCAGTAAAAGGATTAGGCCAAGTCAACATGGATTTATGAAAGGGAAATCATGCTTGACTAATCTTCTGGAATTTTTTGAGGATGTGACAAGTAAAATGGATGAAGGGGTGCCCGTGGATGTAGTGCATCTAGACTTTCAGAAAGCCTTTGATACGGTCCTGCACGGGAGACTGGTGACTAAAATTAGAGCACATGGTTTTGGGGGTAGGGTGTTGACAGGGACAGAAAATTGGTTGGCAGACCGGAAGCAAAGAGTAGGAGTGAACGGGTCCTTTTCAGAATGCGGTGGTGAGTGGAGTGCCGCAAGGCTCGGTGTTGGGGCAGCAACTGTTTACCATATATATTAATGAATTGGAAGAGGGAATTGGGAGCAACACTAGCAAGTTTGCGGATGACACAAAGTTGGGTGGCAGTGTGAGCTGTGAAGAGGATGTTAGGAGGTTGCAGGGTGACCTGGACAGGTTGAGTGAGTGGGCAGATGCGTGGCAGATGCAGTATAATATAGATAAATGTGAGGTTATCCACTTTGGTGGCAAAAACAAGGGGACAGATTATTATCTCAATGGGGTTGGGTAAAGGGGAGGTGTAGCGAGACCTGGGCGTCCTTGTCACTGAAATTTGGCTTACAGGTACAGCAGGCAGTGAAGAAAGCTAATGGAATGTTGGCCTTCATAACAAGAGGATTTCAGTATAGGAGTAAAGAGGTTCTTCTGCAGTTGTATAGGGTGATTTCACCAAAGGTCACTGGAGCGTGGATCCGCACCCACGTGACCAAAATTCTCAGGTGGAGGATATGCTATCCATCCGGTACATGTTAGTGGATGGGAAAAATCGCATTTTCCCACCCGTTAAAAACATAGAAAACGGCGAGGTTGAGAGCTGCAATTTACTGTGCCAGTCGGGGTGACTGTGAGGCACAGCTACCTAGATTTACAGGGGAAAAAAAAGATAGCAAGTAAGGTAAATTCAAGAGGGAACTGAAGGTGCCTATCCACCGGAAGTCAGGAGCCGACAATTGCCGAGGATATTTAAAGGTCCAAAATATCGGGAAATATCGCGTTTTCCCGCTGAATTTCATCAAAAGTAAGGCATTATATACTTTTTTTATCTTTATTCATTTGTTAGATGAGAATTTTTAAAAGTGAAAAATCACTCAGTAAAAGTTCAAAATCGGCCATGGTTCTCAGGTTGGTTTTAACATGCAAAATCAAAACGCCTCTGAAGCTGCATTTACCATTTAAATAATGATAAACTATCAATGCATTTTTAAATAAATTTCACTCAGATGCAAGCTAAGGAATGTGATAATTATCAGCTGTCAGTTGGACAAAATTAGGACATTTTATTATTTCTTGTTTAAAGCCTGCACATTCACCCAATTAATACATAAGTTGTTTGGGTGAATGTGCAGGCTTTAAACAAGAAATAATAAAATGTCCTAATTTTGTCCAACTGACAGCTGATAATTATCACATTCCTTAGCTTGCATCTGAGTGAAATTTATTTAAAAATGCATTGATAGTTTATCATTATTTAAATGGTAAATGCAGCTTCAGAGGCGTTTTGATTTTGCATGTTAAAACCAACCTGAGAACCATGGCCGATTTTGAACTTTTACTGAGTGATTTTTCACTTTTAAAAATTCTCATCTAACAAATGAATAAAGATAAAAAAAGTATATAATGCCTTACTTTTGATGAAATTCAGCGGGAAAACGCGATATTTCCCGATATTTTGGACCTTTAAATATCCTCGGCAATTGTCGGCTCCTGACTTCCGGTGGATAGGCACCTTCAGTTCCCTCTTGAATTTACCTTACTTGCTATCTTTTTTTTCCCTGTAAATCTAGGTAGCTGTGCCTCACAGTCACCCCGACTGGCACAGTAAATTGCAGCTCTCAACCTCGCCGTTTTCTATGTTTTTAACGGGTGGGAAAATGCGATTTTTCCCATCCACTAACATGTACCGGATGGATAGCATATCCTCCACCTGAGAATTTTGGTCACGTGGGTGCGGATCCACGC
This sequence comes from Leucoraja erinaceus, assembly GCF_028641065.1. Classification (NCBI taxonomy): domain Eukaryota; kingdom Metazoa; phylum Chordata; class Chondrichthyes; order Rajiformes; family Rajidae; genus Leucoraja; species Leucoraja erinaceus. The sequence goes on from NC_073396.1 coordinate 26,219,746, forward strand.
TCCAGTGACCTTTGGTGAAATCACCCTATAGGGATCTGGTGAGACCACATCTGGAGTATTGTGTACAGTTTTGGTCTCCTAATTTGAGGGAGGACATCCTTGTGATTGAGGCAGTACCGCGTAGGTTCACGAGATTGATCCCTGCGATGGCAGGACTGTCGTATGAGGAAAGATTGAAAAGACTAGGCTTGTATTCACTGGAGTTTAGAAGGATGAGGGGGGATTGTATAGAACCATATAAAACTATAAAAGGACTGGACAAGCTAGATGCAGGAAAAATGTTCCCAATGTTGTGCGAGTCCAGAACCAGGGGCCACAGTCTTAGAATAAAGGGGAGGTAATTTAAGACTGAGGTGAGAAAAAACTTTTTCACCCAGAGAGTTGTGAATTTATGGAATTCCCTGCCACAGACGGCAGTGGAGGCCAAATCACTGGATGGATTTAAGAGGGAGTTAGATAGAGCTCTGGGGGCTAGTGGAGTCAAGGGATATGGGGAGAAGGCAGGCACGGGTTATTGATAGGGGACGATTAGCCATGATCACAATGAATGGCGGTGCTGGCTTGAAGGGCCGAACGGCCTCCTCCTGCACCTAATTTCTATGTTTCTAACACTCCAGCTCTGTTTTCTCTTTTTTTGTAAAGATTACACGTTTACACAATCATGCCTGTATTTGTAGTTAAAAATGCCATATGCTTGTTTACCAGCCTTTAATGTCGCCTCGCCTTCAAACAGCTTCAATTCATCTTGCATCCCAGTGTGAATCACTGGCATGGCTCGTATTTTGCTTAATCCTGTTGACCTTAAGGTGGTGGTGATTTGGAAATAAACTAGATATAATTAGTGTATTTTTAAATTGATTTACAATTTTTGAATTATTTCCTATTGGGTCTTTTGGCACCTGGCTGTAGAATTTCTATATTTGTGAGCCTAGTCATTGAAGATGTTTCCTCAAATGCTTTCAATGATTAATTTGTCACAATTTGTGTTATTGTGGAAAGGATCCTTTCATTAGATTTGTTGCACATCCATTTTGTGGTGTCAGTGGGGGATGGGGTGCATTAGGACAGTGGCTAGTTAGCACTTTAAACATAACCGCTGGTTCAATGACTGAGGAAATCAGAGTCAGCCAATCGTGTCTCCACATCCTGTGGTCAGATGTAACAAAATGAGAAAATACTATGTTCGGTGTCAGTCACTTGGTGGTCTACTTTGTCAGATTAATGTCAATCAAGCAAACCTTTATCAATTCAACTGATCAATTGTAGTCTCTTCTATCCCACACAGACAGGCAAAGAAACTTCTTGTAAATGCATGGATCTGAAATAAGTAGAAAGTGAGCTTAAATATTTGTACATAGTAGGCAACATAAGTGGCAACTTAAACTGAAAGTATTAATTATATCTCTGGATTTTTTTGGCTCTTTTTACATTTTTGAATGGACTTTTATCAAGTTGTACTACAAATTTAGTTGCTTCCCACTATATTTTATGTAATTACTGTTTGTTTTAAATTTCATTGAAGGAATTGACTTGATCATTTTGCATTTGGTTGTTAAGAACAAAAACATAAAGAACCTATTTTACACCATGATTCAACTTTTATGTGCAAGTCAAGATGTGCTGTTTGGCTGTTCTAAATGCGATTTGCTTTAACTGTGAATTGATTTTGGTTTTAAAATGTGGCACTTTTACATATATGATTTGTTTAGGCCTTCTCTTGTATTCTCTACCTAATTAGTTCACTCAATTTGATTTACTCAACTGGATATAATGAACCCTGAGCAATACAAGAAATCTATTTATAACCTTCAAAGCCATCAGGGATGGCAAGACAGAATTCCGGATCAAGCTTGAGTCCAGAGACAGCGACACGGATGCCCATTGATTGTCCTGAGTGTTATAACGCACTATAAAATGAAGTCGGACAGTATGACTGGCAACAACTTGTCTCTCAGTGATGAGCTCATGCATTCTATGTTTGGTTTAAACAGAACATCGATGGATAGATGTCACCCATGCATTAGCCTTGGGTGCATATGTACCAATGGACGTTCAAAGTTCAAAGTAAACTTTATTGTCAATTCAAATAAATTAGATTGAAATTGCGTTTCCCCAAATGTTACTCCAAATGTGCAAATAATATTTATAACACAGACAGACAATATACCAATAAGATAGGCAATATACATTATTTAAAATATTCACAGTGTGCCAGACTGTAGTAAAATTTTGAGGTATGTTATTAAAGTGCAATAATAAAGGTGCAATATAGAAAAGTGCAAATAGCATACTGCAGACATTGAGTTAAAGTTAAATGTTCATGGAATTTTCTTGAGTGTGTTGAATAATCTGATGGCCTGAGGGACATTGTGCCAGATGTAAGACTAGCTTTTCTAGGAGTGAATCTCCGGAAAGCAACTAGCACAGGAGGAGTCCTCGGCCCTCGAGGACCAGCTTGCAGATGTAGTGATCAATATCTTCAACCTCCCCGACTCCATTCTGTGGTCCCTACCTGCTTTAAGATGATCACTGTAATCCCTGTGCCAAAGGAAAGGATGGAAGCATGCCTTAACTTTCCATCCAGTGCCCCTGACATCCACCATCATGAAGTGCTTTGACTTGTGATGGCGCACATCAACTCAGCTCCCAGTCTGTCTTGGTCTACTGCAGTTTGCCTACCTTCACAACAGGTCCTCAGCAGATGCTGTATCCCTAGCCCTACACTCATCTCTAACACCTACATAACAAGAATATCTACATCAGATTCTTATTTGTTGACTACACCTTTGCCTTCAACTCCTTAAGCCCATCCAAACTCCTGGACATAGGAGTCAACACCTAAGAGCCAGTTATCAACTTCTGGAAGTATGGTGGTGTACAAACCACAATCAGCATCGATGGTGCTGAAGTGGAAATGGCTCAAAGCTTCACATTCCTTGACATAGGTAATATCAACAATCTGTCCTGGACCGACCACATTGAAGCTACAGCCAAAAAAGCAAACCCACGTCTCAACTTCCTCAAGAGACTGGGAAAATTTGGCTTGTGTCCAATGTCTCTTACCAACCTCTATAGGTGCTCTGTTGAAAACATGCCGTCACATTGAATCGCTGCAAAGGTTGGGCACAGCTCAGTCCAAGATCAAAGAAATTGCTGAGAATTGTAGATATAGCCCAGTCCATCACACACACCAAACTCCCCACCATTGGCTCCATCTACTTTTCACTCTGCCTCGGGAAAGCGACCATAATTAAGGACTTTTTTCACTCGGGTCATTCCTTCTAACTGTTCCCGTCAACACTTTTCAAAAGTTTGAAAGTGGGTACCACCAGACTCTGGAATAACTACATCCTCTCTGTTACCAGATTTCTGAACAGTCATTCCATAAGATAGCGTACAGTTCAGATTTTCCAGCCTACCCCCTGTTGAGAAACTCTAATGTGCACACAGGTATTTTTTGTTTGTTCTACATGTTGCTTTTGTGTTCAGCTGGATTATATGTGTATAGTATTATCCAATTTGACTGGATAGCATGCAAACAAAAGCTTTTCACTTCATCTTGGTGCACACTACAATAATAAACCTAAACCGATAAAGAACCAGATGCAGCAAAAATTGAGCCATGACAGCATGCTTCTGTGATTGAAAACCTGCCTTATAGTCACCACCTGTATCATTACAGTACAACATTGGTATCTACCCAGCCATGTCAAAGAGAATAAAAGGAAATATTCTCCAGTGGTTGGAATTGTATGTGAAGACTGCTGATAGTTTGGGGACGATCATGACTGCTCAGGGTATTTCTGCAGGAGTTTCTTGGGGCAATGTTCTAAGCTCCAACTGCTGCTTCATTGAGCTCCCATCATTAAAAGGAAAAAATATAGGGATGTTTGTTCTATACTATTCTTCCAGATATGTAACAGTAGCCGAAGAGGGCAGCAAAGCCTGGAAGAATAAAAATACTAATAATATCTTTTAATGTCATTGCACGTTAGTGCAACGAGATAAAGTATGCAGCTTCCAACCGATGTAAAAGAAAATCATATATTTGCAGTTGCACATCAAGTAATATTTTGTATCTTATAATTACTACATAATGACCATTTCGATAAAGAGTCTTAACATCCCTCTTTAACATTCAGTAGCATTACCGTTGCCAAATGAGCCTTCATTGACATCTTAAATAGGATGGAGGGTGGATTTGGAGTGATGTTACTGTCATCGCTGACCAAGGGATTCATTAAATTAATGGGACCACATACTGGAATGATGGTAGAAAGTGGGCACTCCTGCTTATTGAAAGCTTTTCCATAATCTTCAAGTTGTATGGTGTGAATATAAAATACTGTCCATTCGCAAGGAAGAATGTAATTCTACCACTTGGGTAATCATCAGCATCAATGATCACTTGGAGTAGAGCATGAATGTCCCCCTGTGGGTCTTAAGATGGTTCAAAAAGCCAATCTTGTAGCCACTTTATTCCAGGATAGCAGATGTTATGTCCCTTCAGGTGGATGGCTCTGCGTGACATCTTTTAATGTGGGGAGGCTTGCGCTTGGAGAGCCACCGAAAGGTCCTTTCCAAAGTCAGACCTGGGCTCAATGGCATGAATTCCACGATGGTTGGAAGTCTCTCCCTTCCACCTTCTCAGATTTTGTGGTGCTCCACCTGCTGCCCAGCCACCATTCTCCACCTGTTTCACCATAGAGGTTGTCACCTTATGCAGGGCTTTGCTCCCTCTAATCCTACCCAGTACAGGAGGTCCTGCCAGGCCCATTGCTCCTGACATTAACTTTTCAGGATCTTGGATAAAATCTTCAACGTGGTGATCCTCAAAGAAGACTTGAGTGATACACCATATCGTACACCCTTACTAATCAAGAACCTATTGATCTCTGCTTTAAAAATACCCAATAACTTGGCCTCTATCACTGTCCATCAGTTGGCGTCATTGTTTGTGGCAGCCTCGCCAGCAGCTGTTCGTCCTTTCACCCTTTTTGTTATTTTTACTATGTAAAAAAGTATGTTTTAAAGGTTTTTTAGTCTTTTATATGTGGGGGTAATAGGGGGAAACCGTTTCCTAGTCACTTACCTGGACGGAGATGCGTCTTTTCTCCGAGTTGCATCATCGCCCCCTCCCCCCGCAGCCTACCAACTGGATTGGCGCGGCCTTTCCTGCCGGAGACCGCGGTGCCAGAGTTTCAGCAGCGGCACAGAACTGAATTCCATCGCAGAATGGGACGATGCCTTACCGGGGATCGCCTGTTGAAGCTCCGGATTGTTGGGCCTGCTGAATTTAACACCGTGGAGCTGTGGTTTGCGGAGCTTCCAGGCGCGGGCGGTGCTGACTTTAACATTGCAGAAACCTGGACCTACTTTGCCGTGGGTCGCCAGTATTGAATCTCCGCCCAGCTCGGCCTATGGACTTCGGGAACTGCGGTCTCCTGTAGGATGCGGCCGATTCAGAAACTCCAAGCCGCTGAGTGTTCTTCCGTTCCGATGCCAGAGCCCCGATCAACCGGGGGGGAGGGCCTGATCATCGGGCCGCCCGTAGCGGCGACTGCGGTGGGCTCAAAGGTCCCGACCATGGGTGAACAAAGAGGAAGATGACTGAACTTTAGTGCCTTCCCTCACAGTGGGAAATGTTGATTCTGCTGTGGGGTTCATGTTAAATTCTATTATGTATTGTGCTCTTTTTAGGCTGTATGTTCTCAAATCTCACTTTACCAATTGGTGCATGTAACAATAAATGTAACTTGAACCTGAACTTGTCTGTGGCAATGAATTCCACAGATTCATCACCCTCTGGCTAAAGAAATTCCTCCTCTTCTCCATTCTCAAGTAAATCCTTTTAATCTGAGGCTGTGCTCTCTGGTACTTGACTTTCCACTGCTGAAAACTTCCTCTCCACATCCACAAAATGCTGGAGTAACCAGTGGGACAGGCAGCATCTCTGTAGAGAAAGAATGGGTGACATTTCGGGTTGAGACCCTTCAGACTGAAGAAATGTCTTGACCCGAAGCCACCACCTTCGGTTTAAACCAGCAGCTGCAGTTCTTTCCTACACTCTCCACAGCCACTCTGTGCAGGCCTTTTATTATTCAGAAGGTTTCAATGAGTTCCCCCGCCACATCCTTCTAAATTCCAGCAAGTACAGGCCCAGAACCATCAAACGCTCCTCGTATGTTAACCCAATATTCCCCAGTTTCATTCTTGTATAGGAAAAAATTCCTATTTCTTGTTAACCTCCACTGGACTCTCTCCAATACATCCCTCCTCAGATATGGGGCCCCAAACTATGGTGATCGTAAAACCAATAATGTGTCTAAATTTAAGTATCAAAGTATTAAGTATCAAACTTTGCTTTGGATATTGTCCTTGATCATAAAAAATGAGAAACCATAGTCCTTAATGCAGCATGTAAATATTTAAAAGATTTAAGAAAGATAACCCAAGTTTTTTTTCATAAAGCAAACTTTTTGGTTTTGCTCTGCCAGTGTGCTCAATTGATATCAAAGTTTGGAGGAATGACTTGTTCGAATGTTTGTATTTCTGCTACACCTACTCCATGGATGTAGATCGTGCAAAGTAATTGTTAGAGAAAACTAGTTATCTCTAAATGCGAAATGAATGCAAAGCTCAACGACCTAGATTAATATATAATGTCGTATTACACTGGCATGACATTAAAAGTATTAACTGAAGCTAAAATTCTGAGAAATCGCAGGGATCCCGTGAAAGTAATGAAATGTATGCCAGTTAAACCATGTATAACCATATTTGTATGTCATCACAAAAATGTTTGAGCTGAAAATTAATGGCTCTGGGGCACTTAGACAATGCAAGATAACAGGCAAAGTCATTGTGATATGGTGTTAAGATGTAGAAACAAGGAATTCTAACCAGAATCCTGTCCACTGATGTATTGAATCTCTCAATTGCTTCCAATGGACTTGCATCATTCCGTAGGACCAATCATGTACTTAATGCCTCTGAATTGCTCTCACCAATGACCTGTATAAATGAAGCACAATCTGCCAAATTTATATCCAATTTCCAAGTATAAATGGTAGTTAGCTTTCCTAATTTCTTGTTAGCCCTTTTCAAATGCACTAGGGCACCTAGATCTCTCTGCAATTCATATCTGTGCAATCTTATACCTATTATTGTTCTTACCAAAACGAAGAATTTCAAAATTTCCCACATACTTAATTTGCCAGATCTTTGTGCACTTGATTAATCTAGATCCCTTTGCAGCCTCATTTTATCTTCAAATCCTGTTTTCCTTCCTTGACCAACCCCAACATCAGCAATCATATGTTTGATTATCTTGTCTTCAAAAATAATGGCAATAGGTCTGTAGATTGGTCATTGCATGTGAACCAATCATAGTAGAGTAGCATAATTAACCCCCACCTTACTATATACTTTATGTTAACGCCCACTTCCTACATTAGGTAGTCTTGGAAGCGGTAGTGATGAACTAACAACCTGCTGTACCGCTATACTATGTATTACAATTAAAGATGACTTAAACTCTAGATATGTGTTATATCAATCATTTACATGGTGTCAGTCAACGTGAAGTGACCCACAGCATCTGTATATCGGGTTTTATTTGCGTTTTATCAGTTTTTATTTGTATCACCATGGCTCACTCGTGCCGCAAGCCAGTGCAGCTCATCTTCGATTTGGACATCAGAGAATGATGGAGGCTCTTCGAGATCGACTACGAACACTATATCAACACCGTTGCGGTGTATGTAATAGAAATGGTGTTACCTGCCTCCAAGTTAAAGGGGGAGGAGTGTTGGGTATGATATAATTAGCATATTTGATGTCTTGTGCAAGGACGCATGTGCAAAGGAGACTTAAGGTGGCGTCCTGGAATAAAGAAGCTTGTTAGTGTACTCCCGTGTCTGAGTGTTATTTTAAGTCTGTTCCAAGCACCCAAATACACAACAATCGTCCATCGCAATTAACCAGATGCGGTCAAAGCTTCGCTTCTACTAAACCTGGTGGAGGCCAGAGGCTCTGATGAGAGCGCAGACTTTCGACTTTGCGCAAGCCGTTCTTGACAACAACGACCAGATAGTTGTACCTGCTGAGACTGTGCATGACCCCAATGTCTTACTGCGTAAATTCCGGGAACTATGCGACCTACCCTCAAACCGTATCTTAGAAAGAGCAAAATTCTTCGCGAGACATCAGCTTCCCGATGAGCCTGTTGAAAGATTTATCTGTGATTTGAAATATAGCTCAGCAATACCGCTTCGGGGTTATGTCTGACCAATTAATCCAGGACAAACATGTCAGTGGCATAACCGATCAAAAGCTAAAGACTGAGTTATTACGGAATGCTGACTTAACCCTGAACAAGCTGTGCATGTCTGCTGCACGTCTGAGATTGTGGCTCCACTAAGTGACCAGTTTGACACTCCGAGTATAAACTTGACTGGTTTCAACAAACGAGCCACACCGACAGCTAACAGAAGATTTATGAATGAACCGCAGCAAACGACTTATCGGGGATTTATCAATGAGCCGTCGCAAAGGTGTCCAAACTGTAACTATTTCCACAAGGGATGGATGCTCTGTCCAGCAAACGGCAAACCATGTAATTACTGCAAGAAGATGAATCATTTCGCCGTTTGCTGCAGGTTCCGTGGGAACAGATCTTCCAGCTCGGCGTCTAATCTGCACCTGGTGCAACAAGACCAAGCATTTTCAAACTCGCAGGACCTGCTCGAAGCTGCCCATGAGGACGTTCCAATTAGCTCGTATGAAGAGTCCACTGTGCATACACTCCTACATCAGCTGGTAAGCTTTTGGATCCCTCTGTGTCCATGCTAATTAACAACAAGCCTGTGAAGGCCAAATTGGATACTGGGGCTCGCGTGAATGTAATGTCTCTGTATGTCTACAACACGATAAA